>NC_079311.1:65791107-66396048 GCF_023638135.1 Falco biarmicus
GTGGAGAAAAAAGGCACAGCAGAATTTTAAGATGACAAGGACATGAGATCAGAGACCGTTCCCCACCCAGTTTTAAGGGCATGTTGTTTAACTTGTCTAACCAGTATTTAGCTGGCAGAGGAAACAAGTCCCACTGGTACTGAAGAGATGTAACTTCAGGGAGGTCTCCTCAATTGTACAAAACAAAAGTATTTCCCTAGTCCAGAAAGTTGTCTCCAATATTTAAGAACAGGTTTCATTACTGTTAGCAAGATACATTTGGCAACACCATTTGTCTGAACTACCAGAATAAATTAAAACAGCTTTGCTTCTTTAATGTCCTAGCATTAAGAAACAGATAAAAATGGTGACATCACTATAATAAGGAAAAGGGCTGGTTAGTATAAAAGTAAAATAGCCAAGCCACCTTCAATCTAAAACTTTAATTATTAGAAGACTGTATGCTTTTGGCTATCTTATGGATTTAGCATACTAATAAATACACCCAATTTAAATGGAGCTGACCAAAATTATATAGGGGAAAAGAAAAATTTAAAATAATGCTAAAAAATTAAGAAAAAAAAAAACAACCTTGGACAGCTAAACCCATCTCATCAGAAGCTAGAGACAAGGAAAAATAGATCTGCATTTTCAGCATCTATACTTCTCATGCTCTGTGGACAATCTGTATTATTTTACAAGAAGCAGTTTCTGTGACAACAGGTATTTCAGAGATCACTAGAAGACAAAATAAAAGGCAATATAAGCTCAAAGAGCTAGAAATACTGGAGGCTTGCGAGTGGAATAGCAAAGTTCTTAACATGGGGCGGGGGGGGGTGGCGCACAGGGGGAAGGAAGCTTCAAGCCATGAATTTCCAAAGTTAGAAGGGAGGTATGAATTCAAATGCTCCCTGAAGACCAGTTTAGAAATTCAGGCTACTGATTTGCATAGACACACCCATGAACAGAATAAATGTTAAAAGTGCATGGATATACATACATTCACAGTTCTCAGGAAAGTCTAAAATTATATGTACGCATATCTAAGTGGCACATACCTATGATCTGTTACCTAATGTCTCACAATTACTACAGAAGTACAGCACACCTTGAACTACATGTGAGAACCTTAACTCCACACCTCAGCTAGAACTGTTTTGACAACCCACCCTCACTTTGTCCATCTGATTTTCAGTATAATATTTATAAACAGGGTGAGAGAACGTTTTAAGTTATCAGAATTAAAATATACACTAGTGTTGTTATCACAGTAGAAAAAATAAAAGATAAAAGACTAGGTATTATTCAGTGTCTCAGGTTTGCTGCTGCTGCTGCTTTGCTTCCTTGGTAATGAGCTACAGTCAAGTCTACCAAATCCTTTTTAAGTCAGGAAGATAAACAAAGCATATATATGAATTTCAGAGGGGTCCAATAAGCAAGTCTGTATGACTATCACAGAAAAGAGTGACTAACAAGAAGGGAAAGGAGGCACACAATTTTCTAGGAGGGAATTAAAACTGAATGTTTAGTTTCAGAGATATGCCAAATGCCAACTGTACTGCATTTCATGAGGACAAGAAGAAAAAGCTATTTACCACAGTCAGGGGTTTCACTTCCTGAAGAAAGCAGCAGGAGGAGGCAAAGTTCTCCCTAAAACAGAACAACTCTGGAATAACTGAACTACACAACAAATTGACCCATCCATTTTCCCATCTTGGACCAACCTCAAATATTTGTTTTGCCTATTTAGCATCAGCCATAAAAAAGCCTACAAAGTTTTCCTTTGAATTAGGAAAAAAACCTATATGCACAGGTTGTAGCCATCAGACTGAACAGTCTCTCTTCTTTGTAAACTGACATAATCACGATTTTTCTCAAACTAAGCAAGCCTTTAAAATAAACCACTCCTTTAAAAGTTTTTCCTTCTGTCACAAAACATATTTTCTTTGAAAAAAAAAAGAATCTTGTGTTAACAGATTCTTCCCTGCTATGTCTTGACTACAGTAGTGCTAATTTGAAGTTGCTATGTGTAACACTTGATTAAAACTATACATCTGAATTTTCATTCTCCTTTTCATTCTCCCTTTTAAAGACACAGATTTTTAGAGATCTTCCTTGCTCTGTGATTCATTTAGTTTGAACAAAGCAAAATAAGCTAATTTCCAATTTACGTTGCTATCCAAAATGTGCATGTTAATAAAACAAAAATATTCAAACCCTAACACAGGCTTTACAGAGTTGTTGAAAATAGAAGCATTTCTGCTGACCACAAATTGCTGCAAAAGCATGACAACTATTTGAACTAAAGATCATTTATTTCCTTTCTTTCCTCTCCATCTAAATGCACAGCCACAAGAACAGAATAAGCTTAAATATCTACGACCTTTTAACACTTTGAAGAGAAGTGTGCATGTTGACCCCCACCCCTGCTACACTTCAATGTAGAAGAAAGACTGTTTATGGGACATTTAACTTACAACTAACAAGGTTAAGTTTCGGTATGGTAGTTCTCTGTAGGTTCTCTAAAATGTATTGTCAAAGACTCACAGCTCCAGCAAAAGGAAAGACAGCTGAAACTTTAAAGGTCTTCTTTGCACTGGTTCAGTAGATTAAACAAGTTCTGAACAATTCAGCTGAAGCCTCCTCTTTCCCAACTGTTCTACTGCAGAGTAAATCAAGTCTCTGGTTTTAGTCTCCCTGTTCCCACCACTCCATATAGAACTGTTTTGATGAGTATTCTAGCACTGGACAATAAGGAAGAATAATAGAAAATATCTATAGACTTTTTTAAACTAACCTTCTTGCTTCATCTTTTAAAAAGAAGCATGATAACTAAGGCTCCCTGCAGAACACTTAGGAAGCAGGGAGGTCAGGTCCTCTACCAAATCTGAACACTTCTAAAAGTTTTACAACATACCTAGGTATGAGAAGTGTATGAAGTCGAACTGTAACAGTACATTTTTTAGCTAATTAAAGCCAACACATTCTCTAAAACAGCCATAGCCCTGAAACCTAGCTTTACAGTGACTTAGCAAAAAAACACCAGAAAAAGGAAAACCCGCCTTCATTTCTGCTTAAGGAACCTGAGGCTCACGTGAAGATGAATCAACTGAAGAACACTTCGTTTTGCATAAGGATCTAGAACGTCAGCAAACTTCAGGGACACACTAGTGTTTTAAACATCCCAAACACTGCTCTTTAAAAAAGGGTCCCTTTTTTCTATATAGTTATGGCTTACAAGCAACAGGTTTTCCATCACTTCTGTGAATCAAATACTGCCACAACAACCTAAACATCTTTTAGGAAATGATTTAGAAACAGCCAAAGTTTAATGAGAGCTTTGAATAACTTAATCATCACTTTTATGAAAATAAGACTTTCCATCTTGCACTGCATCAAAACATAAATGAAAAAAACCACTGTTCTGTAATACAGAGAAGCTTCATATTTGAAGCTAAAATACAACCAGGTTCCTTCTGCTTGAAACCCTACACACTTGCATTACCAATTAGTGGAAAGGTAGACAAACACTAATCACTTGCCCTTTGCAAGGTTCAAAGTGCAAAAGCTAAAGTGTTAGCGCAATAACATCACCACCCCATTCAGCATACGTTATTTAACAAAATCACCAGGAATTCTGCACTTTGGAATCCTCACAAGGATCTGAAGAAGTAGTTGAAAGAGGTAGCAGATTTGACATATCCTGAGCACATAAAGCAGAAAAACCATTCGTGTTTTTCAGCTGTTTCTCTGACTGTGTTTACATTACCCAAAATACGAAAGGAAATGGTTGTGGAAGAGTTGATGGCACCACATAGTGCATTATCATCAGTTACTGCGTCATACCACTGCTCAAATATACACAATAATAAAAAGCAGAACAAAAAGCATACCAAGTCTGATTCAAGTTCATTTATAATAAGGTCTGCAAATGGTTCTCCTCGCAGGACAGAATTAATTCCTAGTGGTAAAAAATAAAGAAAAACAACTTCCCCAGAAGTTACTGATGAACTATCACTGTCACACTGTTTTAGCCACTCGTTTTAAACAGAAGAATCTCATTAGAACAGAAGAAGAAAAAAAGACCATAAAGTACATTGATTTGTGAAGTACCTAACAAAGCTAAATATCTACACAATTTCCCTGTATCATTTTACAGACGTAATTCCGCTTAAGCTTTGCTGCAAGTTTAAACTCTGCTTACTCTTAAGGGCTTCCATCAACAGTTTTTTCACACAGCAGATCAGCCTACATTATTCATGAGAATTTCTCAAAACAAATGTACCCATTTTAGGATTCTACCAGAATAAACACATCAGTAAAAGAGCCAAGCTGCTGACAGTTATTCCAGTAGAAAAGCTATGCTTACATCCAGGCTTAAAGTGTAAATTCTTGGGGGCAAGGGCCTTATCTTCATAGTTGTCTGCAAACCACTTAACAGACTGTCAGCACTATACAAATGAAAACCTAAAGAAGGAATTAAAGTGGACCAGCATGCTCGGCATTTTCTCCTCCATGGGCCTCACCCAAGCATGGATTTTGCCTAGGTTACAAGGGCACAGCTGTGAAACACACCTAAATGATCCTTGTCAAATACACGTGCACACAAATAAGAAAAACTTCCCAAGAGCAAACCCCACCAGCCAACAGAGAGAAGACAGAGTTAATTTAATGAAGATAAAAAGCAAACTCTTCAAAGCATCCAAAAGTGAAACAGTCCAGATAAAGATGTAATCCGAAATGCCAAGTGGTGGATACAGTTTCTTGATTTCAGTGAGAGCCTCTTATCATGAGGTCCAAGTATCTCACAGCACTGAAAGTTAATAGCTTGGCAAAAAGTGTCACATCCTTTTTCTATGAAGTTAAGCAGCAAATACTTGCATTACTATTGTTTATGACCACAAAATAGACAAAAAATCAAATGAAATGGCCACTCACACCTGAACTCTTCCCATTTACCAAACGCTTTCAAATGAAACAGATTAAGCCAACTAAAGAAATGAGGAAGATCATTCTTCTCTGTTGGTTTGGTTGCTTCACATGTGGCTCAGTTCATTCAATCCCCAAGACACACTGCGACTTGATGTAGGAGAGCCACAAGCCACAGCCACAAGAGATCACAAAAACAGCCTGCTACTCATGCTCCACAGCTTCCATGTTATTAAAACAACAAAATTGAAATGGAAGTTAAAATAACAAAACAGCAAGGTCATCCAAAGAAAGCAAAACACTGAAGTTAGATCAGCTTTTAGATGCTGGCAAGACAACACACAGAACTGAATTACTTCAGTAACCCTGACAACTGAAAATAACTTTCTTAGACACAAGTCTTTCATTTATTGTCAAAATACCAAGCTACGGGGGGGGGGGGGGGGGGGGGGGGGGGGGGGGGCGGGAACACAGTAGCAATTTTTATATAGTTTCACCTGGTTAACTTTACTTTTTCCACAAGGCTTTAAAACAGGCCACCTTCTGAAACATCTCTGCATTACCCTTAAGAGAAAACAGTACTTTTTTTTTTTTTTTGTTAGATCACTACTACTAATAGTTCAGTATTCCAGAAGCTTGGAAAATTTTTTTTAAAAGGTGGTGGCTAAGATAAATGTGTCACCTTTACCAGACACTCAGTTTAAAGTCTACCCAGTAATACTTTAATTATGTAAAGATATGAAAAAATCAAGGCAGATGGCGGGGGGAATGAAAGTAAAATTACCACTGACTTTGAATTAAGTTGTTCTGTCCGTCTTCATCTTCTTTGAGGCAGTGGCAATACAGCTAAATGCAAACCTACAAAAAAGTATTGCAAACATATGAATTTCAACATTTAAATTATATCTATCTTCAGAGATATTTAATCACTACAAGAGGAAGGGGACAGAAACACATCTAAAAATAACATGTAAAATCAGTTAGTTCACCACTGGGTTTTGGTTTGAATCCTTCCCAAAAGGTGGAAGATTTTTGTAATGTTATACTTGCAGTCCAGATTCACCCACTGCCATTACAGAACAGGAAATTACTCTGAATCCAACCTTACGATATTAACACACTGAAAAGCTAGTTTGCATGGGCAGTGAATTAATTTTTGGTAAAAAATATCTGGCTTCCATAAGTAACAAGGAATAGTGGAAGGAAGTAAATAATAACAGTAATTATAATAACAACAACAACAATCCTACATTATTGGTACCTTCATGATGCAAAAGCATCATACAAATGGAAAGACTGAGACGTGCAAGCCATCCAGCAGACCTGCTCAAGTGTAATAGCTCACTGTTGAGATTAACGAAGCCTAAGTTACCTACGGATTCAGTCTAGATGTACCTATTTTTTAATCTCACAAAAAAAACCCCATACTTCTACCTATACACTTCTCCTTGTACATGTATTCTTCAAATTCTTAAAGAATTATTCCATTAATTATTAAAAACAGCAAGTAAAAATTAGATTCTGAAAGCCTATTTCAACATTCTCAAAAGAGCCAACAACCTGTAGGCAGTAAACATTACTTGTTTAACCATTTTACTGGTAAAATGTTTATGCAAGTGTAAATTGATTTATTAACACTACACCACTTACCTAATCCAAGAGGACTGCACAAGGTGTCAATACCGTGTGACTTATATTTTTCCAGTTTGTTGTCCTTGAGGGAGTATCCCGAGTTCTCGCTGATACTACATTCGTAGCTGTCTGACACAGACTTGGCCTCACAGAAATCAGCTACCCATCCTTGTTTACAGATTCCACAAGGCTATTTCCAAAATTTGAAAATTCTCTGTCTTAAAAAGCTTTTTTTCCCTCTGACAGCTTCTTCTCTTGGCTATTCCATGTATGTATCCCTATAAGCAGCATCAGGTCCAGGAGATCCAGGTGAAATAAATACAGTTGTCACACCACAAACCATGAAGCCAAAAAAACAAATTTCACATCTGAACTGTGGAACACCCCCTTGCTTCAGCTAACAGAGGCATCCGTAAACAACAGCTATCTGGATACCTCCATGCTGCTTATTGGCAACAACATTTTTCAACAAAAACAGTAACTAAATGATATAAATTTAAAATGATATAAAACTAAATAAAATAAAAAATGATAAACGAACGTCTATCAGATTCTTCATTTAGAAATTAGGTCTCATTGCAAAATGGCAGAAAGCTATGTCAGAAAATCTAAAAAATAAGACAAGGGGGAAAATATCTGCCATGAAACTTTTCAGCGATGTCGACACTGTGACTCAGGCTGCATTTAACCTGGAGCCAGACAACAAAGCTGGCTATGCCTGCAATTCAGATGGAATGATTCCTAGAAGAAAAACAGTATCTAAAAGTGAGAAAGCACTTTATTTTGGCAGCTGAAGTAGTCAGGACTTGATAAATTTAGCACGTATCCACGCCATGGGGACAAAAGCGTCCAAGAGCGAGGAGCCTGGTACTGCTAGAAAGAAAAAAACCCTCACGACTTCAAACTTTCCATTCACTTCTCAGATGCCGCCTGATTGTTTCAGAGTCTTTTCAGGACGAAGCACTTGGGCAAACAACCCCAGAACGGCGTCGGGTGTGCCTCCCCGTCCACAAGCAGCAGCTGCAGGTCGGTTTCCAGCTTTTTCCCTCCCTAGCAGCTGGAGCAGAAGGCTGCAAAGATCCAGGGCTCTCTCTGCAATCCAGACTGCCTACGGTGAAGAGAACCAGACAATCAGCTTCTCCCTCCCGAAACCTGCGCTGGCGATAGACAAACACAGAAGCCTGGGTCTGAAGAAGCAGCCGCCACCAGGGAGCCGGGGCGGGCGCGGAGCCGCGGCCAAGCCCTGGCTCACACGGCGGGGAGCGCAGCGGCGTGTGCACCGGGCGGCTGCCGCCGGCGGGGCCGCTCTGCTGCCGCGCACCCCGCGGGGCGGGCAGGCGGGGACGGGCACGGGAAGCGGCATTTCTCGCTTTACAGGGAAAGGCGGGCAGCTCTGCAGCGCGCACCCCGGCGGGCGGCGCTGAGCGGGGCCGGGGACACCGGGAGGAGGCGCGGAGCGAGCGCCGGGAAAGCCCCCCGCGCCCCCCGGGGAAGCCTTGGCTCCGGCCGCCTGCCGAGGGGCGGGCAGACCGGCGGCCGCCGCCGGCACCGGGAGGGGGGCTCCGCCAGGCCGCGCCAGGTGCGGACCCCCCTGCCCGGGGAGCTGCGCCGCCCCCGCCCGCCCTGCCGTGAGCCCGGCGGCGGCTCCCCCGCCCCCCCGAGGGCGGGCCCGGCCGCGCGGCAGCGGGAGCGGGTCGGCCCGGCGCCTTGCTCGCCAGCGCCCGCCCCGGCCCCGCCGCCCGCGCGTCCTGCCGCGGCGGCCCCGGACCGCCCCCGGCGGCGAGGTGGGAGGCGCCCCGGGACCAGCGGCGGCGGCCGCCCCCCCGCGAACAGTGGGAGCCACGGGCGCGAGAGCGCCGCACGCTCACAGGCAAACCCCCCTCCCCCCCCTCCCGCGCGCGCGCGCGCGCGCGCACACACACACACACACTTTCCCCAAACTCGCCTCGCTCTCAAAATGGCGCCACTCCGAGCCTCAACGGCCTGCGCGCGCAAGCCTCGCGAGAGGCGCCGCGCGACCCCGAAGGCGCCTGGGGCGGGGCCTCCCTGCCGCCACCGACGGTGCGACCCCGCCCCCGCCGGCGCCCCCCTGCCGTGACGTCACGGAACAATCCCGAACGTTCCGCGCGGAGCGGCGGGGGAATCCCCCCCGCGCCCCGCCCCCGCCCCGCCCCGCGTGCGGGAGTCCCCGGCGCAGCCGTAACTCACCGTGCAGCGGCGCGGCCCGCGCGGCGCCATCCCCACCGGCACCGCGACCCTGGCCCGCAGAGCAGCCCCGGCCAGCGCCCCGCAGCCACCGTGACGCGGAGCGGAGGCGCGGGTCGCTGTCGGCTGCGGCGGGCGGAGCGGGGCCTGGGTCTGCACGGCCCGCTCGGGCAGCGGGTGGCGGCGCGGCGGGTGCAGGAGGTGCCCAGCGGAGCCCCGCCGCCACCCGCGTCCGCGCTGCGCCGGCGGGAACAGCCCCAGTGCGCGGGCACGGGTGTACCGTCACGAGCGGCTCCAAGGAGCCTTATCGGTGCGGTGATAGGCGCTTCACATTACGTGTATGTGCATATATATATATATATATATATGAACACGCTGCACGCTTGGCGGACATGTGGCGCGCTCCTTGTCAAAAGGAACGGGAGGATTTTTGCAGCCCGGGAGCTGAATGTGCCAATTGACGTCCTGTGATTTTTGAAATTGCATTTCCAACGCGAGGCACGTTATTTCTCAATTCATTAGGTGAAAAAAAAATTATACAAAAGTGTGTTCCAACATCATCAGAAAGGGTGCTGGCAAGTGTTTCTAAAGCCTGCCTTCAATTTTGGATTTTCTTTCAGTGTTAAGTTTCCCCTGTGAGATTGAAGTTGTTGCAGGAACTGAAATCACATGCTCATTTTTCCTACAAAAAAATGCCTCAAAGCCCTGACCAACAGCAGGATTTTGAAGATGTATTTTGCAGGCGTATATATGCTGTCAAAATAATCCATTTTCACCATCTGATAAAATTACTAGAAAGTACCAATTACTAGAAAAATTACTAAAAATCAACAAATGAGAGAATTAGGAGGTAGAAAAATAATACATAAGAGCAGTTCAGAAACTGGCAGAAGCTTTGCTATGGTCACATTTACCTTCAGCTCAATTCTGAGCAGTCAACCCTAGTTCTGATTTTTAGCAGCAACGGTGCTCTTCTAGGTACCAGTGTGACCACCTTGGCTGCACTGAAACCTCCTTTCTCTTAACTCTTCCTTGAAGTGGCTTGTCCTTTTTATGTACCTCGACCTGTGCTGCAGAAGTGAGGGTTCCCAGACAGGGTGGCAGCGCATGCCCCTTGCCCAGCGGTTGTTTTCACAGCCTGTTGCCAAGCCTGGAGTCACAGCCACGCTGCCAAGTCTGATGCGCCCACACACGGTCACTTGGACCACAGTACAACTTGCCCACACTCTCAAGTTTCATTACCAAAACCTTTTTCAATACAGTAATTTATAACCTACATCAATTTAACTGGTATCAGAGAGATGCTGCAGGAGCAGCTAGAAGCTAACAGTCTGCTCAGTCAGGAAAAGTCACCCAAAAATCTCAGGACTCACTGTGCTGCACAGTTCAGACATGTAATACCAAGAAAGCTCTGACCAAAGGGACCTCATACAAGTCCTGAATCAATGAATATGATCCTAAAATACGATGGGTAGCACTATCTAGGAAAACAATATAAAACTTGAGCCCAAAGCAACATGAAAACAAAGTGTATAGAGTCAATAAAGCATCTTCAGGCCACCTTGACAACATACGCTTAAGGCTGTATTAATGATCTGAAATGACCTTTTGATTCATTTGAGCAAGTTACAGCGAAACCCTCCATGCTGCACAGCTATTCTAGGCATCTTCTGCCTTTGCAACACGTTATATACTGTGGGTATCAAAAGAGAGACACAATAAGAAACATGAGATTATTGATTTATCCATATCAGTACTCCTAATAGCTTTCTGTTTGTGTCATTTCATACAAGATCCTTCTATCTCCTTCAGGTGACAATAACCACAGGAAAAGCTGTGATACCCATCGGGGAAACTGAAGTAGTAATGGAGCATGGGTTTGATTTGTAACTCTAATTGTGTCATTAAAGAATGTATAATGCCGTTTCCACTTCATGAAAACCAAGACTTTGACCCCATGAACAGCTGAAATGATGTCCTTACCTTACCAAGATCATTGGCAAACTTCACACTGAATTCAAATCGAGCTCTCCTCTCTTAACACACTTTACATGTCACAAGCATTCAAGCAGTTTCAGCAAAGTTAACAGGGCATTCTTAGCGTAAAAGGATTAGTTTAAAGGAATTAATTTGAAAGCCTGCTAGCACGTGGATTTGGTTTGTGAAGAGGTTTCTGCCATGCACAGCCTAACTATACCAGCTGGTTTTCCTCATATACACAGAGTTTACACCAGCAAAACAATGCTTCTACTAATTCAGGTTGTTTTGCTTGTGAGGGGAATAATTAAAGCACACTGATAAAACCATGTGTATTCCATTAGTGGTGAAGAAATCTTAGCATAAACGCAGTCACTGGTTGTCATGAAGAACAAGAGGAAAGACAGAAGATTGTCATTGTGGCAAATTCATAAGGCAATATTTTTAACATCTTTTGGTGGTAAAACATTTGGTCTTCTGAGCCCAAACTGTACCTGAATCTTCAGAACCATATAGAGCACAGAAAAGGGTAAGAGCATTGAAGTGATTGATATTTAACAGAAACAGCTTCTGAAACTTAGGCAGGCTGAGCAGAACATGTCTGTTCTGGAAAACTGCTGTGGGAGGTTATGATGACATTTACACTGAAAATTAAGTGAGGGGTGGGAGGTGGGGGAGATATAAGCGTATGAACAGCTCTCTTTTGTTAAGCAAACTTGGAAAAGTAGGCCAACATTTTTGCCACAGATGCTCACACATGTTGCTAGAACTCTTTTCAATGAATCATGATATAAGCAAAGGGTAGGTAACTCATGCAAAATTTAGACAGCACTTGAGATTTAATAACAAGCTAAGAATTACTGGTTTTGAATGACTGAGGTACCACTGGGTAGTTTGATGGAGAGAGAAGAAAATCACATTTAGCATTCCAAATTTAGTATTCTGAATATTATATGTAATTTAAGGTTCTGTTTGGTATAGATCAGACTACAGATGACAAGGTAACTGAAGAAAGATAGCTTATTCCATACTCAGGGACTGTCATATGCATCGGTATGTGAAAGCATTGAAAACATACAATGAAACAAAAATGTGTGGGAATGCTGAGGTATAAGAAATGAAACCTGAAACATTTAACTCCCACCAAATACTAACCATCCATATGTAAATAGAAGTCTTAGAACTCATTTTAATATGAAAAATGTATAATGAATTTAAAATTAAATTATTTACTGCACAAATCTGGATGATGGGATGAAGTACGAGACCAGAAGTTAAAGAAGTACTTCAGGAAGCTCTTGAAATGTGCTGAATTTCATTTGTTCTAGGAGTAGAATACAAGATACCTTACGCAAATATATTACACGCTCAGATTAATTAAGCAAATATTGAAGAAAACTATGGGAAAATACTTAATTCTTTACTATTACACATTTTTGTGTCACTCCATGAAGAGGTACAAAACACTTGACCTTGTACTAAAAACCCACTGCACCCAATATACAATCCATCTGAACCAAAGAATCAGGCAGAAGGCCAAAATCAAACTTTTCATATAACAGGTTTCAAACCTGATTAATACAGATTTGACCAGAAAGCTTCTGATACAGTGAGCCCCATATTTAAAAACTAGAAATAAAATCACTGCCAAATATTAGTAATAACAATTCTACTGTATGTTCTTCTCAGAGGAGTATTTGTACAGTCAGATCCCAAACACAGGGAGAATTCCTCAGCACAAACACAGTTCTAATGAACCATCCTTACTGCAAAGTTTTAAATATCTTTCAACTGCACGTTCACAATATGAAACATTTAAAATAGCAAATTTAACGATTGGAAGCATTATACAAAAGTGCGTAGCAATACCTAGTCATTACCACTTGCAGTAACAAGATGAACACTAGCACAAAGTATCTGGGCTTCTCTATTTATATGTACTGTCCATTTCAGGAAAGGAAGGTAAGATGACTTGGTTCCAACTGCTTCAGGATTTCAGTGTGTACACCTGTGGAAATAAGACAATGGGATTCGACTGTCTTAAAGAATTGACGATTATTATTTGCATCGTAGGATATATCACCTCTAGTTACTCCATTTTCAAGAGTTCTGAGCACCTCTGTGTCCAATGCACTTTAATACAATTAGCAAGTACTAAACATATCTGAAAATTAAAACATAACTGCTTGTTGACGCATTCTTTTCCGAAGAACTTTCAAATTAAAATTACCACTGACTTCGGCAGGAGCAGCATTCTGGGCAGAGATTTCAATAAAGCTGTAGGTAACAGTTCGTATTTTGCAGCAATACCTAGGTATTAATTTTGAATGACACATAAGTATAAATTTGACCTCTATTATCCAAATTAATTTACCGTTCTATGTCTCTCAAGACAATGACTGTTTCTACCTGAAAGAATCACTATCTTGGTGACCCTAGTGAAAAACTGGGATAAAACCTCAAAAGTTATTATTTTGTTTATACTAATTGGAGGTAAAAAAGATTATTAAGAACCAAGCTTTTCAAAGAGCAGCCTCTTTATTTCAAGTTTTTCACCTACATTGTAACTGAAAATAGCCTGACTAGTAGCTTTTCCCCCTTTAATGTAACAATAGAAACATCCATCTCAAAGAATGTATTTCAGAAACATTGGGCAGTATTAAACCAACAGTTATTTGAAACTGCTTTGACCATTAATCTCCATTAAGTAGTATTCCTTTCAGGTAAGTTATCCAGCTAATGAATTTATGTTAAAAGGGTGCAACTGTTCTTCAAATAGGTCCTGCATGAATGCTGTCTATGTGATATTTATTCTATGGAAGGATAAAGTCATGCTACACACCTTCCCTAAAAAAACACTTAAGGAAATCCTAAATGTGCTCAACTTCTGCCCTGTTCCACCCAGGAAAGTGAAATAACAGCAAGTGAATACCCGCCATTCTAAATTTCATAAAGAACTCAATAACTGTTAATTATAAGAAACAGTTTAGGTGAAAAGGAATAGGTTGTAGGAATTACGAAGTGAACATACAATACCAGGTAAATAATTTTTAATAAGATGTTTGTCTTTACCCTACCCTTTTCTCTATAAAATGAAATTCCTGTATTTTCCCTAAAATGAACCTAGTTAATTTGTGAACTTAGAGCATGTTAATTTTGAAATAAGGAGACCAGATAACCAACATGATGATAGGGTCTTGCGCATACTTAAATATGAGCAGATCTCATTTTAATGCAGGTTCATTTCATAGCAAAATCTATTTCCTTTATCTTTTTTTCTTTAAAAAAAATGTATTAATACCAACTTGACACTTTATTCCCCCGTTTTCTAATTATTAGATTAATCTAGAACCTTTTCACATCCAAGTAAAGTGAAGAAAATAATTTTTGTAAGGCTCTTCTTCAACTTTTGCCTACTGTCAATGTTCATATTACCATGCATTTTAAAAGTATGTCTAGTTACTGCAGAGGCTTTCCTTAGGAAACCGGCCCAAGAAATGTGTTGTTTCTCTACACAGACAGACCTGATGAAGGAATTGCATGTAGAAAAGTCTGTCAGCATCTTCCCAGCTGTATTAACTGATCTAAGTAAGAGAATAATCTCTCCCTATCCCACACTACACCACCACCCTCCTAAAACAAAAGACACAAACTTATACCACTTCTTAGAGGCTTCTAGAACCATTAGAAGCCTAGATTTTTTCCATATGTAGTAAACACCATGGAATATAACTCACAGTTTAAAGATCTCCTGAGATTTGTGGCATGATCCCCAAAAAGAACTACTATCAAGGTTGACAAGGTGGGCTCAGTCGTTGCAGTTCCTTACCTTTACTACCAATCAGCCTTTGAAAGAAAACTAAAAAAATGCATCACATATGACCAAAAAGATTCACTTACAAGTATTTTCAAGAAAGACTAAAACCTGCTTTCTGACTAGAAGGTTTCTTCTTTAAACCAGACTGAAATTCTCCAGCAAAGCTTTAGTATTCTAAGAAGGTTAAATGCAAAAGGTTAAAGAGGGAAACAGACCTCTTCCACAGCTGATCGTCTTTCTCAGTTTTTCCCTTCATGGACAAAAACAGGCAGCAGAGGTTTCTACTATCTATTGTGCGGTTCTGTCATCTGAAACATTGACACCAAAAATAAAAGGCAACCCAAGGACGTTATTGGCATGAAAGGCTGTGAATAGGGTCAAAAGCAATTAAGTATTTTCTCAGACTCTCCTGGAGCTATGTTACACTGTTTTCCAGATCCCTCTAAACAAATTTCAGAGGCTTTTTTTTTGGGGGGGGGGGGGTGTCATTCAGAATTGCAAACTTAGAGATACAGTTCCTTCCTACTGGACACCCACGAAACGTAAGTGATGCTTATACTCTTACATAATGGCACTCTTATATGTTGCTATTGGAAACACCTCGTATTTGTAAATAAGTAAAAAATAACTCTAAATTTGACATCCCTGAAATACAAACTTTAATCTATGAAGATGATGCAATAGCTTCAAATCAGCATTGTTTTCTTTTGCACTTCATTTCTGCCAGAGATCCTGCATTAGGTTTTAGTATTTTTATAACTTTTCTGTGCCTTAGTTTTCACATCTGCAGAATAAAAATGATTGTGTATCTTTGTGAACTTTTTGAAAGACAATGATGATACTTTCTGTAAACTTGCAATTATAAATTGGCTTAAAAGAAATAGGTAAAACACCCTCAAAATACAAGTACAGGGCTTCCTGTTTAGGAAACATTCCTTCTCAGTCCTTCCAACACAATGATATCCTATCACACCATACTAACTTTGCCAAAATGGCTAATAGCATTTCTTTACTAAGTAAAAGCAGGTTTCCTCTAAATATTTTTCAAATTATGATGGCTGTTGTGTATGTATTTAAAAATATTTTGAGACACACCAAAAAGCATGATGATTTTTTCCTTCATACAGGGTGACACATCTGCCAACGCTATAAAATGAAAATTAGCAAGGTGTAACACTATACTTAGAAGAAATTGTGCCTCGTCATGCTCTTAATTGCTTACAATTTAATCACACACCTACAGTTTCATTAAAAACTCCAACAGTCATCTTAGCCCAACAGTAAAGCATACAGGGAAGGTACTCAGTCATCTGTTTTTCAATGAATAGCTGCCTAACAGTTGTTTTCAGTTATATTGCAAGTGAAGCCACATTTTAGTACGAATACAATTAGAAAGCCAACTTTTCTAAGCAAGAAGCCCTTTCTGGAAAAACAGGGCCCTCAGGGGAGCATGGGGCTCATCCCCTTCACACCAGGATTATCACATCCCTTCAGTGGTAAAAACAGGAGGGCTGTAGGGTGCAGCCTAAGGTGGGACCCTGGCAACAAGCCCTCCTTGGACCACCTCTGTTAAAATGCCTGGGGAAGCTGCCATGGGCAGGAGCTTCACGGGGGTGAGTTCTTGCTAAGCAACAGGCAGGGAGATGCCACCTTGGAAGCGTGAGGATGCATTACACGTGCTTGGAAAAGATGGGGAAGACTATAGAGTCGAAAAAGAGGAATAAACTCAACACAGGCTATGCATGCAACGTGTAAAAGAGGCTAGAGGGAAACTGACCAAGATACTGGCTAGCTAGAACCCCCTTGGTACTTTAAACCGAATGACAATCAACTGAAACTACAACAGTGATTCCAATTAATGATGGTCAGAAGGAAGCGCTCACTAAACAGCTGCTGCTTCTGATAGGGGGAAACTGAGGGGGTGAATTGGCCAAGAGAATCAGGCTGCCCAAGTTCCTGCTACAATAACTAACCTTTTGTTGAAAACTATTTGTGATTATATACAAATGAAATGGATTAAATTCACAAAAGAAACCACTAAAAAATTCCCTGAATTAAAATATCTGTTATGCTCACATTATACCGTCTCTTGCGTAAATTACCAGTGCTATTGTTACATGCATGTGCTGTATCTTTCTGTAAGTCTGGATGAAACATCTTGCTGTAAATCTGCTGGCTGTTGGTAGGCTTCACCAAAAATAAGCTGGTTTTCTTATTTAAATTATTATTACTATGAAAAAATAAACCACCTAGAACTTTTTATCCGTGTTCTTTAGAGATAAATTAAACTTTCTTTTTTTATAAAAATAGCAGAATACGAAAAGCTTGGGAAGGAGGTAAGGGAAACTAATCCTTTTGAAAATTTGGCATGAGAGGTAAGTGAACAGTACTATTTAAAAAATTCAGACTTCCTTACATTATATAGAAGTCCAGTTAGTACTGCAGAAAGCTGTGTTACTTGCACTCATGCAAATTAAAGTACTGGGAGACAGACAGAACTTGGGGATTTTAAAATTTACTTTGTGTATCCATTCTCTATTTGCAAATACGATCCTCAAAACCATGGCATCTGCACAGTAAGCAATGTAATTAGGAGTAGCAAGTGATGTGCCTAATACACAGATGGGGTTCCTTCCAGGCTCCAAAAGAACATAGATTTGTGGGAGATGGTGACTTGTATTTTTACCATTTTATCTTTTCCAGTAAATTAAATAGCTCTGGCACATGGTCATCCATAACATCAAACCATTAGGATGCTTCATGCTCTGCTCCACCAGCCTGCCTCCTCAGTACCCTTCAGGAGTTGTGATGTTCAATGACCTATCTGCAACAGGCAGTCTCTAAAGGAAACAAAGGGTTTGCTAACAGAGATGCAGGCAGTTCTGTGCTTTTTTTTTTCTTTTTTTGGTGGTTTTAATGTCCAGGAAACATGCCTGAGCGTATTTCATTTATTAGTAGAGATACAGCCAAAGGATCTAAGACCAGCTCCATTTCCTGAACAAGCAGGCTTTACCTTTTGTCATTATGCCTACAGAAAGCGCTGTTTGATGCCATTACTCTAGGACTTTGAGCAGCAGGTTTGCTGCAGAAGTACGGACCAAAGTGAAAAAGTATCACAACACTCACACCACACAGACACAGACCAAGCCTTCAAACATGGCTCTGGTATTCTCTGATTGCTGTGTATCTGTTGGATGTATCCATGACAGCATACACCTAAGACTGAGGAAAGAATACTTAAATTTATCATTCTTCAAGGGTAAGGGAGAAAAAAATACTAGAGATCACGAGATTTCCTTCTAGAGCTTCTGGATTCTTCATCCTACAACTCCTCATCTGTAACTGTTTAGCTTCATT
Source organism: Falco biarmicus (assembly GCF_023638135.1). Lineage (NCBI taxonomy): Eukaryota > Metazoa > Chordata > Aves > Falconiformes > Falconidae > Falco > Falco biarmicus. Next base: position 65,809,004 of record NC_079311.1, read on the forward strand.
GCATTATTTGGTTTGTTTTTTTAAAAAAAGTCTGGATTCTTCTCTTCTAATTTATTTTAATTCTTTCAGGTTTTTTTTTTTCTGGTCCAATCAATTGAGCAAAACAATGAAAAAATAGGTTTTTTTCAATCTGAGATTAACTTGGACGATAAAATAATAGTCACAAATATGAACACAAAATGTATCTTCCTGCATTACAAAGAACAGTTTAGGCAAAGTATTGTCCCATTTCCTTGATTCCAATTCAGGAGAAAAAGATACCTTGAAATGCATAACTCCACATGGTCTTGTATGGCCAGCAGCTGTGGAAAAAAGCATTTGCATTGATGTAGCTATTTTATTCACCATATATATGCATATACATATTTTGTTAGCCATCTCTAATTCTGAGTTCCTGTAGAATGGAAAGAGCAACCTCATATTGCCTTTCTGCTCAGGGAGATGAGGCAGAGAGCAGAAGCACACCCGTGAAAGCACTGGCTCTGGTGGAAGCTCCATACCAACACCATACCAGACTCCACAAAAGCACAAGGTAGTTTGGTTTCCAAGCTACACTTTAAGACCAAACCATGCTCCCACCCCTGTTTCTGGAGAAAAATGCTAATTGAGAAAGATATGGTGCAATTACATCCTTGTTCGTTTCCACCCCCTTCAAACAAGCTTACTCCAGTAACTTCACCACCCTTACTCTTCATCTTCATCTGTACTCAGGGAAAGCTTCTCGGAGGTAAAACACATTGTAACAGCACAGAACACAATTTCACTACAGATACTGCTATAAAATCCAGTCCCTACTCAGGTACAGAATCATAGCAGCCCATTTCTAACTTTTGGGATTCAGATTTTCACTTTTTTTTCTGTAGGTATTGGAATCTGCAAATATTTGTAAGCTTTTCTGTATAGCTGCAATTTCCAAGTGCAAAACTGAATCTCAGGGAAAGACAGGTAAAGAAAATGCTTGGGTTTTCCACTGTTACGCTTTAGAACCCAGTAAGTTTTACTTTTTTTTTTTTTTTTTTTTTTTTTTTTTCCCAATCCCTATCTAGCAGCCCCCTGTCCACAACTCTGAGCACTAGTTTTTCCAGAATTCTTGCTGCAGCTTACATGACAACTTTGGAATACACTTCATGACCTGCTGTGGTAGAGCTGAGTACACACTATTTTATCAAAGTGGCTTGAATTGTTCTTTAAAAACCTCAGTTCTAAATCTGATAAAAGATTTTAAATGGCAAATGAACAACAGAATATTTTTCTGTAAAATTGCAGACAACTGGAAAACTTTATCATGTGAAGCAGTTGAAAGACTGTGAAGTAAACTACTTCAGAATTTAGGAAAGAGCTTCTTGCATCCAACCTGGGGAGAATTCCTATTAGGAAAGTCTGTAAAAGTAGCAAATATGTACTTCCCTGAAGTGGGGATTCTTCTTGCTGCACTTTCTGTGCGATTTTGTTGATAACATAAACAGGCCTGTGTATGTTACATATTCTGTGTTCATGAGAAGCTGTTTTGCCTTACCTGAGCTGAGGCCTCAAGGGAACAAGAATAGGAACCGCATTTTGCATGTCCAGGGAGGGAATGAAACTAAAAAAAGGCTAAGGAGCATTAGTGGGTTAGAATGGCATTCCAGACAAGTCAAAGGTAGAAATAATTAAATCTTCCTTCTTGATGACATGCAGCGTGGTCTGACATAGCCTATTTTTCTGTTGCTGATCATTTTTACCAAATAACTCCCTGATGCGTTTCTACAGCTTTGGAAAAAGGCAAAGACTGCTCAAGGGTTCACAGGATGAGGTACTGCTGGAGCTGCTTGTGACTGTGAGAACTTTCCTAAAAAATGCATTCCTGCAAAGCCCTGGGATTTTTATGTTGTCGGTCTCTTACCCTATGTACATCAACAGCAGGTATGCCTACATGTTAGGTTGCTGTGTTTGTATAAACACTAACAGTTTATATATTGGGATTAGACTAGATTCAGCAGTGCAGCAAGTAACAGAAGTTAATTCACTGTGTTCCTCAGAGCAACAGGTTCCAGCAGAATACACAGTATAGAGCTCCCCTGCTTAAGTACTTGAACCAGCTTGGGATCTTTACACTGTCTGTCATGGTTTAGCCCTGGCTGGTGGCTAAGTACCACACAGCCGGTCACCCACTCCCCCCGCAGTGACATGGGGAGAGGACTGGAAGAGTAAAAGTTAGAAAACTCGTGAGTTGAGATAAAGACAGTTGAATAGGGAAAGCCAAAGCTGCACATGCAAGCAAAGCAAAGCAAGAATTAATTCACTGCTTCCCATGGGCAGGCAAGTGTTCAGCCATCCCCGGGAAAGCAGGGCTCCATCACACGTAATGGTTACTTGGGAAGACAAATGCCATGACTCCGAATGTCCCCCCTTCCTCATTCTTCCCCCAGTTTATATACTCAGCATGATGTCGTATGGCATGGAATATCCCTTGGCCAGTTTGGGTCACCTGTCCTGGCTGTGCCCCCTCCCAGTTTCCCGTGCCCCTCCAGTCCTCTGGCTGGCAGGACCTGAGAAACCAGTAAGTCCTTGACTTTATATAAACATCACCCAGCAACAACTAAAATCATCAGCGTGTCATCAGCATTGTTCTCACATCAAACCCAAAACAGCACTGCACCAGCTACTGAGAAGAAAATTAGCTCTGTCCCAGCTGAAACGAGGACAGTCTGTGAACCCAACTTAGGACACATCCAAAGCTGTTCACTTTGTGGTACAGCCTTGGGCCTCCAGAATCCCACGGTTGGGATGCAGCTGGGGCACTATTGCACCGGAGCGTTGCCGTGATGCCCACCACCCGCCAGCAGAGCAGTATCCGACACACCTGTACGGCAGGGGCTATCCCGGCCAGAAGTGGGAACGTGTGACTCCAAAACTGAAATTGTGAGTCCTTACAGCCTGGGATGAAGGAACCAAGCTGAAAATGGGGCAATTCCCACTTGATGTGTACCAGGACAAAAAATACCACTGAAAAAAATTGGAACAAATATTACTTGCATGTGAAACGCCTGAACTTTTAGACAGAACCCCCCACTGCAAAGTAAATTTCGCTTGCTCCCTGTAAGCCAGAGCAGGCAACCCAAAGCAGGCAGGTCTGACGGCCCCGACGCTGTGCCTCCTGCTCCAGCCGCGGCGGCGGCCGGGGGCCGGTGTAACTGCCAGCGCTGCTCCGCGCCACCACCGGGAAGGGGCCCGACGCCGAGGGGAGTGCGGCTGGCCCGGCAGGTACCGGCGCGGCCCGGCACCCCCGGCCCCGGGGCAGGGCGGCAGAGCTGCCGCCGCCGGAGCCGCGCTGGCCCTGACGGGAGGTGTCCGAGTCACCCGGGCTCCAGCCGGCCTCGGGGCCCCGCAGCCGGCACGGCGGGGGCCTCCGCTGGCCACGCCGCGGGGCGAGCGCATCCACCGGCCCATGCCCCCCGAGTGGGCCGGGTGGCGGCCGGCGCCGCGCCCCCTCTCTGGCCCGGGCTGGGCGGCGGGCAGAGCGCCCTCTCCGGCCGGGGCGGGGCCGGGGCGCGGCCGGGGCGCGGCGGCCCGGGGCGGGCAGAGCGCCCTCGCCGGCCGGGGCGGGGCCGGGGCGCGGCGGGCCGGGGCGGGCAAAGCGCCCTACCCCGGCGCCGCCTCCTCCTCCCTAGCCCGGTCCCGCCGGCCCCTCCGCTCCTCGGCCGGCTCCGGCTGGGGCTCGGCGGCTGCCATTGGCTTAGCGGCCCCATCCGGGCACTCGGCGCAGCGCTGTTCCTCAGCCCAATCGTCCCAATATGGCGGAGGTGAGCGGGGAAAGCGGGCTGGGGCGCCGGGTGTTCGGCCGGCTCCCCGCGGGGCCCCGTCGCCGGCAGGCCCCCCGCGCCCGCCTCGACATCCCCGTAAGGCGCCTCTGGGGCGGTTCGGCGGTGCAGGGAGGCCGGCGGGGCGGCGGGGCGGCCGGCGGAGCTCCCGGCGCCGGGGCAGCGGGAGCCTGCGCGACTAGGCCGCACGGCGGGCGCCGCGCTGCGCGGGTGCCGAGTTCGCAGCCCGCGGGCGGCCGACAGGCCGCGGCCGGGCGCGGAGGGGGGCGCGGCCGGCGCGGCGCGGCCCCGGGGGGAGCGGGACGGGCCGGCGGAGCCGCCGCCGCAGCGCGGGCGATAGAGAAACGCCCGGCGGGAGGGAGGAGGAGCGAGCCCGGGGCTGGGAGCGGGGAAGAGGCGGCGGCCGGTCCGGCAGCCTCCGCCGCTGCCGGCCCCTGTCATGTCCCGGCCGGGGCCGGGCCCGGAGAGAGCGGGAGCGTCGGCCCGGCCGGGCGCGGCGCCTGGGGGGGCTTGTGCCGGCGGAGGAGGAGGGAAGGAGAGGGGCTGGCGGCGAGCGAGCGAGACGAGGAGGGGTGGGAGAGGGTGAACGGGATGGAGGGGACAGCGGGGCGGGACGCCGGGGCCGAGGCCGGTGGGGAGCGGCGGAAGGGGGCAGCCTCGGAGGCGGGGGGAAGGAGCGGGAACGAAGACCCCTGCCTGCTGCCGGGCCGGAGGGAGCCCGCCCTCACCTCGCTCTCTCTTCTCCCCGCAGGCTTCCTTTGGGAGTTCGAGCCCAGGTTCGTCCTCGCCCGGCTCCGGCACCCGGCCTGCTGTCCGCACACCACTCTCTTTCCTGCTCCTTCCCAAATTTATCTCCTCGTAGCTTTCCTAATGCTTCGTGTGCACGCAGTTAACCGCCTGCCAGATTTTTAAGAAACGGAGATGTGCGCTGTGGAGTCCTTCCTTTAACTCCGGTTGCAGTTAGTAATTGGCTGCTCAGAACCCAAAATGAAAACAAAGTTTTGTAGCAATCTTAAGTCAGCATCTCAGTAAAGCCGTGTAACCTGGAGAAAGACTGTCTTGTTGCTGATAACTACAGGCTTGTGTAAATTTTTGACTTCTTGGTACTAACAGGAAATGTATAAAATCATAATCATAAGTAATTTTTAAGTCTTTAACTGCAGTTAAAGTTCTTTGGAATACTTTACACAAGCAAGCATAGTTAACATCAGCAGGGCTACCGTTGAAGAAGTATTTGGGAACTGTCTTTTTTTCTGTGTAACTGCCTTCCGCACTGGCTGTTTTTCATCTTTTTTAACTATTCTTATGAAATTTATTGAGCTTGTGTTTTTTAGTATGGTTTTGAATATCTTAAACGGGATGTTGAGCATTCAGAGGTACTAAAGAAGCGGGACTTTTTTTATCTGAAGTCTTGTGAGTGAAATAGGACTTCCACTTCAGTTACTTACATATAATGAGTTACAACGGTAATAAGGAGCAATAATCTTGAGCACAAATACATATAAATACATATTAGATTAAGGCAGTTGACACTTCCTTAAAATTGGATAAGGATGTGATGGCCAACAGCAGGAAAATCGGATGTGTAATGTCATTATTGTAATTGGAGTAGTGTTATCAGCTGTACTGAAAGGTCTGTGAGACCATAATATGAATAGTACATGAATAAAAAATGGTTTGGGCCTCAATATTTCTCAACATATATTAGGAACTTTAACAGTAAAGCCTTGAGTGAGCTAAACAGATAAAAGTGTACTGTAATTACGTGCATATAAGGAATTAACTCTTAGCATAATTGCTGAAAAATTAAGTTAGAAGCATTAAGACTGAGAAGTGTTAGTATATACAACGGTCTCTTTTCAAGGCTGGAAGCAGTGCAAGGACGGATACTGCTTTATTTTTCTGAAGAGGATTTAAAATTTGTAGCTGTTAACTTCAAAAGTTCTGAAGAAGTTCTTCCATGGAAACAATTCTTACTAAACATTTTCTTTGCTGCTTGTAAGTCAACGATTGCAACAGAGCACTAGTATGTGAGAACTAGAAGGGGAAACAAGAAGTGAAAGAGAAATATCCTAATCTGTTTGTTTTCTCCTTCCTGGAAGCTGAAAAAAGTGAAGGTTAAAGAAGAAAACAACTTTCTTATTCAGTGATTTTCGTTGTAGAACAGTGACTTTGAGGTGCAGAATATTTGCATCTTTAAAACTTGTTGAATCTACTGCTAACCTTTCTAACACTTGACAAAATGCACTTAACAGGACTTTTTTGATGACTTATCAGTGTCCTCTTGAGTAGGGAAAAAGCTTCTGTTAGACCATAGAGGTGTCACAATGGCTTGTTAATTAATGTGGTCCATTAGAAGCTTTTTGTTATTTCTGGTATGTTTTCCTCAGTGTTTCTTGGAACTCTGCTATGTTTATTCTTCTTTTCTAGATCAAGTGCTAAGAATTAAATTAGTTTTAATAAAAGATCCATCTGTGAGGCTAAAGTAATCTGAAGTTAGTCTCACTTTATTTTGCTGTTAGTAGGAAGCTGATTCACAACCTAAGTTAGCTGTTTACCAGTGGAAAAACTATGCTTATTACCATATAAGTCATGTAAATAGAATCAGAGTCTATAAATCAGGCTTGCAGCATCTGAAGTCTTGTTATGTGTGTGCTTTGTGCCTTCATGATGATTTCAAGATGTTTTGAACAATCTTTTATTTAGTGAAGTGTTAATTTGGGATTGTACTTTCTGAAACTCCGTTTTAGTAGTTGATGTAGCTCTCTCAAGTAGTCTATACTGCAAGAGAAAAAACTGCACCTATTACTTAGATTATACAGAAAGGGAACATCAGATAAAACTGCTGAATGTGAAGTGGTTAGGAATTTGTTCCATTTATTCCATTGAGAGTTCTGAGCCTGTGTGTTAAAAAAAAACCAAACAAAACACATGCAACCATCATTTTTTCTGTCTTGTAGTTTCATATGTTGGCGTAAAAAAAAAAAAAAATTACTCAGATTTTTTTTTTTTTTACAGTTGGCTCTTTATCATCTGAGGATCATGACTTTGACCCGTCTGCTGAAATGTTGGTACATGATTATGATGATGAGCGAACTCTTGAAGAAGAGGAAATGATGGAAGAAAGTAAGAATTTCGGCTCTGAAATTGAAGATTTAGAAAAGGTAAGAGTGTCTCTATCTCTCATAAATGTCCGTACATGTTGTAACTTCTCTAGGGAAAAGGATACTCAACCTTTTCCTCAGTTTGTATTGTATAATGCAGTTTCCTACAACATGCCTTTGCAGCTTGTTTAAAAACAGAAAAGAAAATCAGGTTTGGTTAAGATACAGCACTGCATTCCCACAAAAAGCCTGAACTTAGCTTCTCAAAGGAATTAGTGTTATGTTAAGTTCATATTCTTCCTTTTCATTTAGTAGTTCTTTCACTTAGCTAAAGAAACCACTGAGGCAGATTTTTGAGTCCTATCATCTAATATAGCTTATCACTTCTGATTTTTGTAAGTTCCTTAAGTTGAAACTGTATGTTTTGCATACTGTTGAGTGACAGCTAGCTGTATTTCATTCTGTTGGTCAGGTTTTGCTTTTCCAATATGCACACAAACAGTCCTGTTTTAGGCATGATGGATCACATCCATTTACATAGTAAACGATAGTTCTCTGTCATAGTTTCATCAGTTTGGCATTTGGTGGGTGTACAGAATGACCAGCATGCTCCTTGGCTTTTCCTATTCCATTTTACACTCTATAATTACATGTTTCTCCTGTTTACACTTCTTGTTCATCTGTGACAGTGCATCACCATTTTTTTAAACACCTGCTGAATGCTGAACACCCACAAACTGATGCTGCTTGCATTACTGTTTGGTGACCTGCTTACACCACTCAGCATAACTGCAGATCTTGGTCAACAGAGTTCCAGGAAAATGTAATTTTTAGCATTATATGTGAGGCTGTGTTTTTTGTAGTCCATGTAAAAACAAATTTTCTAAGTGTGGAGTTGACAGTATTCATACTCCTGTGTTTTTGGGTTTTGGTTTTTTTATTTGGTCCTGTTACCACTCCACAAAATTATCTTATTGCTTCTATAATAAAAGGAAGAAGAACTGAGAGCCACTCATCTGAAACACTTTATTACTTTAGGTCCCGATCCTGGAAAGACTTGGATATGAGTTTGTGTTTACCCATTGTGAAAAGTCTTTGCAGGACTAAGACCTTAGCTGACTAAAGAAAACAAGTAATTTAATCAGTGTATGAATTCAACAAGAAATTTTTAAAGGTAATATAACTTTTAAAGGTATAAATATTAGAAAATATTTTTAATATTGAATCAGGTAACTAAAAAAATCTCCACTGTTTATTGTTTTATTAATTGTATTAGGATGCAAGTATGATGAGACTAAAATCACTTAATCAGAAGCTGTTGAAAAAACAGGTTATAAATCAAGTGTTTGTCTTGATTTTTGCTTTCTGTCTTTCTCCTATTACCTTCTCAACAGTCATTATAAAATACATTGTGCAGGAGATGGAGGGGGGGGGGGCTTAAAAGTTGCTGTATTGATTTACTTTTCTGGGTTTTTGCACACTTGGAGCTGTAACTATGTAGGACTAAAGTCTTGGAAGGTTTTCTGCATTTCTCTCTTGTAGGGCAGTTGGTAATGTTTCTAGATTATCTTCTTTCTTGAAGAAATACAGGCAAATCATGCTCTAGAGTATGAATAAGATAAGGAGAATATTTTTAAGAATTACTCCTTAGTTTCATGCAGTAAACAGTTTTCTTCAATAGTTTGATGAGACTTCACTATATGCCGAGACATGGTTATGAATTATTTTCAATCCCGTGCCTGAAAATAGTGTTTATAATATTTATAATCAAGATTCCTGCTTTCAATTAAGTTTTTCTTTGTTTGTTTGTCAATTTTGGTCTTCAAAATATGTCTTATCCTTTTAAGCCTGAACTGTTTACAAGTATTTGGTAACTTGTTGAAATGTTTGTAAATCCTCTTGTATTAGGAAGGAAACATGCCATTGGAAGATTTACTGGCATTCTATGGCTATGAACCCACGATTCCAGTTATGGCAGGTTCCAGTGCAGATAGCTCTCCAAGTGAACTTGCAGATGAACTTCCAGATATGACTCTAGATAAAGTAAGTCGGAACTGTTTTCACCTTAATATGGTTTAAAAGCAGAAATCCAGGTGACCTTAAATTATATTTCACTATCTCTTGGTGTTAAAAAATACATACTTTTGTTAAATTCATTATACAATACTACTCTGAATTCACCCTTTTGCAAGGATATAGAGGATCTGATTCTAATTATAGTTATTGCACTTAAAAATGGATAGCAACTTTAGTGGCGCTATATTACCAGAAATGAGAAATGAAAAAGTGTTCTTCTAAAACACATCCAAAACCCTTTGAATAGGTGCGGTTTTTTGATTATGTCCAGAAGTCTTTATTCTGGCTTCCAACACACATCAAAACATTTGTGAATATCTTGAAAATGCACTCCTGAATGGTTTGGTGGTTTGCTTTCAAACACGTATCATTTGGAAAGGTTACAACTTTGTGGAGTGAGAGAGGGGTTTTATGTGCAGTGACTTGTGTTGCGTTGCTGATGTAAAAACCTGAAAGTTCAAGTTTTGTGATTTGCAAGCTAACTTTTGAGTTCTGAGATTTTAGTATGATTTGTTGTTACAAAGCATATGCAGCTAGTAGTTTGGATTCTAAGTATGTAGGTAGTAAGTATATGCCTTTTTTTTTTTCTCTGAGTATGAGCTCCACAGAAAGTAGTGTATGATGATGGCTCTGCACATCTGATTCTCATTAGGATTCATGATTGTGTTGAGACTACGAAAGTGTAGTCAGCTTGTTGTCTAATACAGTTCTTTCCCTTCCTAACTCCTTTATGCGGAAGAGTTCAAATATGTCTGCTACTGAAGGAAGTGTGCTTCTTCTTTCTTAATATCTTTGGTTTAAACTTACAGAAATACCATGTTTTTTGTGGTCTGGGAAGATAACAGGTTGTCTGTTATCTGTAACTGTCCTCTCAGCAAAAGTCTACAAAAGTGCCTGGCTGTTTGATTTTATTATTTAAAAAAAAAAACCACAAACCCACCCCAAGTTTAAGAGGTAATAGCTTTTTAAAGCTTTTGTATAACTGTGATAGAAAGAATGACGGAATTCTAAAGATTCGAGGCAGTTTTTACTGGCATTTTTCTTTGGAAGCAGTTGGAGGAACATCTGACATTGATGATTGCTGAAGTTACTTCTTGTGTGTTTATTTTAACAGAAGACAAACGGGAAATGAACCCCTGTGTTCAGCTCTGAAGTAAATGCTTATATTTGCTCTTAGATTTAGGAAGAGCAAACTTGCTTTTTAATTAAGGGAGTATGGTCTGCTAAATTCATTTGTGGTGAAGTAACTGATTTTAATTAATGGGACTTACAGTTTGCTGAATCTAAATGCTCACCAGTCTACTTAATAGTCAATCTGAGGTTTTATTTTTTTATTTTAATAATACAGGAGGAAATCGCTAAAGACCTCTTGTCAGGTGATGATGAAGAAACACAGTCCTCTGCTGATGACTTGACACCATCAGTTACTTCACATGAGGCTACTGACTTCTTTCCGCGGCCATTAAGATGTAGGAAACCTCCTTTTATAATAGTACTCAAAAAGTCTTAGCATTGTATATAGCTTCCGAGTTTAAAGTGTGAAAATTGAAGAGTAGTGCTGACTTTACCAGGAATTGAAAAACAGTGCTTTGCAGGATGCTGTACCATGAATATTGTCTTTGATTGGTATTGCTGATTACCTAAAATTTGGTACTATGCTCAAAGCATAAGTAAAAGTATTTTCTCGACAAGTACTACATCAACTATTAATTATAAAGTTACTGTATTGGTGTCACCCTTAATGGTTTTCAATATGTTAGTGAATTACATGAATATGTAACTCATTCTCTGAAAGTAGTGTTACTCTACTGAAATACTTGCTGCTGTTTTTAAGCCAGTGACTCTTCCATGCAGCCTGTGGTTGTATATTGGGATGCAGTTTGCTTAAGATTATTTCCCTTCACACATTCAACACTTTTCTGTAGGACTTCATAGGGTGAGCCAAAGTGATTTTATATGGGATGGGACCTATAAACCCATGACCACCAAAAATCACTACCCATGGAGCTATGTTGGGAAAGACTTGAGAACCAGTGGTTCACTTACCCAACCTGGAGAAGATATTCCTCATTGCCTGTTGCAGCTTATTTGTTCACTGGTGTACTAGAGTTCGAGCAGTGTGGAGGACTTTTGTCACAGTTTTAATTTGGCAAGTATCTTAAGCTATTCCTGGGGGGTTTCATTCCTCTAGAGAAGGGGGATGATAAAGTGGGTCTGCTGCCTCAGTCATCAGCAATCAAAGCCCTGTGCATCATGGTGATTGTGTAATAGACATTTGTATGGAAGAGATACAAAACCCTTAAAAACTGTTACGCCCTTTTTTCAGTTAATTAACTTAACTAAGTAACTGAAACTTAAGCCCAAACTTGCTGGCACTTAAGTTAATGAATATGACACTGAAAGTGTGGCAGCTTTACAGAAAAAATGGTTAGCCTCTCATCTTAATAAGGGTTAAGAAACAGTCATGTTTGTTTTCAGCTATCATGGTTTTCTATCAGAATGGTACTTTCTCTATTAGAGCTCTTGGCTGGACATCTTAGAATCAAATGTCCACCATTTCAGGGAGGGAGATGTCAGTTCTCTGTGCCGTTGGCAGTTTAATCTTCTTTTCTGGTCTCTGTCCATTTCTCAGATACTAAGATAACAAAGTTTTGAGATAAACGTGTCTAATGTATAACACAGGCTTTTTTATTAAATTTGCATCAATTGGAAAAAACAACTGGCTGTGATTATATAGGCATATTGTTATTTCATGCATTCAGGTTAGCTTCCTGCTTGCTACTTCTGGTTGTAGTAATGACTACAGAAGAAGAGCCCCAGCTCATACAGTCTTCTTGCATGCTGTCTCTGATGTTGACGATTCTGTTTAGTTGTGATGAAGCTACAGTTGCAACCCTATTTATGTTGTCTCTGAAGTTTAGGAATACGAAGTAGCTTCAGCTGTATCAGAACTGTAGATTCCATTCTGTTGGGGGATTATACAGCTATAAAAATAGAGTTACTTCAGAGCCTTGTACTACTGCATTCCAGATTCTGAAATGAGTTCTTATATAGAGTACTGTATTTGAATTGCTTGGAATGCTCTGCTGTAGTTCTTCCTACAGAAAGAAAGGTTAAAGAGGAACAAGCAGTCTTTTGCTGTCTTCTGCTTATTCCATTTTGTGTCTCTCATCTGTCTTCACTCCATGCTGAGGCAGCCTTGTTCAAGGAATGTTTTGAATGCCCATTAAAACTTCTGATGAAAGGTTTTAGTAGGCAATAAAGACATGCCTTCAAGTTTACTTTCTTTGTGATTAACCTGAGGCTAAGTCACAACCCTGAAAGTTTCTGAGTTTCTCGTACCTTTTCTGTAAGGTATAAGCTTTTATTGAAAGAATTGATGAAAAATTATCTCATTTCCTTTTGCCTGTTAGAAATATAGTAGATGGTCTCAGCTGCTGTGTTGATAAATGTTTCACTTCAGCAGTATAAAAGTACCAGTGCCTTCTGACTTTGTGCTAGTTTGATAGAAGTATAGATTAACAGAATTCTGATAGAAATGTGAATCAACAGACTCATGATAAGTGTTTTCCAGAACAAAAGCAGGTTCTCATTTGAAAAGTAAATGATATTTTGTAGTTCTGTGTTTGAACTGAAAATTCTTCCTAGCTAAAAACAAACTTCTTTCATGTCTGAAGCAAACACTACGTGTGATGGAGATAAGGAATCAGAGGGCGAAGATGTAGAGGCAGACAATGGTAATTCATCTGAAGATTTGAGAAAGGTAATAATTATATCTTTTTAAAAAAATGTTAAAATTTTACTGTTAAGAAAAATGCAGTAAGATTTATAGCACATACCTACAATAGTACTGTAATTGTGGAATACTCTGTCAAATGCCAGGTTAAGGCATTTTTCGTCCTTCCATACACAAAATATTAAGTTAATACCTTTCTCTTTTCATTTTTTTTCCATCTTCAGGAGATAATGGTTGGTTCACAGTACCAGGCTGAAATTCCACCTTACGTTGGCAGATACAGTGATGATGAAAAGGGTAAGTTGTTCTCACTGTTTTGCTTTTTATTTTGCTTATACATAGCACTTGATTGATAAATATTACTTAAATTTATAAGGTAAGTTCAGTGGCTTAGTTGAAGTCTCAGAGACCTTAAAAAAAAAAAAAAGGGCACTAGAATATTGAAGTAGCACAACCACATAATTATATCTCAGAAATATGATTCTTCAACTTTGAGAGGACATTCTCAAGAAAATGTTGGAGGGTGGGTTACAGTGTTAGTTCTGAAGTATCTAGTAATATTAGGAGGCCACAGACTATGAGTCAAGGAGTAAATACTTTCATCAGAGTATCATAATTGGGCTATGAGCATGTAACTTAGTTTACACTGAAGATCTTCAAAATTGTATTTTTCTTTGCTTGTTTTTTAGATAGCACAACAATGTGGGTTACAAAATGGTTATGGAAAAGAAAGCAATAAACTATTTTAAATTGCCATAGCATGAGTAGATGATGTAGGTCCTGATACACTGTCTTTTAAAAAGATGTTTTCAGTATGATGTTATTCCAGTGTAAAATTAGGTTAAAATCTGCAGTTGTGCTAGAGTGAAAAAAAAACTATTTAACAGAGTTTTATTTTGTATCTTCAGAAACGTGTGCTGTGAGAAAAGTGTAGTACATACAGCTGTGGAATTCAAAAAGCAAATAAATTTGCTCGTGGGTGGCACATTTCACGGGGATTTTATTCTAATGAAGTATATAAAGTCATTTTATCATTACCAACTGCATACCAAACATTCTTCTCCACATTCAAAGATGGATGGAACTGGAAGCATTAGCAAATGAACATCTCCTGTGTTGCTTAAGACACCTAGGGAAGTCTCCTGTTTTCTAAGAATCAAGCATGATGCTTACTGGTTGTAAGAAATGGAGGAGTAAGAATCAGATCTATCTGGATAGTCCTTTCACTGTTTACACATCTTGACTTCTCCTCAGCCAAGAACTAGAGAAGTGTAAGCATGTAAGCACATGCTTAAAATTACAAGATTGTTGGCAGCGTTGTGATCTGTGATGTTTCTGATTGCCATGCTGTTGACAAATCCAGCTTTTTTAATTGCTTATCATGATGCCAATAACCAGAGGATGACTAGGATGGGGTTAGTCTGACAGTTTTCTCTGAAGTGAGCTGGTGCTAGAGAGAACCAGTGAGAGTCTTGTCTGCTGGCGTGGCCAAGAGAAAAGAGGTACCTCTGGGATCAGAGAGCCTGAGGAGCTCCTCTTGAGATTATCAGTCATCCACTCCAGCAAGAAGTGCTGGGTTGCCTTGATCGATAAAGGAGGTTGAAACTGAGCATCAGCAGTGCTTGGAGAGGTTGGATGTGACTGTAAGGATGAAGGATTTTGCGAAGACTTTTCTGTACTCCCTAAAGAGTTTGTGATGGCAACCAGGGGCTTATGTTTCTGCTACACAGTCCCAGCTACCAGGATTGTGCTAGAAGGCAGTTCTGCACTGCTATAAGCTTTACACTTGTAATATGTCTGTTAGGAAGCTTTTTGTGTTCTTCAGCTATAGCAGAACTTTCAGAGAAGATGTAATTTTATTCCTCACCTTAGTTTAATGTTGTTTCATGTAGTTCTATGAGAGATTTGAGAATCATCTCTTCTACTGTAACAGCTACTGTGCTCACATGTTTGAATTGAGTAACTCTTAATTCTGTATTGCCAAGAGAGTACATGAAACATTATGTGCAGTGTTAATCACATCTATTGATCAGAGCAAAGGGTTTATAGTTTAATTTATAATTAAAACAAGTACAGACCGACAAAGGTGCAGGCCAACTCCTGCGTATTTCCAGTGTATTTCCAGTATATTTTCTTTCAAATAAGCTACTTAAGGGGAGCATACATGATTTTAGTGGACTATGAAGGAGGACTAGACATCCTGATTGCTTGTAAAGTATACAACATACAAGTTCTTAACAGTATTACCACATTGAGAGTTAGATTTGCATTCTGTTGAGTAATTTTTGGCAAGTTTTAGTTGAAAATTACCAACTAGTCACCACCTCTTCTTTTTGGGGGGGTGGGGCTTGTAACATTTGGAATATTAAAGTAATATCTTACACTTTTTTTACTGTAAACTAGTTTGTTTTTAAAACAGCTGAGTAAAACTGAATGGGTTTGCTAGTTTTTTTATATTAAGATGATAAATACATATGCGTAATTTTACTTGAATCATCTAGCTGTCAACAAGCTCCTCTGTAAAGACTCTTTGTCATAGAGTTCAGTCAGTTATCCTCATGGAACCTGAATCTCTTTACCATGTCACGCTGCAGAGTCTGTCTCTTAACTGAAGCTTTTGGGGAAAATGTGAGCTGCAGCTTAAAATTGGTGTGATGGTGCTTGATTTGATTACTTCTGTGTTCACGTTCTTCGTCTTTCTGAAATAGCTTGTAATATTACAGCCTTAAAAATGGCCCACCTGGTGTTAATGGGTTTCTGTTTTAACAGCTTATGAAAATGAAGACCATTTACTTTGGAAACCTGACGTGATCTCAGAAAGTAAAGTTAAAGAATACCTTTTTGAAACCTCCTTAAGAACAGGAAATGAAAAAATGATTGGCAGAATTCCTGAAGGACTACATACACGGGACAATGAACAAGTATGTTTTATATCCTGTTCCATTTGTGACACATTGCTTTGCAATTAACATGTGTTCTCTTTGCCTTGTATTACAAAGGCAGAAATACTAAATTTCTTTATTTTTTTTTTAATTAGGTGTTATTGGGGTCAGGATCTTATTTGTAGTTGTAAGCACATGCTTAAAACTACAAGATTGTTGGCAGCGTTGTGATCTGTGATGTTTCTGATTGCCATGCTGTTGACAAATCCAGCTTTTTTAATTGCTTATCATGATTTAATTTTTTTTTAATTAAGCGTTGCCTCAACTTTTGGATGTTTTTGCTTTTGGTTGTTACTTTAATATTTGTGTCATGTATGAAGAGAAATCCTCTTTTTACATTAGATATGCTCACTGAAAGGCTACCTCTAGAGGTCTAGATCAGATATTTACAAATTTGGACTCTTTCTAAAGACTTTTCTATTTTATAGGCGCTGTATGAACTTCTTAAAAGTAGCCATAATATTAAAGAAGCAATTGAGAGATACTGCTCAAATGGAAAGGCATCTCAGGGTAAGAGAGGGTACCTGTTTTTTCAGAGATGTGTGTTTGGGACAGGGAGTGGGGGAAAGAGTGGAAAAAGTTATGTGGAAAAACCTTGACTAAGAATCAGATTGATGAACACATCCCTTTCTATGAAGTCTTTATCACAGATGAGATGTCATCTGGCTGTTGACCTGTTGGAAATTCCTGCTAGAGAAGTTTGCAACTTGTGTAATGATTGAAGGAAGCTTTTGACCTTACCTTCTTTCCTCCATTGCTGTGTTAATAATAGCACAGACTGAGGAGAGGGGTGGGGGGAGCGATAATTTTGCTCCCATAAGACAGTTCTCACCCATATTACAGTATCTTTTTGAGATCACAATCAGTTATAATTTGATGACATTTATACCAAAATCAGGATAACATAGCTGGCTGTATAAATAAGCCCCATTCTCTTCCTCACTTGCTAATGTTGTGCTCCACCAACCTTCTCATTCTACCATATTGTTTCATAGGTCTTTGTTAGAGTGTGGAGATCTTTGCTTAAGTTTACAGTGGAAAATGAGCTTCCATCTTGTTTGTTCCTAACTTTGTTACTCCCTTAAATAAAAATCAGAGTTTATCATTTAGGAAAGACAGTTCTTTGTCCTGTATTTTAACATACGTGTTGCATAAAGCAGAAATGGAGTTTGAGCAGATATTCCCTACTCAGAATTGGATCCAAAGGGAGCTTGAGTGTTTATGAGTTAGGTGCTATGAAAGCTAAGCGTCTGAGGTAAAGCTGAAGGACTGTCAGAGCAGTGCTTCAGGGAGCTCAGGTACAAGAAGAGATTGTGTAGACCTAACCAATACGGAAGTATCAATTGTAGAGCTGTATCCTAAAACCCACACCTCTCTGGGATTCAGCCATCTGTTTGGGGTTTGAAAAATATCTCTGCCCATTCATGGTTCAGAGCCCAAAATTCTATCCGAAGGACTAGTACTCATGCTCCTCTGCTGCCGCAAGTCAGGTGGAACTTCTTACATACTCATTAAGGATCATAAAGGATGATAACACTCAGTGCCGGTCTCTTAGAGTAACCATTATGCTATGATCCACCCTACCTGCTGAAGTTCACTGCTATTTTCCAAGATGAGAATTAAAAATGCCTCAAGGAGGCTGTGACCAATGGGAAGCCCGTGCTGGAGCAGGTTCTTGGCAGGACGTGTGGCCCTGTGGGGGACCCATGTGGGAGCAGTCTATTCCTGAAGGACTGCACCCTGGGGAAGGGACACACACGGGAACTGTATGAGAAGAACCGCAGCGTGTGGGAAGGACTCACACTGGAGAAGTTCATGGAGAGCTGTCTCCAGTGGGAGGGACCCCACACTGGAGCAGGGGAAGAGTGTGAGGAGGAAGAAGCAGCAGAAACAACATGTGATGAACTGACCGTAACCCCCAGTCCCCGTACCCCTGCGTCACTTGGGAGGTGGTAGAGAAATCAGGAATTGTTAAGCCTGGGAAGAAGAAAGGGGTGGGGGGAAGGTGTTTTTCTGATTTGAATGGTAGTAAATTAAATTTCCCCCAAGTTGAATCTGTTTTGCCAGTGACAATAACTGCTGAGTGATCGCTCCCTGTCCTTATCTCGGTGCATGAGCCTTTTGTTACATTTTCTTTCCCCCGTCCGGTTGAGGAGGGGTGTAATAGAGTGGTTTTGGTGGGCACCTGGCGTCGAGCCAGGGTCACATCACCACAGGGGCTACATTGAATTCTGATTCATCTAGTTCACTCTTACTGCTAAATTCTTCACTGGGGTCCTGCCAAATATCTCTGTCCCTGTCTTCCAGGGAAATCATTGGCTTACAAGTTTTTACAGGATCTGGAGGGATTTGGCACCATGAGTTTATCCTCTACCTTCCTGCGTTTTTCTGTTTCCTCCCCCAGTTGTTTAAGCAATTAGTCTATTCACAGAGGTAGCAGCATTTCTTATCTTTTTCTTTGTTTCTTTGTTCAACCTCATCTTGTAACATTCTCATTTCTTGTTCTTCGCAGTCCTTATACTGATATGCAGCTCCTAAACACCTCTTCAATATCTTGTATGTTATTATTACTTCAGTTTCCCTCTCACAAGGTTCAACTGTTCTTTTATCTTATTCCAATTATCCTGTTTTTCATGCACCCAGTCATCTGAAAATTTCAGTGAAGGGTTAACTCTGTGTCTCCGTAAGGAGTCAGTGATTGAATCTGCCATCCTGCCAACTTCTCCAATTGTTGTCGCAGGTGAATTATTAAGAAAAGCCATTGTTATGGTGTTAATGAAAAGGTTTTATTAACAATTAAATGATCAAATTATAGTTAATTTATTATTGGTAATTAAATTTTAATTAATAATGGAATAGCAATTAAACAGTGCTTTAACAGTGATTAACAATAATTAATAATTAGGTGGTGGTCAAACACATACTACTTACTGCTGTTCTAATAATTAAACTATAGCTTGATACATACAGATATTGCTAGCATAGAATATACTTTTAGGCTTAATGTAAAATGCCACTTACCTTTTTAATAGCCATCAGGTGCCAGGTGAGGGATGTCTCAGCCCTGAAGGGTAGCCCTGAGACATGTCCCTTCCCTGCTCAAGGGCAGATCACATCTGTTCAGCCTGCTTCTGTACAGGAGAACTCAATGGGCTTGAGGGTGGCTACAGGTATTTGTAGTGTAAAGTGACTGATTTGTAGTCAACTCCCACTGTGGTGTACGTGCAGGTGTGCAGCTGTAGCAGTTTTGTGTGGTCCCTGCTCAGGCTGGTACTGTTAGCTCCTGATAAGACATGGCCTAGTAGGCTTCGTAACTCCTGAGAAGATACGGCCTAGCACAGTTCTCTCTGTTTGCACAGCAGAGCTGATCTCAGCCAGGCCTTCTTTTTGGTGATGGCTGAATTGAAGTACTGCTCACTTGGTCAAACCTGGGACATCTGTCATAACAGATTTTTCCTTCACTCTTTTTCTGACAACTACTGTTCTTTGTATCCTATGTGAGAAGAAATACTCAGAAAAATTATCTCACTTTATACTTCAGTGACGTTATCATACCTTGCTTTTTGATGACAAACTTCTCCAGAAATAATAGACCTTTTTAATGTCCTTTGCCCTCAAGGATGAAAGATTTCAGAAATCAAACTCTTGTATCATTTGTTATGAAGAAAAGTGTTAGATTTTGGGTAGGATATCTATACAGTAAAGGAAATAACATGGATATAAATAATTATTTTTTTTAGAATGCATTCGAATTTTCATCCATTAGCAACAAATACTTTAATTCTTTGTAAAAGGTTAGTGAGTGAAATCAAGTTTATCGTGCTACTTTTGTAATTATCTAGAAGAGATGACAGCATGGACAGAAGAAGAATGCAGAAGCTTTGAACATGCACTTCTGATTTATGGAAAAGACTTCCATCTCATACAGAAAAACAAGGTTAGTATTTTACAGTTAAGAAGAAGAATTGGTAGATGATATGATGCTGAAAATTGTTAAAGCAATACATTTGTCATAAGCTATGCAGAAGAGTAAAGTAAGGACCAACATACTAAAAACCACCTTGGCATTTTTGTGCTCATTTGTCCTCAGATGTCACTGGAAAAGCTAGGCATTGTGAGATGTGTCAATGTATTCTCTCTGAAATCAACTTACGTTGACATTACTCCCAGTTATGCATTTATATTATAATTCAGTTTAAATGTGTGCTTCTCCTAGAACTACAGTATTTCCATACCATGGCTGTGGGAGGGGAAAATATGTATTTACTTAACTTATTTTTGTCACCAGGAAGGTGTAAGTTTACAGGAACAGGCTTAGTTCGTTGTGTTTTCAGAAGTGTAGTTATCCATCAGTACTCAGTTTTCTGGCCAGTGGAGGAGTTCTAATCTTGATCTGGATTGTTTCTGATTGACTCCTCTGTGCCTGAAGATTAGTGATTTTTTTTTATTTTTTTTTTTTAAATCAAAAAGCAACAGTTGACAAATATGGATGTTTCCAGATTTCCTGCATATCTCCTTTTTGCTTTAATACCACCTTGGAGGTTTTTTCTTCAGGAGTCCGGTGTTTTTATTGTATTTCTGCTAAACTTCATAGGGTTATGGTTGCTGTTCAAAAACAGTCAGCTAGTCCTGCTCAGTACCTGCTTTTAACCTGTCCTAAACAATGTTTGGGTTCTTCAGATTTTAAATGGACCTTACCAATAAACAGTAAGTCGTCGGGAGATGCAAAGAAATAATTTAAAAATATTTTTTCCAACACACAACAAAGTATGTGGGTTGTTGTATTTGTCGCTATGGACCAGCATCTGTCTAAGAAGTCCACTGGGTTTTTTTTCCAGATAATGGCAGAAAGTCTAGGGAAAGTTTTGGGACCCAGCATAAGCTGATGTCACTTGTATATGGAAAGTGTCAGCTAGACATGATTTAGTGCATGGAGAAATTTAGCAAGAGATGTTTCCTTATCACTGTACTGCAAAGGGTTGTTAACTGGGACTTTATATACTAGCATATGGACATCCATTCATTTCTTCACCTGCTTGGTATGTCTGTGTCTACTACACCTAAGGCACTTTGGATTTGCCTCTGATCTTGCTATAAGTTTTATTAAGCTTAACTATAGTTTACTGCCAGACTGTATCTGGATAGATTTGTATATGATAGTTGTAAAACTTAAACTGGAACTGTGGGCTGATGATTATGTGAAATGTTTCTGCATCTAAAAACAGATACAGTCTATTGTGAGTATAGGTAGAAGTAATTACTTTTTCTCCAAGAATCTGACTTCACATAGCAACCTCCATTTTGGGGGAAGAGACAAAGACTTAACATAGATCAGAATGGGTCTTTTGAGTCCTTTATACCTTCTCAATAAGACTATAATTTTATTTTGATCTTTAAGCATTTACTGTTGTGATTATCTGTTGTCAAAGCCTCCACAGTTCTGGACTACCCAAAAGTACCCAAGGTCTTTTCTGTTTCGCTTCTTATAGGTCATTGATTTGCTCAGCTTTTTCCATCTTAAGAGAGAGTCTATTGCGTAGTTTAAAAAATTGATATATATAATTATATATATATATATATATAAATGCTTCAACGTAGGTACGGTTTCAGTCTAGTTTTACAAAAGCCAGTAAAGCATACAGTAGAACAAATTTAATACTTGAAACTATAGATCTGTTTGAAGTCTCCTAATTTAATTGGCTGGTGCCAGATACTACTAGAATGCAGGAATGGGAGCTGGGCAGATGACAAAACATAAGGGTTTACACTGATACTGTCAGTTCTTCTTGCCATCTTTTAGGTAAGAACCAGAACAGTTCCTGAGTGTGTGGCTTTCTATTACATGTGGAAAAAGTCAGAACGTTATGATTACTTTGCTCAGCAAACAAGATTTGGAAAGAAGAGATACAACCATCATCCAGGAGTTACGTAAGTAAAACATTCTTGGAATATGTTTTCTGTTGCAAATCATAAATGTGGAAGATACTTCTCTTCCTTTTCCTTTTCCTTCTATCATTGCAGCATAATGCTGCAGTGGCTATGGCAACTAAAATTAAATCCATCATAATTTTTAGGCCTTCTTTTCAGTTAAATAATATTTATGGATGCAATATTCTTTTAGGGACTACATGGATCGTTTGGTAGATGAAGCAGAAGCCCTTGGGGGAGCAGTGCATTCTTCAGCCTTAACATCTAATAGTCGAACAGAAACCATTCCTGATCAACAGCTAAGCATTCTGAACTCTATCACTGCCAATGAGTTGACAGGTAAATCAAGAAAAAAACCCCACCTTTTTGTTGTAACTATGTAAACAGCTATTTCATTTGCATTTGTCTTCATCTTTTTTTCAGCATTGACAAACAGTGTAGCTACAGTCTGCCACACTTCAGATGTGAACTGCCTCGATGACGCCTTTCCCTCTATGGACAGCTTACCCCGAGCACCAGTTAATCACGTGCCTGTTGGAACAGAAGAATTGCTTAACTTACCTAGCAATGGTGAAAGTGATTGTTTTAATTTATTTGAGACTGGCTTTTATCATTCAGAGCTAAACCCAATAAACATGTGCAGTGAGGAGACAGAAAGACCTGCAAAGAGATTGAAAATGGGAATTGCTGTCCCAGAATCTTTCATGAATGATGTCTCTGTAAATAACCTTGGTGTGGACTTTGAGAACCACACACACCATATTACCAGTGCCAAAATGGCTGTTTCAGTGGCTGACTTCAGCAGTCTATCTGCAAATGAGACAAATGGTTTTATCAATACCCACACTCTTCACCAACATGCAGCCCTTCACTCAGAATGACTGTGGAAAACAAACAATGGGTACTTTATGCAGTAGTAGTAAACTTGATGGGAGCTATCAGGTTTGCTTAGTCTTTCACTGGAAGTTTGAACTTTATGACATCAGTGATGTCTTTGTATGTATAGAACTGTATCTTGATTTATCAAGAGTAATTTCGTTTTTCAGTCCATAAATGTGGAAATGTCATAGGTTATTTGGCAGAGTTTGGGACTAAGAGAACTCTGTGGTGCAGCTTTAAGCTCTGCTTCCATGTTTTTTTAAAGCCTGTAGACGGAGGCCACCATTTCAAAACCAGCACAGAAGTTCTGAACGGATTGGAGTGACTTTAGTCTAAGTTACTTTTGCCGTAACAGATGCAGTGGAATAACAATGTTTACAGGTACCGATCCCGATCCCTGCTCAATGTAGCATTTGTTTTGTTTTGTTTTTCTTTCTTATAAAGGCAGGGATGGATTTCTTTAATTTAAACTGCACAAACATACAAGGATGTTTTTTAAATGGAACCTTCTCTCATGTGATACTAAACTAGAGCACTTCAGTTTACAAAACAGCAAGTTCATCTTGGTGGAAGCTAGCACAAGGGACTTAACATGAGCAAAGTGTGAAGACCTACACTTCGATGCTGTTGCAAAATTACAGGCCATGGCTACCTTATACAGAAGTAATTATGCTGCCATAGGTGTCTGTGTACTTCAAACTTCCTTACCGGCTTAAGCAGATACGTTTTAGGCTATATTGTGTTTGGATGGGTTTTGTCCACAACTTGGAAGACTAATGTAATCATGTACCTTAACTTTCCTAAGGCAGGTGGTGTTTTATAAAGCTACAGTCTGCACAGCTTAGGATTTACTGCTAAACAGACAGTCTACTTTTGGAAGACATCTTAAATTGTTTGGAGCACTGCAGTTCAAAGTTGTTACAGTTTGAGGGATGATCTAGTTTATATAGGAATAGTAGAACCTTGAAGTATGTATTTGAAACTTTTTCTTTAGTGTGGATGGCATTTTTTTGTTTTGGCAAATAATTGGCTCAAAAATAGGACATCACTACCTTGGTTAAATAGGAAAAGATGAGTAAAAATGTTTCCCATAAAAGGAACTTTTTGACTTCAGTGATTTTTTTTTTTTTTTTTTTTTTTTTTATTTTGAACATTGAGTGCA
The DNA here is from genome assembly GCF_023638135.1 of Falco biarmicus. NCBI lineage: Eukaryota > Metazoa > Chordata > Aves > Falconiformes > Falconidae > Falco > Falco biarmicus. Next base: position 65,832,631 of record NC_079311.1, read on the forward strand.
ATTTAGCCATCCAGGAAGTTTGTCTTGCAAATGTTTATTCTTAAATTCTTACAGGAGAGTCAAACCAAACATATATTGGCTTGTAACATAGTGTAGTATACAACTTGTAGGGTTTTTTGATGAGAATCTGGATCTTACTTCAGTAGGATTACCCCTTTTCCTCCATGCTTTTTTCTTTGCACTGTTTGTATTACAAATTTAATTGCCACTAGTTTGTTTTCATTATTCAAGTGATTAAGCTTGCGTTGTTGATATTTGTAATAGTTGCTTCAAGGTTATGTTGAGTAATTAGAAAGTAGTGACTTTAATATTTGAAAGGGAAGAGGGTATTTATTATGCATACTGTGAACTGCATTGATATCCTGAGTTTCGGATATCCTGAGTTTCGGATGCAGCGTATGGAGTTTTCTTTACAGCATTGTGATGAAGATTGCTTTGAGGTGTTTATGCAATAGCACATTTACCATATTAAAAACAAATAGTTTAGCACAGTGGACAAAAGTAGAAGTAATTTTGTAATCAGTTCTTAACTTGCACATCTGAAATACGTAACTTTAGTAAGTACACAGTAAATAACGGGTAGCCTTGGCCCTGTGTTGTACGCTGACATTTTTAGCCAAGTTGTCAGCTTCTTGTTGCTGTGTTTTGTGCTGAACTTTGTACCTTGTTTTTTTGTTTATGAATCAACACATTTTATGTAATTTTGTAAAATACTGGCCATAATTCTCCATTGTTATGCATTCAAGTTTATCTATGGGTTTACAGTGAGTGGCTGGTCTGTATAAAAATCGTTATACAAAGATGACTGAATGCTTATACCAGTTGCACTTAAATGAACATGCCCATTCTTATTAGCTGATGCAGTAATATATTCAGTTTATCTATGCATTGCTGGGCTCGTAATGTAGACAGAGACTTGTCTAAGGTTTGGGTTGTCAGCAAGTTGAATGGACACTTTAGTTATTTAATAAAGACTTTTGACCAAAATTCAGAAAATGATATGAGAGAAAAATGAATTCCAGCTAGTCTAATAGATTTTTAAATGCTGATCTTATTTAGCCGGTTGGCTAGCTAGCTGGTATAGTTTACTTTTAATTCCTTGTTAAAATGAGGCAATAATTTGCAAGATTTTGTAAATATGTAAATTCTTCATATCTTTTTAGATATCTATTTCAATATTTTCTGACTACTTCTGTGTATAGTAACATTTTTGTGCATGCTTGATGTGACATTCATAAATTTGTACCACTATGACTTTATCCATGTAAAATAGCTTATTTATTGAACTTTCTTTTGAAAGCTGGACTTACTTATTTTTCTCTCAGTTTAAACATTTAAATGGAGAACTTGTTACTGTTTATTAAAAGAATTGCGTTTTGAAAGTCAGCATGAAGATAACTGAATTGCAGCCATATGAAGAAATTACATTGCCTTGATTCTTAGATGGTGAAGCACAATTCTTGTAACAAACTGTGATGAATTCTTTGTTCTTTGCCACGCTTTTTCTTCATACAAAACAAACCAAAAAATCCATAATGGGCAATTGCAGTGTTGGGTAAATGTATCCTTTTTATGTACAGGGAATCTAAAGAGGGTAGCCAATTCATTTAGAAGTGTAACTGGTGCTGTGATTATAGCAATACTTTTACTTTGATTAGTCATACATCATCTTCTCATGCTAGTTTTTTAAATGTTTAGTTTTCCTCTTGTCATGGTCAAACTGCGGAATTTACTTGAAGGGTGTACAATACTGTTTGAAGAATACTAAATTGTATACAATTAGGTCAATGAATTGTGCAATTTTTTTGATTTCTAAAATTGAGGGTCAAAAGTATAGGAAAACTTCAGATCAAGTAGGACATAGTGATGCTACTTAATTTAACCAAAGTCTCTAGTGGATATTTCAGCTTTGAATGTAAACTAATGGATAAACTGACCAACGGGGACACTATTTGCCCAGTATTACAAGCACATTTGTCTACAGACAGGGAAACTAAATACAGTAATTTATAAAATAATGACAAGGTTACTATTTTTTTTATTCCTGTTTTTCATTGAAAGAAGGAGGAAGATAATATCAATTGTAAAATACAGTAGGAATGGTTATAGTCCTCCTAATAAAATGGAGATTCCAGTTGTTCTCAGTTCAAAGTAAGTACCCTGTGCATAACAACAAATCTAGTGACAATCGGAACATGTTTTAGTATCAGATGTTCAAGAGGAAGTCGCTATTGTTGCATTTGATTTAATATTTGTACATAAACACTGATTTTACTGAGCATTATTTTGTATTTGTTGTACTTTAATACCTGGTGTACAGTTCCAGAAATAAATGTCTGGAAACCTTTCTTTACTTGTAAAGCTTTTCATGCATCTACAGTATTTTTGCTACATCAGTTTCTGAAATATTAGCTGTAACTGAACACAGTTTAAGAACTTCGGGTGCCACTAAAGTGCATGCTACCACATTACCTAATGTTGCATAAGTTGAGTGAAAAGTGCAGCATGCAGCAATGCAGGTAAAATAGTAATAATTTCCGTCAACATTAAAACACTGTGGCTTAAGTATAGCAAAGTCTTAGACAGGATTTAGAACTTGGCTTTGGAGTAACGCATCACAGCAGTATAACCCAGTATTCGAACTGCATGGTGAGCTGTGGGCAACACATTCCTGGTTTGTGCTGTAAGAAAATGCCCAGATCCTTAAATCCATGTCAGGCTAGATTACAGGTGTGAATACAGAAATTTTATTTGGCTTAGGCCTTAATGCTGAAGATTAACTATTTGAAAGGCTTTTTGTCTTGATTTTTCTTTCCCTCAAAAAATGAGCACTGATCTTGGACCCTGAAAAGCATTGCATTGCTTCTAAGATCTTATGTACTAATTCTGTCAAAGGCCATGTTTAGTTAGTGCTGTGCTTCCCTAGGCGCAGCGTGCTTGGTTTTGCACAATAAAACTTTGGGTAAATAAATTATTTTTTAATGAGGAAGGAGAGCAAGCTGATACAATTCTGAACAGCAAAGTGGTAATTTTCCAAGTAATGTAATGAGCTTTGCTTCCCCTGATGAGAGATGCAGATTAAGTGTCTTTGTAATGACGTTTGATACAAGGTGCAAGATGGTACCTATCTAAAACTCTTGTGACAAGCTGCACCAACCTTTTCCTAGTTGTTTATAGCATAAAGATCAATGTTGGAACAAATCATAATGACTGATCCCATCTACTCCTTTCTTGGTTTGACGCAATCATTAGCCTTATGATGCTGGAGACTTAAGAATAGTTTTACTTAGTGTATGTATGATGCGAACCTCTCCCAGCAACTCAGTAGTTACTCATATTTCCATTAAAGCGATCTCAGGACACAACTGCTTCTGCCACAAAAAGACAGGCAGCCCCTGAGGGCCTTATGGTGCTTGGCTATTCAGTGCCAAAGTCCTTGGTCTGTCCACACAATGGGAGGCAGCAAAGACCGGGAGACTAAAACTGGTCTTCAGATCAGTTTACTAAAACACTTCTTAGTAGTACTTGGATTTCCCTTCATGCACTGTAGGGAACAGCAGTTCAGAACTCTGTCCTGGTTTCAGCTGGGGTGCAGTGCTGTGTGTTGGATCTGGTGTGAGTGATGCTTTTAGTTTTTGCTAAAGTAGTGTTTATGTGAAGTCAAGGGCTTTTCACTTTCTCAGGCCCTGCCAGCGGAAGGGCTTGGAGGGCTGTAAGAAGTTGGGAGGAGACATGGCCAGGACAGGTGACCCAAACTGACAGCAGGGATATTCCATACCATATGACATCATTTCAGTATATAAAGCCGGGGGAAGAAGGAGGAAGGGGGCATGTTTGGAGTGCTGGTGTTTGTTTTCACTGTTGCCCGTGATGGAGCCCTGCTACGCTGGGGGTGGCTGAACCCCTGCCTGCCCATGGGAAGCGGTGAATGAATTCCGTGCTTTGCCTTGCTTGTGTGCGTGCCTTTTGCTTTACCCATTGAACTGTCTTTATCTCAACCCACGAGTTTTCTCGCTTTCGCCCTTCTGATTCTCTCCCTCCATCCCACGGCGAGAGGCAGTGAGCAGCTATGTGAGGCTTAGTTGCCGGCCAGAGTTAAACCATGACAAGCTCCCAGCAGATCTTGGCCCTCCGATATGAAGGCGCTGTCCTGGCAGCCTTTGAGCAGTGCCGAAGCTGTGGGCTGCCTGTCCCTGCCTGCTCCCTTGCCTTCGTGCTGGCCCATGTCCGCCTGCTGCGCAAACAGATCTGGTGCAGCTCATTGCCTTGGCAGAAGAACATTGCTCCTTTTTGCTGCAGTTATTGACTCTGTTTTCTGCGTTGCCAGGTGAGCTCTGGAACTAGCACGAAGGAGGAGCACGTAGCCACGGAGCAGAGCAGCCCAGCAGGCAATGAGGAGCTGTTGGGTAAGCACAGATCACCTTCATTCACAAAATAAGTGTCTTAAAGCATGGCTTCATAAGGTTCAGCAAGTCAAATTAGCAACTTGCGGTGACCCTCTGTGAACTGTTTCAGCTCGCTGCAACAGCAGAAAATGAGCGAGAAAGCTTGGGGTTGTTGTTGGTGGTGTTGCCATGCTTTAGCAAGTCCGATCAGCTCGTGACAGGGTCTGAGGAGCAGTGGCCAGGAAGGAGTGGTGGCTCTAGAGCAAGGGAGGAGGGATGGAGGAGCAGCAGCATTTACCATACTCACACCTTTCCCCTCTCCTCCTACTGGAGTGCCAAGGGAGCTGCCTGGGGAGCTGTAGTCCCTACACCAGTCCCACTTAGATCTATGTATGCCTGTATAGAAACATACCTGCGTATGAACGTATATATACATACATGCATATGAATATATATACACACAAGCATACCCTTCAGTAGTTGAACAGATCATATTTTTTTCAGTGCCTGACAAACTCATTCTCACTCTTTCCAAATCAGAAGTACCACAGCAGGGAGAGGTGGTCTGCCTTGATCACATTCTCCATGGCCACACGCAGTGGTGATGGGTAAAACAGCTCCAAAACCCTGAGGGAAGAGTGGCCTCTGAGCTGCCACCAGCTGCCCTGAGCCCAGCCCTTCAGGGTGGACTCCCCAGGTGGACAGGCAAGTGTGCTAACCAGGAAGGCTGACACGGGCTATTTCATGTCCATCTAGTCTAAGATACTTAAGAGTCTTGATTACTGAGTACTTCAGCAGCTTGATTACGAATTGCTTTTTTCAAGTGAGTTTCCAATTCTTGTGCTGACCCCTTGCGGCTTCTTCCCCCAGCAGACACATCCATCTCCTGCTGTGGGCCGTATCTCTATTCTTGCTGGGAGCCTGCAACATGCCTGTAAAGTTCGTTAGCTCAGCTCTTCATCTTTTAAGCACCTCTCTTCTCCTGCCATGCTGCATCAACAGGGATTCCAGCTGACAACTCAGTCTCCTGGAGAACTGCACTCAGCTGTTACCACCAGCTTCACCTTTTGAGCTAAGCAGTCAAAAGTCAGAGCCTTGCAGACCAGTTTTCTTCAGAAGAGCCTGGTGAGACCAGCTGGGTGTCTCTTGATGCAATCACATTTATTCCAAAATCTGATTTCACCATCTAAAGAGCAGCAGTTGACCCTCAGCATTTCCGCATCAATACTGTAGTGTCAAGGGCCCCATCCTCATGCCTCTGCTGAGGAGGCACACGGGTTCAGCCCAACCTGCTAAGCTTCTCAGCCCTTCAGGCTCCCAGGACTACCAGGACATTTACCACAGGGGTAAGGAGTTTGGGTGAATCCAAGAAAAATAAGCCTAAAACTTTCTGTGCAGTGGTGAACCATTCAATTTCCCCCGTGTAGTCTTGGTTTTGTTCGTATGTTGGTGTGGTGGGTTGACCCTGGCTGAATGCCATGTGCCCACCAAGCTGCTCCATCACTCCTCTCCTCAGCAGGATGGGGGGGGGAAGAAAATAACATTTAGAACTTGTGGGTCGAGATAAATGCAGTTTAATAAAACAAAAGCAAAGGCCATGCAGAAGGAAAAGGAAACAAAAATATTTATTCTCTACTTCCCATCAGCAGGATGTCCAGCCATTGCCTGGGAGGCCTCAGTAAAGTGTAGCAAGTGGACTAGAAGACAAATGCCTTAATAATGAATGTCCCCTTCCTTCCTCCCTTCTCTTAGCTTTTATTGCTGGGCATGACATCATATGGTATGGAGTATCTCTTCGGTCATCTTGGGACAGCTGTTCTGGCTGTGTCCCCTCCTACCCTCTTTCCTACTCCCAGCCTAGTGGCCTTTGTGGGTTAGGGGAATGGTGGAGAGACATCCAGGATGCTGTGAGGGCTGCTGGGGGGAAGTTAGCTCCACCCCAGCCAGGCTCAAGGCAGTTGGTGATCCTCACTGAAGATCACAGCCAGCGCATCACAGCTGGTAACATTTACACAAATTTTCTCTTAAATGGGTACAGCGACACAGATTCTTTCCTAAATGTGCACAGCATTTTAACACCTGCGGACTATGGGTCTCATCTGGGAGAAGGACTTTGCAGATCTGCCCAGTTTAACTACCTTAAATCTTAGTGTGATTTTCCCTTCCTTCTACCACTAATTGTACAGGCATGTAGAGGCAGAACTAGCCAAGTCAGTCCCTATTTTTAGCAAATTCTAATTAAAATAACCCAGGCAAATAATCTCTCAAGAGAGACATTGTACTTACTGTAATGAATAATTTATTAACAAACAATAAATAGATTGCATAGAGAATTTTACTGAGTTATTATTAAATCATACATTGTCTTAAATAATGTCAGAGTGTATCCTACTCTCTGCACTGCGCTGGTGGTGTTGGTTTGGTGGTAATGAATGGGCACACAGGGAATGAGGACATTCACCTTCATTGAATAGACAGGAATCTAAGGTGACAAGGAAAAGTCTGATACACCTGAAGCCCTTTCAGAAGCTGTAGCACTTCATGGACCGTTATTTCTACTTTTCCATTTTCCTTTCTCCTGCCTAGTCCCCATGTTGTGCTGCTTCTTGCCCGGTAGCACCACCTGACCGTACCTCCTGCTCCTCCTGCCACTTTTTGGCTTTCTCTAGCCACCAGCAGACAGAAATCAATTGTTGCTGCTAGTTACAGGCCAGGTCCTGCTTTCCCTCACATACGAGCAGCCCCTGAAGCAGGCTGCCAGGTTCCAGTATTTCAGCAAGGAGAAGCCAGTCCCACGTATGTCAACGGTGACAGGCAGCCTGCACTTCAGCACTGCGATCCTCCGCTACCGCGGCATCCGGGAGGCAACAAGTGCAGTAAAGCAAACCTTTCTCAAAGAATGAGTTGTAGACCTAAGGTCCACAGTCAGCAAACAGGTGTGTACTTTCAAATCCGGTCATTTAAAAAGTATTAACAAGTGTATAATGAAACAGCTGAAGTAATCTATGCCCTCGCACGACAGCATCTCAGCATGGAGAACATGAACAGCGCTTGCCTCCTCTGGCAGGCTGAGACTAGTATTCCCCGAACTGTCCATAAACCCTGCTGAGCTAAGCAATACTGCAGGCAGCCTGACAACCAGCCTCCCCTTCAGAGATCAACAGATGCCCAGTGACCTCCTCCCAGAGCGAGCTGCAGAGAAGGGATCCTCAGAGTGATGGAGGATGAGCATACCCTTCAGTAGACTGGAGATTGCTGCCTGCTCTGATCTGTTACCACACAGTGAAGACACAAGGACTGTCACTAGAAGTTGTCCACGGCATCTTTGGCAAACTTGCACAAGCCATGCTGAACCATGTGCCACTCTCTTGTAGCTCTGCTATTTAAATCTTCCTGAAAAAGCCAGCCCTCTCTGACTGAGAAGGACTTCCAGATGAATATGAAAGACAACGTTCAGGCTTGGAAGGAGGCCAAATGTTCCAGTCCAGGAAGGCCCAATTTGGTCCCATGGGATTGATCTGTAAAAAGAGAAAAGAGACTCTGCCTGGTTCTAAATGAACCGTGTCAAACCAGTGTTAGTAGGTTAGCTGGGAAAATCCATCAGATATTCATTCTGTGCTCCTTCCTGTGGGCATCTTTCACCTTCTAGGCGTACCTGTTCATGGGGGTTTCAAGTACCAGTGGTGCAGTCCCAATGGTGGGTAATTTCACCTACACCGGTTGGACTGGGAAGTGGGAGGGATTCTGGGGGTGGTCAGGGCCACTGAGATTCAGGATTAGGCTTGGGGCCTTTGGGCAAAAAGCTGTGATCTTAAGGCATCCATTTACCCCACTTCGGTTGTTCACATGAGTGACTGCGTCCCATATCACTCCAACCACCGCATTCATAGGGTTTCAGGAAGCACTTAAGAAGACCGTTTGTCCTTTCCACTATCCCATTTGCTTGCGGATAATAGGGAGTGTAGAAAACCCATACAACCCCTTCTCCAGCAGCCCAGTCCTGGACCACCTTGGCTGCGAAGTGGGAGCCGTTAGCCAGTTGAATGGGCTGTGGTTTGGGGAGGAAGCTAAACCATGTTCAAGGCTTTCACTGTGTTCTCCTCTGTAGCTCGAACTAGGCCCGATACCACCTCTACCCCTACCATGACATAGTGTTTTCCCTCAGATTTTTGAAAAGAACCAGTATAATCTACCTGCCGGGCCTCCAAGAGCCCTTTCCCCTGTCTCAAATGTAGAGGGGGCTCTTCCAAAGGGCGTTTGTCCAAGCAGCCATGGCACTGCTCACAGGCAAGAGATACAGGTATGATAATTTTCTTGAGAAGCCGCCAGCCTCTAGTCTGAGCTTCTTGATAAAAGATCTTTAGCTCCAGTCCCTTTTAAGGTGTAATCATTCTAACAGCCTTTCCCAGTCTTCCAATTCAGTGTCGCTTCATAGGGGAGCAAGCCTGGATAACTCGTCTGCCCCACTGTTCCCCTGACGGGCTGTAGTTTCATCCTTTTGGTGGGAAGCTACCCACACCATTGCAAAATTTCCCTGTTTCGCCATGGTTAATGTATCTTGCCATTTTTCCTTTTGCAACACAGGTACTTGATTGACTTTCCACCCATTCTGTTCCCAAAATGGAAGCCATTCAGTACATCCCTTAAAGACAGCGAAAAAGTCAGTATAGATATGGATGGGAGAAGGAGAGTGTGCCTCATGTTGGAAAACACTCCACACTGCTATCAGGTCTCCTGCTTGGGCACTACCATCCCCTTCAGGGATTATTTTTTGTTCAGTTTTTATGTCCAAGGCAACGGCTCAATATTTCCGTATCTTACCCTCTTGTTTAGCAGAGGCATCTGTAAACCAAACATTCTGTAAGTGTCCTGAAAACTGGGGGGCAACTTGCACCACAGGGGAAATTGTACCATTTTCAGTTTTCAAAGCAGCTTCTTCCTGAATAGCCAAGGTCTTGGCAGCACCCTCTGAAACATCAGAAATATTGCAGCAATGTTCTGTCTGAGCATACCATTTCCGCACCGAGGCTCATTGTGCCACCCTGTCAGTGGGTTGTGTCCCAGTCAACACGGGTTTTGTCACCTTAAAAGGACCTGTGAGCCCTATCGGTTGTTTACACCTGGTGCGTTCAGCCTCTCACAGGGCTAACTGACAACAAATAAACCCTTTTCCCAGGGGGACTACCATTTCTCAGCATCCTTAAAGCTGTGAGAGTAGAACCCAATAGGTCGAGTGGGTTTCAGGACTGTTTTGCCAGTAGTGTTGATAAGCCTGACTGGGCAAATCCCCGTTCAATATGGACTGGGTCAGAAGGGCGTGTTGGGCCAAAAGCCTGATGGTTGGCAGCCTCAGATACCTAATAGCTGCAGGACTTCATGGCACAGGGTCCAGTCCCACTACACTCCTTTTCCTAACAGGTCATATAAAGGCCTTGCAATGATAGAAAAATCATGAATATACTTTCTCTAGAATACAAGCAATCACTATGTATGCTGTAACTCTTCCTTTGTTTCATGCATTTTAATCTGGTCTAGGGTGGAAAGAGTATCTTGAGGAATGCATGTCCTCCTTTCCACCAAATTCCCAAAAACTTTACTTCATTTGCTGGTACCTGGATTTTCTTGAGTGGGATTTTTAACCCCAGGCTTTCCAGGTGTTTAGGAATTTTATCCTGCATTGTTTGAACCCTATCTACCTGGCTTCCTCCTATAAGCAAATCATCAATATATTAGTAAATTTTAGCCCCTTCCTCCAAAGGAATTAATCCTAATTCTCACACTCAGGTGTGGTGAGCTAGGGTAGGAGAATGCTTATATCTTTGAGGAAGCTGGGTGAAGGTAAACTGTTGTCCTCCCCAAGTAAATGGGAAGCATTCCTGGTCCTCAGATTGCAAGGGGACCACAAAAAACAAGTCTTTGACATCAAGAGTTGCCATAATGGGATGAGCTTGTTCCTGGATAGCTGCTGTAAGCTCGGCGATGTTTGGCACAGCTGTTAAGGGGCCTGAGTTAGCATTAAGCCTTCAATAGTCTACAGTTAGTCTCCATTTCCCATTTGGCTTACCAACTGGCCATACCAGGAGTTAAAAGGAGAGTGGGCTGGCACTACAATTCCCTGTTCCTTTAACTCCTCCAGTACTGCGGTTATCCCTTCCCGTGCCCCTAAGAGTAGCAGACAGGGTTTGACATTTGTCAGTGGTGAGGGAGAGAGCAAAGGTGCAGTGTGTATGAGCCGTCTACCTATAGATGGGCTGCCAAATGTCCAATTCCTCCCCTTATCATCCATCTACACCTTACTTTTCAGAATATCGAGTCCTAAAAGATTAAGTAGGAAAGGCCCCTCAACCATCATTACCGAAGTGGCTGTGTTCTCCCCTTCTCCCTGGCTAACAGCAAACCAACAGTAGCCAGTGTCTGTGCTTAAACAGTACCAAAAGCATCTGCAACGAATGTACACCACTTAGACAAGCTTATGCCACTTTGTACTGCATTTTCAGTTTTAATAGCTGAAATTTGGGCTTCACTATCTACCAGGAACGTTACTGGTACTAGCTTAGGCTCCACAAAGCAAAAAACCTTGGTGATTTTCAGTGAGCCACCTAAGGTATACCCACCCTTCGCTCCCCTGCTCGCTGCAAGGGGGCAAAGGAGTTAGTTTTCTGTCCTTTGCTCCAGTAAGGGGGCACTAGGAACAGGATTCTCATCCTTAATTGGTGGACTTTCTGGCCATCCTAACACCAACTTCTCCAGTTTATCAGTCGGCAACCCATTCGTAAGATCTCGGGGGATACCCTTCCGCCACCCCATAGTCCACAGACTTAGGTGTGTGTCCTGTATCTCTCTCACTCGGTGGTGCTACAAGAGACACCCTTTTACTGTTAGCTGGGTGTGGGGGAGGTTTTGGTTCTGTGTGCCTTAACCCTTTAGGGTCCATTTTAGTAGGTGGAGCGGTAACGGTTGTATTTTCACCCGTAAGTAATTAATTCCTGAGAAACTTTTCCCCAAGTCCACACTTTCTTTGGGTTTTACAATTAGGGGTTGTTATTACTTCTAATGCAGCAACAGCCCTTTCACCCTGGGACACTACCTGTATTTTCCCTTGTAACTGGATACCAATAGCTTTTAGGGAATCGGGGAGGCCCCTTATGAGAGAGGTCTTCCGTTTGGGGTCGACCAGCATCATCACTGGAGATTCCTGTTCGAGTCTAAGCTTCTGGTTTTACGTTGTTTGCAGGCATGCCGCCTTCTGTACATTTTCTACTAGCTGGTTGACTGTCCCCACAAGAGCAAAGGGATCCCTGCTTTCCAGAGGGTTAAGACCTCCTGACCAAAAAGCTGCTCTTTGGCTTACGGACCAGGGTGCACAGCTGTTAGAACCACTCCTGGCCCCCAGTAGCCCTTGGCTTCTTTTTCACTTAACAATATCTGATCCCCCTCCAACAATGACACTCTCCAAACATACTTTGCCTTTGACTCCTTAGGAGCACGGCCAAAATCCTTTTTGAGTTTAGCCAGATCAGTAGCAGAATATGGACTTTAGTAGTAATTTGAGGGAATTTGTCCTTGTCATCCTCTTATTTAAATTCAGTTTTGATCAAGGACCTCAGAGAACAAGTGGGGACATCCAGTTTGTCCAACCCTAATTTTGCTTCCTCTAGCTCATTATTAGGGTATTCAATCTTATTTACAGGTTTTGGAGAGCTGTCCTTGCCAGCAAGGAGTTGCTCTTTTAAAGTGGATTGTAAATAACTCACCTAGGTTTTCTCCTCTTCTAATTGCTCCTTTAAGCTCTCTACTTGCCCTTGCAAGGACTGGACCAGACCCTGTAAAGATTGTATGACTTGGGATTCTACTGTGCACTGCTGTTCCTTGGCTTCCACAGCTGCGACTAGGCTAGTGCCCAGTAGGGTACAAAGAATTGGTTTTCCTTTTCCAGGCCAAAGTTTCCCATCCTTTTATAAGGCGCTAATTCAGTCCGTTACTCTCTGCAAATTAGGCCATTTTTTTCTGTGCCCAGTTCATGCCTGGTACTGAGGCACAACCATCATATTTCTCTAAGAAGTTATACAAAACATCTCTGCCTTCAGGGATGGTTTTATTGTCACTCGTATCTGAAAGGCAGAGTGATTGTCTCGGGCAGACAACCCGTTTGTTTCTACAAATCCACCCGTTCCATCCCCGAGAGGTACTCATGTAATACTAAGCCAGTGAAATGTGGCTGTCTCACTTCAGCGTACCCTGTCCGTGACGCCAATTTAATGTTCCAGTCCAGGAAGACCCAAGCCAGGAAGATTCATTGTTACACCCAGAGTGAGATTTAGACACAAACGAGCTCAAATGCCACTAATCAAGAAAATGTATTGTGTGCTTATATAAACAAAACGTTCACATGTTATGGTAAGAAAATAGCAATAGGAAAGAGAGGGAAGGATAGGAAAGGAGGAAATCGAGCGAGCAGTCAGGATAGAATTGCAAGATATGCACCATGCACCACCATGGATCCAGCGGCATCCCGTTGGTCTGCAGCCTCCGTTCACGTTGTTGTTGTTGGGTCTCTGGATTGCCATTTACTGTTTGGTGGCACAGACTCTCACAGGGAGTTCAGGGGGGCCATTTCCCAGACAAGGGCACATACCTTGTCCTTACAAGACACGTACCACGTTCCTCCATGGGGCACATGCAATTACTGCACAGTAGGGGTGATCATCCATGCCTATAGGCACATCCCTCACAGCAGCGTGGCCCTTCCTTGCCCCTGGCTGAAAACTGACGTCAGGCAGCTGTTGGCTCCTTCTCTGTTCACAACTGTTAAGTCTTGCAGGAGCTCAGCTAACAAGCTTTGAGACAGTTTGAGATACAGTCTCTCACACCAAGTTAACACAAGCACCAAAAAGCTGTGAATTCTGGAAAGGAGAATAGATGCTTCTGCAGCTCGGCAGGGCACCCTGGCTGCCCCAGCCACTACCAGATTCACCACAGCACGCCACTTCCTGACTCCTTTCTCATAAGCTTATGCTAACTAAAAATTCACTGGGAGGCTTGCTTGGACTTTCGCAGTAAATACTACGTTGAATTTCCCAAGCTGTTAGGCCAGACTGAAAGGCTGAAAAGCTGTCTCTTGTTGCACTTTCTGAAGGCAGTTAGCAGACAGTAGAAGAATTCATGCAGGAATGGCTGGCTTTGCTTATGCCCGTAACTCACTCATGAAAAAAAGTACACAGCACACTTGGCATTACTTCCTCCAGCTACACTGCAACATGAAGTTGTCTCTGCAAGTAAAAGCCATGGAAGTTGCTACATGCCAGGGAACCTCCACTGAACCAGTGGAACTAGGATTGGACAGGGCTTCAAGACACATACTGTCTTTCCTCCCACCCCAAGACAGGCATAGCTAAAGCCAGTGGCTCAAGCTGACCTCCTGATGACAGCACACCATGCAGGCACATATGAAGTGGCTATTAGCACTGCTCCAAAACTGTCTTCATAAAAGATCTGGACAACTTGCTACACTGAAATACTTTCTAAAAGGAGGCAGATACTAAAGGGACCAACTCCAAGAAAACCAGAACAAGCACAGTTGTTTACCATGAACTATGACGATTATCCAAAGAATAGTTCCTGAGAGGGAAGTAATTTTTACAAATTGTGTCCATTATAAGCACTAGAAGTGAAATGGCAAAATCTACAGCTGATCCACAGTTACAGACAAATGTCCAAACCGGAAGACCAGATGACATGTACAGAACTTAGGTTTTTATTTTACAAGCTACTGTACGGACAGCTGAGCACCAATAAGCAGTAATATCAACTACAGCAGACAGCTGAGGACCTGATGATGTAAATGGTTAAACCTTCACCTCTGCATCAAATGTGGAGTTTTTTCAGGGAAATACAAGCCTGCAGCTGGCTTTCTAAATGATAAAGCCATGTCCCTCCATTATGTAAAAATGCTCGTGAAGCTTGAAGTACACACACACATTACTTCAGTCTTGAATCTATTAATTCAGCTGACAACAGTGTAGTAATTTGAAAAAAGTTCTTCTCCTTGCTTGATGTCTCTGAGAGTGACAAGCACTACACACCTCAGGTGACTGTAAAAAAAGGAAAAGCAAAACATGTGGATGTGAATAATTATAATTCCCTTTGAATTTTTTAAATTCTTCATGGCAAGGAGCTGAAACAATGGCTCTGTCTAGATTAATTTTGAGAGTAACATGCATAATGCAGGCCAGAGAACCTGGAAAAACAACACTGAAATACAGATAGCAAATGTAAGCAAAGCCAATATAATTACCAAAAAAAGCAAAGCCTACGTGGGTATGCAAATAATGTTTCCACTCATACAATTACTCAGAAATTAATTAGTTGGGATAGAGGAAAAGACACACAGACAGGAGGAGAAGCTACAGCAAAGTTCATAGAGCACAAATCATTCCTGTAGACTTGCCTACCCACAGGTGCTAGGCTGGCTAAACCCACTCCCAGCCAAACAACATCCAGAAGGACAGCTCTGAACTGCATCAGAGACCTGCTGCAATCTACAACGATGGGTGAATTCTCCATAAACCCCAAGCAGAAATCACTGGCTGGTAAAGAGTTTTCTTACAGAGATATTTAGGAACCTACCCCCCTAAACTTCCTTTAAGTAAATGACCATGCCCTAAAGCGGAAGTATTTATTCTAGGAAGGACAGCACATTCTTCTGATGCTGAGGAACATGAGAGTCAAGAACAGCATCAATGCAAACAGTGACCACTACTAAGAAATTTACTGTGAGGCCATACTGAAACAAATCAAGCAACAACAACAAAAAGGTAAACAAGCACTAACAACTTTTACAAGACAGAAAAAGATTTAGAAACCGGATTACCTATGTTGTCAGCACAGTAAATATCAATACCAAAGCAGGCAGCTAGAAGCAGATGGAATCTTTTCTCTAGTGGCTGTAACTCTGTAACACTGGGAGAACTAACGACTGAAAGACGGTATTACCTTGGACAGATTCCAAGCAAGAGAGCAAAATTGCCCCTTCCTGAAATGGTGCCCTAACTTGGCTCTGCTCCCTACACTTTCACACTTCAAGTAGAGCATCCAGGCTTCCTGAAAGTTCAGTCTTACTGCTTCTTTTATTAGCATTTATTTATCTATCTATCCGCAGATTACAAGTGCATCTTAAACCTTGCCTCAACAAAGTCTAAGTTGAATCAGAAAAGCCATTTTACCAATATCCACTGTAACTTTCACCAACCAAATTTCAGTTTTAAACTAGCTCCAAAATTACATTAAAAGTCTAGATGATCTGCCCTAAAATCTTTATACATCGTCTAGATTAACAGGATTATTTAGTTCCTGAAGGTAGCAACTGGACCAGAAGAACAATTTCTTGGGTGTGTTAAATTCAGGACCAACATTACATCTTTCTTACAGCTTCAAAGTTATTCTTGACTACATCCCAGTACAGGACACTCACTTCCAGACATACTGTCTGTCCTTGTTGTCCATATTGCTCCTTGTGTATGTTCATCTAATTGTCAAAAATTGTCACTTTTCACCATTTCCAAACAAAAATCTGAGAAAGATTTCTAAGTGTTTTATTTTCTCAGAGAGCTGGATTTTCAAGTCATAATGAGAATGTTGTAATTGTGTCTACCTAAAAGTCACATGCCTTTATACTCCGCAGTATTTCACTTGTCTCAATACAAATTAATTTTAGGTTTTTTCTTGCAAATTCATCTGCTTATTCCTCACATAAGCAGAAGGCATGGAGAACAGGAGAGTAAGACGACTAAATCTAAGCTACCTTAGAAGGTCTTTGACTGGTTAAGGGTTGCTAAATACATATTTGAAATACACGCTGAAAAACCTCAGTACTGTAATACAAGCAAATACAAGCAAAATATAACTAGTGCTTTATGGAATTCAGAAGAATCACACTATCATGCAACCACTGCCTCTAAAACCATTGTCTTCAGAGCTATGCTGATCTCATTTGCAAAGACGTGGAAAAAGGAATAAAATGAACAGAAATAATTCCATAAATCACTTAAAATTAGTCTACTCAAAGTGCTAACTCTTCCATACAGGTGCACGCTTTTGTGTCATTCATCTTCATATGGAATATATTGTTCTTCAACCATGTTTCTTTTTTTACACACACAGTATACATTATATCATACAAATATATGAGCTCTTAGATGTGCTGCTAACCTCTCTATGTCATGGCTGTAGACGATGTTTGGAAGATACTGTTTCAGTTCTATTGGAAAATACCGCGGCACATCAAACTCCTGATAACACACGTTGGCTGCTTTTTCTAGAAATAAAAAAAGGGGGGGGGGGGGGGGAAGGTCTCTATGAGATTGAGAAAATCTTAAGTAGGGTTTAGAGATGTGTAAAAATATCAAATGTACTGCTGCAAAAGTACCAGACGCTTCATCAAGCCTGAAAACCATGCCTCTGTTGGTAGCTACTACACTCTTCTGAAGTCCTATTTTGAATTTATGCAAGAGATACATAACGAACTATAGAAGCTTAAATCCATCCTTACTGCATTAAACAGGATGACCTGCTTATGAACATTTATATGAAGGGGCACAACTTGCATAGTACCAGGGGCAGGTTACAGCATTGCTCAAATGTTGTTAATATATAACATTTGCTTTTACAGTTAAAAAATACGTCTTGAAAAAATTTTCCTGGTGGCAAAGTAAGTCCTAAATATCCCACAGAGAAAAGAAGGGAATCTTCTTTAGAAGGACACTGGACCTGGAAGAAGCAGTTTCACAGGACAGCCCTTTGTCTCCATGTCAATCAATACCTGGTTCACTTCTCTAGCAACCTTTCTGGATGCTACTTGGAGGCTGAGTATCTTTAGTGCAATGCATGCTCTGAAAGCTACTTAGAAGCCAGGTAAGGTAGCAAATCAACCTTCTGTATCTCACAACCATTTCCCAGAGTTATTTATTCTCCCAGACCTTAAGAGCAACATATACTGTGTGAGACAAAATAAATAGTTCCTTTCCTCATGTCCAACAGCTAGATCATACCAAGTTTTCTAGATTTTGCACAGAAACATAAGGAAGTCTAAAAAAAGTATTATAGTTCAAACCAAGCAGTGATGGATTCTTACTGCATGTCACTGTGCGTATGGTTTTCTCATGAAGCCTTCTGGAATCATACTGGGGAACTTGATCTGCAATTTTGTGTACTGCCTGAGCACAGTGGTCCTTTGCCAGATACCCTTTCCCACCATCACACTTTGGGATGTATGCCTTTCATTCTACGAAATGAAGGAGGGAGAGTGGGGAAATCAATGAAAGAAGCACGAGGATATATGAAGCATTGCTGTGCTAGCGGATTCTAACACCCAGCTGTCACAAAAGGCCTCGGAAGCAATCCTGTAAGTCCTTACCTTGTTTTAAGCAGCACTATTACCCCCAAGATCAGTATCTGATTCTCTGTGTCACCTCCAAAATGATTTATATCCAAAAAGACAAACTCAAGCCTGGAAAATTTACCTGGCAACTTACCATGTGTACAGTTGTTGACGTACTGTCCCACAGCCAGTGGGTTTTGCAAGGCAGCTGTAAGCCAGCTCTCATCGCTCATTTGGAATGGGCCAAGTTGATCTCTCCTGCTGCAAGACCTGAAACAACCAACAGTGGTAACATGAATCACTGCTCCTTGACAGGTTATCTGTAATTCCTCCTGTAGAAATGGACACAGTTGCTGGGCAAAGTTACAACTGTCCAGGCCGCCTGGGAGATGGGACAACACTGGGGTGGGGCTGGATGTGCACAGACCAACACCTGGAAGACACTTTAAAAAAAATACACTTAAAACTCCCACTAGTGTGTGTTGTGTTTCAGACTCTGGTGGAAGAACCTGCACAAAACCACCGCTTATCATTCCAGAGATCAACATCAAGTGTTACAATTACAGAAATGTCAACCCATCTCATTCACCTCTAAAGATGTGAAGGCTCATTACAGTATCAACTTCAAACTCATTCCCAGAATTGAAATCTGGTATTAGTATTCAAAGTAGGTATTATTTTGCTTGTTATTAGTTTTATTCTCATGTCATATTTAAACACAAATTGTGACAAATTATATTTTAAGGTAAGCTAAAACAGTCCAGGCTAGCTGCAGCAAGGGAAGTTCAGACTGGACATTAAATGGTAAAGCATCTTCACCAAGAAGGCGGTCAGAGTTCAAGGAGCATCTCAACTATGCTCTTTGTCATATGGTTTAGTTGTAGGTAGTCCTGGGAGCAGCAGGGAGTTGGACTTGACCATCCTTACGGATCCCTTCCAATGTGAGTTGACAATAGTAATAATGGTTACTGCTCCCTTCCTAAGTGCTGCTCATCTATAGACCAGAGCCAGAGCCACCAGATTGACCCTTCTGGTATCAGCCAAGCCCACACAGAGGCTTTTTTTCTTTTTTTTTCCAATCCATTAGGCAGACCTGAGAACAATTCAGAAGCATTTTAAAAATTTTATGCTACATCCTGCTTCTATTAAAACTATTTTTTTTTTACAGGGAACAGTCTCTACATCAAAAGACGTCTCACTGGCATTACAGATGAAGACACAAGTACATAACAGATCACATCCAGCAGCTTTACCCTTGTGTTGTGTTAGGAGATACACATAGGTGAATGGTACTGAAATATAATTCAACTTAGGGTAAGACAACAGGGAACTGAGACTATTACCACCACTGTTTTAGATCTGTTGAGTGATGATCCCCTACTTCTTTTTGACTGCTTACCTGTACACTGATCTTGATAGTCCTTTATCATTCCCATCAATAAGGACGCCATCTATGCACCTAAAAATAAAGGGATTGCCAAGGGACTGGAAAAAGATGGGCTCATGCTTTCTGTATACTGTACCTGTTGCAAGACAGATATGATTACTTCAGAAGAAAAGTAATGTCAGAATGGGCTTATGATATCATCCAGTCCTCTCCACACAGAAACTCAAAGGGAGATGGGGTAGTACAGAACACCCCTCTCAATTAATGACCATCAACACTTGTAAACCTACAAGTTTTTAGACGCATCTTTGTGGGATGCAAAAAGAATCTATGTGAGCTGAGACATTCCAGAGAGAGAAGCCATGGAAGGAAATCATTAAAGAGGCAGCCTGTGACCAATATCCGTGTAAGACTTCGATAAAGCATCGTAAAATGCTAGGCAAAGGCCACTCCGACGGACTGCACTCACTGCCAAACAACAGGCAGGACAGCACTGACCTGTGCACTCCCCACAGAGACCCCTCCCCAGCCAGCAGCCCTGCAGTTTCCTTCACACCCCTGAAAAAGGAAGGCATTTCAACAGCTTATCCTCTTGTGTCACTAGATGAGCTGCTAAAGGAGACCCTCCATAAGCCTACATTTACAATATGTGCCAGAAATTTCAAGCAAGTAGCAAGGTCACAGGCTCATTCCCTGTGATTCTGATTTGAGAATTAGCGAGTTTACCAGGCAATGGTAACAGCCAGACACTCCTGCTTTGGCATGGCAAAACATGCTCCACTGCTCAGTGCTTGGCCTGGTCCCAATCCTGCAATGGTGGCAGAAGCTGCAGACCGCATGCAGGGGACGATTGTCAGGTTAAACAGAAAAATCTAAAGCATTTCAGCAGAGCTGTCCTAGCTTGGCCATACTCACAGAACTACTAATCTTTTTAAGAAATGCAAGCAAATACAGTTCCAAGAAACAAGGAAGAATAACAGAAAAATGCTGATTTTCCAAACACACTTTACAGAAGAGAGTTCCACTAAATAAAGATTTTATTTCCATTCTCTAGTTTGTATTTTGGTGCTTTGAAAAAGTTCATAGTCTTGTCTGCTGACCTGTGTGCAGATCTCTAAAACTAATTTTTCAGATCCTTATCCAAAACACAACCCCTCAAAAATTAAACTGTGTTGTTCATCTACTTGAAATTGCTCTCATACATCTGTGTTTAAAGAATTTGGAAGAACTTTCCTAGCAGCCGAAAAATCATACTTCAATTATTATTTTTTTTTATAAACAAACCCCCCACAACATTGGTTTGCTTATTTCCAAAAGAACTCTAGCCAGCTTATACAGAAATAGTCCCATTCACCATAATTTGTGTTTTTGTTAAGGAATGACAGAAATAAAACCCATAAATTAAAAATTAGTGCAGTACTTTGTCATTCTATATTTAGATGGTTAGAAATCACACCTAACTTAACCAGAAATAGGAACATTCCATTACCGGGATACATAGATACAACCGTCCCTTTTGGTACAAAACCTTTGCTAACAAAGACTCCAGTTCCAGCAGACATCAGGGAACTTTGGTCTCGACTAACAGTGAATCCTAATGTATTAAACAGAACTTCCTCTGGACTAAAAACACGTTGGCTCTGATGGTCACGTGAATTCACTTTTGATGGCTTCTGCTGAGAATTCAGTAATTCCAGATATTTGCATTTGATTTCTGGAAGTAAGGCCAAAATATGTGCTTGTCTACTGAAGTCATTTACAAACAGAGCTCTAAATATTTTCAGCAGTGTTTCAAAGACATCTTCATCTGAGATAATTTTGTCTTGGGAGCTTTTAGGAACATATCGGAGGGTCCTGTAAAGTAAAAAAATAATAATAGTAGTATTTTAAAATTTTTTTCCTAAATGAAACAGAGAAGAGCCATTTTACAGCAGTGACTTACGTGCACTGATGTTTCAAACCAACCCAAACTCTACAGAATATCCTTTCACACCTGTCCTACTATAAAACCATCGTCTGTGTATTTACAGCAGGTTAAACCCCGCTGAGTTCTTGGTGACAAACGTACCAAAATCAAACACACGTTATTATCAAAGTACATAAAAACCATCTACATAGCTCGTTACACTTTAAACGAGGCGAGGACAAGTATTTCACCGACTGGGGAGATTTTTAGTTTGTGCTACTTGTAACAACGTCGTACTCCTTTAAACGAGTTCAACTACCACCTGTACGTTTCAGGGGAGGGCACGCACTGCCCCCCGCACCAACACAACAAGGAACCCCCACCGGCTTTCGCGTTAAACCCCTATTTACAGCACCCCAGGAGCGCCGCTCTCGTGCAGCGAGGCGGCACCCGCCCCCGCCGGCGCTACGGCCCCTCCCGCGCGGGGAGGGGGGGGGGGGCGGGGTCTCGCCCGCGCGCGCCCTGCTCCGCCACGTGCTCGAGGCCCACACGCCCCGCGGGCGGCGCCTCACGCCGCCGGAGGGCTGACGGGGCGGCGGGGCGGGCCTCCCTCCGACGGGCGGCCTCGGCGGCGCCCCGGGGCTGCCCCGCTGCTCACCTGCGCTTGCGGCGGAGGTTGAGGGCCACCCAGGGCACGAAGCGGTACTTGTAGGCGTCCCAGCGCCGCCGCAGGGCCCGCAGCATGGCGCCTGGCTGCCCGCGCCCGCTCCTCACGGCGGCCCCACCCGCCACCCTCGCTGGAGCCGCGCCCGCGCAGCCGGGCCAGCCAATCCCCGCTCCGGACGCGCGGCCGTCATTGCGTACGGGGCTGCTATTGGCCGCCGTGAGGCGCGCCGCGGGGCGCCGTGACGAGTGGCGCCCCGCCCCTGAGAGCCGCCCCGGCCGGGGGGCGGGGCCGGGGAGCCACAAGTTCGGGCGCGGCGGAGGCGCGCGCCGAGCGCACGGCGGGGCGTGGATGCCGTCCGCATTTTTCAGCATTAGTTTTTCTTCCTTCAAACTTATGTTTAAGAAGTTGATTTGTAAACCGGCAGTTGACACAGGTAATTGTTTGAACACATGTTTAAATAATTATTTAACTAAAAATTATTTAAGTGAAAATAAAAAAATAAACCCAGTGTTTCAATAATAAATACATGATAATAAAAAAAATAATTGAATCACGGTACGAGTCCGCCCTTACAGCTGACTGACCTGAGGCGCCCTCCAGCGGCGCCCTCTGGTGCCTCCCGGGGGAGGGTGTCCTGTCCCGGGCCGGGAGCGGCTCTCACGGCGCCCGCAGCCCGCAGCCGGCGGGAGGCACTTCGAAACGCAAACGCACGGAGCTGGTCACCGGTGAACGGGGACTCCGTCGGCGCTGGGCCCAGCTGCCGCGGTGGCGGACCGCGCGTGCGGATCCGGTTCGCCGTAGGTACGGGAGGTACACACGTAGGTGTGGGAGAGCTGAGGGCACTGGAAAATACCCTCCTGCCCCGCGGGTGCGTGCTTACGTTGTAAGTACACACAGATCTCTCTCTGTGTAAATAATGTTGCACGCCCCTTCGGTATTTTATTAAACAATCCCATAAGGCCAGACCCGATTCCCAAAGGAGATTTATAAATGACCTAGAAGCAGGAGCTGAACCGCACCACCCGGACAGCTCTGCGTGCAGGAGCAATCCCAGCACTGTCACTTTCCCAAATTCATCCTGTGCCTGCCTCCAGCGATGCTGTTGGTGCCTTGGTCGGTTCGCATTGTCAAACACACGCATCAACGGCCCGGAGCTGGAACACATTACGCTTCCGTCTGTGCTTTTGGCTGGTCTTTGGCCCTGGCGACCAGGGGCGCGGGTGGTGTGCGGTAGCATCGCAGGTGACTGCGGCCCACTCACCGGCGTGAAGCAGCTGCAGCACCTACTGCAAACCTAACACGCCAGGCAGAAGGGATGTTACAAACCACGGGCACTAACAACTCCAGTGCACATCGGGTCAGGGCACAAGCTCTTTTGGTGCCACACACTACCATCAATTTTCTGAAAAATAAACAAACATAAAAAATCTAGTGATGTAAACAATCACCCAGCAATTGATCTTCAAAAAAATTAACAAAGCCCTCTTAATCATTCGTTACAAATCGTTAAGAGGTATCAAGATAAGGATAACATTATCATCTCCTTGACCATTGTTATTCCTTCTCTGGGTACCTACTTTCATAAAGCTTGTATCTTTGGATGCTGCTCCTTATCTGCGGTTCTAGTTCAAACCTTCCAGTGCAGTCTAAGGCTGTTTGGAAAATGTGACAGAACAGGACAGCACACATCTCACTTTCTTAGGAAACTAGTTTTTTTTTAAAAAAATATGAGACTGAGCAAGTGTTTGAGAATTGGTTGTGGGGCGAACAGAGAAATCAAGCCTCAGACCGCTGCCAAGGCTTATACTCCTATGTCTGGACCCGAACTCTTGCCAAGAATTTGGCATTTTGTGAGGCAGGCCTACCAAAGCAATGAAACAAGCAAAATTAACTCCCCCTCCCAAAGCCTTGCAAATATTTATAAATTGCCTCTTGCTCTGCTCCATATTAACTTTATTTCTGTTGTTGGCCTTGCACATCTTCTCCAAGAAGAGGCACCCAGCCATGTACATTGCAAACTGAATTAACTGAGGGAAATAAAAGGAAATGCCACAGTGGCCGCCTCAGCATGCTTTCTTGCCATCTTCTGGCATTTCTTGGTAACGACAGGGAAGGAAGGTCCCGGTCCCCAACCTGAATTCAACATTTCAGCAGCTGTGTGCCGTAACAAGAAAACAACATGCACGTCAGCCACAGTAGATGCATATTGTGGCTCTTAAAAGCAAGACTGCCACATTAATGATTCAGCTCAGCAAGGAAGAAAAAGCAGCGAGAGAAAAGCCAGTAAGGGAAATAACGGTGTCTGGAGAGGTGGGCAGAGTCTGAACAGCCACGCGTACAAGTTGCCCACTCATATGATGAAGAGATACATGATCCTTGCAACACTCCAACACGTTCTGGAAGCAGTTGTTTACCTTTCAATGAGAACTTGCAATGACAGAACACTGTCAGCCTTCAACCGTCACGTAGAAAACAAACTGTAACTTGCCTACCAGAGAAATCAAAACGGGCAGAGTTTACTATCTGCCTGTGGAAGAACCGAACGTGCCCTTTGCGAACGAAGACATTTGGTTCTGTAAGTAGGTGTCTGACATTTACTGTCCGCTGCCAGGGACAGGTGGTCTCTGCCCTGCCTTGTTCCTAGAAAGGAGTTGGCAACAGCGCTGCAAGATTCAGTTCTATAGTAAATCAAATAAAGGAAGATACACTACACTGTTTATCTTTTATTTAATCCTTGTCATAAAGGAAAATTGACAGCATTTCTGTTAGTACATTTTTCTGATTTTAAAAATCAGATATTGGAATTAATCTGAAAATTTCTGCTGCCAATTGGCACGTCCATCTATCTGAAGAAAGTCACATAAGCAACGGAAACTATGAAGTGGTGATCCTTAAAAACACAGAATTTAGTAGACAAAGGCTACAGAACACCTGAACTTAATTTTCAGCTATGAAAAAATGGCTTAATTTTAAAAATATAAAAAAAACCCATGAACAAGACAAGCAACTGCTTGAAAGTCCTAGCTTTGCAGTATGTATTCAGATTGTCTGAAAAAGCAAAGGCTTACGTTTGCTACTTGAATCACAAGCAACAATAATTTCAGTGAAAACATCAAGTAGCAGATTAACTTCCAAGATACACCTCCAATGGCACCAGAACTGGTGTAACCAAACTGGCTCACCTAACCTGGTAATTAAGTTACATTTGTAGCAATGCAAATATGAGACATTTAGTGTTTGATCCAAGGGCATAAATGAGGTTCACAGATACAGTATTATTGTAAGGGAAGTTCCTACCTTTATTAGTAATTAAAAAAAAAAAATAGTGTTTGTTGCTGCCCTTTAGCTAAGCACTCTTTATGGATACACCCAAGATATAAGTCTATCATCCAATACCCATTCATGTGTGTCATTTAATATTAGAAACTGCTTCATATATTGAATGTTGCATCGGAAATTGTGAATAAAGTATTTCTGGTACACTTCACTGTTTATACACAGTAAATGAATGTGTTTACATAACAAAAGCAAAGGACACTATTTGTTCAAAAACTTTTATTTACTATAAAGACAAACCACCAAAATACGTACAAATTATACTATATAAAATTGGTTCAATGGGGTAAAAACTTTTAATTAAAATATCTTGATATATTTAAAATAACAAAGGATACAATGAAGCCAAATTTCTTAACCCAGAGATTTCTGTAAAATTTGCTTGCACAGTAAGGTGCTAATAGAAGTTAGCCCTTAAGCCCTGGAAGTCTTAGGAATCAGTCACATAGCAAATATAATTTCATTGTGAAAGTGAACTTTGGTAGAAGAAACTCTATAGGACACCTGAGGTAGTAGAAACTGGAATAAACAGCAGTAGACATTATTTACAACTTAAGTACCAAATAACATTAAGAACACAAAAAAAATAATTACACAATACAATTTTCAGTCCAGCTTTGATCCAAAGAAAATAAGAATATTACATCACATCTGCATTTTAAAAACACCACAATTACCAGCAAGCCAAGGGAAACACAAACAAACTCAAACAAATGCATTTGGACACCTAGAGGCAGTTTGAGTTTGAAATGTGGTAGGCATGGTGATCTACAAAGTAATACTGATTAGCTGAGGTTCATCAGTTTATACAGTTTACATTTCTGCCAGAAACAGTATTAATCTGACAACTGATCTTCCAGTACATGAATTGGCAAGAGTGCATCCTTTAAAGCTTGCACATAAGAAAGACTTGGAAACAATCTTATTAGCATGAGAAATTCTAAAGTGGTCAAAAAAAAAAAAAGAGTCAAGTACAAAATACAAAACAGAGCTACCAAACTTCACATTTCGGTATTATCTTTTTAACTCTTCAAAGTCTGCCAATCTTCCAAAACAAAGGAATGTAAAATTTCCAAAAGAAACATTCACAACTAATGACACTGCTTTTTTTATTAGTATGAGCACTATCATTCCTGTAAACTTATCTTTAAGATGTTTTAATTCCAATTTGTATTGTATATTTTTAAGGTACTATAGCTTATTTAGTTTGTCCTGAGTCTTTGAAAATAACCAATTCTATTTCAGTCCAACAATCCAACTGGCTTCTGAAGAGTTAAAACACAAACAGTATTTATTTTCCAAAAAGATTAAACACAATCAATATTCGATTTAAAAAGATCCCCCTTTTAAAAAAGCAAAAGAAAAGCTGCCATTTTCCTTCAGGATTACATGCATCAGAATCTAAAAACCTGCCTTTAAAATAATTTTAAAAACATGTTTTTTTAAAAAAACACACACACCTGCTAAAAAACCACAAGTTTTGCACTACAGGTGAAGCTTTACTTCACATTTTACTTTATCTTGCTTTTCAAGTCCAAGTTTGTTTCTTGTTAAAATAAATACCTTTCTTATGGTAATATTTTTAACATTTTCAAATAATATTATCACTAAATGGCTACAGTAAATCGATGATGTATGGCAGAAGGAAAACAGCAGGTAAAACTTAGTTATCAGTAGAGAACATGACCTCAGTTTTGTTACACAAAGGATGAGATTTTCTCATAGTTGGCACGTGCTCCCACTAAGTACAGGTCAGTCTCCCCAAAAATTTAATGGGAGCTTGGTTTCGAGCCTTTGACATGAAACCTCTCTACATGATTTGCCAGAAGAAAATGCTATATGAAAAGAAGGCTCAACAATTTAGGATGATTCAGACTAGGTTGTTTTATGCAGAACAATCTTGTTTTTCCTGGTTTATCTTTTAAATAACCTATACTATCAGAGCCTTCAACACTGCCTTGTTGAAGGCAGCATTTTATTTTTTCCAGATTTCCAGCAAATCTGTTTTAAAAAAAATCTTGTGTCAGCAAGATATTTCATGACACAGCTTGCATCTTTTTCTAAAGACTATTTTAAAAGATCCCCTTTCCCTCAAAGTTAAAAAAAAAACAACAAACAAACACTAACAAAACAATGAAAGCAAACTTTTAATTTCAAAAGAAATTACATGGCCAGCAGTAAACGCACAGTGAACCATAACTGCCTGCTCTTACTTTAAGGAAGGCAAAAAGTCTTTTTTATGAAGTATTCATTAATGTTTGGATTTGTTACTCAGAGAACTTTGTGTGCTTAAAAGGAACAGATACAGAACTTCCTTTTACTAGTCCTGAAAACTGATCTATTGCAGAACTCTGCTTACATCTACATGACGTGAACTGGAACTGATTGCTATATCAAAAAAGATCTTGAGCCCCTCAGCTCCTAATATTGCTGAAAAAGTGCTCCAAATAAAATAAAAATCATTTATCTGCTAAATAATCATGCAGATTTAAGGACAAATGCTTTTGTGTTCACATAGAGCCAGATGTTTGAAAAGGCACAGTTTACAAATCTCTGCACAAGTTCTGAAACATTGCATACTAAGCTTAGGTAAAGATCTCGATTTGTCAATCACATACTTAGGTAGGGTCCTCCACTTGCCTTAAGTCCTTGATGTATCTGTCATTAAGGCCAGCAGAATATAATTGCTGTGCTTAACTGCACTGCAGGACAGTTATTGTATATTCAGTAGCATCTTCTTCAGTATATTAGCCTTACACATAAGTAGCTACCATGTAGTACGGAAGACTGGGTGTTTCAGCAGTTCCCTTGATGGGGGTCTGTCCTGAGGTTGAAGTTCCAAACACCGAAGAGTCACGTCTTTCAAGCCAGGAGACAGATGCGTTGGGATTGATGGAGCAGTAGTTGCACTAGCAATCTGAACAAAGGGAAAAAAATTTTAGAGGCCAGTAAATTCTTAAGCCCCCTTTCCTACTCCAAAAGCCTTCCACAAGCTGATCATTTTTGGCTAACAAGTTATATTTATGAGTTTTTGCTCCACTTAGCATATTTCCTACCGCAGTTTCAAGATTACATTACTGCTTCCATTTTATAAAATGGATCTTAACTTGCCCTTATGCCTACTGCCTTTCACAGTCTGCCTCTCTCACTTTTTCTCTAAATTTTCTTCTCACAGCAAGATTCTGCAGCGACCATCTGCTGAGCAGGCCATAAGAAAAGCTCTCATGCTATACGTATGGATATTCTTTACTCTACTAGTTGCTACCACTGTCAACTGGCCTAAGCCAACATGGAGATTTATTAAGCTGAGCAATGTTACATTATGATACATTAAGCTGGGTATGTTCTCTTGCACTGCCTTTACCACATTTCTGCTACCACCCCAGGATGCAGATCACTCGCAACCAAATTAATTTTGGTTAATTAAGTTAAGCAAGGTGATTGAGAGGCACCACCAGATTCACACAGACACAAGACAATTACAAACTCCTATCACAGTGATATGTACTTAATTAGAATACATCTCAATACTGCTGTGCTAGTTCTGTTTTGTGGGAACTCTTTCTTCACCCATGCTAGTGAAAATGCTAATAATCCCCTTCTCCACTTGCAGCAGTATTTTCTACAGTCATACCTTATTCAAATCAGTCAGGAGATGAACTGTAGAAACATGAATGCCAACATGGATGACTAGAAAAGGGAGCAGCAACATTCATACAGAGCGTGGCATAATAGTAAAAATCTTTCAGCAAAGTCTGAACGTGGAACATCAGGTTTTTACCAAAGGACATTCCCCACTATGAAGTATGAATACATACATACATGTTTTATGGTGGAAAAACTTCTTTTGCTCCTGTATTTTACAGGATTGTAAGAAAGAGTTCAAATCCTCGTGTGCTGTCTAGAGTCAAGGTCAACTCATCCCCAGATATTTTTTTAGCCTGTTACACTACGGTTTTATATCTTACAACAGGGCTTTTCCTGCATATTATTGTGTTGGAAGCCTTTTTTTTTTTTTTGAACAAGCAAGTATAATTATGTTGGTATCAGTATTGATTTTGTACTAACAGCTCCAGTATTAAGAAGAGCTACTGGAACAACCCCTACTAGTATACTTTTCTAAAATTCACATTACTGTATATGAAATTAGGCAGCACCTCTTGCGGCATAATGGCAGCAACAAAATACCTCACCTTAAATATCAGAGCAAGATGATTGGAGTGTTTCTCTGCATTCCAGGGAGGTTTAGCACAAGCCATTTCTATAACAACACAGCCAACGCTCCACACATCACAGCTCCTACCATACTGCTGACCTCTCAGAACCTGGACAGACAAACAGACCAAAGCTTAGATTATCTGCTTCAGCGTCTCTTAACTGTAAATACTTTAGATGCAAAAAAATATTATTAACCAAGTGCATTCTGATTAATGTTTCAGGTTGAGAATGTGATCAGTGATGTAAATGGCACAAGATTTACACAGCTGTAGAGAGCTAGTAAATAAAATGCCTGATAAGGGACAAAGCCAAGTTAGCTTCTGACCAAATGGTCATTTGGGTTCTCATAACAATATTCATGATAGGTACATCTTGTAACAAACTACTTAAAACAACTTCGACAGAGAGAAATAAGTGTCATCATGTCGGAATCATTCCTATTCTTTATAAAAAGCACATTTAAACCATGTTTGAAGCATTTACAGCAATTTTCTGTTATTTAGAATTAGCTTAAAGAGTGCAAACAAACTTTTGGAAGTAACTTCCCAAACTGGTTTCTTACCTCTGGTGCCATAAATGCAATAGTTCCCAACAACTGTCCCTGAAACTCCCCAGCACCAGTTCCTTTTGATGCCAACCTGGCTGCAGCTCCAAAATCAGCAATTCTTAATCTATGACCTGTGCTGTCAATTAGCAAATTGGCACCTGTCAACAGCACAATAAAAATACTGCTAGTTGGCTTTCTATTAAAGGCAAAAGGGTGAACATTTCAGAACTATAAATAGGCTGACATTCCCCACCCCCAATATCATGGAAATAAAATCAAGGACACTGTCTACTAATGTCACTTTTCTGTTATGCCTGAATGATACTGCACACAGCTTGGGGCTGTCAGAGATTTAGAGAAGCAATCAAACTTTCAAAGTAGGGCAAACACAGGATTCTGGAACAACGCCTGGATATGGAATAATGAAAGGAAACAGTGACCTAAAACCCTGGAGGTTTTCATTGCCTGCAGCTCCCTATGAAATTTAAACTTACTTCAGCCTTAAGCAACTTTGAATTGTCTTGGAGAGAATTACAGAACAATCGAAGTTTTCCTATTTTAAGATGACTATTAAAGACAAATATTTGTCATTACTATGCTGCTACTTGTATGGATATCTCTCCAGTTCATGGACAGCTATAGTGACATTAAAGGGAAAAGTTCATTAAGACAGGTATTCCCCAATAAAGTCCACATATTCCCCAAACACAGTACAACTATATTTATGTTCAATTAGGATGAAGGAAGAAAACTCATCACAGCATTCCTATATATTAGAAACCTGACCTCTATCTTGGCTTGTTCACAGATTTTAGCATCAATTCAGTGTAAACATCTACATTAAATTAACTAGCAATCTTTAAAACTATATGGCAACTTCATATTTTGAATAAATTGACAAAAACAATTTTTCTAAACTATTGGCATGGGTAGCAAATATCCCCAAGCATGCTATGAACGTTCTGATTAATTTTAGCAACTAAAGGTTCTTAAGAATGATCAGACAAGCCCAACAGAAATACCACTCTTGAGATGGTGTCTGAAAGAAGCAATAGGTCTCAAGCCAAAATAGATGCTGCTTTCTGAATATTCTTTCTTAAAAGATATTCTAAGTAATTCTCACCTTTAACATCTCTATGGATTATCTGATTCTCATGGAGGTAAGAAAGGCCACGTAACAGTTGTTCTATGTAATTAATAATAACAGATTCTTTGAAGGCTCCATATTTACTTAACAAATGAGCAACTGAACCCCCTAGAAGATAAAAAAATACATTGTATTAACACTTATATTTTGTACTAGTAGAATGCAACACTGCCCACTAAAATTGGAACTTGGTATTGGTGTTCCTAATTTGTAAGTACATTTCTCCCCTGCCAAAAAAAAAAAACAAACCAAAAGTTTCACAGGCAAAAGGTAATATACTTGGTTACTTCATTACTTTCTACCTGGAACTGTATACATTAAAGACTTAAGCCTTCATGCTTCCTAATGGTTTCATACTTCCTTAAAAGAATGTACAAATCCTTTTGTGTACAAAGAAAGTACTCTTGCTAGTAAAAACTTACACATTTATTCACATTTTGCATTTACATTTATGCTGCAGAACACTAGCTTTCTTTGGGGCAATAGACAGGTGCAGTCTCCAGTAAGTGTTCCCTTTAAGGATCTTAATTTACTTTTGTTACCACCCAAGTACCAATATATACAAGCAATGAGCAAACAAGGAAAAGCAGTATCTTCCTCTGTTTTCCAAAATTGGTATATAGAGCCTCAAGATTTTGGATTTCCATTGTGTCTGTCAAACTATACTAATCTAACTTTGGCTTGAATGAGGTAAAGACAAATCCTGACATTTACTTATTTGAATAATATTATCTTGGAAAAAATGTTCTTTAAAAAGTTAAGTACTCTTAGTTTCGAGAAAATATTTTCTGCACTACTTCTTGTAGTAACACATACTTGGGCTTTGCTTGTTAGCACTCTGGTATTGCTAAGTGGTTTCTGCCAAAGAACTTAAGTCAAGGTACAAAGCTGTCTTTTCTGAAGACTAAGGATGTATCCAAATCTAGTCTTGGTAAGTGGACAACAACAATATATAATCCCATTCATAAAAATCAATAAAGCTCCTTCTTAACAAAAAGATACATATTTTCTTGTCCCTGCTCTATACAATAATGAGAAATTTCACTAAATTAGCACTTAAAATACATTTGAAATATGAACAAGTTTTTCCCAAAGCATCCTGCTTACTACCTATTATTAGAAATTTACTTTAAGGTCTAAAATGCCTTTGCATGTCACCTCACACAATTTTTATGAAAATGCGTGAGACAAAAACAAATGACAGGTATTCCAAATTTTCTAGGAAAGTTACTAAATATAACTTAGCTGCAGGTACACTGAAAATGTAACTGTTTGATGTACTTCCAGGTGAAGTGCCTGTCTCTCAAAATTTCTAACCCCTCCTTTAGATTCAGAAATTGAGAAAAAAACCCGAATTTTTGTTCGGGGCTTCCAATTGCTTTAACTTTATGACAGATTAGGTATGGAACATTCCACATCAAAAAAAGTATGCACCAGTAAGAATTTTGCTACAACCACTTAAACTGTTCTGTAAGTAGACGTTTATACTGGATACCAACAGCAATGAAAACATGAATTTGCAAACTGAAGCGATACAAGATGCAGTATGAAAGTACTTAGTTCAAGACTCAACTGATATTTCAATTTTCTTTGGCATAGTAGTTGTTTACCTGCCATCCATTCAATAAAGAGGTTATAGTTGCTCTTCT
This sequence comes from Falco biarmicus, assembly GCF_023638135.1. Taxonomy (NCBI): domain Eukaryota; kingdom Metazoa; phylum Chordata; class Aves; order Falconiformes; family Falconidae; genus Falco; species Falco biarmicus. The sequence goes on from NC_079311.1 coordinate 65,865,248, forward strand.
CACATGTAGCACCCAGCATTCGAATAATGTTAGGATGGTTCAGATGACTCATCATCCTTATTTCTTCTCTCAGCGCTTCAACTACCTCTTCTTGCTCAGATGATGTGTTCCTGACATATGTTACCTGTTTTGAAATATTGTATTTAGAATTACCTGACATAATAATCAGTCCTGTACCACCTGTTTCAGTAGTGTAACAAGAATGCATGGTTTTCCACCCTTGTCATCATCTGGAAATAGCAAGTATTCTTTTATCTCAAGCCCCTTTGGTTGAGAATGTATCTCTATGTGAGTTAATCATAGAAAGTTAAGAGTGACCTTCAGGGGAAATACCAATAAAAAAATCTCTTCAAGCATGGAGTGAGGAAACTTCCTTCTTGACTCTCCTCTGCTTAAAGCAGGATTTTTTTTTTTCCAGATGTTGAAGAAAAGGAGGAAAGATAAGGCCTCAAACAGGATTCTGACAGCATTGTTATTGATAAGGCTTTTACCAGTTTAACCATACCACCTGTTTTATAACTAAACCACTTATCCCAGAAATTCAGTTGCAGGAGCATGGGGAAGGAGCAGATCAGAAGTAATTTAATGGAACTGGAGCCAATTCCAGCTCTGATCCATACTAAGTCTGAAATAACGGTATGCTGCAGAGAATTTTACTTGGGCATGAGAATCAACTCTGCAGAAGCAGCCTCAACTAACAGGTGTAAGGTAATTCTAGAATTAATAAGAAAATGTTAGGACTAAGATTCTCCCTGTGTTGGTATCACTGATTCAGGCCTATGGCACCATAACATGTAAAAGATGTAATCACATCTGGAACCTTGAAAAAAAAAAATATTGAGTGAAGCGTGTGCATTTAGGCCTCTTTTCTCAGTCACACTACGTTATCTGTTGATTTAAATGCTAAAAATACTTGCCTCAAAGTTGGCTGCTGGATCAGAGAAAATCAGCATTAAACTACATTTCCTCTGCTTAAACTGTTTTAGGAAAAAAAAGTCTTGGCAGGTATGGGGAAACTACTTTTAACAGCTACCTTGCAAATAGGGCATTAATTTGGAATCATGTTATCTGGACTCCATTCCTAACTCTGTCACTGAATTATGAACCTGGTTATAGAAAAAAATGCACTTGAACTGTGAAGGAAAATGAGCATATAGGTGAAAAAACCTGAAAATATTAAGCTAATACCATGCACGTAAAGACTTTTTATTATGTGTTTTGTGAGAACACATGACAGGGAGCAGAGGAAGCAAGGAATACAAGAAGTGTGTGAAAGCAGAGAGCTTTTATATTTGCTATTCCAAAGAAATATACAACAAGCACAATATATTCAAGAAAGTGAAGTATTTGAAGTATTTACCTGTTTTACAGCCATTAATGTCCCCGTTCCTACATCTTGAGCTTGGTAACAGGAAGAGAAGGCTCCAAGACCGATCTGCTGACCTTTAAGCCATTCTGCATCTTCTCTGTAATGGTGTTTTGCTTTGGTATGTCCAGGCAGGGTTTCTGGTGTCTGCAAATTAAATTCCAAGTCAATTCCATACTTACTGGCACGCATCTAAAATGAAGACATTCTGGAAGGTTACAAAATATCCAAGCTTATATGTCTCTTCTCTCCCTTACAGTTCTTTATACTGCACATTATACATTTTCCAGGTGAGACCAAACATCAGTGTATTTTGTAATCCACATACTCCTACTATATGTAAGAACACAGAGCCTCCTCTGTATTACTACCTGAAGGTGAAAGGCAAGATTTAAGGACACAAAGAGGAACAAGACTTTTTTCTTTTCCTAATCTCACACGTTGTTAAGGTTTTAGTTAGCACCTATATTAAACACATTAAAATCATGTTGTTTTCTATGCTTCACATGTTACCCTATACAAAGGATCACAAATAAAATACTCCTTTCTCTGTTCTTATTTCTTGTGCTTTTATCTATTTGCAAAAAAATATTTTTTTTCTGACTTCTGAGGTACATTACATCTTCTATTTCAAGATGTGCCGACAAGATCTCCACCCTTTCTTTCCGACACTGGTTTGGTTTTATACAATTGCCTCCAAAGTCAGGGAGCATTAAGACTCAGTACTGTTCTACTTCTGCTTAAAACTTTTGCTCTCATTTCCTGGTTTCCCCACTTCTAGGCTACCTTCTTTGCCATCTGGTACATGGCATGGTGTTTCTTTTCCAAATACCTTCTCTAAACTAATTAATAACCATGGAAATGTTCTGTTAGCACCCTCAACTGGCAGACTTTATACTCCAACTCCTAGGAGAGTGTACTGAGTACCTTTCTGTTTTACATAGCTTCAGAAATACATAAACAGCACTGCTTTATAAGGTCAGTGAACCTAGGCTAAATTCCCATATGTATACTTACATCCTGCTGAATGATTATAATATCTTCACCATTTTCGACCTGTAGCTGGGGAATAATTGGCAGGGCATCTTGAGACGCTGACATTGCCATTGCAATAGCTAAAGCTTCCTCCTCTTCAGCTTCCATCTTTTCCTTGCATTTTTGATTATGATTTACATCATCTTTGTAAGTATCATCGTTTTCTGCCCGCTCTGGAGAAAGAACTGCAACTTCAGACTTGAACGTAACTGTGCCATCACCCGTTGGCATGGATGCCTCCAGCAGGTCCTCGATACTGGAATTGAGCTCTGCATTAACATCCAAACGACATCTTTCATCTACGGGTGTGAACACCGTCTCCTCACTTGGTATAACCGCACTGCTACTGCTACTACTACTATTGCCATCACACTGTGAAATACCATTCAGGTCAAGTGTCATGCTATTTTTTAAGGTTTCTCCCTGCTTGTTCACATCACTTGGGGTGGGTCGTGATGGCTTTGGCCTGTGTATGTGACTGGATGGCAATGGCCTGGCTTGAGTAAAAACTGGAGAAAGCTTCTCTGGTTCTTTATTTTCAGAACAGTTTCTCTGAAACTGGAGAGAAAGTTTCCGCTGTGTTTGAGGAGAAAGTGAGGGGATTTTACAGGGAACGAATCCCTGAGGTCTGAGTTTAGAGACATCTGCTACAGTGCCAGCTGGTACAGATGGGTTTGAAGGAGACAGAAGCATTGGGAATAGTGACTGGGAATGACTGGATGAGGCATAAGAGTTCAAACACTGACTGTGGGGTTTTCCTTTTGTTTGAATGGCTGGCTTTGGTTGCTCTGTGGTTACTGATGAAACAGGAAGGCCCACAGTAAGGCCAGCCAGTGTCTCAGCAATGTCCTCTGGACTGGCGCTCATTTTTTTATCACTTAAACCTTTCCCACTTTTCCCTGAAAACTGGACAGTATTGTTAGGGGTATTACTTTCTGTAGCTTCTGGAGAGTTATCTGGTACGGGTAGGGGCAAGAAGTCTTCACGTTGACATTCCCCAGAGTGTATTTCTTCCATGCCTAGCTGGATGGCTTCTGCAATTTCCATTTCATCTGCTATCGCCATCAGACGTCGACGCATTCTTGCATAATGAGTTGAGCTTGTCACACTCAACATTTCTAACAGCTTTACAAAAACATGGGGCACTCTTGCCACCATTCTTGCTGCACTCAAAAATACTCTCCGCGATAGTTTACCAACCATTGAGTGTGAATTGTCAATTGACTGCAAGGCGAAAGTTAGGAGGGAAAGAAGTTTCTTATACCTAACAAAACAAACAAACAAAAAAAGAAAAAAAAGGTGTTTTATATGCTGATATGCTCTAGTTAACTAGTGCTAAGAGAGACATTTCAAGATAATGTATTTAGCCATCAGTTCTGCAGTAGAAAGGCGATTTATTGCTGTGCTGGTACTTCAAAACTGATTCACAGGTCAGAAGTTTTTAAAAAGACAGCCATTTACTTAATGAAGTAAGCGCACTTCTGCCTATAAATACATACTATTCATTTACAGGAATTACAATATTTTTTTTAAGAAATCAATACTGCAAATACAACCATGAAGAGTAATAGTTTCATAATGTAAGAAAGTACCTGTCTACTACAGTATCAGCCTGTAAAACATCTCCACAGACAATGTGGGGGTAAAAGTCACCAGGAAATTCCAACAGAAGTCTGTCTATTAGACAAAGTCGCCCCAGTAGCGCTTGCCAGTTGCTAGATTCAGTTTGTGTTCCAAGAATACAATTTAAGACATAATCAACACCACCAATACCAATGGACCCTATAAAAAAAAGTTGATAAAGACAGGGATTAGGTATGTTCACTATCTAAACTAATATCTAAATAAAGGTCAGGATTGTATCATACAGAAATACACATTGTGTGCCCAAATTACTCCCCCTGCCAAACTGCTCAGAGAAATACTGTTCTTTTTGCCATACTGATATTGGATAAGTCCAGTATTAAATTTAAAACACTTCAGTATATTTGCTTGTAACTGTAGATCAATCATATATGAAGAGCTATTATTACCAGATTTAAGGATCTCTCTCCCGACTGCCAGCTCGCCTGCTTGGCCTTTACACATCTCCAATAATGTTGAGACTGAAAGTTGACTTGTTCGACTAGAAGAAATTAAAACAAAAAAATAACACTTTTAGCAAACGCTTTCAAGGAAAAAACATTCTGATCATTTTATTTCAATAATCATTAGCTTAGAATTGTGCATGAGAAGTTTTATTTATTCCACAACATTTCTATATCCTCTGTCCAATCAATTTATTCCACAACATTTCTATAAACCTCTATCTGTAAGCTACCAATAGTTGTGACTTTTTTTTTTTTTTTTTTTTTTTTTTACAAGGATACTTCCAGGAAAGTAATGCCTATCACTAACAAACAAAAACCCAAATAGGACCTTATCCTATAGCAAAAAGAGGCCAAGTCCAGAAAGCCAGCAACACAAGGAACAGTTCTATTCCACTTAACTTTAGACTATTCCACTTTTGCTGGGGCATCTCTAGTTTCAGAAGAAATGCTGCATAGAAACTAAACCTAGAGACAAAAGTCAAGCTAGTGGACTTCTGCATCAAGTTTACAGTACAGATGAAGAAACTGTTGGTCTGGCAGAACAGATATGGGTAGCTTGGGATAGGAAGACAAGGCCTACTCAAGCTAGAAATGTCAAGAACATTCACTCAGAATAGCCATCTCCTAACAGTCCACTGAAATAAAATGTAATGTTAATGCTTCATGGCACAGATGTACAACAGCTTTTGTTGAAGTAGGAAACATACAAAACTGCCAACTGCTGAGGGTACTTGCTGACTACTTAAAAGGTGAGCCTTGAGAATTCAAACAAAGCAGTGTCAATTGAGATGGAACAGATGGTTCATGACTGCACTTAACATCTTCCTTTATTTTAGGGGGGAGGGGAAAAAGGGCCTTATGAAAGCAAAGTATCATTTAAATTCTGTAATTATTGGAAAAATAAAACCAGGTGCCTTCAAAACTTACATCTTTCAAGCCAGAAGTTTTTTGGTAGTAATCAGACTTTGACAAAAACATGACATACATTTACATATATGACCCACACATTTTATTTCACCACCAACTATAAGTGGTCTCATAGTTCCACATAAATAGCAACTAACGAAGCTTCAAGACATTTCAGTAACAATCCAAAAATGAATCTGATGTTCATAGACACCATACCTGTTGGCATCTGCACATTTAACTAATATTGTCTCTACAACTGGCTTGAGAAGTCGCTGTAGTTTGGTCCTCTCTGCCAAAGTATGACAGGGAGTATATACCAGCATGGCTCTTAGCGTTTTCTAAAAGAAAGGAAAAAAGCAGTACGTATGAAATCAAATTAACTACACAATTATTTTTTTGTAAGAGTTGTATATATATGTATACATTTAAGAGTTGTAAATAGTTTTATATAAATTGCATTTAAAATATCACTGAAATGTTCAAAGGATAGGTAGCTTACTACATATTCACTGTTAGAATTAATCACATATTCTTTGAGATTGGAAAGAACCTAGTCATTCAATTACTGTTAATTCTTAGGACTGTAGCAAGCATTTCCTTTTATTTGGCCAGTAGAGTCAAGTCATTTCACTCTTGCTCTCAGATGATGGTTAAAAGTCAAGTCATCAGTGGTGCTCAACAACTACTTGGATTCCTGACTTCGTATACCTCTTTCCTTTCCCTCCCCTTGAAAAATGAAGTAACTGAAATTACTGGAATACAACAAACAACTACTTACTAAAGCAGCAACATATACTTTGTAGACAGGGTCAGCACAGACCATGGACAGCACACTGCAGCAGGATTCCACCACCACATCTCCTGAGATACTGGTCTGAGATGACCCACTAGCTGCCCCCAGAGCTCCAGCACTTGTTCCATTGCTACTTCCAGAATTTCCAGTGCTTTCACCATTAGCCAGTAATAGAGCACCACTAACATCATGGGAAAGACGTCTAAGTGCCATCTCTCGTATATTCCAGTTTCGAGAAAACAAGCAGCCAACTAACTCCATTCCAAATACCTGCCAAGGAAAAAGCAATGTTACAGGAGTCAAACTGAATAATACTGCAACTAAGAGGAGAAATCAAAAAGAGCAAAGAAATGTTTCTGCTGAAAAATCACCTTAAAAAGTCTGACAGGAACCATATGTTAAAAGAAGATTATGTGACAGAAATGAAACATCATAAATGGTAAGCTATCAGTTCTCCAAAAACTCTGTTAAGTGGGAGGATGACTGTATGAATGATTTCATTCACTTTGAATTTTAATTATTCAGAATGGAGTTTGTTTCTATAGACATTGATGTAAACAACCTTGAAGCCACAGTCTGGCTATACCAGACAAAAATTACAGCAGACATCCAGACAGTACAAGTCCTCCCGCTTTTAAGTGTATGACCCCTGCTCAGCTGAACCCTGAACCCTCAGGTGACTCTATAGGGTTGGGGTCATTCAGCTCCTGCAACACAACTTGGATAACATTAAGTTCCAGCTTTGTATGTATGTGACACTTGCACAACCAAAACTAGAGTTAAAAATAATACATTTTATTACATGGACCTTTAATATGAGGCCCAAGATAAAGTCCAAAACTGAAACCCCAGTTAAAACAAGACTGGAAAACCTTCTCTTCTGATGAAAGTTAATATAATTATTTCCATTAATAACCAACCATAAAGCTGATGGGAGCCAGAATAAATTTTTCAATTGTTGATCTGACAAACCTAGAAAAACAGTTCAAAATAAGCTGTTACACTGGAAGCTTCTTTTACAAAGTAAAATTACCTGAATCCATGGCTCAGCTAAATCTTTATAGGCAGAAGGGATCTGCTGGACCCCATAATGAGTTAAGTTAAAATTGCTCTCTTGGGTTCTTCTCTGTGATCCAGCTGTAGATTGTTGCTGAACTACATGGACAACAGAAGAATCCACAGGGCTTGGCAATTCATGACTACAGGTTAACAAAAAATAACACGGATTAACAAATGAAACATATGCTGAAGTAAATACTTCAGCATATTTAGAAGCATCCACTAAGGATCCAGAAACATATAGTTTGTTACATACAGACTGAATCTTTACCTATAGAAATCATGAGACCTCCATTTAGATCTACAAAGAGGACAGATAAGTGGTTCTCTGTTTCTTCTGCATTCTTCTGCCCCTGGAACACAGCAACAGGATAATATGCACTTGAGTTTTACAATGTATAAAACCAGAACAAAAAGTTTTGCTGAAGAATGTGAAGTTTCAGGTTAAACACTTCAGAACTGAGGCATTTACAGCAGCCTGATAAATATGGGCTTTTAAACAGTTTGTGCATGTAGAAATCCTTCAGTTTAGCACTACCACTAATATTAAAAGTTACAAACTGAAATGCGATGCCTTTTCAACCTCAAACATAGACAATACTTTCCTAAAATATTAAAATATGGCAGATGGAATTTTATTTGTTAAAGCGAACTATTTATATTTCTTAATGTAGTATGCAAACATACTGTGTATTTCACCGTATAATCCTAGCTGATAGTAGACGACTTCCATACATTCCAATGACAAGTCACAGAGGGCTCAAAGTCTGTTCCTAACCTTGCTCTAGTTGGACATAATCTCACTCAGGTAAAAGAGGCTCAGACTTCTAACTCTGTAGTTAACTTCTTTCTCAAAGCATCAAATAATAAACTGGACTTGTGAATAACTGATAAGATATGACCTATTAATAGTACCTGAATGATATCAAGCTCTCAAAGGGCTACCACACATTACTTAAGAGCAGGTTTCTGGCTTTTTTTTTTACTTTAAAATAAAAAAAAAAAAATGAAAACACGGTAAGTTACAATAATTTTGCATATTTAGAGTCATCAGAACTTAACCAGATGAAGATGACAACATACATATTGACATGCAGTGGTGGTGTAATTTGTTCCTGCAGCCATCTTCACAAACAGTTAGGCTCTCTTCATCCAGCATGCCTAACAAACAAATGGGGCACATCTGTTCTTCTTCATCCTTCATACTGTAAAAAATAGTATTTGTGATTGTAAAAGTGCCGTATCAGAATTTAGAACAGGTGTCAACAGTGAAAAAATAAGAACTTCCAGATTGGAACAATTACTTCTAAACAACTATAGGCTGTACATGAATGATTCTCCTAAACATTGGTCTGAGTAAGCAAGCAACCACATTTTTAGAAGCACTGAGTACAGACGACACCGTTGAAATGAAAAGGAAAGCCACAAAACACATGACATCTTTTCAAACTAGGTCAGATACCAATTAGAGATTGAAAGGCTCAGCCCTGGTCACTTAACATTATTTTTCTTTTAACAAACCATCCTTTGGTTTTCTATTTATAATTTTGTTTTGAAAAACTTCTTAGTTTTTATATTTTGAAAGCTACCCACATTTTTTTCCATCACACTCCTTTCACTGTGTTGAGTCACAAGGTGGTCTTTAGTCCATTACAGGGAACTGTAAATACTATTTGATGAATGTATGCAAAACTCAAAATTAAGGGAAGGTAACAGCCACTGAAGAATTTTCTACCACTAACAGAAACAAATGCAATGGATTCACATGAATGCTAACATACCTACAAGTCATGTGTAGATTTTTAAAAACTCATTCTCCTTGTTTGTCGTGTTGTGTCCATTTACCCCACCTTAATTTTTAAATGGATATAACCTGTGTTTTTTCACTACCTGTTGTTTAAGTTCAAAATAATTTTTCTGGCTAAATCTCTGATTTTAATCTTCTGTAATATTGTTTAAACGTGCAAAATTATTCCTATTCATAGCAAAAACTTTTTATACTTGGTATGTGTCTAGAAGTCTGCAGAAACCCTGTATTTGTTCACCAACCATGTATTTTTACAATAAAATTGGTACATACATTGTTCCTGTACATACATTCTTTTCCATTTCCTTGCAAATACTGACACTATTTTTAACTCCAAAAATCCACAAAAATAAGCTTACAGTGAAAAATTTATTTCCACAGCTCGTATAGAAATCGAAGTATTAATTTAAAATTTTTGAAGAATCAGTAGTAAACCAAAAATAATTGCAAGTCACAGCAATTAGCAGAACTGAGTAAACTTTTATCTCAAATGAATCTGATGCTCAGTGTTCTCCAGTACCTATATTATGGGAGACTACACCTGTACAGAATAGCAACTTATCTCATTGAACCAGTAATGCTAGGAACTAATCATAAGGTGTACTGGCAAACAAATGAAAAAAATCTTTCATCCTGTAAAAAACATGATAACTCATGCAGTGAAGTTCACAATCCAGTGAAGCCAATTCTATAAAAAAAAAAATATTATTTACAAGTTATCTACATTAAAGGAACTGGCTTGCCAGATAAGTGAATACATAGTCTGCTCTGGATCTAACTGCTTTGTTTATGCTATTTATTTACAGTGACACAATTTGGAAGAAAAAGATGATGGGAAATAAGGCCACAATCTGTACATCAGAATTATAAACCTGTCTGAATACATTCATCTAACTATATACTTACTATCACAAAGTAACACATCAAGGTACTCCACAAGTTAGGTCTCACTTTACACAAAAAAAAGTCTCAATTTATGTTGCCTTCTGTGGTTCTGCCTCTCTAGAGGGCGCCTAGTTTACCCACTAACACATGTACGAACGACTTGTTTAAATAGTTAACCAGTATCTTTTCAAAATCAAGGGAAAGAGCATGCAAAAGCACTCAAGTACTAGAATTTAGGGGGAAAAAGTATCAAAGAATCAAACTGCTTAAAATTAATGAGGCATCGTTTGATATTGTATAAACTCCAGAAGTCATAATAGGTTAATTGCTCCCTTAAAATAATCACCCATTTTAAATGAAGTGCTTTAAAATATGTTTACTTATGTTTTTTATATATTTTTTATGTTTACACAGACAGAGTGCATTTACCTCAAAATTTTTCAGTATATTGTCATAGGCACAAGCATTTCTCCAAAGTAGGACAAGAGAAAAAGAAAAATAATGTTTCTTCATTTGTCAACATTTGCACAAGTTTTGCATTTGAACAAATGCTCACAAATAGGTTTTCAAAGTTAATATATGCTTCAGTCTTGCATTTACATTTCAAAAGTTTGTTTCCTAAACTCATAAAGGATCAAAAAAATTCTTTTCACAACTTTACTTAACATTTTTCAAACAGCAGTTATAAAGCTAATATGCCCACTTGGTACCACAGTGACTAACGTATGCTTGACTATTGTTTGCGAATACAGAGACTTAACATGGCTTGAAATGAAAGTAGCTTTGAACAAAAAGAATGTAGGTGACTCTAAACCTCCAAAATTAGAAGAAAACTACAGAATAAAGCTTTTAATTCCTTTAGAAAAATACTAACCTGTTTTCTGAACTAGATGTAGAAGTACTAGATGATGACAATGTATGAGAATTTGACATGCGTGAGACAAACTTCTGGATGGTGTTACGAGATGGAGCTTTGATCCTCGAGCTACGCCTACTGTGATATTTCTGGAACAAACTCTCAACCTAACATCAGAAAAAGACAGCAACAGTCGTATTTATACTATGAATAGCTTGTAATTTAAAAGTAATTATTACTGAAGCTTAAGTACTGCTAAAAAAAGATCTATTCATCTTCACAATAATGCATTAGAAGTAGCAGCAGGAATTTCAGAAGTGTTACTAATAAACAGATCACAAGAAACACTTTTCAACAAAAACTTATTTGCTTATGAAAAATAAATTACAGCTTTAAGTACACACACAATTATTTCTGAAGACCCTCCTTCTGTTTAGCTTTCAGCTAACCAGTGAGACAGATCTACTCAAATTTGAGTAGATAATCCAAAACTTGAATCACTCACTGAACTACAGCTCTCTACTATTCTTTTAGTTACGTCTTTTATTTGCAGGTATTTTTTTCCTATATACAGAGCTCTTGAGACTGAATTAAAGATATGATTAAAAACATAATACTGTTGCTTGGCAACAGTTTTCAGCATTTTTAACAACGTCCTAAACACTTTTACCTGGAATGTATTTTAGATCTGCATTAGATCTACTAGAAATAGACTACCTCAAAGTTCTTCAGTGTCTTTCTCCAGAGCATTGGGTCTGAAGGTTCAAGCTGGAACACTCGCAGCATAACAAACAGCAGATGAATACAAAACGTCCCACGGCCACAGCTACAAGTCTGCAAAGAAAAGTATATGCAAAAGCTCTGTTGAATTGATAGATACATAAAAAATTCTTCCACATTTAAATGCACCATAGAACATATAGTACCTCCCCTCCTGCCCCGGGGCAGGGGGAAGAAATAGTTTATGCAAACTATTTCATAAACAGGCATAAATATCTTCTTACTTGGCCTTATAGAAAATGAGAATTCCCAAAATACTATTCAGGAATATACATGAAAAAGCAGATTATTACACCAGTTTTCAACTGACATCCCCCCCCTTTTTAATTTTTTTTTAAATGAACTATTATGAAGTGTAGCAATAACTTCAGAAGAAGTTCATGCCTATAATCACTGTATATCCATAACATGACAGCAATCGAACCTAAATAGGTTGCTTCTACTTACTCAAAAACCTAGATGTTTCCCAATGCTGCATCACACTACTATGAAAAGGACCTCACTATGGGTGTAATTAAAATAATCACACCATTAAAGGAATTATGTCTTGTGCTTGTCATTTATATATATTCCACAAATAAGAGGGAGTAAAATGTTTCAGAATGAGAAACTAGGAAAATGAAGCATCCAAATTTTAGCCAAAAATACTTCGGTTGTATAATTCAAAGCTACACCAGGAATGAGAAGTAGACAGAACAATAATAATTACTTCTAAACGAGAGGTTTGGTGGTGGTTTTTTTTTGTTTAACAGAAACTTTAGACAGAACTCATGTACTTGCTACATGTAGCCAAAATACAAGCTGACCATTAACATTACATGAGCACAGACTACGACTTTTAAATATTGCTTTATAAAACCATTATCATGGGCTGGCAACAAACACTTGATCTAATTTCATGTTGAACAGTTTTCCAAGAATAACTATAAATTAATAAAAGCTACTGACAACACAAAAACGTCCTCTACCTGAGGTCCAATAAACACTCTGTATTTATTATCAGGGCTGTCTCCTCCAATTAAGAAAGAGTTGGGTCCTATCTGCTGCAGCAAGTACAGCCTGGCTCGCATAACTTTGTTGACACGACGATTTGTCTCCTCAGGGCTGTATGGAGAGAAGCCATCTGGAGATGGGGCTCGTCGAGGTGGTGTTATTCGTCCACTCTGAAACTACACAGCAGTTCAATTATAAGCATTTCCCAGACAACAGTAAGTTTGATTAGGTATTGGGGTTCTGGTTTGGTTTTCCTCCAAATGACATAGAATAAGAGAGTCCCTGAAACTGCTAAAACCTGCTTAGACTATATGCCCAGAACTTGAGGAAAGAAGAAAAACTAAGTTTGTCTGACGTTGACAGAAAAAGTATTTTAAATTGTTTCTATTTTCAAGTTTTCGTTAGTTACCTTACCATATTACTACTGAATTATCAAGTATAATCCAATCAGAAGATAATCAGACTTGTGACTCATTACAGGAAATTATATAAGGTTATAACACTAATACATATCAATTTCTGAAGAAATCCTATGACTACAATTTTCAAAAGGGAACATACGGTCAATAAAAAACAGAAGTTTAAAGAAATTCCAAAGAAAAAGAAAAAGGATACATCTTCCTCTTCTTTGCACAATCAAAGCACCTTTCAGCTCAGCATAGGGTTTCTTGGTTTTGTTTCCCCATGATCAAAAATTCAATGGCCCCAGTCCTCATTTAAATTCTTCATATTTCTAACATTATGAGATGTGTTAATAGCTCTGTCCAATTTAAAATCTTCTGCTTTGATTTATATCCACTTCAAAATTTTATGTTATGATGCACATTGACTCTCTGTCCTTCAGTTAAGTAAAAGATAGCTTGAACCCTGGTTTTTCATATGAAAGGTTAATAAAAAAACCAAAAGAAAACCAAATCAAGTAAAAATGAATCAAAGGCTAAATCAACCGGTGGGTTGTTGTGGTTTTGGTGTTGCGGTGGGGTTTCTGTGTTGGTTTTTTTTTTTTGTTGTTTGGCTTGTTTATTTTTAACCTTTCAATTTGTCTTCTCAAAGAAGAAAGGAGCTGTGCTGCAGTGCTGTAACTTCTGATATTAGTTCTTAGTTCAGAGAAATGGCAGCATATATTTTAATTAATTTGGGAAACCTTGTTTACAGCAATGGGACAATAAAAGCAATTAGACCTTATTCTTACTCTATTACATTGTTAATCTGTAGACAAGTCAACTGAACCTGAACTGTGGATGAACATTTTTATAACAAGCAATCCTGTTAGACACTATTATAGTCTTGATCTTCTTTAATGAAGCCAGTTTCTATTGCTTGAAGCGTTCTATTCCAAATCTTCTCAAACGTAATTATAGTGATTTTAGTTTTCTAACAATGCACATACCTAAATCTTCCCTAATCTGTACATAAAGTAATTGATCCCATCAACAATCCCATCCCCAAGTATATATGCAAAACTGCAGGAAAAACCCCCAAACTATTAGCACCTCTTTGTGCAAATCAAGCTAAGAGAACATACATCTCTTCACAACTGAGTATCTGTATTTCTTCATTTATTTCCTGGACATAAAAACCTAAAGCAGGACTGAACTAAAAAGAAAACACACACTTAAGTAGAGAATAAAACTGCAGATATAAGAAATGACACAGAGCATAATTCATGTATATCTCACTCAGGTGGAGATACCCTGTCAGGACCGCTTTCTATCAGCATCTTGCCCTACACAGGGAGGATTAATTGCCTCTATAAGCAAAAGATTGCAGAATATAGTCAAATTAAAAGTTACATCACAGTTTGCAACTTACAGGCACTGGAGATACCCTTTTTCTTCTAACACCCGGTGATTCAGATTTAACTGTCCTAGAAGATGATGAAGAGGAGCTACTAGGAGAAGGACTACGTCTTCCTTTCTGTGTAGGTGAAGAAGCAGTGCTTTGCCCTTCAGCTTGAGGTTCCAGAGAGAGTTTGTTCATTTCTGATCCATCTCCTTTCCCAGAGACGGGTTTCACCACCTTGCAAGAATTAAACTGCATGTTAGAATTATAAATTAATCATTTTACACTAAAGCAAAACAGATTCATCAAAACTTATTTTGCTAGCATTATATAATTAAGCCATTATCCAGACATACTAAGTTTGCATATTGCCTAGGTTCTAATATTAACATCTAATAGGCGTTATCCTGTCCATCTATACACAACACAGAAGCAGAAACCTTTTTTCCTGTCCATTTGCACTGCTTATGTTAGTTGCGGCAGCAAATGATTTGATTCTGAAAGTACTTCTGTAATTGTCAATCACAGTATCTTGAACGACAGCAGTTCCCCCATTTGGATCATAGCAGCCAAAAGAATTTCTTTTTACAGGCACTATCTGCTTATTAGGAGTGTAAAAGATGGATCCAGTACACTAAGTATCAGCTGAGAAATATTAAGGTTGCTATTTCTACAGCACAACACTTGTAAAGTGAAAATTACTTTACATCTGGAGGCAATGCAGCAAAACTAAGGTGTGCTGTGCTCTGTTAGAGCCACACCTGGGTTTTCTGCCTGCCATACAAGTAAAGCAGCTACACCCCATCTGGTATCTGAGCTAATCATTGCATAGTGCTGCACTACAGCACGCATGTGCTCAAGCAATGTAAGTACATACACTTCTAATACAGTGCTTTGTTGCATGAACGCTGAATGTTGACATTGAGGTATGGAGCATTTCAGGAAAATTTTCAGCTGCCTGCCCCTCAAAACCACATAATGCATTAGAAGATTAAGACCACTGGGAATCAAATTAAAAGCAGTCACAGCGGCCAGAATCAGTTTTAGTTCCACATTTCTCCATGTCTTATGAGGCTTGACTCAAAGTTGGAAGGACGCTCCAAGTAAAACTTCAGATTAACAGAGCAGAACTCTCCTAGAAAGTTCCAAAGGTCTCTGATTTAGCCAAAAAATAGCAGGCTCTCTCTGCTCAGGGTATGGTGAGGAAGAGACATCAAGACTTGGTGCATTTCTACCTGATGATTTAGACTGCATCCACAAGGTCAAATGCGATTTTAAACCGAAGCATTTAACTGATCCAACTGAAGCCATTCCACTACCCTGAAATGCATTTCGCTTTCAGCAGGCTCCAGGGAGAAGATGACACTAAGAAGGTTGTGGACTAGCATGTGGGCACTGCTCAAGAGAAGAAAAATCTCCATTTATAGCTTTGATGCCTAGCACTGCTAATTTTACTTTAAGGAGTCACCATATTTAATGTATTGCAAATATGAACTTTTTAAAAAACTTTGGTGCTATTGTTTTTAATTATACTGCTACCTGATTATGAAACTGAACAGGATAAAGCAGAAGTATATAAAAAAAGCAGTGCAGTCTTTATTTGCCTCCTATCAATTGTTGTAATACTTCTTCTTTTCTGGAAGATCGGAATGCAAATTCATGTGCCTGTGAACTAGTACAGTTACCAGCTGCTAGTGCTTGAAAACATTTAAAAAAATCAAATTGTAGTAATGGAGAATCTGGAACATCAAAAGTTGTATTAAGAAAGCCAGAAACCTCAAGGAAAGTGGGCAGGGAAAAAATTTCAAGCTACACAGTAAGCAAGATTCATTTAAAAATTTGTATATTAAGAACGGTTTTGTGTTATTTGACCCTCTGGTGTATTGCTTTTTTGGTGCACTTGCCAGCATTTTCAATGTCCCTTCTCATGATAGAAAGTTACCCACAGAACCCTCTTATTTCTGCTCTAAAAAAGCTGTCCCCAAACACTCGTCTGCTGCATCAGATGATGATGATCTTAGCTTTAAATTAGCACTCACATCAAGTGGTGCACGGCGGTCACATTGGCCAATGCAACTACATGTATAGGTAACTAATGGCTATTAATTAACAAGCATTATACTGAACAGAA
This sequence comes from Falco biarmicus, assembly GCF_023638135.1. Classification (NCBI taxonomy): domain Eukaryota; kingdom Metazoa; phylum Chordata; class Aves; order Falconiformes; family Falconidae; genus Falco; species Falco biarmicus. The sequence continues at coordinate 65,881,734 of NC_079311.1, forward strand.
TTGTAACTATGCTTAATAAATTTCAGGTTTAACCTACCTGCAATTTCTTAAAACCACTTCCAAGCCATTTATACAAAAGCATTACTCAAAAAGCTAACAGAATACTCTGGCATCCAAAGTTTAGCAGAGTTGAGACGTGTGATGGAGTTACTTAGCTCTGGTTTTAGTAAGACCGCAGTTTGATTTTTCACCTAACAAAAATTCCACACACTTCTGTTACAATACATAGAAAACTTTAATGTTTTCAAACTAAGAAAAAGTGAAGTCATGAAACCCCTAAGAATCAAGTACGAAGTGTTATTGTACAATTACACACTCAAACTGTTTTTTACCTAATAAACAGGAGCTACTTTTGTTGGTGACATTAGAGGGCAGTATCGTTACGGTATTATTTTATATTACACAGATCAGCAGCAGGACTCTGTGCTTTTTCCTTAAAAACGGAGCTTAATAAACGTGTACATTTCAGAAAGTCAACCACAATTTCCTGTTAAACAGCTTGTACAAAATGAATGGAACACCCATAATTAAGAGCATGCAAATATTAAGAAACAGAGGTTTCCAATAGAAAGAAGTTTATGGGATTTTTATTTGTAATTGCTGTTACAGATATTGCCCTTCCATCAGGGCCACTTACCACAGGGCCTCTCCTGCTTCTTCTTTCCAGCCATTCATGCTTCCAGGCTGGCATACACGTTGCCTTGAGTTTCTCCCTGATCATGCGCTCTTCTGGGCGGTCATCCATCTTCTGCAACTCCCTGAGGGTTTCTTTATTCTCCATGTCACGACTACAGCAAAGAAAAAAGTCATAAACGGAATTAATTTTTGTTAAAGTGTAATACCACAGCATTCTTAAATTTTGTGCCATCGTATTCTCCCTCTCCTTGCAATGCAGCTCCTAAAACATTACTTCCAACTGACTGCAGCAAGCCTTTTAAGAATTATGACTAACGTGCTAGTCTGCCATTTGCAGCACACCTGTTTTAAGGGCTATTTCTTTAAAATGTGTGTACTGCTTGTAGCATTGGACACCTAGTAAAAAGAAAGGTCTTGGCAAATGTTAAACCAATACAAAATTACTCAATAAGTCATGTCATTCACCAAAGGTTTCACACAAGTGTTGTGATTGTTCATGCATTCCTTGGCAATCCAAAGCTTGCAACCTCTATTTTAAACAATTAAAAAAATGAATATAAATTAACGGTGAAAATTTTCCACCTTCATAGGATGCACAAGCATGAAACTATGTATGTGGGGCCTCTTCCTATACATGAACTCTTCCTCAGAAAAGAGGACTTGTAAACTAATACACACTTACTATGTTTAAACTACACACAGAAGTCATGAAAGTAAGGCTAGTGGCCTTGAGAGTTGCTTTCTGAGTAGCTGATTACTCAAAAGCTCTTCAAATCAGCTACAATTATAGCAAAATTCACAGCAAGTTTGTATTTGTAAAATGAAAGTGTAATCTTATCTAGGCTTGTACTTTTTTGACCTACAGCAAAGTAGTTGCTTGTGATTGCTGGCAACAATGAACGAAGCAACAAAAAAATACTGCTAGACACTGAAAACCAAATATGAGCAGTCTGGAAGATTTCCTGACTCTGTTGAGCTATCTGCTACATCACAAAACACCCACATTCTTAAGCAGCAGCACATGATCCCCACCCACCCATCTTCTTGATGTTTAAAACCACACAAGCTTGATTAAGCCAACTCTCAGAATGAAAATTTATTTCAGAATTAAAATCACAACTTAAAGTGCAAGATAAGGCTACATAATATATATACACACAACTGCTGCTTTGAGGCATGCAGTCTTCAGCTTCTAAGACATTTCATAATGTGGTTGAAACTAAAATTCGCGTACTGTATGATGACCTACAGCATATTCCCTGTAACATTCACTGCAATAAGATAATGTTGAAATTATAATTCTTATCTTCATCAGCACTGTATTAATAAAGTTCATTTATCACAAATCCCTACTTAAAAAAACCAAGAAGTTTTCAACGGTTAGGAGTACTCCTGTTTTTTTTCTCTCATTGCAGAGACAAAGGAAACAAAGTATTCTGAGCAGGAAATAATTCTTCCTGTTCAGTACTGAAATGTAATAAGCAGATGGATACTGTAAACAAAATATATTTTCTTTCAAGCAACATCTAAACCTACTGTTAGTAACCGATTTTAAACACTCAGAACTGTGTTCAGTGATTAAAGACTTTAAAAATAGAAACACAATCCACATAAGAATGATTTTTTTTTAAGAGGTTAAGTATTAATGCTTAACTTCAAAATACTGCAAATGACAAAAATTATTTTTGTCCCAGCACTAAATGCCATACTTTGCCTTCTAGAAAGAGATAAAAAACCCCTAGTGATAATTCATGAAAAATGAAGACACTATAGCAGCAGGTAGAGTTCAAATGGAGAATATGCCTAGAAGTTTAAAATAGGGCAAAAAGTATTGTATACAACGGATCAACTTTACATTTTTTCCTCAGTCAAAACCACATCAATTAAGACAAAAATTTTAATGTAAGAACAGTACAGTGCTGAAATAATACAGTTAAAAATAGATTTACTCTGGTTTTTTATATTAGTTATTCCATGGCATGAACCATCTCAGTTGCATGAACACTTTGTATACAAGACACAAAACACTACTCCAGCAGTGAAAGAATGACACAGTATTTCATTTGTTCATATAACCATGATTAACTTCCCAACTGATATAAAAAAAGTCTTTTAGAGGCCCTTGGACTTGAATTCGTGAACAATGTAATACAACAGCAGAGGCTTCACAATCTGTGCTTGTTCTCTAAAAAGCAGAAGCAGCTATCTTCCTCTCATGTGACAGCTAAACTGATCTACTCTCGCCTGCACAAAGAACTCTTGTGCTTTGCTTCCACGCAGGTGGGAAAACCCAACCGACTCTGAAAGCTTTTGCTGGTAAACCACGGTTATCTTTCTGCAGAATTGAAGTATTATGTGTATTTTTATAGAACACTGTTTCTGAAATGCTCAAGAAAACTTCATATTTTAACTCAAGCTTGGCCAAAATATTTATTAAGTATTTTTATACTGTTGGGTCTGTGGAAAAAATAATTTTCCTGTGACTGCACAAAGCTCCTACATACTGCAGGACATCCGCATTTTGTGGCCCTGAACCTGTGAGGTTTTTTCCAATTATTATTATTTTTTTTAACCTAAAGCAAACACCCTCATCTCTTCCAGGCAAGCTGAACTTTTCCTACGTGGCAATGGCTAGGTTGCCAGTCTCCATACCACTGTACCTCTGCACAAAAGAAAAATAATAAATCCAAAGCTTATTCCTCCAAGGACTTGGATCCTGCAGGGTACAGAGCATTCCGGTCTTTGCACAGCAAAACCTATTCATTAGTCAAGGTAACAATGGTTAAGTGACTGTCAGGTGGTGCTTTATTTGAACAGCAGTGACAAAGCTAAGGAGCAGGGCAAAACCACAAATCTTGGAGAACATGTTAACTTGGACCACGGAGTCTGACATTTCTCAACAGCCCACCCCTCAGCTTCATCAGGAAGCAAGGATTTTGCTCTAAAATGCCTCAGCTTTTCATGAATCAAGCAAAAAAGATCTAAGGCTTTCTTCCAGGGAAATTTTAATTTTTAACTTTGCACACACACCTCTCCGCCCCGCCCCCCCCCCCCCCCCCCCGCCAAACGGCAACATTAAGGATCTTTGAAATTATTTTTATTAGTAGTTTTAAACCAACAGACATTAGCTCCTGTATCATTAGTCAAGAAATTCCAAAGAAAGAAATCTAAATTGTAATTCTAAAGTACTGAGCAAGCTCAACAATGCAGTGACTACCTTTTTTATTTATTGCCTAAGCTCCGTGGTCTGCACATTAATATCTGCATTATTCACTTTGGATTATTTGCTTCACGAACTATAAAACTAAATACAATAAGATTAATGTACTGCATAGAAACAGCCTACTGGAATGTCTTGTGCAATAGAAAAGGCAAAACATTGTCCTTTGTTTCTGTGTCAGTTTTGAAGACTTGCAAACAGTAATTGAATAGTTAGATTATTAACAACTTGTTCTCTATGGATCAATGGTTCAATACTTTTAAACAAGGTATGCAATACACGTGTTATTTAGCAAACTATTGTGAAATACACAAGCAAGATTTAATTCTGAATAGCTCAGTGAATTTGATACTAATCCTCTGCAAGTAATTTTCTTATAAAAGGCATATAATGGCATAGGAAAGCCGAATCATACCTTCAATTCATTCCCCTGTGCTTCTGAATGTTTAGAAACAGATGTCTTGGCTTCTCTGCTATCTTATTTGGGCAAACAGCTTTAGCCAATACCCCTGCTGGACCAGATTTCATTAGCAGCAGGAAAACAGGAAAAAGGCAACTTTTGACACAGGAAAGAGTCAATCCACCAAGGAAATGGAAGCTGTGTGCTATATTCACAAATACCCAATCACAGGGTGGAAAATAGTTAGCTGCTGAGTAAAAAAGAAAAAGTGTGGGCATTTTTTTTTTAACATTGTCTGAAGAAAGTTAACAAAGGTAACTTGCATATCAGCAGTGGTCAAACTATGGATGACCACAGAAAAAAAAATTCATTAACAAAAGTGATCACACAGCAGCTCTATCAGAACAATCAATGTAATAGCAACAACAGGTTGTGAGGGGAAGAGCTCAGGGTCTGATGGAAAAGCACTGAATGAAAAAGGAATAAATATGGGAGAAGTTATATATTCTGTTAGTGCAAATGCCATATATGGTGACAATCAATACTGGGGGTGAACTTAGGATGTACAGAACTAATTTTGGGGACCTTAAGCAAGAATTAAGAATATGGGCACCCAGCTACCTGTAACTGAAGCCTCAACGTGTCCCACGAATGCTGGAGTAGTCAGCTGGCCTGGAGGTATGCTAGGAGCAGCATTCAGCACCGGGAGTGGGGACATGAGTTAGCCATTCCGTGAATTGAAAAGGTCAACTATTAGTGGCTTAAGTAACTTCTTGCCACTAACAGTTCCAGTACTGCTTGTAGTTTCTCTTTTGCCATTATGTATTTTTATGATATCAAAATTAGTAAAAAAAAAATTCAGATCAAAATGAGCAAAGGATTGTCTGTGTTCCTGCCAGTCTCCCATTCCTTCTCCTCCTGATCCACCAGTGTTGGCTTCTATCATCTAACCACTTGTGTCCATCCTAACAAAGCAAAAGATCAATTATTCTATTAAAATGAAAAACTTAACAGGGAACTTTCTCAACTTGATACTAAATGGCAGCAGCTGCAACTTAAAGACAACATTGAACAAACTACTTCCTAGAGACTAATGAATCTGGCTTCCTAAAACATTTATAAGAGCTTTAGTCAAATTTTACATAAATGTGAAATTAAGCACTATTCTTCTGTTAGAATACCTGACAAACTCAAAAGGGAAAACAATTATTATTTTTTTTTCTGGCTGCCCCAACTTCTCCCAGTAGCTCTTCTTCATCTTCCCTTCAGAATAATGTAGGCTCTCCATCTGGCCAACACACCATCCACTGAAACTCACAAGGACTATATATTGAGTGATATTCTACATTCTCTGTTTGCCTTTCAGCTGCATTAAAAATAGCCACTTTCTTACGTCACTTAGATGAATTACTAACTAGCACTCTGCACTAGAAACATCCTTCCATGTACCTCAAATAGGCTTACCTTCTGCGTATATTTTGAAACATAATATATAAATTATTTATACTTTATAAGAATACAGAAAAAGCATAAATGCCCAGATGTAATTACAACAGAGAAACGTAACACCCAGCAGGCTCCTGTGGAACCTCTGCTGCCCTGAGGATCGTGGCAGCGTGGGGGTCCCTGTTGGAAAATACCATCAGGCGACAGCCACTGCAGCTTTACATTAAAGTAGTTTTAGAAGCTAAAACACACCCAATTTTTCCCATCATTTTTCTACAAATGGGAAACAAACCTATACAGAATGTGAGAACACGAAAGAAAAAACGTTCTGTTATTTGGGTCTAAACCAAGAACTACTGAGCCTATACCCCTACGAGTTTGGTAGTAATTGTTATTTAGTCCCAGTTTGACACAACCTTTGTCCTCTCTCCCTGTAAAGTCATTTTATCAAGCAACTCTCTTGAAGACTGATATATCAAAAGGTGCATTTTTCAAAGAGCAAATCCCACTGCTAACAGAACAATATTCACAACCAAAGTTCTAACTCCACAGACCCAGCCATCACCTTCAGTGGAACCTCACAGGACCCAGTCAAGAAGGATCACCCCCTCAGTGATGAAGGCTCACGTCTCCGGAGATGGATGGCTGAAGTTACAGAAGTAAAACTACCCGCCCAGATTCTTTAGCTTCTAAGTCAAACACACCTACTTGAAATATATAAAAGATTGTTGGATTACTTGCTCTGAAAACCACATAGACATAAGTTTGAAATTCTGGCAGTATTCAATAGCCACTGAAAATGAGTCCTGCTACAAAACAAGCCAAGAAATACCAGCATCTGTTTGCAACAGATGCTTGCTACAAAGCTAATGAAATGGGCTTCTCTCTCCTGCATGTTTCTTAAGAAGCCTATCAGACATCCGAAACAAGTACAACAAAAGCTCCTAGGGCTCCGTAATCCTTCCTGCTGTCATTCAGTCTCCCAGTACCAACTCAGATGCATCAGGTATACACATACTGGGGCATTTTCAAGATGTAAAAATAGCATTACATTAGATGAACTCTCACTCTTCACTTTTAGTGTTAAAGGTTTGCAGAGGGAATCTGGTATTTTATCTCTATAAAACTAAGTTTATGCCACTACTGAGCCAAATTTCTAGAAATTTCTAGAAACTACAGGAAGTAGGTAATTTATATTGATACAAGACCCAAAGCTACTAATAATTATGCACCTTAATTATTTTCATAATTTCATGTGTTTGGACTAACATATCTGAAGCGTGGTAATACAGCTTACACAAATATTCATAAATTTATTACTCTATGACAAACTTCAGTAATCCAACAGAGAACAGGACCCAGGATACCCAGTTCACGTTAGGGCAACTGAAAAGAATACACGTCCTGCCCCCATCCCAGTGCAACATAGTACTGGGCCTTACTCCAAGAACGGTGGTAATGTCCTTGAAAAGGCTACAATATGAGTGCTTACCCACAGTCAACTATGTGATTGACTAGTTCTTCTGCACCAGCTTATAGGATCTCTGGCATAGGTGTTAAAAAGGGATTTTCTTCCCCACCAGGTTAGCCTACCAGAACTGCCTTCTATCTCTTGCTGAAGTAGAAGACCAAGTTTTTACTTGGTCATGTATCACCTATATCAACTCACCTTTTAACAGAATCAAATTGTTCACTTGTAGTATGTAGTTTAATCTCTTAGGCACCAAAATGCCCTTTGAATTCCGGTTCTTAAAGCCCATCATACCCCAAACCTGGAGTATTTTAGGTGACATGCAATTGACTAAGATGCAGAAAGCATCAGGTCAGAACAGACATAGTTCTTGATGATGTACAAGTCTGAAGCCATTAACAGATGGGATTAAAAGTATGATAAAACCCAAGTCCTAAAAGAAAGTTTATTTCTATATGTCCATATAGTTTGTATACAAGAACATTCATACTGTTCTAAGTGCCTGTCCTATTTTTAAAGATGAGATTTCTTATTGCATATTGGATGAGCAGAATAAAACATCTCCACACATAATCCACAAGATAAAGAATTCCTTAGACAGTTTAACTCCCCTATCCCCAACATAACATCAGATATTTTATACAAAAAAATCATACTTTGAATCAGTTTAGGGTAACAGGGATAAGCAGATAAACCCGTGCATACTATATTCTCCACCACCAATTAGAATGGTGGAAATGAAAACAGCACACAAGCAAGCAACTTGGACTTCAAAAGCTACAACATATTAAATATTTTCTGGAGGAGTTATAAATGAGAAAGTGAATTTAGGCTGTTCTTGCCCATGTAGTACTGGGAACTAATATCATTAATATGATTTTTTATGCTATAGGAATAATAAGCTGTACTAAACAAGCACTAAACACTTGCTAAATATATATCTGTCTTGCTCACTGACAGTCAAAAGACCCATTCAAATATCCTTGTACTCTGAAGATTCATGCATATGTTGAATTTTTCTCCAAAAGCCAAAGAGGAGTAGACATTTCCACATATATTTCTAGCTCTAGCATAAAAAGCTTTTCTAGCATGCTGAAATAAAATAAAAAAATCCATGCAAGCCTGTTTTGAGTAACTGCTAAGTGATGAAATACAACCCTATAGCAACATATTTAAACCCTTCACCCACTTACGGTAGATCCACAGTGGACAGCTTATCTACTATCCACGGAAAGTCACAGATGAACTGGCTCTCTCCATAAAGGACACTGACTTGCAGTGGACTACTGCCAACCTTCAGCAGGTTTTGTGGGTCATCAAGCACTCTCTCATCCGTCTGCTTACTAAAACCAGTGCTCGGTACATACAGCTCCACATACCAGCTCCCTGCATCCTACTTTGACCATACTCTTGAGTTCTCTAGACCAATGGCTTCAGTAACTATTACTGAAGGGAAAGCGGTGAGTGAAAAAATAAAATATAAAAATAAACCCTTATACCTCCTGCAAAAGGTCAAATAACATTTTGAATTGAAATAAAAAAAAATGATATGGGGGAGCTGGGGCTAGTGCCTTCACTTCTGCCTTTAGCAGTCTACCAGAAAATGCTTTGGCTACTTCTCATTTTTTTGCATCTATTTTTGAAATTAAACAGCAATTTTTGATTCAAGGATAGCATTTTTTTTAGGGTTCCCATGCTTGCCAGGTACGAGAAATCTTTCTCCTTTTGTCAGGATTGTGTAAAGCGACTTAAACCACACTGGAACAACCTTAAATCTACACTGACACTCAGTCATCTCCCACTATTGCATTATTCAAATACTCTGGTATACTTACAGGTAGTTGTACTTACACGGTAGTTGGAACAAACCTGTCTCCAACCTCATGTGGGACTTCGAAGCCACAAAATATATTGAAAATAAGTTGTAATATTATCTTAAATTAAGTGATAAACTCTAGATCATGCCAACTGTATCTGTTTGCAGAACTATTGAGTAATTTCTTACTGCTATTAAAAATATCTTTGAAGAGGAATGAAGGAGTTCTCCAGCACAGGACACTTAATCTTTCACTGTCTGATCAGCAGCACAACTGAATAAAAGAGTAACTCCAGTTCATAACTCCATCCAGAGATCTTCTCCCCAAGGCAACTGTATGTTTTTGGGATGGGAAGGCATTACAACAGTAACTCAAACTTCTATATGCTATTATTAAACAAAATCAAAGTAGCTAAATTCACTCATATAATCTTTTTATTGATCCAAAAGAATCAGGGAAGGAGGAAAAAAAAACGTTGTCAAAACAATGAAATTTACCTCTGCTTATTCACATCTATAATCACAGTACACAGGTTCTGTAGACACACAAGACAGCTCAAAAACCTGTACAATTCAAACAACTGAAACTGCCAAAAAATCTCAAAAACATTGATTTCAAAAATATCAACAGCAGCACTCAGGGGTGGCTGGAAAGCTGCCTGGCTGAAAAGAACCTGGGGGTGCTGGTTGGCGGCCAGCTGAACGTGAGCCAGCAGTGAGTGCCCAGGTGGCCAAGAAGGACAACAGCACCCTGGCTTGTATTCCAAAGTGGAGAGGATCGTCCCCCTGCACTGGGCACTGGTGGTGCAGCCCCTCGAATCCTGTGTTCAGTGTTGGGCCCCTAACTGCAAGAGGGACACTGAGGTGCTGGAGCGTGTCCAGAGACGGGCAGTGGGGCTGGTGAAGGGTCTGGAGCACAGGTGTTAATCAGGAGCAGCTGAGGGAACTGGGGTTGTTCAACCTGGTGAGGAAGAGGCTCAGGGGGGATCTTACTGCTTTCTACAACTGCCTGAAAGGAGGCTGTAGGCAGGTGGGTGTCCGTCCCTTCTCCCAAATAACAGGTGACAGGACAAGAGGAAACGGCCTCAGGTTGCACCAGGGGAGGTTTAGATTTGGTATTAGGAAAAATTCTTTCACTGAAGGGGTTTGACAAGCATTGGGACAGGCTGCCCAGGGAGGTGTTTAAAAAACATGTAGATGTGGTGCTTGGCAACATGGTTTAGTGTTGGACTTGGCAGTCCTGGGTTAACAGTGGGCCTTTATGATCTTAAAGGTCTTCTCCAACCTAAATGATTCCATGATTCTTTACTGCCATGGATAGGTATCACATTATAGTGACTTGTAAGAAAGCTTTTTCATTTATCCTAAACCACACACGTAAAAATGTGACCAATGTCTCAGAAGAGGAAGTAGTCTCATATTGCTGAGGCTACAAAATAAGTTTGATTACAAAAAGCATTTACTTGCTTATTTTAAGAACTGTATTAAAGAGCACTGGTTACAGGATAAGCAAAGAAGTTATTTCTGGTGGGATGCATGCCAAATATATCTGCAGATAATTATTTGTAGCACAGGGATACAGAGATACATGTATACCTCGGGCAGAGGAGATGTTTTCAATGACAAAGATATCTCTGTTTCTCACATATTAGATTCCCTCGAAGAGGGAACTTAAACAGAATTATGATGCAATCAAAATTCAAGCTTGGCCTTATTTGGGACTTGTTTTAAATATTTAATACTAACAATCAGAGATAGAATATTTAGTGCTTTACAAATCCATGATGTCAGAACTTTCTTTTAAATCATCTGCCCGTTTAAGCTTCTCATTTCACCAGAAATAGACTGTCAGCATTCAAGCTAATAGGTTCTAATTTCCTGTATGTTGCTGACCAGCTAGGATATCAGTTACCATTTAAGATCAGTGACACAAATTTTTCTTCAGTCACATATGACCCACAGCTACTCTGACCATCTTTCAGGTAGCTGACAGAACAAGCCTGGGGCCCACTCAAGTTTTTCAATTAAGATAGTGAAAGCAGAACCGCAAGGAAGACTCCAAGCCATGAACCAGCAACCAAGAAAAGTTTGGTGAAAAATTGCTATGCAATTCATCCATGCTAAAGGACCCTGAAAGGTATAGATAGGAAGCGGTTATTAACCATGTGTGCAATACCCTGAAGTGTTGCTTCAGCTGAGATAGCAGCAGAAGTTCATGTCTTCAAAGAAAAAACCCAACATATGAACACATTAATGTTAACATGCGTACTTTCAGATTTTTAGACTGCCCTCCCACAACCCCAACATACAAAGATTATGTTTGTTTTGCAATGCTATAGTATAGGCTTTTGTGGACTACTTGTGTAGGCTCATCAATGCAATCCTCAAACATCTACCTTCTGTCCACAATTGTGTTTGCCCTCTGCAAATTAAGACTGAAATTTAACAAAGCAGTTCTCTGGAATACTGATATTATAAACTTAGATTAAGAAATCTGAAATAATAATAGCAAAGCCCTTTCATGAATATTCCCAATACAACGAAGAATGCTGGGATGCTCCCACATGAAGTTCAAAATGCCTAAGTATTAACATACAGCAATGACAAAGGTTTCCTTGCTTCATCCCTGCCTCCCCAGCCAAAGGAACTAATTTTAAAAAAATTGATATAGAACATGTGGGCAGGCTATCATGAAGCATTAATGCTTAAAAGAGCTTTACAGTGAAATAAAAGCAGTGTACTACTTCCCTGCGACCAGAAAACCAGAATGAACTAATGCTTTTATAACAGTAACTTTACTAATAAAAACTAAGATATGCATGAGTAAACTTTACACAATGTGCCAAAATTAAAATAATTAAAAACATTTTTTATAGGATGAACACTCACTTAATTACACATTCAAAGAAGTTCCACAGTTTTCTCAAGCTTCTCAAGATACACATTTGAGAACTGTATAAACAGAATAGAGACCTCCTGTCATCCATCTGGAAGATGTCATTTCACTACTACACATGAGAAGCAAGGCCATATTGAAATTAAAATTACAAGGGATTAGGTTTTCTTTAGAAGGCTTTCTTACCAAGCCCAAATTTACAGCATAGTTTTCAAATGTATTGATTTGCAGACTTTATTTTTCATTTTAAAATTTTACCTTTGTATGGAAAAGCCTTGCTTTTCTTTATTGTTTTTTTTTAAAGAAAAACAGAATTTGTGAATTACAAATAAGCTATAAACCCTGGAGAAATGTGCAGGCCCCTGGTTCAGAGGTGCCTGTTCTAGAACATAGAAAACAGTAAAATACAACATCCACTTTTTAAGATGTATTCTATCATTAAGCAGATTCAAAGACTAATAGCATAATCTACGTAACTTCGTTCATTTACCTTTGACCCTTGAAATCTTTTAGCACAGAAGTCCACTGCCAACAATATACTCAACTGAAAGCCCTTCCTCGTCCCAACTATTATTTTTCTACATTTCTCAGCATGCCTCCCTAAAAAAAAAATATACCCAAGTGCTACCATCCTGAAACAATTTAAACTAAGGGAAAGCCAAATTACAAATATTTTGCTTATACTCCATGGTTTCCTAGTCGTCACTACCACCAACACCTGATCAACAGGAAAAATAATTGGGAACTAGCAAGTATGATTTAAGCAGCAGTGGATTTGAAAACATTTCTGCATTTTATTTAAAATGGTAAGAGAAGCTTCAGTCCTCAATAGCAGGGATTTTATTCAAGTTATCCCTGCATGCTTTTGTTTTTGTAAAGTATCAGAGCTTTAATTTTCAGTTTCACAGGTATTGAATATATATATGTTTTTAAGAAAAGTCTTGCAGGGCAAGTTAAAGCTATACAGGAAAAGCACATAAACTGTGTCAGTCCCTAGTATGAAAATCTCATTTATGAAGGGATCATAAAATGAATATATTTAATCTTAAATTTTGTTACTGCCAATGTATTAAGCATTTTTTAAAATCCATGCTTTAAGCAGAGCGCCTGCTACACAAAGTCCTATGCAGAGCACAGTATTTCCATAGTTCTGTCAGGTTTCAAATGTAAGAGACTGCTTTGGATGCTGCTGCAAGCATCTCACATGTACCCCTCCCTACAACGGGAAAGAGGAATACTGTTTTGATGCACAGGTGGGTTTTATGCATTACCTGTATCTGCCTGCCTATGTATCAAGCTTTACTGCTGCCCTCCAACAATGCTGGATTTCCGACAGTTTCAATAAAATTAACTCACAATCGAAACTGTAATGTCAAAAGGTTGGAAAACATGGTCTCACAGCCACACATCTGCTCTAGAGGGAAACCACAAAACTGAAGACCTTGTCTTCTAAAGCAGACTGGTTTTCAACTTACCACCTAACACTGAGTGCCACACACCTAACAAATTCAGCACTCAATGTGCAATACACAGGCTTCAGGAGTCCATGCTACTAAAATGCCATCCTTAAATTTAGTTCACATACGAATGAGAAAACGCAATTACAGTGTGTGACCGGCATTTAGACTCATGAAGACTACTGTGCTTCCTTTTTCAGAGAAGAGGGAGAGCTGGAGATGATACATATTGTTGGCATAGAGCTAGCTACTATATGAAAGCAGCAGATTTCAAAGCTTTCAATTGAGGCTTCAGTTTGTTTGCAATTCAGCCCAAAATAACTACTTTCTGATGGCAATTTTTAAATTCAAGTTTTGGAAGTTCAATTTATTAAGTATTAAAGTTAAGATATTAAGAAAAGAACAGTGTAATTCATCTTTTAAAACCTGTCATGCATGACCAAGATACAACATTTTCCCTAGTTAGCCATTAGAAAACACAAATTCAATTAAATAGAAATGTTGAATTTTAACTCAAAAAAGCCAGGTAAAGCTGACAATTTTAATATTCAATAAAGGCTGTACTCCTACAACAAAAGGGAAATTAGACACAAAGTCTACTCTATAAGCCAGAGTTGAACTAGATCATAAAAGAGAAAAATCAGTACTGCATTTTTTGCAACATAAATCAAGTTCACAGCATGCTGCAACAAGGTTCTACAGTCTTCCAATCTATTCCAATCTAGCAGTATGTGACAGCAATATTATTTTAGCATTATAATGCAGTCTTTAAAAAAACAGCAGAGTTGAATCCCAGGGAATGCTATCAAACTAAAGGTCACATAAAATTTGTTTAAAACTGGAGGTTCAGAGAGATTACTGAAGATCTATTTTATGGGACAACACAGAAAAAGTAAGAATTGCAAGGGATTTTTTGTTCCTTTACTAAGCAGCTTTCAAAATATAAGAGGAATGAGAAAGTTAAAAAAGTTTCTCAGACCGTTGACCTGAAAGCAAATCCACTTAAGCAAGACATCCAAATTTCATTTCTTACCACACTCCCATCTGCCATTTTATATCTATTAAAGAAAATCCAAGTTACTGCTGCTGTGGGTACTTTTAAAGTTTTTCAGTTTGGTTATGGAACACATAAGTTTTACAGACTATGATGCTTTTAAGCATGAAAAAAAAATACACTGAGTATTAAAAAATAACAATCTAACAGCAAAGAATCCATAAAAGTTTATGTGTAAGTAGGATCTCGAATGTGCTGCCAGGATACTCTTAGATCAAGTACTAACATTAGAACGAGTGGCAATTTAAATACCTAGGCTCTGAATTAACAGCTACTCATGCCACTACAGAGGAAGAAGGTATCCCAGCTTGGGTAGGTGACCTGTTTAAACAGTTTCATATACCATCTTCCCAGCAGCAATGTCAATATGAGGAGTTCCTACTCACCAGCTCAATTACTCATTTCTATTTCTCCCTACTGACGTGGATCTGACTTAAAAAACAAAAAACCAAAATAAACCAAAAAATACCACACATTTTGACACTTGACTTTGGAGAGGAGAGAATGGAAAACTGTTGAATTGTATTTGATCTCCAATCCGATTCATAACAGTCCTGCAAAAATTTTCCAGGAAAAGAGACAGAATGGCACTTTTGATGAACAAGTTTCAGTTTTTTCAGACGTAACAGTAAGGCCTTCCATCTTTGTAGTATACATGCACTGTGATACAGATTTATTTCAGTAAAGAAGATGTCCCACATGCAGCAGTGGAATCTACCACACTGGAAAGTACAGCTCTCATAGGATGAAGGAAGTTGTATTATTAAAATGAAGCTGCAAAGTAGGAACTAGAACCCCCAAAATGTGAAGTCTGTTGTTCTTTAACCTGAATTTACTCTGCAAGATAACAGGGGTTATGACCTACAGCCATGAGATTAGGTGTACTGGAAAACTTAGCACTCTGAAAGCAATTAACACTATTTTTATTGGCTCTCTTTTCAAGAGTTACTTCCAAAAAAGAACTACTTGATTCCTATTTATGGTAGGAAAAAACCCACTTCATTTTCAGGACAGAAAGGAAGTATGGCAGCATGACTAGAAGATAAATATAAGAAAAGAGCTTACAGGCAACTGTAGATCCTGTTCAACCACAAGGCTCCCAACTGCATAGTCTGTCACTCCACCAGATCTCCCTGTACAAGCTACCTTTATAAGATCAAACCAGAAATCTACCTAGCCCCAGTATCCTATGTCAAACAGCAACTACCTGTGCATGCTGTGAAAAAACTACAGAACAATCTCTGAGCAACTCCACCCCCTACATTCTTCCCCATGCTCACCAGCAACTTGTGACTTCAGGGAGGAATCAGAGTACGATGCTTCTGCATAAATTTGCCCAATTGATTTTTTATTTGCTGCAAGCTTTCATCTGCTAGTTTGTATACACACTGTATTCTAAAATGTGAAGGCATGTCATGTGAAATGACCTGAGATGTTTAAAATAATTTGAGCTGACCTCAGTGAAAAACCAAAAAAAAAGTAGATGTTTACTCAGCACGCCACAATACCCCCCCCCCAAAAAAAAAGGCAAGATGACAACTGAAATTAACTGTAGTACAGAAAGTTACGTTAGATACACATTACAGGTAAATGCACATTGTTTATTCTAATTTATATGCCACCTTTGTGTACCAATGTAGGTCAGGGAACAAACCCCACTGTTAGAAAAATTGAAGGCCTAGGGTCACAGTAGCTTGGCCTGTCAGTGTTATTATGTACATACATCCCAGAAGAGAAGAGGAAGGCAGTCAAGTTTCGAAGAATTAATTGCTAGTATAGTTACCCCAGGGAAAACCTTCATGAAGAGGGACTTAGAAATAAGGTCTGATTGCACCATGACTTGTTAAAAAATGATTTGTAAGTCATATCTAAAAAAAAGCAGAAGATGATTATCAATTACTACAACCTATCAAAAAAAACCCAAACCAAACCCAAAGCCAAAAAGAAAAAGCATTCAGGTAAATTGTTTCCTCACTAACAGTGAAGCTACAACAGAAACACTGTGTGTTTGTATCTTGGATCATGTTCTTTGGGATCTCAGCAGTTCTTCCTGCTCTAGACACTGAAGTTTCTGACAAAGCATGTCTGTGATTTCCTGCTTTGCAACACTATCAAAACAACTATGACTTTTTCAAAATTTAACAGGCAGACAAGAACGGATTACTGTACCTAGATGTTGGTAGTGTTTCATTAACATGCTGAAAATGGTACCTCAGCTATGAAGGGAAGCTGGCAGCAGAATTAAAGACAAACAATAACAAAAAGCAACCTAAAATTCCTGAGGGCATCAACAACAAAAGGCAATACTCATGCTCTCTCTGAAATATAAATACAAAAAGGACAGACATTTCAATACATACATTAAAGATATATTTGTCTTCATGCCGTTTGTGTTATGGCAAAGACAGTTACTAATGGAAGTTAAAGGCAGCTTCATAAGGAGTCCTCCCCCCTCGCAGAAGTGGGGAATCAAAACACGTCTTGCAGAAGTCAGCTGCATGCTTTCAGTTTGTCTTATCTGGCTAAGAAAAAACCCTTCTCTTTCCTGTCGTGGCATGCAAAAATCTCTGTGAAACCCGGGTCATGGAAGGCAGAAATCTGGAAAACAGAAGTTATTTTCAAGTGCTGTTCTAACATCTGAGCACCTTTTTCTGAAGCAATTCCTTTGACAGATTGCTACATTAAAAAAACAAAATGGTTGGACAACACAGAAATACAGCTGTTTTATCACACACACATTTCCCTTTTTAAAACTGCTGAAACCAAGTCTCACAAGACTTTTACACTGAATTGTTATGATTAGCACTGTACACAGATGACCCAATTTAAAGTACATGGCAGTTAAATAAACTTAATAGATATGATCAGCACAGAACTGAATTTTACATACCATACGATCTGCAGCAATTCAGTGCTCCCTGGACGACTTGTTTAAGCAATAACTTACTACAATAGAGCTATTAAGAACACAATGGGTAGCATTTTGCTGGAGATGAGGACTTTGTTTCCTTGCACTGCAGAATACAGTCACTGGAACCATGCTTTGCAGTAAGCACTTGGTTACTTTGTGTCGTGTCCACAGCAAACCCACCATCTGCTAAAGATTCAGCTGCATGAGGTAAGCTAAAAAAAAGTACAAGGCACTTGTTACCTGCAGTTTGCCTCACAAGATTTGTACAGCAGTATTTTTAAAAGCTCATCTAGGTGCAAACTCAGATGAGCTTTTTTTTTTTTTTAGGGAGAGTTATTTACAGTTCACAAAATGAAAGTATTTGTCTTATAAAATTATTCTCTTTACAGTAAAAGAAATCCTGTGTCATTCACATAATACATCTTGTTGAAAACGGTACAGTAAAGGCAACATTAGCTATTTGGGAGATTGCTGGGTAAGTGGCAGCTGGCTGTTCCATCTGTAACTTACCAGCTCCAGTTTCACAGTGCACTAAACTACTCTAAGATATTTTTCATCCATAGGATAGTGTACCACACACTCTCCTCAGTCCAGGGCCCAATAAACAAAGGTAGGTGTTCACATTGATGTAACAGCATTAGTTTAAAAGCAGTGTTCTTTCTGAGAAGAAAGCAGAGCATAAAATCTACCCCATGCATGAAAGCACTGCCAACAAAAATTACAATCCACTTTTGAAGCAATTTAGTTACCTGGAGTTTTTATTTTAGTTTACTCGATCAAAGTATCTGTAGTTTTTCTCCCTTATGAAGGGCAGTCGAATTCAAATGTACAAGAACAATATGCAAAAATGATTATATGTCTAATGTAACACAACACACAAGTGCCACTAGTGTCTGGCAGGGTAGAGGAACAGCTATCCTTGTCTGAATCTTTTCCTGCTTTCATATGTAGTTAGTACAATTATAAACTAGTAAGATGGTATTCCACTGTATAACCCTTCAGTGCTTCACAAATTGATTTGATCATTAAAAGCAAGGCTTCTAGTGTAAACCATACCAAAGCACACTGTTAACTTGCCACCAGATCACAAGACGTTAGAGTTATGCTAGTATTAATGGCAGACCCACAAATCAACCAATTTATCCAAGCAAGCAGGCAAACAACACTAAATCTGGAAGAAAAAATTGAAAGTCTTGAAACAGTATCAAAGACACGTAATCACTTCAATACCTGTATATCCCTCCTACCTCAAAAAAACCCCCCCAAAAACCCAAAAAAACCCAACCCCAAACAACCCAAAAATCAACCTACACATTCTCTCCTTGCACTTCATTCCATGTGTTCAAGGATTTCATAATTGTGACCTGCAGTGACACAGAGGTACATGCCAGGTGTGCTGGTAAACTCCTTGCTTATTAATAGGCAATGAAATAAATTGAGACAGGAGACTGAAGCACTGTTTTTCCAGGAAGTGCTAAAAAATCAGACATGACAACAATCCTTTGATACTATTTAGGCATTTTTGTGAATTAATTCCTGATACAGGCCATTATGCCTTACTAGCATAATTACTATACTATTCTTCATTCCCATGAGCTGCAACTGAACTACTCTGCAGTATTTTTCACTTGTGAAACCAACCTATACTGCAGGACTGAAAGGCAACCTTACTTCTGATGGGTCCAAACTTTTCCTGACTGACTGAATACGTTGCTGTCCAGAAACAAGAATGATCTGCTTCAATTTCTTTTCCTTTTCATCTGGAATAAAACATTTCGAAGATAAAAAAAAAAAAAAAAAAAAGCCTAAATATGAGATTGAATCTGTGGAACAAGTTAAAATTTTAACTTCCGCATTTGTTTTCCACCTTTTTTAACAGTTACTCTTCACAGGCGGCTTCCAGGTTTCTCACTTCATAGCAAATCCTGCATGGTGTTTTTTACACCAGTGTGCCTAGGCCACCTTTTTAATTCACAAATTAAATGCAATGTAAATGGTTATCTGACAGAAAATTTCATACCAATCTGCAGGTTAAGATTTGTATATCCTGCAATGAAAGCAAACTGCAAAATTATACAATTTCTCCGATTCAAAAGCCTTAAGAAAACACCCCAGAAAAATAATAAAACTAAGTACTCTGCAGGAACTCCTTGGTAGCAGACAGTATTAAAAAATATTTAGTAAATTTAAGGGATTTTAAACAATATTAGACATAGACAGGGGTGTAATTAAGGAAGAATATGCACTGTATTTATTTATGTTTGAAAGCAATCTAAATAATTTTGCACCTACAAGAACACCTTTATTTAAATTAGCATTCCATGGGTGTCTGTCCTTTTAGGAAAGAAGCCAAAACCTGAAACTGACCTAAAATCTAGTACAGAACCTAATTACAGAAATATTTTTCCCCTTAACTTTCACACTACTGTTTAGCCCAGTGAAGAACAATGAATGGGAAATACTTGAAACACACACGCACAGTGAAGGCAAACCCAGAAGAATAGACCATAAATGACAATGCTGAACCAGCTCCAGAGTTTCAGTAGAG
Source organism: Falco biarmicus (assembly GCF_023638135.1). Classification (NCBI taxonomy): domain Eukaryota; kingdom Metazoa; phylum Chordata; class Aves; order Falconiformes; family Falconidae; genus Falco; species Falco biarmicus. Next base: position 65,901,589 of record NC_079311.1, read on the forward strand.
CCAAGGCATGTCTCTGTTCCTCTCTATATCCCACTGTCATACACAAATCCCTACCAACACTGACTACAAGCTTTGAGGCTGGCTGAGAAATCGTTTTCTCTTGCAGGAGGCCCAGACACCCAAGGGAGCTCCTCAGCCATCGATGGGGACGCTCTTTCTGCACTTAAATTTTAACAGGAATTTCTAAAACAAATACATACATTCCTGCAGCAAGTTTTTACTTTGGTTTATTACTAATTGCTCATGAAGATTCTCCAGCAGTTTTGAACACCATGATGCCCTAAAACAAGACAGACACTAAATGCACCTGTGCTTTAAGTGTGTCTGAATCTGGTTTCCAGAGCTTCTCCAGTTCATTTTATTTCATTGGTCTAACGGAAGGTTAAACAAACATTGACTGAAACTTGTATTTCTGTACACAACCATCTTACACTTTCTTCATGCAATAATAAATTCTGGTTCGTTAAAGTGATTACCATAAAAAAAAAATCTATTGGTTTTCAAACTGGTGGATGAAAACCAGTTAGTCTCTTCAAAAATATTTAACAAAAAGCACCTCAAGGAAGTTACATATTTTGAGAAAAGTAAAATTCTGGCATTATTCTCAGAAGATTTTTAACTGCTTCCAACTTCAAATTAATAATGCAAATAAAGTTTAATAATGTGCACTCAATCCTAAAAAAAGTCAGAATAAACCACCTAACTTTGAGCAAACTGGATGATAAACATACTCTTCTGTTAATCTGGTCCCACTGCCAGCTTCAGAGAAAGCAGGCATTACACTTCTGAAGAAAGTGAGAGACTACCAGTGACTGCTCTTCTAGATTGTTCCCTTCCCTGCCTTCACATTACAAAAGCTTCCCAAGTCATATGGAAGTATTCATAGGAGTAACCTGATTTTCTAAAAATAAAAAAGTGCAAAGCCTCCCAAAGCCATTACCAAATCTAGGATTCACATTTAAGTAACTGATTCTGCATTTCAGCTGTATTTAAAATCCAACATTCACTTTCTGCATAAGCAATTTTAATCAAAGAGGGCACAGTAAAGGCAAAAGAACAGAAGATGCATTCATTTCCAGAAAACACATAAATCAAATACTGACAGGAGAAATTCAGAACTATTAATTGAAATTTAAGAGAAATTTGAGTAACAAGTGGGTTTTTTGTATGAGCATTCAGACAAATATGTCAATCCAGAAAGCCTCAACAGAAGATGAGAATGTGTTTTAAAATGCCAATATTAAAAAACCTCCACAGAATGAGTGATATGGCAGTCACTTGGTGGGGGTGGGGGAAGCCTTACCATCAGGAAAATGAGGTTACAATGAGTGAGAAAAACTGGATATGAAAAAGATGAAGACATTGTTAGCTAGAAGTTTCGGTTATGGTTTGTGATCCTATTCAAGTACCAACATGTACTTAAAGCACAGGTGAGGCCCAACACCTAATCTTTTTTTCGGTTTTGGATTTGATGAAGCACAACTCATTCCGTTTGAACTGTTTTTTTAAAGAAATTCTCTGTACACTCAATTAAAGTATCTTCACATTGTAAAAATCTAAACTTCCACAGCTCAAGACTGTCTTTGTGCTCTAATTTCTTCCTTCTGAAGCCAAGTTATTAGTTGCGCACTCCTTGTACTAGATCCATTAGACCAATCTGTAACTTTTACACTGAATCCATTTATTTGCAAGTAGCCATAACTGTTTTACTCAATTAGGTCTTCATTTTCCTTTCACTTAATTTTATCTTCAAGAACATTCATTCTTGTTTGTGTTGCACGTTGTCCACACTTCAGAACTAAAAAATTAGAATCCGTATAAAAATCAGTGGTAACCTAAAGCAGAGTGTTGTGGGGGTTTTTTTAATCAACACACTTAAACATAAGAAACACAAACTAGGACTGTGACTTGAAACAGTAATATCTCCTCTAGTAATAAAAAATCATAAAAATGGGGGAAATAAGACTGCAAGGTTTTGCTGAATCAACTTAAGAAAGAGGAAGTTGTCCCCCCCTGTTAGAGAGCAAGTATCTTTTACCTTAAGGGAATCGGTAACAACTGAATAAGTAATTCCCTGAGATGCTCCAAGAAAGCTTTTACCCCTCAGCTGTGCTTCAGCATATGAAAGGATGAAGCAGCTACAAATTAAACAGGTGACTGGCAAGCAGTCCAAGTAGTGCGGCAGCTGTATGGGTTTAAAGTCCCATTTGTGATCACCCTGCTGTGTTATGACTCCTCTAAATGGACTCTCAACCTTAGTTAAAAACAACTTGTGTTAGCATGACATAGTAAGAAATCTATTTGATAATTTGTCTGATGACTACAAATTCACAATCCAATTTAATTTTCTCTACTTTGCTACTCAATGTAAGTTTTACTTTGAAAGCATGAAAAAAGGGGAGGAAATCCACACCTCTTACTGGAAGGAAGCACTCTGGAAGGTGCTCATTTAATGGCATTGCCACATATTAAGAGATGATAAAAGGAAATATGTCAAACCAATGCATGATCAGATGTCTTACAGGTTTAACTACCATCACTGAAATGCATTTGTACTATGTTGAATTTAAGCTCAATAAAAAGCATACCATTCTGGAAAACCTTTACAAGACAGATGTCTAAGAAAAGCATGTAAAAAGTATTTGCTTTAACACAGAGGTAAGTTGCTTATTGAATTTAGTAAAATATTCAAAGAATTAGCAAATATTTGTGATCACTAAAAATGTCAAGACTCATTTTACTTATTATCATGAGGACTTCCATCACAGCAGCAGCCTCTCAAGATGGGACAGCAAGAAAGCAGTCTTACTTCTTTAAACAGGTGTGTAAGTGCTTTTCAAATCACTATGAAACTACATCACATATGTAAAAGACCAGAAATAAAAACTAGTTTCCAGGAAAGTCTGGTGAAACCATAGTTGGAGGAAAGTCTGTGCATGAAACAAGTCATGCCCTTGTGTCTCACTAATGGACTGTCTATGGAAATACTTCTCAACAAGTTAATTTTATACTAGGTACTTGAAGCAACCTTGCTGTGAACTAGAAGCTGAAGACTGATACCACCCATTGAATTAACTGCTACACTAAACTGACAGGCAATCTGTGACTAGGGTGATGGAGCCCCAAGTCCATGCAGATGTCAGAAAGAAGACACACCTTTGAAGCTGAGCTGGAAAAAGCCTGACTTCAGCCCAGACTGCACAGGCCAATGAAGAACACACTGCCACATAATCCTATCCTGGAAAACTGAAGGCATTTGCATAGTCAGCTTCAGTCATAATTCTAACAAGAAATACTACATGAACATTCAGATACAGGACCTGTAACTATCTCTCTGGACACCGCACACAGGGAAGGTCAACACTTTCCGGGGACAGCCTTCCCATCTACTTGCTTAACACAGGGTTAAGCATTAGCCAGCCAGCCATGCACATTCACAAAGCTGGAAGCAAGCTGCTGTACGGATACAGAACAACATAGTTCTCAGTTCTTACACTCTGACTGCCCATTTGCAGCTTTTGAAGGACTAATGTAGTTAAAACTTAGTCAACCATTTTAAATCCTGTAATTACAGTTTATTTTATTGACTGCAAATAAGTATACAGTAATCCAACAAATCCTTATCAAAAGTCACCATGGTAAGAACCAGCTACACTAACCACTTCCCTTGGGAGAGCCAGCTTTATCCCCTCCCAGTTATAAAAACATGCCGTTTATTTGAACATGGAAAGGGAGTAGCAGTGCTAGACCCATATTGTCTCATTTCCTATTTCCTTTTAGGTATCAAAATGCAGACCTTGTCACAATAAGGCTCAGAAATGCAATTAAGCAGACATTGGGCCTTCAGGAGAGAAAGTGAGATATTAGTTCTTGGGGGGTGGGGGGTGGGGGGGGGTGGGGAAGAGCAAGTTCTACATAGCATTTTTTATTTTCTGAAAGTGATTGTACAGGAACTTGAGGAAAGATTGGATAAGACTGTTACGGACAAATGCCAAAATCTTGCCTAGTTATAACTACAGTGAAAACTTTGACTGCGTTTGTGCTTACACATTAATTATTTGTCATTTCAAGCAAACAAAACAGTTATAAAAATTTCTTTAGGGCTAAAACCATAGCCCTGTTTTGTGTCTCCACCAAATCAAAAATTTGTCATCACATTTGCTGCACAAGAAAGCATTTTGAAATCCAGAGGTAAGTTTCTTCTCCCTCACAGATTACTTAAAATTAACATGTTTTTAACTATATTATTCTATTATATTAATATATTAATGTTAAAATATAATAAATATTAAATTAATTTAGAATTAAAACACTAAAGATTAACAGAAAAAGAAAGCCTGTTCTTCTTAAGGTACCAGCTCCCACAACACAAGCTGTGTTCTTCCCACAGAGGGGAGACAGAGCACAGCTGCTCCCAACTAGTATAACCAGTAGAGCTCTTTTTGCATAGATATCAATGTTTCACAGATCTGAAAATGCTGCAATTGCACAAATCAGTCTTCTATCCGTTTTTGGCTTTGTTTACATACTTACTAGTTGTGCTAGTCAGTGAGATGTGTAGCCCTTTTGGCTCTACAATCAGAGAAACTTAATGTACAGATTGTACCAATGGTAACTGGAGAAGGTAAATTCATTCAGTAGCTTTTCCTTTACAAACATTAATAGGAACAGAGCTGAATTATCTCCCAATAAGTTAGAAGAATCAAACAGTATTTTTTATAGTTTAAAAGGTCCTAGGTTTATTAAAGAAAAAATAATATTTACTTTTGACAACTTTAACTGTTACATCCTTTGAATCCAGGTTTTAATCGTGACAGAAACTCTCCATTTTTAGATCTTGCACAAATCAACACATACCAAAACACTATCAGCATGGTGTAGGCAGAAGCAAACTAAGAGCACTAAACATAAGTAAATTGAAACACACGTTTTTAAATGAAGATTCTGTTAGAACCAGGAGGTCTTGCAGTTTGTAACACATACTACCCTACCAGATCTTGAATTTTGCTTTTCCCCAGGCCCTATAGGTACCTACTGCCTGAAGAGATGGTCCACCTCACTAACCCTACGTGTTCCATACCAAGTTTTATGTAGCCGAGGGTCAAGATGCACAGCACTTGCCTCACCGTTGTGAGTACAACTGGTTATGCCAGCACTGCCCTGCTGCCAGCAACTTGACAAAACTGACAGGCACAGAAGCTTCACCCAGAACCCTGCAGGAGTCATACGTAATTCCAAGGTGGGTGTAGTGGTAATTCGGGTCCCGATTTTCCTCTGCATTGGGATTCATGTTTCAAATGAAACCCAGATTAGAGAAGTTTCACCTACTCAGTGATAAACCTTGCTTTATTTCAGTCTAAGGCATCAATACCACAACTGGGACAGATACACAAGAAATGAACACGTGCTCACAAAGAGTCCCAATCAAGCCTGTAAGGCTCCACCTTTGCGTAAGGGTTTTATTAGAGGCCACTCACACAATTAAAACCTGTATTTTTGTTTAAGTCTCAGCTACTTATGGTTATTTAGGTCTCAATTAGTTATGCACATTGAATACTTTAAAGACAGTGGAAATACTTATGCATACATGCTTCCTGGAAAGAAATACTTTTTTTAAAAAATAATTTCAGAAAAAGTCAGAGACCCACTTTGATGAGGCTCCTATGGAACTCTGTCTGCACTGTAGAAGCTGGCAGATTTCCTACTAGTTCCCCTTGCTAGTTCCTCGGCAGTCCACCCTGTGGGCTGAAAGAAAGCCAAAAGCCTGAAAGTTCTGGCTGTGCTCTCCCCTGCAGTCTGGATTCCCAGGGTCTACATGTGGCCTGCCCTGGCACTAGACCTATATTCCCATTTGAAATTTTAAAATACAGTAATGTAATTCACACATAGCTGATTTCAAAATGCCAAAGCAATCGTCCTTCCCCATTTGGCTTTGCTGGGCATCCTCGCTAGTGGCAGAACTGTAAAATACCGCCATGAACATGCTGCTCAGAGCAAGTCAGAACAAGCAAATAGCAGAGCATACTAATTTTCTGCTGAGGTGCTAAGGGGAATTACATACTTCAGCATATTTACCAAAACAAGATGGCTTACCATTGGTACCTGAACATGCTGGAACGTAACCACATGCTTAAAAGACAAAACCGAAGACACAGTAGTACTGTTCCTCTTACCGTACATACAACTTTCTAAAGAGCTAATCTATACTTCAAAATTTTTCATGTTAATAACTTAATTTCAAGACCAAATATAATTATACTCCAAAAGAGTTTAGAAAGATGAACATTAAACAGTTCCATTAGTTCAGTATCACCAATTAGAGAAAATAGGAATAGTTTGGTTAAAGACTGTCTTTCTGAGAAATGCCAGAGTTTTCAAAGGTTTGTGAAGTCTTTAGTAAACTTCTATTACTTAGCGTATCCCAAGAGCAACAGCCAAGGAAACTTACTGAAACTGACATATTTGGTACAGACAGTAAACATTTGAGTAAGACATCATCAAGACCTCCCATGGATATCATAGGGCAACTTTCAGCTCAAACCCTTTCAACATTTTTTTTTTCCTTAGAAAGGGAAGTCCAGCTTCCACTGAAGAAACGGAATTTGTAGGAGTCTAAAAATGCAGCCTGCAAACCCTGACTTCCTTTGTGGATAGAAAAAAAATCTTTGCCTAAGAAATTGTTTTGGGCTGAAATGACAGCACCCCAGGTACAAGGAAATGGTACACATTTGTTTATTTTACTGATCTGCTGCTTTCTAATCCTTTCCCTCATGTTTTATATTCTCAAGAAAGTCACTTGGACCCATAAGACTTTGAAGTACCTATACAAGGAAAAAAAGCTTGCTTTCTAAGAATCGAATCCTTCACTATCAACAATATAGCTGAAATGACTGACAACAGTAACCATTTCAAGTGGAGGCATTCTGACTTGTAGCAGACGCCAAAAGCAATCGTCAGGCACTACACCACTGTAACAATTCTAATTTGCCCTGTATTACCCAAGCCAAACACTTTGCCAGTCATAAATGCTTCTCCTCAGCTCAGCTTGCTGAGGGTATTAGTGTATGTTGGTTTACAATACTGAACACATCCCTACATGAAAGCACCCTACAACTTTGCACAGAGATCTGCACAGATTAAGGAGTTGTACTTCACGCTTTCTTGCATGTAAGGCTCAGGAGGGAGCTGCTTCTTCTCCCTCTTCATGTAATACTGGCTTAAAGCAAATATAGAGAACAATCCACACTTCTGTAAGACCCCTTTCCCCATGTGACCCTGCTCTTTCTTCCCAAGAGCCTCTGGGAGGGATAAGAAATGTACATACAGTTGCAACTCAGTAAATTCTTGTCAGGGAACAAAACTGGAACTCTCAGTTTTAGGGTCATGTTTGAAGAAGGTGTGAACAAGGCTGTGTGGAGCAGAACGTACTAGTGCAGGAGATCCTGGCCCTAACCTGGGAAGTTCAAAGACAAAGCTAGTTCTGCTGGTTACAGTGACCTTGCCAGAAGCCAGCAGCCACCACTGCAGAACAGGCAGTGAAAAGCCTAGCTGTGTCTGCTGGGCAGTATAGAAGAACAGTTTCTGTTAGGTTTTCCATGGTAAACGTGGAAACTAGGAGTGCCCCGCTGCTTCCTACAGCCTGGGGGGCATTCAATATGCCTGCAAAGATCAGGAAACCTACTGTATTAAACTATTTATTAAAAATACACGCAGAACTTTCAGTTAAAAACTCAAAATAACATCAGTTCTAGATTTACAGAAAAGCTTATTTTCTGGAACTGTATGTAGACATCATTGAAGTAACTTTTAAAAAATAAACTTATGTATAATAATACAGTTTAAGAGAAACACCATCCAGCTGCACTCCATTTAAAAATCAGCTGTTCACATTTCCATTTCAAGTCTGAACAGCCGAAGAAATTTACACATCTATGGAAGCCATCACCTATGTTTTATTTGTATGAATAATCCAACAAAATTAATAAGCAACATCAATCCTTAATATAGGAGATCCTTTCCAAACTTTTAAGAACACATTAGCACCATGCTTCATTCATGCATGCGAGCTTACTGCAGTTGGGACTAGCATGGATTTTCTTACATTAAGCAAGCAAGTCTTTAGTCATAGGCTAGGCATCTGCAGAAGCATTTACTTTAGCAAAATAACAAACATTTCAGATGTATCTTATGGGAACACTTAAGATAGTGATTACATATCTGGTGGTAAAGTTAAAACTTGCAGCAAGAGGAAAAAAAGCCCGAGAGGAATATTTGTATCATACCTGGCCACTCTAAAGTCTAAAAACATGGTAGTAAAAAAAAAAAAAAAAGTGTAAAATATTGGTAAACTGAGAAAATGGTCACTGACTACATGTGAATTTTCAAAGTACATATTCAGCAACCAGAAATTAAGGTACTATCATAATTCAAAGGAATTAGAATATTGTCTTAACCATTACAAATATACACTTACCTGCTAGACTGTATTAATCTGGCAAGCTCAATAAACTCTATAAGAACTGCAAACTGGAGTTTCTGCCAGTTTCACCACACATTTCAGGTATCTGCATTTTGTATGCTTCTCCAGATACAGAAGATTTAAGCATTATCTGAAGGCAATGGGGAAACCCTATTATCCACTGAGCTTTGAAGCTTCCCTTTTAAAGAACGCAAAGAATTACTAAAATAAAAATCTGCACACATTTATTAGTAGTAGAATGGGAGATAACACTGACGATTTGTTTAAAAAAACAAAAAAAATCTTAATTTGCTATTATATATTTTTCCCTCAACACTTGAAATATTGACACCAAGCCCTTTCAATATCTGAAAAGAACAATCCTGAAGATAAAACAAGCATGACAGTCACATATGACTTATAAAAAATCCTCAGGGTGTAAGAGGGTATTTGAGAGAAATAACTAGTGAAATTAAATACATATCTGTGAGCCAAAAAAGGGAGTATTAGTTGCATATCTTTGAGGGTAAACCACCAACTCACAGAAGGATCTGATCATCACTGCTGACAGCTGAGCAAAGACTCATTTCAGTTTGCACAAAAGCAAGATGACTGGATGCTCAAGAAGATGCGAGGAGCTCAGAAAGCACGATATCAGATATGGTCATATGTCAGTGTGGTCTAGCAGACAACTCATTTTTCCAGCACTCTACTCACACCTTCCACAGTGACCCTGAACAAGTTATAAGGAGCTGCAGTATCAACAGCAGCGTGAAATCTATTGATGAGAAATACTAGGCAAAAATTGAAGTCACCCAGCATAATAGTAGCAGCCATTCCACTACAAATAAGAACATTAGGACAAGATAGATAAGAAGGAACAGTATTATGTTGTTTTTCCGTGAATGATGTGAGCAGTTTACACTTCAGGGACACAAAAGAAATAAATGTAGACTGACGAATTCCAGTTTAATCTCATAGCAGAGAAACAGTGACATTCTAAGTTTAAGGAAAAAAGAAAAACTTTTTGCAAACACCTTCAACTCCTTAGTCATCAGATGCCGAGTACCATCAAAAAAAAATGGGTATTTCTGAGCAAAACTGAGGGAGTGATGGGACTATCTGCTTTTAAGAAAACTTGAGAAGTGTTTCATCGCTTTCTAAATAAAAGGTAAACAATTCCCAATTCCAAAATACTCAAGTATCAAGTAAGTAAAGCTGCTTTTTTTAGGTCATTTTTCTGCCAAGATCCAACAAAATCGATCTTAAAAAAAAACAGAACAAAAAACAACAAAACACTCAAAAGCCAAAACAAAAAAAAAAACCCAGAACTCCACAAACCAAGAAACAAATTAAAAAAGCCCAAAACACAGAAAACTCTGAAGTACATCTTACAGGAAAAAAAGAATCATGACTATTCACCGCTAAGCAGGATTCTCCAGTTCTACAGTGGGGCGAGACAGGAAATCAGAAACATCCTGCAGGCAATGCACTCGGCCTCCAGGTAAAGATAAAAAGGGAGGGAAGCAACAGAAAGCAACTTCCCACTTAACTATGTTCTCCTAGTCCTATGGAAACAAGTAATGAAGCCTTCTTAAAGTCTTTCTGTCCACCCTGCCTTAAGAAAAAGAATGAATTGTAATTCTAGAGTTTTAAGTGAGAGCAGATAAAAAGTAAAATAAGACGACCCTTAGGTCTTTGCAGAGAAGCCTCCAAGATCACAGAGGTTAGCATTAGAAATCCAGACCTCAAACCAGATCAGTTCTCTTATCACTACTGCTGCTGAAGACCAGTTTTACAAGTTTGTTTAAACAACAGCTACATGGCAATGTATAATTTCTATTTTAAACAAGCTGAAGCCAAGTTTCACCAATACTGGAAGCTGGCAAAAGCCAACAGATGCATTCCCACAGTCACCTCACCCCCCACCCCACCCCTCCACCCCGTCACTTGCTTCCACTCCTGCCTCATCCTCTCCTGCACCATCACCTTTACTTCAACTTCAAACAAAAATGCATTAGCACACTAGAAAATCCCGGCAAGTTCAAATCCATCATACACAAGGAAAAAAAAAGAGATCTTTAAATCTTGTAGTCTAGATGTTTGACCTTTGGGTAAGGCACAATTGCACGGATCTACACAAAGGTATTGGACTGAGCAGTACTTAGACTCCACTGAGTGACAGTGGAGACTGAACCTTTAGTATCACTAAATCCAGTGAGACAGAAAGCTCCAGATCAGTTAGTTACAATCTATTTACTTTGCACAGGAACAAAGAAACTGCCATACCAGATCAGACCATTTAAGCAGAACCCTACCCCTTGCAATAACTAAGAGTGATAAAAATCAGACATAGTGGAGGGTGACCCTCTTCCAAAAGTACTCTCAAGCCACAGAGCTCTAAAGAGGTAGGAGGAGAATTTTCTCTTGCAGTACTATGCAGCTCAAACTGGAAGCAGAAAATCTGGTAGTTTATTTAAGCTGCCAGTTAAAAATATCCAGCATCACAGACTTGGTTAAAACACAAAATTATGTTCTACCTTAGTCAAGAACAGCCAAGGTCAACAGTAAGCTGTGTTTTATACTCTGCTACATCTTGACCATGAAGTTATCAGCATTTAAAAAAAACCCCACCACAAAAGTAAAACCTTGGCCATGCTGTGCTTTTCACATGCCCTCCCTCTGTTCCCTCCCCACTGTCCAGTTAAAACACATCTTCCTCAGTCAACAAAAGGCACTACAAATACATAAGCAGAGCTAAAACCACGAAGCTTTTACCAGTACACTTATACATAGTCAAAACTTCAGTTTCAGAGTCTTTGGTGTCTCTAGCAGGTGTCAAACAGCAACTGCAGAAAATACAGTACAAATATCTACAAAGGTTGTATTGCAGCTGAGCTATCTGACAAGTCTGCCCTATCTAGCACACACATTTTCAAGTTCAAACACTTAATCTTCACACAAGTCACACAGTACATGGTTACTGTATGCAGAGGAGATGAATTGCAGCATTTACTGCTTTTAATTTTTATAGAAACGTGGTTATGGCAGTATCCTGTAGCTGGGGATGTAACTGGTGACCTACATCAATTTCAGACACAAATAAACATCACTTACAGGGTCTGCAATTTTTAAAAGAACATTGTTAACATTGCAGGGAAGAAGGTGCATTTTGCTTCCATAGATTTCCCTCAAGTTACAAGAAATTTTAAGACTGTTATTGCTGAGCTCATTGTTTGGGACTTTTTATATAAACCAAATCAATATACTGTCAGTACAGATATGGTCTGAAGTGCTTCATGTTGAAGCTTTATTTCCTAGAACAACACCCAGCTCTTAAAAAGATAGCTTGCAACATTCACTCTTAGCGAAATATTTGCTCTACTGCTGTGACAAGCTGAATACTTGAGAGATTAAACAAAAATGGTAGTATTCACATTTAGGACTTAACAGCAGTGTCGGTTTCCCTTTTCAGCTTCATTCTGAGGCTCATGCAGGTCTTCCAGAAAAAAAGAGAAAAACTACTTAAAATGAAAGTAACTGTAATACCAAAGAGACCGATAGGGGGACATTGGAGCACGCATAGTATCTTTTAACAGTAGACAACTACTGGATTTGAAAACAGAATAGAAAACCTCCACATAACACATTATTTCGATTATGCCCTTCAGTTCGCCTCAATAAAAGTCTGGGCAACAGCTGCACGGAAAAATTTAGTGTGCAATATGCTAACTGCTGCTCACGTACAAACAAACCTCCCACCTTCTGCTAGAACAAGTCAATATTACAATAAGGGCAGAGAGATGTTTTAAATTCTTGATATGGCCTGACAAAGTGGTACTTTGTTAACGTCTGTTTACTGGTAACACAACTTATAGGATTAGTGAGACACTCTACATGACCATTTATAGGATATATCTGAAGAATAATCACCATTAATGTTGCCATGTACTTTCAGCTGTACTTACAATAAAGTCAAAGTAGACTATATTGCTAAAGTAATGAAGAGAAAAAGCATCTGGCATTTCAGTATTTTTTACAATTTTTTTAACATTCCTAGTGGAATGCCAGAGCATTTAGGAGAAGGGTTTTAACTTGTACACACATTCAAAACACTGACTTGTCCAAATGCAGGTACTTTTAAAAGTAAGCAAAACTGTCCATTAGAAATGAACAAATTCCACGGCTGTTCTGTCATTGTTGCTGTGGGACTGACTAGCAAGGATGGACTTCGTTTTAGCATCAATGCAATGTATATTGACCTTCCTGAACCTCTAAAATCGAGCCTAACTCCCACTTGCTATCACCACCAGACTCTATATTGTTTTAAACATGTTCCGACACCAATTCTTTATTTTCCTTGAAAACCATGAGGCTGGTTACAATTGTATTACGAGATACAGTACATTATAATTTCATTACTTGACAAAGACGGTGCTAAGAGTCATAAAAAGACAAGTTATTTGCTGAAACTCATACATTATTCCCTCAAGAAAACACTTAAATGCCTCTGTACTTACAGAAGGATTAGTGGGAAATCTTACCTGTTATAACCACACCATACCAAGTTATTTTTTTACACTGCCCTAGAAACAGACCAAAATCCATCCAAATTCCTGAGAGTTCATATGAACAGGACATTGGTCTAGAAAACAGTTCTCATTACAGTAGCCCCAAGATAAGTCAACCTTTTAAAAAATACCCCTGAGGTTTGACTGACATAAGACCCAACTGAAAGGAATACACGACTTGTGTCCAAACTGGAATTAGATTTCTTATGAGGTTTAAATAACTGGCCAAACTGTCAAGACAGCATTAAAATAGGTCCTTGGGCGTTAATACCAAGTCCTTAAACTATGCAGTCCACATCATATAAAACTTTACAAACAATCTATAGGAAATTGTCAACTTCACACCAAAATTACACCATCACTACTGCAGTGCCTTCCCACACACACTGCTGTTAAGACCTCGCAAGTGCACCTAAAGCTGGAGCGTGTGCTGAAATACTTAAAACTGCTTCACCACGGACCTGAGTTTGCTTTCATCTTGAATGCTTCTAAACACGTCGATTAGGCAAAATATGGGCAGTTCTGTAAAACCTCATGAAAAAGGACTTATTAAATAATCCGTACAGAAGGCAAACACAGCCTTCATATGCAGGGCTCTAAATGGAACCACCAAAATGTATTACCTAGACCAAACCACTACAAAATTGCTTTCCCTTGAAAAAAAGAGAGGGGGCACTTATGGTAGAAAGCCTTACCCACGTCCCTTACTAAGAATTAAAGAAATCAATTCCGCAATACCTCCGTACAGCAAAGGGGAATTAAGACTTCGGAGGAGTCCTTTAAAAAAAAAATAATTAACTCCGTGTTTCTGCTGCAAGCTGCCGGGGCAGCGCAGGAGGCGGCCAGGTGCCCGGCCAGCAGCCAGGCAGGGGCGCAGCCGCCGCCCGCACCGCCAGCACCGAGCTGCGGGCGGTCAGCGGGCCCCGCGCCCCAGCGGCTGACACATCCGGCCCGCCGCCGCCCCGAACCCGCACCCCAGCGCCCCTCGGGGCTCCGGCCGCAGATAAACGCGAGGGCACCCCCCGCAAACACACGCCCGCCGCCGCCACCACCCCCCGCCCCAGCTCGGCTCCAGGCAGCCTGCCCCGCTGCTCCGCAGCCGGCTACCGGGCCTCGCCAGCCCCGCGCCGCTGACAGCTGCGGGCGGACGGACGGCGGCACAGCTCGGCCCGCCGCCACCCCGCCTTCCCCCACGCACCGGGTGTCCCCGCATCCCGGGAGAGGGCGGCGGGCGACGGCTGCCCGCCGCGCCGCCCGCCGCGCCCCAGCCCCTGCCCGAGCCCCGCGGGCAGCTCCCGCCGCCCCCGCATCCGCTGCCGGCCCACGGCCAGGCGGCGGCCGGGCGCCCGCGGCGAGGAGCGGGAACCCACCCCGAGCTCTCCCCGCGGGAACAGCCCCGCCACCGCCGCTGTCACCCGCCGCCACCCGGGGTCGAGCTCTGCCCCCCCTCCCCTCACCTCGAGGGGGGAGCCGGCTCCATCCTCCGCTCCGCGGCGGGGCCGGTCCCCGCCGGGCACCCCGTCGGCAACGGCTCCAGAAGCTCGGCGCAGCGGCTGGGGGAGGCAGCCGGGCTGGCGGGGCTGGAGCGCGGCGGCCCGGGCAGGTAGTGGAGCAGCAGCGTCTCGGGGGGCTCCGGCGAGGAGGCGGCGGCGGCCGCGGCGGCGGCGGGGAAGAGGGGCGCCTCGGGCAGCCGGTCCAGCTCCACGCTCCGCACTTTGCGCAGCTGCTTCCGTCTCCAGTCGGAGCGCTGCTCCCGGCAGTCGTCGCCGCCGCCCGCCTCCCGCAGGAGCCCCCCGCCGCTCCCGGCGACGCTCCCCGCGACCGCGCCGCCCTTCAGGCTCCCGCAGGCGCCGGCGGCGGCCGCCTCCGCGCCGCTGCCCGAGGATAATCCCGACGACGAGGTGCGATTGCCGCCCGCCGCCGCCATTTTCTCTGGCGGGTCACATCGGGCTGCCGGAGGACCGGGGGGAGCCAGCACTCCAGCCCGCTGCGGAAACGGCGTTGCCTGCGAAAACGGCGTAGGGAGGGGGCGGGCGGCGGGCGCGGATTGGCGGCGGCGGGCGGCGGGGGCGGGGCGGCCGGCGGTAGGTGCAGCGGGGGCGGGGCCGCGCGCGCTGCCCCGCCCCGCCCGCCCCCGCGCAGGTGTTGGCGGTTGGAGGGAGCCGCGCCCGCCCGTCGGGGGTAGGGCCCGGGCCACCCGCCCGCCGACAGGCCGGGCCGGGCCGCACGGGACAGGGGCGGCCGGGCCGCGCATAGCCCGGGAGCCGGCGACAGGCGCCGGGCGGCGAGGAGGTCCCTGCCCCCACGCGGCCGTTACCACGTGTGGGAGAGCGGCGGGGGTCCGGCGGCCCCGGGGCGGGGTGCCGCGGCGCGGGCCGGCCGCCGCCGTGTGAGGAGCGGCGGCGCGGGGAAGCCTTTCCCGAAACGCCGGCCGGCTGCGGGCGGCGCCGCGCCCTATCCCGCAGCACCCCGCCCTGCCCCCGTGTCCCCAGCAGCCCCAGACCTCCCCCAGGCCGCGTCCTCCCCGGGAGCCGGCAGAGGGTCGGGGAGAGCGCGCAGTGCCCGCCGTGCCCGGCCGCGCCGCAGCGAGCCGCCGGGAAGCCGCTGCCGTGCCCGGGCTCACCTGCTCGTTCTCTGCGATCAGTACGAGTCAGCCCGCATCCTTGCTGAAGCCTTCGCGCGTCCCCCTCCGGGCTGCCCTCGCTTGGCAGGCGCTGCTTCACCCGTCCTCGGCTACCTTTCCATGCCTCGGCTACTCGGAAGCGTTGGTGTCTCGTCGGAGCGCACCCGTTTCCATCTGTGCGTGCCTACGCACGTGCAGCCTTAGGTTATAGCCTGCCACATATACCTAACGCTGCGGCTGTTTCCCAACAGACTGGGAGAAAGGCGGGAGACGTCACATGACCAGAACCTTGGGGAGGTCCAAGTAAAATGTACTCCTGGTCTAGATTTCCACTCGACCGCAATTGGGTGGTTTTGCTTTCAGCCTCCGAGCTGCGGGGAAGGGGCATACAATTTTGCAAGAAGAGAAGGGCGTACATAGCTGTCAGAAAGGTGCCGTTTTGCTGCCGTTGAACAAGCCTCCCTATCTCAATGCTGATTTAATCTGAGTTGAGGCAAGGAAAGCTAAACATCGCTATGCATGCCAGGTTGTTTTCAGGGCAGTGTTTTTCAATACAGTAGAAGTCGCACAGTTCAGGGCACTTTTCTTTAGCTGAATATCTTAGGCTTATTTCTCACAAACTGCTATATATCACTCAAGTGTAAACATTAGCTAAGCAGCTCTGCAATTACATTAGTATGGGCACTTTGCTGAGATCACTGCTTTGATCCAAAGCACTAGTTAGGTGAGAATTACCTCCTAACAGAAGCAGATTCTTTTTTGCCTTACATATGTGATCAGAGCCTGACCTAAATGTAGAATCCTCACTGAAGGATGCCTGGAGCAGATTAGAAGAGATCTTTCCCACCAGACTTGTAGGAGCAAAAAGCCCAAGGAGACTACTTGTACTCCATTTTATTGCAGAATAGCAGCAGTATACACATGACTTCGAGGTCACACGAAGTGATTCACTTAGGTGGTCTGTCAGGATGCCACACTAACTACCCTTAGGAAGGTTTTTCAGTGAAGGATGACGCTGTGAGAAAGTCAGTTATGTTCATTGTCATCTTTGGGATAAGCAGGTCATCTAAATATCCTCTTGTGATGTACAACTCAGGGGTGTTGTTCAGAGAAACTAATTCTGAATTTCATAAAGATAGTATCTGACACTTATTTAAAGCTGCTACTATAAATCAGGTACAGTTTTCTGGAATATTCCTAGAGCAAGTCTTATTGTTAAAGAGATGTTACTAAATGCAGAGAAGAATAAAATATGTACTTTGCAGAAGCAACATGAGATTAGTTGCATGCAAATTCTGAAGCAGACGGTTGAAATGAACTCAAATTATTACCAGTTGTTGGCAGTGTAACCTGCATGTATGCAGGATCCTCTGGTCTTCAACAGTCCACTATTATATCTTTTCAAATATTCCTCTTTGCCATAAAATCACATTCACAGTAAAAAACCCCAACACCTTATGCTTTTGAAGTATTTTAAACAGAAGAAGAAAACAGCTTTAGGAATTTATTAAACACTTGTCACATGGAGAAGGAATACAGCTTTTAATAGCAATTGGTTGGTAAACAATACAGAGAAGAAAAAGCAAATCCCTAATTAAAGTAAATCTAGGAGATAAGAGGTGCATACGCATCCTTTTGTTCTGACAAGAGTCCTGGGAGACACCTCTGCCAGATGCTAAGGCTCCAACAAGGCTTAAAGGAGAAGAAAACTTGGGAAATTCAAGGCCAAATGTCAGAGTGGTGATGGGGTACTGAGGAATGTGCATGTGCACTGAGGTGACATGCTTTCTGCAAGGCAGCTAAGAACAGGGCAAAACATGAAATCCAGGAACAGTGGGAGGCACCAGTATAAGAAATAATTAAGCGTGGACAAGTGCTGTCACCATCCCTGTTAAGGCACAACTTTGCCTTTTGAGTAAGGTCAGCATTATCAAGGTTTTGAGTTACTTTTGGATAAGATGGAAAGTGGAAAAAACTCACTATGTAGTCATTAAAGAATACATGGCATGTCCCCTTGTCCAACTCTAATAAATTACATTTTGCCTATGATCTTTATATTCACCTTATTGTTTGAAGTGGATGTTTCTCCACTCTGATAAATTACATTTTGCCTATGATCTTTATATTCACCTTATTGTTTGAAGTAGATGTTTCTCCACTCTGCCTTGACCAGGACAGTACAGTGTCAAGCAAGAAAACACCTGCCGTGCTTCACTGCAGAGCGCTAGATAATGCAGTATCTGTATGCAACATAGATTTATGCACAATAGGGAGGCTCTGCTAGAGGTACTGAATTCTGAAATCAGTAACTGAACATGTTGACTGACATCTGTGTTTTCCTGTGATCTGCTCTTAAAATCCTTTTGCACTTAATATGAGTTGACCTGATTGTAAAAAAGCATAAAACTTACTGAAGAGAAAGGAAAGATACTCAGTTACCTCTTGCACAGATTGTTTCTCAGCTCATCTAAAATACAGTTCTGGAGGGTAACATGAGGCTTTGAGCAGTTTTCAGTGGGCCTATTTCCCCTAAGTCCCAAGTAGTGGCACCAAGGGTTTGTTATGAAACAGAAGCCTTTGGCCTCAAATTAGCATCGTGCAACATTTGGAACACCAACTGTTGTACACAAAGAAACGTCTGTTTAGGAACACGCGAAGTTTTTGCAAGCCAAGGAGTTTCCTTGTTGCACAAAACCTGTAACAGTGTCATGAATAACCAACAATTTTCAACATGCTAGAGATAGGAATCTGCCGTGCCCCTGAATACATAACCTAGGCATTATCATCCACAAACAGAATAAATATGAGAGATAACACAGTCCATAGCTTCTGGTCTTGACTAAACATGCAAAAAGTGCTTTAATGCTGTATACAAACTAGATTGTCCCCATCTTGTTCTTCTGTGTAGAAAGACTTATCCCCACCTTGATCTTCTGTTCATTCTTTCTGTTGTGAGAAAGGGAAAACAAACCTGCTCTTAAACCATAAGCCTTTCCTGTTTATTCCTCTGTGTAATGGAGAAGTCAAGCAACTAAATGAGGACATAGAGTCTGAGGCCCTTTTCATTCTTGTTCCTTAGGTCCTGCTGAAAATCTGCTGGTGTCTATGTTGGCTGCAGAAATGCTTTGCCATCTTGCTGAGGCTCAGTTCTTACTTCATAGCATAGCAGGTATGCCTTCTGGAAGAGATTCCACTTCAGAAAATCAGAATGCCATATGAATTTTTAGGAGGGAGAAAGCTGAGTAAAACCAGAGCCTGTTACAGGGAATTCTGTGGGTTTAGTTCAGGTGCTGGGAATGTCTAATCTCACTGTTATTTCAGTGTTTTTCTTACTGGTTTACCTATTAGTTTCAGCTTTTATTTCCATGGAAAAATGTGTTTAAAGGTTTCTTAGTTCACACAGAACTGAACTTTGTTAAAAAAGTATTTTGGATCCACAAAACTTAAGACTACATCTTGATCAAGGTGTCAGACACATTATATAAGAAAAGAGCTGTATTTAAACCTCCGGGTCTTTTTCTGCCAAAGCACATAATAACAGTTCTCTGTTGATTTTTAAGAACTAACAATACTGATGTTTCTTCTAACAGACCTGCACTGTCTAGCCACATTCATCATAGTTACCAACTTTCTTGCTGTAGCATCTACTCATGAACTGGGGAACCTTTTGGTCTACCCACTAAAGCAAAAAGGTCATCTCTCCCCAAAGAATTTACCGTATAATATGAAACAGACAAGGAACAGAGCAATCAGCAAACTAGATTGTGGGCCTTGTACAGCAGAAATCAACCTGCTGCCATGATTCTTTTTGTCACTAGTTTGTACCTCTTGTATTAAGTATTAATATCAGTTCAATTTGTGACCTCAGATGCTCTTTAGTGTCAGTACTTTGATGTCTAATTTGGGTATTCTTCCTGGCTGTGCTACAGAGGATTTTTCTGACCTCGAATAAATCACCATGATTTCATGGCTCAATTTTTCCTGACTCTAACTGGAAAACAAATATATTTACCTACCTCAGGCCTGACACCAGACTGAGGGGTTTAATATTATTGATTTTCCAGGTGAACCCTTGCTCAAAGGAAATATAGTAATGAAGTGAGAAAGACCTGTTAAACCTCTTCTTGTACATCACTTACGAAAAGCTACCAAAATTATTGCAGTTGTCAGCTCTTTTTCTTATATTCTTGCAGACTACTAAATTGACAAGATGGCTCTTACCTGGATCAGCAGTTACATCTATTGTAAGCACCACTATCTGTTTACTCCGCAGGAGAAAGCAACTCTACTATTTCAGAGTCAGGAGACAGCATTAGCTCAGTTTTCTTTTATCCTACTGCTACCACCGGCTGTTACATCTCTTTCAGCCTAGGTGCTTATTATTCCTTCTGTTCTGTGAGACAAAGGCATGGATATAAGCATAGCTATCAATAAACTGTGGAAGGTTTTTTCCACTGGAAGCTATAGATTTCCAGATTACAAGGGAACAGACACAAGAGTTTCACTCTTGTGTTTTCTCTCTAAGAACAATATAGCAACTTACTGAAAGGGAGTGTGAAGGTTCAGGATGGAAGAAGGACCACTTTCTCACTCCCACCGAAGAGGACCCCACAGTTACTCTTTTCCTCTGCCTGCTGCTCCGTCATTCTTCTGCCAGCAGCAGAATCATACAGTACCAACAATAAACTACAGTTACTAGAGAACAGTAACATGACAACAGCATAAACACTCAACCATCAGCAAACATAAAGACAAGGCCAAGTCTTGTTGGTGTGTCTCAGCATGGCTATGGGCTGTGAACCAAGTCTCGCATGATCGGTATATCCAGAGTGTAACACAAAAGCCTTATGAGGATCCTGTAGAAGAGGAGCAGACAAGAGTGACACAATTTGACAGTTACCTCTGGATAACTGCCTGCCTAAATAATTGCCAGACAGTCAAGGAACTGGCAAGAACACCCTGGGAAAAGAAATATTGCACTGGAGAATTATGAGGAAAGTAACTTTCAGTCTTAGTATTTAGTTGGTGTTAAAACCAAACATCTTACCTTTATATTGCATGAGCAGCTGCCCTCCCCCCCCCAAATACAACAAAATTAAATATATCTTTGCAAAACAAATTTCCTACCTTTCTTGAGCTGTGATTTACTTATAAAAAGATACTACAAAAAATATTCTATCTATTCCACAGTATAAACCTATTTCTTGAATTCTGTTACTGTTCCTGGGGTTTATTTATTGCTCATAGGGCTCTCGCGGCTCTATATCATAGCTTCCTTTGCTACACCCAGTTCATTTACATTTTTATGATGTTTGCAGAGACTAATGAATCTCACCTATCGATAAATCATCAGTAGATAAATCCTTTGCTTTCTGCATGCTTACTTTCCATCTCTTAGATACTGTAATCACAGAAAATAGTTGTTGAATCAGTTGGCATCTTCGACATTTGCAAAGTTAATTTGCCTGTAATATAAATACATGTATATACTATACATATACACTAACATATATATGCTGCTTCTTGAATAGATTGGTTTTATATTTTGCAATTTTAATGTTGGTAGTTTCATTTTATCCTGCTGATGTAACCTAAAAACATTGTCGTGGTACAAAACTGAGCTGACTTCACATGCTCTGCATGTTTGCACTATGAAAGGCCTTGAGAAGCAAAGAATGACCTTGACAGATGATGTTTGTATGGGTTTGGGGGAGGGCATTAATTTAATGCTTGCCAAGGTAGGATACATAATTTATTGTGATAGATTGTGTATCTTCCTTGTTCTTTGTGGTTTAAGCCAAAACTTTCCAGATTTTGAACAAAGGCTTGCCAGTCTCCAGAGCATAACTGACCACTTACTGTTGAAGGTATTAACCATACACACTACTTTCAGTGAGTTGTGTAACTGCTTTTCAGGGACAGTGCCTTAACCAAGTTTATCATGCACGATACTAACAGTGCAAGTCAGATCAGTTAAAAAATACATGTCACTATTTTCTCTTGAATTTCATTAACAAATGAACACTACTGAGCTGCTGCTCTTAGTTTCCTGTCCTCTAGACATAAGATTTGGAGGTGATACTATTCACAAATATTAACACAAATTTAATTATGTTAGCTTCATTAGGTAGTCTCTAAAATCTTAATCATAAAGCTGAATGAGCTGTCTGCTTTCTGTTGAAAAGAACAATTTTGCTATTAATTTCTAGCCAAGATAAGAATGTGTTTTAACAGATTAACATATTAGTCACAGAAGTCTTGAGATTATAACTATTTGTTTGCTCTGTTTAACGAGAACAAAGGATCCTTCTCAGGGCAGTAACATACCTTTCAGTCTACAGTAAGAACCACTGCAGGCCCCTTTCTAATAACATTTTTCACATGTGGATCATACAAATGTAAAAATAAAATGCATGGTGAAGAAGTTAAATAAAAACCCCAGAAGCTTCTCTTATTTTCCCTAAACTAAAAACTTGCTGAGTTATTCCCAAATTCCTTTGTATATTCTAACTCCCCACGTTTACTATGAATTGTGACAATATATAGTCCTTCTTTTTCACAGAGGACTCACATTTATTTGGGTTTAGTTCATTTAGTTTGTTTGGGAAGTGCTTACATATAAATGCAGCAACATTTTGTTCTAAGCATGAGGAAAGCCCAGCTCTCCATGTCAGTTAAGCTACAGACAGACATTAAACTCATTAAACCCTAAGAAAAGGTACTTTTCATAAGTTTAAATAGCCTCATAGTTCAAGTTAATACTTTATTCTTTTTTCCTGCCAAATAATTTTTAATAGAGTAGATTGCCATTCACTGCATAATTAATCTGTACCCTGACTAGTACAGTCCCTGTTCTTTTCCCCATTTCCAAAAATCTCCCCAGGTTTTTAAAACTCAACTTCGTTTTTGGGAATCTTCAGTCTCAACACAATGGTCAGATATATACTTCTATAGAGCACTGTACATGTCTTCCAGAAGCTTCTCTTTCAGATTTTGAAGGATTTGGGGTAGTATATACACTATGATATGAGAGTCTAGGTATCAGAGAACATCACAGCTCATCTTTTCATGATTCTAAATTATCCAGTGTTTGAAGGAAGCCGAAGAGCATCAGAAAAGTATCACTTGAGAAAATTATGAGAGGAAAGTATGGCCAATTGGAAATGTCTGCAGAAAGACAAAAATCCTGTTTTTTAAACCCAGAATTTCCCCTAGTATGAGAGGTATAAACCAACTTACTTATGTCTAAAATAAAACAGGACTATTGCCCTAACTCATGTGAATGTTGTGTCAATACATGCAAAATCCTTTGTATGTAATTTTTCCCCTTAAAATTACCTTTGATTCTTATTTTTAATTCTAAAACTATTACTAATGACAGCATATTAGAGAGATATGTAACATAAACTCCTGTCTCCTTCCTCCTTCCCTCTTTTTTTAAAGCACTGAAAGTAGAGAAGCTGAATTCCAATGCATTTTGATGATGTCATAAAAGCCAAAGTTGCAGCTATTCCCCTGCCCCCAACAAAGCTGAATAAGAGATAAATAGCTATTTAGAAAAATAAAGATCCATATCTGAGACTTAGACTAGCTTTATAAGCCTGTCAATTATTTTGTTTAAAAACATAAACACAAGTAGGTTTGATGTCAGATGCATGTTACAGAACTGCATGAGGGTGTCTGTAGTCTGTGTTGGTCCAAGGAAAGGCATTCCACCCATCTTATTTTAGTAATTCTACCACACCAAAGACAACAAAAGCTGTCCTGAGATTGAAGTGTATTGATGCTTTCAAAGCGGGTTCACTGTGAATGTTCAGAAGGTCGTAGGTCTGAATTCCACTGATGTCTTGCATTCTAGTCTTGGTGCAGAAGATGGGAAAGTATGAATTAAAATGTTGCTGGTAAGCCCAAGCTTATCATGTGATTTTCTGAATATTTTGGCATTCATTGATCCAGAAGAGGATATATGGAGGCTCCAAAATTACAAAGAAGAGACAAAATCTGTCCGCTTCTCCTCTGCAATCTCAGCTAAGCTTTTTTAGAGCACCAGTCACAGTCCAGATGGTTCAGCTGTAGTGGCAGGGGAAAGATGCTGTTACCATTCCTGCTAATGTCCTTGGGCCCAGTGAATGCAACATCTACCTAAAGTCCTCTCTTGCCCAGAGCCCAGCTTCAGGGGTTCTGTTATGAGAACCCTTTTCTCATTCAGGGGTCCATATGAGAAGTTCAAGTTCAGAAGAACCTCTTCAAAAATAAAGGATTTTTTTGTCTAAATGAGACAAAGATAAATGAATATACTGTGTGTCATTCTCCCATGTGTCTAATGAAAAGTGTGTGGCATATTGTATTAACACTGATATGGATAGCTCCTTAAGCAAAGCATTCATTGCAAGGTAAAGTGGTAAGGTTGCCCCATGCCTTTTATGTTGTAATTATCTGAATAGCTAGACTGTATTTGTATACATCAATTCCTAAAGCACAGACAAGTGGAAGAACTTACTGTCACACAGAAAACTCATGGGCTAAGCTGGAAATGAAATGGCATGAGACCATCTGCTCTGGCCGCTAGCCATAGGCACATACCCTTAAGGGGCTTCCAAGTCATGGCTTGGGCTTCCTCTTTGCCTCAGCAACAAATGTTTTGAAGAGAGAGATCTAGTGCTCTGTTCAGTGCTTTTTGATCTAAATGCTGTTGATCAGAGTTAAGATGGTTAAGTTGGCTTTTTCTCTTGGATGCAAGCATCAAATTACCCTTACCAGAATCCTTACAGACTCATCTACAGCAGAATATGTTTAAATCTTAGCTACAAACACATGTACTTCTTGGGAAAATCGTAGAAAGTCATCCAGGTTTGAACTAATTCATCAAGGCCATTATATTCTATGCCACTTTTGCCCTCTTCTTGTTACAGTCAAAAAACCCCCACATTAAGAACTTTAAGCTCTAATAATTTTTTGATAATGTGAGTCAGATAAGGAGACTTGTGGCAGCAGCGTCATGGTGAATCACAGACCTTTTTTGCACTTCAAGAACATACATAAAAATTACAACTCCTATCACAAGACACGTTGGACAATGGACACCGTTCAATTTTCACTAGGTCCAGGTAGCAGAAACCATGACAAAGGGCTGGAAGTCTGCAGAATAAAGAGGCCATGGTGGTCACGCCCTCTTCTTTGCCTGCACTGGGCTCAGCAAAAAGCAAACTGAGCTGGCCAAGAATGAGTTGATTCAGCATGCTCTGCTGAAAAGGCTCTTAAGCTGTTCCAGACAAAAGTATGAGGAAGGATGACAGGGACAACACCATCTATCCTTCAGGCTAAGTGCTCCTCTCCCCCCCAGGCATTGGACTGCTGCCAAAATGAATCATCTTGACTTCAAAATATACTAGCAAGTCCATGTCTGGCACAGGTTTTTCCTCAGTTCTTTTTAATTTTCCTCCATGGATGCATGATCTAGTGAAAGCTGTATGGTTTATACTGCAGTACAGAATAATGTGTGGTTAAACTTCAGGTAAAAGGACTGGATTTTTTTT
The DNA here is from genome assembly GCF_023638135.1 of Falco biarmicus. Lineage (NCBI taxonomy): Eukaryota > Metazoa > Chordata > Aves > Falconiformes > Falconidae > Falco > Falco biarmicus. Next base: position 65,926,777 of record NC_079311.1, read on the forward strand.
GCTGTAACATTCATTTGTACAGTGTGAGCTGAAGTTAAAACAGGAGGAGGTGAAAGCTAGTGAGAACTGGTTGTGACTGAAGTGCTTGCTTCAGAGAATTTTGCTCCACACTGCTTGACCTACAAATACCTTCCCTTTCTCCCGTACTTAATTGCCTCAGGCTTTTTCTCTGGTTTCGTGTGTACTGCAGAAGTTGCAATGATTTAACTGAATCAGTTTCTGAAAGAACATACTTAAAGCAGACCAGTTGTCTTGTATGAAGACTCAGAGCCCCCCCTGAGTAATTCCCAGATATAAGATCTTTTATTTAGTATCAGCAAAGTCTCTCATTTAGTTTTTTTCATCAATAGATCTCAAAGCACTTTATAAAGTAGGTCACTGCCATTTATTCTGTTTTGCAGATGGGGAACAGATGAAGTTATTTGCCTACTGTGGGCAAGTAGAAAGCTGGGAATAAAAACCTGTGTCTGCCCAGTTCAGTGTTTCAGCCACAAAGCCACATGGGGTTTCCAAGTTTTCCTGCTATGAATGTGCTTTGAGGATCACATTTCTGCTAACCTTGTAATGATGTACCAGTGATTTCATGGTAATCATAATCAACTTGAAAAAATACAAAATAATAGGTCTTGTTTGGTGTACTTTAAAGTGTTTTTTTATAAAATGTTAGCTCCTAACAGAGCCTCCATCTCTTAGAACTTACTTTTTGTCATGCCAAAAAATATTGGAAGCATCTGTAAAATGTCTAGAGCCTCTCTTCCTCTGTCAAAGCCCACAGAAAATTCACTCCAGAATTATGTTCAGATCATACATAAACCATCTAACAGCCAAAATACAGCTCTACAGCAGAACACAAATCAGCCAAAGTGTGAGCATAAAACTAATTCAACAAGGAGCAAGGAGCAATAAAAATGACTGCATTGAAATGCCACCTTATTTTCCATCCAGCCTTCAGAATGCAGAGATAAACTTAGCTTACATTTTCAGTAAGGCTGTCCTAACACTGAGCTGTCAGGTAGTGGGCTGCTGGTGGATTTTTTCTATTAAATGTTCTTCCTCTGTCATTGGAACCTGAGGGATGTGGTGACATCTCCATCCCTGGAGCTTTCCAAGGCTCAGTTAGACAACACCACAACTGATCTGATGTAATGCTGGTGATAGTCTTGCTTTTTAAGTAAGGAGGTTGGACTAGGTAATCTCAAAAGAGCCCTTCCAAACAACATTTCACCAGTCCTGCAACTTCAAACCTGGTGTGAATGCAATGGACTTATATATGGATTGGATTGTAGTATCTGAAAAAAAAGCATGAGAATGGGTGACCTCTTGCAGAATTACCAAGTTAGTAAAATTCTTCATCTCAGAGAAACAGAAACACTCGAGTTGCTATGGTATGCTGTCTGTTGTGGTAAGAGAGGAATTAATTAAGTTTTTATATTAGCTGAATCTTGTATTACATATAAGGAGATGCTGAAGCATTTTATTAATAGGTTACAGTCATTAATTCAGTTTTACAGATTAATAAGAAGTTGAGTTCCTTTTATGAATGATACTTAGCCCTTTTCTGGATTCTGGTATTTGTCTTTCACATTGCAATAAAATAGAAAATTGCAGATTGGCATAGGTATTGTCATCTGTAACCTTTTCCTTTGTCTTACCTTTTTGCACAGTATTTCTAAAGGCTACGAACTTGCAAGAAGGATCTGATTATGGGAAATGTGCTACAGTCCCATTTTGTCATCAGTACCTTATTAGAACTGAGAAAACACTTAAGCTTTTTTTGTCACAGGGAAAAAGTTAAAGCAAGAGAAGTACAAGCACACATGTTATATGCTATGTAGGGTTTAGCTAATCTGAAGCTACTATTTTCAATATATACTATGCATTACTGTTAATTAAAGCCAGGCAGAAATCTTAGCTAAGGGAACCATTTCCTACCTAAAAGTGTAATCACATCTCAGTCTTTGGCATGTAGTTAATTTGGCTAAATTTTGTTTGGGTAAAGAAGCCCCTTAAGGATTATGATAAGGTCTAAATATCCTGTTCTGCTGTTTTCCAATTACTGTTTTTTCTGTGCCTTTTAAGTTGTTTATTTCATATTGTAGTATCTAAATTGATCATATGGCAGTTAGACCTGAAGTGAAATAATTCATCATAACAAAATGTTTGTGTTGATTTAAGCTGATCTTTTTTCCTTGAACTTTTCACTTGGAATGTTGATTTCAAATTCAAAAGAAAGCCAGATTTTTAAATGAAGAAATCCTCCTGGTCATGCATTCTTGTGCTCAGGTCTGTTACTAGTAAATCTGCAAGATTCTGGAGAGCTCTTCCAGACAAGTGAAATCTTGGCTTCCTCTATCAGGAGTTTTCACTCTGACGGCAGTGGTAACCTTGGGGTAGAAGTATTATTTTTTAAACAAATTAGGTGCTTATGTTCAAGGCCTTTTTTTGGGGGACACCTAAAATACAGTGGGTTTCAAACATTTCTATGTATTGCTGTCAACTGTGAACAATCTTTGTATACTGCTGAGTTTCCTCATAGCAATTGATGATAAACAGTTGCTAGAGCAACAGTAAAGCAGAATTGGGAAGGACGTTTGTCAAAACTACCAAAGTTATTTTGCTTAGAGTGAAAGTTAATAGTATTTGTTGAGTGTCTCCTGCTAAGCTCATTCACAGAATAGTACCTTACTAGAAGATATATGCATAAATCGGAATGAAATCAGAAGAAGACCGTATTAACGTGAGTACATTGAAGTTCTTAGGCATAGATCCATTATGGTTGTTTTACAGCTCCAAAAATCGTCACTTCTGATACAGAAAAGCAGCAAGATGCTAGGAAGACATATTCAAAATCCTGGTTTTTTTCCCTCCATGTTTTTTTGTGCTGAAAATACAATCATGCACATAGCAACAGATACATATTAGGCATATCTTAAGATGTTAAGTCAAGGATCCTGATGATTTTTATTGTTACAAAAATCATATGTCACCCTTTTACGTAACTGCTTACAGTACCATCAAATGAATAAGAATAGACAAACTGTCAGGTCATGCTTCTGATATGACTTGATACATCAAGAAAAAATGGATATGCAATAAATTAAGTGAATTTTGAGTTCAATGATCTTATTCTTGTTGGAAATTCTGAAGCATACTTTAAAATACTTTCTGAAGGGAAGAGGATGTGCAGGTGTATATTTAAAGAAAAATGCAGTACAGGAAATTAAAATATACATGTAGAAGAATTTGCTGCCAATAAAAAATTTACAGTAATAGGCCATGAATTTCTGACTGCTCACATTTAACATTTTGTAAAACGTTGGTGTATGAATGTCACAGTCCACTCAGTGGACTCGTGATGGTTCATTTACTATGATCTCAAAGCACAAAAAATCAAGGCGACTGTGCCAAGGGGTTATGCTTCAATCCAACAGCACAGTTTTATTGTTTGCCCGTAAAGCAGCATGCAATAGGTAGAAAGACAGAAAGTGAAGAAAAGATAAAGTAAAAAGAAAAAGAAAGAGGATTATAGCTACCACCACGGGTCCAAGGCGTCCCTACGGTCCCAGGTCCAGGCAGTGTCCCGCTGGTCCTTCTGATCGTCGTGATCCTTGGTGGGGAAGATCTCCCAAAATTCGGTTGCTAAAGAGTCCTCTTTTATGCAGAGCAATACACGTTGCTCCTCCTCTGGCCCATGGATTGTTGTCAGTCTCTGCCTTCTCAAGCAAGGTTATCACGCATGTTCTGGTTCGTTGTTATGACAATGGTTGTGATTCATCTTCCGGACAGTTGTTATGCGGCCTTATCGTAGTTGCTCCTTCTAGTGCCGGGTATCAGGGAGCACCATAGTACTCCTCGTACCATGCAGTTCTCCTTCAGGGTCACTGGATCTCGGTGTCCATGAGGACCACATTCCAACTCCAGGTCTCTGTTAGCAACGCTGAGACAATATCGTTCTCTTTAGACTGACTCTTACAATGAAGAAAGCTCTTTTGTTGCTTCATTTTAAATTAAATAAGTTTATGTTTCTTATTAGTCTCTTGCACTTTAGTTTGGGGTTTATTTTTTACACAGTGATTTTTTTCAGCATGTAAAACCCAGGAAGTTTTGGGAGCTTAAACCTCCAAAAGCTGTCACCAGAAAATACATATATTCTCCTTTTATAGCCTTCTGAATCACAAACAGTGTCACATTCAGATCCTGCACACTGATTTCGGTGATCTCTGCATCCAAACTGGATTCCCATTACACATGACTATCTGCTGGGAGCAGGTCTGTTCAAGACATTGCCAAACTGCTGAGCCTAACAGCCTGGCCTCAGCATCCAAAAAGATTCTGTCCCCACAGTTGTGTCTATGTTGTTTCTTATGTGGCTTGTTTAAATCAAAGTTGTGCAATGACCTTACTTAAAAACCCAACAAACTCTGCCAAGAGCACTGGCTCCTGAGCAGATGTGGCATGGCTGAGACTGGCAGCTCAGGACACACTGCTCTCCGTGCTTGGACAGCTGAGCTGCTCACAGATCAGCTGCTGAAATACTGCAGATTACAACAGCATTTGCCTTCAAATTTTGCTGTCAACTGCACTGGTTCAGCAGCTTGTTCATGTACATCTCAGCCATCCCTGCAACTGGGGAGTGGCAAATGCAATTGTCAATAACAACCTTGTCAGAGATCCTGAGGTATGTTTTTCCCCCTGGTGAATTTGAACCTTTTTTAAAGGCTACTCTTTTTGTTTGTTTGCTATTTGTTGTCAGATCATAAGCATATCCATTTTAAAAAGCAGCCACAGCAACAGCTACTGGCACAAGAGAGGAGATGGCAGCTTCTAGCCTGGAAGGCAGAAACAAAGAGCCATGGTTGACAACCTTGAAAACCACATTCTGTCTCAACATAGTCCTGATGTAGAGCCACAGCTCTGCTCTAATAAGGCAATTCAGTCTGCTTATTGCAAATATATTTACGCAGTTTCCATTATCTACAAGGAGATATACCCCGCTGTGCCAACCTTGGTAATTATCTTCCATGATAGTTCTTTTCAATGCAAACCTTGGTGCCCGTGGCACATGTGTGCAAAGGATGGCAACTGCAGGAAATCCTGATATGATAAAGTCCCAGCAGAGTTCAGTAGAGAAGCTGGTGGGATGAGGCAGCATCTGTGATTTTTCTGGACCTCTGCATAGACTTACCCACCCCACCTTGACATGTTTTCCAGGAAGGAACTGTCCCCCCACAAGCTGACACCATCTCTATCTGCTATGGTTGTCTGTGGCTGCCACACTAGGGAAATTGTGAGGGGCAGGGTTGGAAAGCAGCTAAGAGCACAGTGTGCTGGCATGGAGTGTGTTAAGTAGCCAGGTCCCTTCCCTGTTAAGAGAAATGAACCAGCACAGACTGGTAAAAGGGCTGGACACAGCCCAGCCTGCCCTGCAACAGAGCAGCAGGACACTGGGACATCACCATCATTTCTGTTAAAACCACTTCTAAACTTCACAAAATCACAGCATCACAGAATGGTTGGGGTTAGAAGGGACCTCTGGAGAACACCTAGTCCAACTCCCTGCTAAAGTGGGTTCACCTAGAGCAGGTCGCATGGAGTCACATCCAGGCAGGTTTTGAATGTCTCCAGAGAAGGAGGTTCCACAACCTCTCTGGGCTGCCTCTGCCAGTGCTCTGTCACCCTCAAAGTGAAGAAGTTTTCTCTCCTGTTCAGATGGAACTTCCTGTGTTGCAGTTTGTGGCTGTTGCTCCTTGTCCTGCCACTTATCACTGCTGAAAAAAACCTGGCCCCGTCCTCTTGACACGCACTTTTAAGGCATTTGTATGCATTGATAAGATCCCCCCTTAAGTCTTCTCTAGGTTAAGCAGGCCCAGGTCCCTCAGCTTTTCCTCAGAAGGGAGATGCTCCAGCCCCCTCACCATCTCTGCAGCCATTGCTGCACCCTCTCCAGTAGTTCCCTGTCCCTCTTGAACTGGGGAGCCCAGAACTGGACACAGCACTCCAGGTGTGGCCTCACCAGGGCACAGTAGAAAACTCCTTCTACCCATGGGTATGGTAATAACCAGTAAACATACATAAGAAATAGTCTGCTTGCCAGTCACGTAAGAATCATATGTGCAGAGTTTTAATAACCCAGTGGCAGAGCCTTCAAGATCAGAAACTTCATTTCTTCCCTAATATCTGAAATATGTAAATAAAGGCCAGGACTATATGAATTTAAATGTAGATTAAAGTCTTAACTGACTTGAAGACGTGATGCACTAAAGAACGAATTTATCTGGGAATGGAACATCAAAGACCATAAGAAGGCAATACAGATGACTGTCACCAAAGCACCATTCATATTTGTGACACGAGAAAACAGTCCAGTTTCATGTTTGCAGCAAAGGATTCGCCATACCTGCGTGCTTTTGGGGTATCAGGAAGTCCTCTGTCCACGGCAGCAGCACAATGCTGAAAGCCAGCACAGCTCACTGCAAAGGACGGACAGGTCCTTGTAATAAATGTACTGGTAGCTACAAGCATGCCCCACTGCAGGCCTATGGCACTGGCACCGGCAGCAAAGCACAGCGTGCCTTCTTTAGATCTGGGAAGCCATAAGACAAAGGCAGCCACTTGGCAGGCCAGTTACAACAGCCAGAGACAATGTGTTTTCCAGCAGCACCTCCCCTTCTTTGGGGTTTCAACTTAGTGATATGGTCCCAGTCACCTAAGCCCATGTTCATCACTGCAGCTGTCCTATCTGCCTCCCACAAGGTGACAAAACACAGCAATCCCACCTAACTGCTGAGAAAAAGCTTGAGAAGTTTGAAGTCACATCAAGATTTATCAACTACGCCTCATACTGAGTCCTTGCAATTGTAGTCCAAGATAAGCATTAGCCTCATACCTAATCTGATGACAATAATATTAGAGTGTATTTTTGCACAACCCCCTCCTGTCTAATTTTCCAGCAACATTTAAAAGGAAATGTAAATGGATAGCAATGCCTGTCACCAAGGCAGACTAGTCTGTCTATTGCCTCAGCATTGTGAAACTGATGTTGTGAAACAGCAACTAAAAGAAGCCTAGCCCAAGACACAAAAGGGGTGATTTGTGCTACTAACTTGAGAAAGAAAACTGTCCAGACACTTTAAAAATAAAGAACGCACTGGGATCTTTTAAGTTATTTCTGTAATTATTGCCAACTGCATACTGATTTCAAACCTTTATACTGTACAAAACTGCCAGCAGGGAAACTTGGCAGGGAATTAGCAGCTGAGAAAGACATAGAAGATGAATCATGATCATATGCATACAGTGCTGCATGTAGTTAGCTCTGGAAGTCGCATATTTTGTAAATGCAGAATAGCCATGCAAAATTTCAGTATTGTTTCAACTACAATACATTCACATATTTTAGCAACCTGTAACATAAGAACAGTTCTACCAAAGCCATTTTGGAAGTAAAAATTCAAAGATCTGAAAGGGAACATTCATTACAGAGTTCCTTAGAGCAATCATTACCTTGTAAGTAATGTGCAACGGAATCACCTTGTGTTTAGACAAGCTGAACTGATTTCAACAAGGGTTAAATTGGTTTAAAGGTATGCATGCTCAGGGTAGAAACTATTTAAAATTAAGCCAGTTTTAAAACCTACTAAGATATATATGATTGGTACAAACACTCATCGGCTGGATGCTGTATCTCTCCCAAAAGTGTAAAATGAAGGCAAAACATGCTTTTGAATATGAGAATGAAGCTGTGTCTACATATAATACTTTCTTCACTGTATGTAAGAAATGATCAAGGGGGTTAATAATGTATCCTTCACTCACATGAATCACTCAAGACTACTTACTTAGAAAAATCAAGTTCAAAACATGACTCTAGCATTATATTCCTCTAAATGAAAATGGACTATTATTGACAATAATGTGGTAAGTTTTCTTTTTATTTAACTTATTATTTAAAGCTCTGTAATTTTAATGACCCATTTAGAAAGTACATGGAAATATGCCCTCTAACACTTGGAATAAGAAGAAGAGGGGAAAAAAACCCTAAAAACATTCCATGCATGGATTTGAATTGTTATGTGTTTTCTTCTTTTATAGCTTCATACAGAGGTAGTCAATCAAGTAAACTGTTAGACAAAAGTCAGTGATGGCTGACTATTTCTGAAAATAAAAAGTAAAGGTACAGGTCCTTTTGCAGATGATTAGATTGGGTTAGAATAACTAGATTAGTCAGAATAATTTTGAGTTCAGCTCTGGGTAGATCATGGTACTAATTAAAAAAAAGACTACTGTGTGATTTCTGAATGCCACTCTTCCATTTCTTAAGACCTACATATCCTCATCTCTACTGCTATGTAGTTGACAGCCTAAGGCTAGGAAATGATCATGAGAAGAGATCATCTTTCTAAATGAGAGGCAGAGAGACTTTCAGGGCAGGAAAGGATTGCAGCAGTAGCGCTGTATTCTGAAACTGGTACTATTGTCATGTAACCTGCGATGTACTCCTTAGGCAAGGGAGCTTCATAGTTGCTCCAGTCCCCAAAACATAGTGCTTTTATTAAACCATGAAATGTCTATTAGAAAGAGGTTTGGAGCCTAATTTAAGTAGTTCATTTTCTGCCAAACCATGTATGGCTTTTTGGCATAGCAGGGAAAATTTCAGGCTTAATGCAGCTCTTCTCAACTTGTTTCTCATTGTACTAATTACTCCAAACAGAAAATTGGGGGAATAACCATCTTCATGTCTAGAAAAACAAAATCATCAAAGGCAGGCTTTTCCCTGCCCCCCAGGAAACACTTGAAAACACTTTCTTTTTAAGGCAGTTTGATGCACAGGAAAGCCTTATGTTAAGGGAAAGGAATTTACAATTTATATAAGATCAGACTGTTCTTACAACACATTACTGTATAGCATGTGGTGCCTTGTCTGAACTCTATTGTTAGACCACACTGGCTTCAGCTCTGCTCCTCTGTAATATACCAGATACTGTTAGGGGCAGAAGGACAGATTAGGGAATACCTGTCTTCATTATGAAGATTGGAATAAAATTTGCATTGGAATGAGTGTGAAAACATATTGCTGTGGCCCTTATATTAAAGGCAGAGGAAGGTTAAATTTCCTTTTAAAATGTAAAGTAACATGTGGATGTAGACTTGGGCAGAGGCAGCAGTGTTTAATCTAAATAGAAGTCTTTTTTATATTAAAGTTATTGTTCAAGGTGAAACATACTTTCCTGGACTCAAAAATTGAATACAAAGTTCAGAATCTTCCATTTGGCCAAGATGTATCCTGTGAAATACTAAAGATAGTTTACAAAAATTTTATCACTGCCTTATGTTATTGGAATGAACTGAATTAGCTGGTGCTCATGGTAATAGCTGTGCTGGAATGCCTGATGTCCCATTGTTTGGGGAACAATGGATAGGTTACTTGACTGGCCATGGAAGTTGTCCTAACATAGTTACTTAGGAAGTACTTACTACATAAGCATGTGTAGAATTTAACACATCTCTGAAAAACCTTTAAGACTGTCTGTGAGACTTAGATCATCAGGTCCTGCAGGATTACAGAGCACGTTATATCTGGATTTCTTTATCGTGATTTGACGGCTCTCTGGTTAGCTGGAATTTCAGTGCAACAGACTATTTAATCTCTCAGGAAATGCATCACTCTCATGTGATCTCAGTGCTCTGTGAAAGCCCTGCTGAGGACTTCAGATGCACCTGTGCATAGCATGCTCCTAGCAGCTGTGAGCCAAGGGGAGCGGACTTGCTTTCCTGGACTTTAATTTACTTGATGTACAGGCATGATTAAGCATCATTAATCCTTTAGCTGACATGAAGTAAAACCCTATGCATTTACGTTTCAATATATACAATGAAAAAAAAATAATCCAGAAGCACATTTGAATGCATCTATTACAAAGCCAGCCATCAGTTCACTTCAGATTATGTTCTTGCAGGCTTGTCGACCCGAACACTGGGAAGTTTGATTCAAGATGTGCTTGATTATACACTCATGTGCTGCTGTAGGTGCAAGTATGTAGCAAGGGCATTGTACACACTTACTAGGATATTGTGCACTGACCACAGAGAAGATGGGATGGTCCTACAAATCAGAGGCTGTAGGATCACGTGCCTGTGCTGTGTTCTGCAGTTTATCTCATTCTGTCCTTAGACAAGAAATTACCTCGGTGCCTTCAATGCCCTAAGCCACCCAAGACCAAATCAACAGTTAGGGGAGAAACAAAAAGATGAGAAAACACAGCATAGGTAAAGGCCACTTTGAGGTGATAAAATGCCAAGACAGAAAAGCAAAAGAATGTGACTGGAGACAGAAAGTGGGCAAACCAAGGGTCTGAGCCTTTTCTTTTATAAGTGAACATATATTGTTTCTGCATGTTTTGAACCCATGTGCTATGATCACATACATATGCTTACTAAATTCAGGGTGTTGTTTGCCTGTGCTTCAGGGAGAAAATCTGAACATTAGTAAAAGTGGTAGGTTATGAAGAAGATATAAAAAAGCATCTTATTCCTACCTATTGTATATTTACTATTTTCCTTTGATTGATGAGAGGAGCATCAAACATTCTCTCTTTCAGAATTTAGTAGAAGGGTTGATCATCATGTTTTATTTTTAAACTGTGGCAAGAACTCACAGAAAGCCTTTTCAAAATGTAAGTGCTGTCAGAAACTTTTGTTATACAAGCACCAGCAGTAAAAGCTATAAGCACTACAAAACATGCCATACACAATCCTTATGATTAATTATAAATGTTTCATTATGTGAAAAAACAACATAATCTACTGAGGATGTCAAAACATGAAAGGCTTATATGTTTGCGATTTTCACTTAATACCAGCTTCTTTGACAAGAATGATCTATTTAGCTCTTACAACGGGAAATTTTATAGTATAAGTATCTCAGGCAGGAACTTCCTCTAATCTCAGTGACTGGCTGTGGAAACATAAGCCACACACTTGTGTTTCCTCAGACCAGTCCTCTACTTTACATTAATTTAGAGACTACTGATGTTCTGAGAACCACAATAGTAATTCTATATTAATGAAAATTATAATTCACAGCTTTTTTAAAAGATCTGCAAGCTACCCAGCCCCACAAAGTGGAGACAGCCTTGGATTTCTATTTTTTTGACATTATTTTTGTGCTATAAAATACAAAAAAATGTTCACACACATCCTGGGCTGTCAGGACCTAAATCAAGTGCCTCAAAAGCAACCTGGATAAAATAATGCTGCATGACCACTAATAGAAATGACGTGTTGCTGAAATGTCACCATATGTTCCTATTTTGTACACTTCAAAAAGCAACATTCCAGCCTTTACAGGATGAAAAATAGTGACATGTTTTTGGCTTTCAAAATGTCATTTTCAATTCCCCACCCATTAGAAAAATTGAAAGTTTTAAATCAGTTGAGAAAGGCGTCATGTATGCCTTTTAGTTAACAGCTCTTTGTCAGACAACAGCTAGAAAATGTTCGTGAGAGGAACCCAACAGATGACAACTATTTCTATTTCTTGGATTTATGATTTGAGAAAAACTGCCTTTGAAACTCTGATTTCAGACCACTGGCTCCTGGAGTGCTCATTCCCTGTTATATTCCAAAGAATGAGGGATGGTGTGGAGACAAATTAGACCAAAACTGCAAATCTGTAATTTCCTCACCCCCCCCTCCCCGAAATGTCTCTCCCTCCCTCCCTCCCCCCCCCCCCCCCTTTTTTTTTTTCTTCACCTTATATAACAGATTAAGATGGACATTTTTGGGGGCCATCCCTGGGACTGGCAGGGACCCCTGGCCTCAAGGCAATGATTGAGATGCTGGTGAACATGATCAAGGGCAACAACTTGAAAAAGAAATGAAATGAGGAGCTTATCCTGCGTCGGTACAGCTGAACAAATGACTGCTAGGAAGTGAACAAATCCTGATAATTATTTTTGAGTCATCCTTTTAATTAGGTAAAAATAGTAGCCTGTAGTCCCCTTAAAAGTTGTTTTGAGGAGTCTGGTTTTGTACATAAATAGAATAATTGCAAGGCACAAAATAGAATTGAAAGAACATGTACCCTATACAAATAGAGGTAAATCACAGGTGAGAGCCTGCTGTTGACTCTCACATGCTGAGTGGGAGACATTCAGCCATATTTTTCAACCCTTATCATCCATAACAACATTTCTGACTGTCAAACTGGTGACTCTATCGATGGTTTCCAGAACATCCAGGCACTGCACTAATGGTAGCTTTACGACTAGATCAGACCCAGGGAATGAGATTACGAAGCAAGGCGTGAAGGCCTATACGTCTGTCCTCCCTCCTCATGTAAGTTTTGGACCTTTTGAGCCCTTCTTTAGTGTCAAATATGCTGCTGCAGTGTTTCCTGAGGGTAACTGAGGCACATGACTGCCTGACCACAACTGGATCCATATCTGAAAAGGCCATACGTCTTAGACTTTTCCAATATGTGTTTAAATTCATGCACCTAAATCCATACGGAAGAATTACATAAGGAGCTTGATTTTTAGAAATCAATTAATTTGATCTTTGTATGGCTTAGTCAGTAGCCCTTAAAATGCATATCTCATAGGAGAAGAGCTTGTTTTTTAAAATAACTGTTATAAAAGTCTCTGTAGATTATTTTTCAAGTGTTTTGCTCATTACTAAAGAGCTAGAGGAGACTAGCATAACATTCATCACATGAGAATCTGTGACAGCCTTCAGTTAGATTAATCCTATCATACCACTTTGATTCAAATATATTTGATATCAAATATACCAGGGATCATTACTGGGGCCAGTTCTGTTTAATACATTTATCAACAACCTGGATGAGGGGATCGAGTGCACCCTGGGTAAGTTTGCAGATGACACTAAGCTGGGCAGGAGCGTTGATCTGCGGGAGGGCAGGAGGCTCTGCAGAGGGGTCTGGGCAGGCTGGAGCGATGGGCCCAGGCCAGTTGTGTGAGGTTCAACCAGGCTCAGTGCTGGATCCTGCACCTGAGTCACACCAGCCCCACACAACACTACAGGCTTAGGGAAGCTGTCTGGTGGAAAAAGATCTGAGGGTGGTGTTGGTCAACAGCTGGCCATATATGAGCCAGCAGTGTGCCCAGGTGGCCAAGAAGGCCAACACCATCCTGGCCTGTATGGGAAACAATGTGACCAGCAGGACTGGGGACGTGATTGCCCCCTGTACTTGCAATGGTGGTGCCGCCCCTCGAATCCTGTGTTCAGTGTTGGGCCCCTCACTGCAAGAGGGACACTGAGGTGCTGGAGCATGTCCAGAGAAGGCAACGAGGCTGGTGAGGGCTCTGGAACACAAGTCTTACGAGAAGCAGCTGAGGGAACTGGGGGTGTTTAGGGTGGAGAAGAGGAGACTGAGGGGGGACCTTATTGCTCTTTACAACTACCTGACAGGAGGTTGTGCTGAGGTGGAGGTAGTCTCTTCTCCCAAGTAAGAAGTGATAGGACAAGAGGAAATGGCCTCCAGTTACACCAGCGGAGGTTTAGTTTGGATATTAGATTTGTTCACCGAAAGGGTGATCAAGCATTGGAACAGGCTGCCCAGGGAAGTGGTTGAGTCACCATCCCTGGAGGTATTTAAAAGACATGTAAATGTGGTGCTTAGGGCCATGGTTTGGCAGTAAACTTGTCAGTGCCAGGTTAACAGTTGGACTGAATCTTAAAGGTCTTTTCCAACTTAAAGTATTCTTTGATTCTATGATTTTAAAATATTAATTTTAAGCAAGTCTGCTCCATGCCAGTCCTCACTTAGGCAACTACAACTAGACTGCCAGTTGTTTTTTTCTGTCCTATAGGCAGAAAGTGCAAGTTTACATTATTTATAGCTTCTCCTTCTGACCAAGTACATTTAAAACAGAGATAAGGACAGGACTGGCTAATTCACTCTTAATAAAACATCTCCTTTTTGTCTTTACTTGCATAAAATAAATCCATAAAAATGCAGTTTATTTTCATTAACTGAAAAAATAAGTTTAAAAAAATTAGAGAAAAAAAAAAAGTCAGGAGAGTTTATATTTGTTACCCCACAAGGAACTAATAACATTGGTGCCTTTCTTGAAAGAGTCAGAGATTCAGTAGGTTTATGGGAAAGATCTGACATTATTTGCTTTATTGTGGTGCTCAAGGACTCCAACTGAGATGTGAATTCTGTTATACTACCAGAAACAGCGATGTATTCCTTGCTCCAAAGCATTTTCAATCTCAAATTGAGACAGGGACTGGGGTGGTCTGTGCTTCCTCAGCTACATCTTTTTCTCTCCACATCACAGGGTGGTTGAGCTGAGTTTCCCCAGTGTCCTTCGCTGTCCAGCTGATTAACAGGACTCTGCGGTCTGAGCACCCACACCAATGCTTCGTGTCTGCAGCCCAGGCTTTCTAGGAGTCTGACCAAGTGAGTGCTTCATTTTGCTGCTTTCTCTCCAGGGAAACAACAGCTGACTTACATAGCACATTAAGCAGCTCAAGAAATACATAAATCAAACAACAACTTCTTTCACATTTTTATAAATTTCAGTTCAGCACTCTGAGATCAGGATCTCTATTGACCAAAGAATTTGGAATGCTTTCTCTCTCACTGACTTTCTGAACACAATTTATCTCCTAAGATGTATGATCTTTCTAATCTTTTATTCCTTTAAGAAATCACCTGCCTTTCATTATCATAAATCTTCAGATGATTCATTAAGCCTAATAGCTGTTTTGTTGGTTGGTTACTTCTCTAGAGTGCAGATTTAAACTTCTTTAAATGAGATTGTTTCCATGTGAAGAAAGATCTCATAATTACTCACTTTGCACGTATCCACTCAGTACATATCCTAGATCATTTCCATGTGACACTGAAGCCTCTACATCAGGAGCCAAGAGATGCCTTCTAGCAGTTCTTTGTCAGAACAAACTCCATCATCTCAGAAACTGGGCTTACGTGAGGACACTTTATTTTGCCATGAATAACCCAGCCCACTGCCCTTTTACCTTGTAGGTATCTATTTCAAATTATCATCCTACTAAAATTATGTTAGAAACCCAAACTCCACGGTAAACGTAAGTGAAAATGCACCTTTCTGTAATAAATGTAAAGCTATCGAGCTACATGCTTATGCATGCGGTCAAAAGCAGAAAAATACTTGGTATTGTAAGGAGAAATTCTGGGACAGTTTCTGAGACAACCTTCTTCCAGCACAAAGCTGGATGGTCTGTGTAGTCACATTCAAACCTGGGGCTATGTTATGGAGCATAAAAATGGATTCATATTGTAACATTTCTTTTTAAATTGCCAGTCTGTGATACCAATTTGTTTCCTTTGTTCTCCTTTCTTCACACAAATCTCCCACTTCCATGAACAGTATTGTGTTGCAGCAAAATATTTTTAAGGATGAAAGCTTCTTGTATATCTTGTACACTAAAAGAATAAAATGACAATTTTAAGGCATCTAAAGAAGCTAAATAAGAAACACTGTTTTCTATTGAAATTGACAGTAAATAACCAAATTCTATTTCCAAACAGAGCCCAATGGGTCCTTTAATAGACACAGATTTTGGACCATCAGAAATTATTAATATGTATCTTATCCACACCAGGTGTTTAAATTTTTTTAATGGTTTGTAGAAGTATCTTTATACAACAAAATCATTGTATGCCAAAAGCCTTTCAGCTTGTTTCCTTTTGATTTCTCTAAGCTGTGTTGACACAACTGCTAATGAAAAATGTTAGGAACATGAAGATACAGGGAAAGGGAAAAAATTACATTCAAGTGTAATTTCAAAAGTTCTTATTAACCAAAGATAACCAGATATTTAGTAACCAAGCCTGATTACTAATGTTGAAGGCTAGAGGCTTTTCTGTCGAAATTCAGTCTAGCAAGGATCTTTTTCTATGATTCACCCTGGGAAGGAATCATGATGCCTCATAGCTCAGAGGAGCAGCGTATTTGTATGCAAGAAATAAATCTTTACTGAATATTTATGAAAGAAAGAATGCCTACAATTTAGATACTCCCTGTGCTTGAATAAGAAATAGTATTGGAGTCTAAAATCTCTCCAAAATATGAGATAATGGTCCTGGAAGGCTAGTCCTGTAAATACAAAGGAGCCGAGATGTAAACTGATCAAGGCTCTTCGTTTAGTAGGGAATAATTATACATAGGTAATTCTTTGAGTATAATCTATGTTGAGTATCTCTGAGATAACATACATCTTGGTTTTCAGATATGTAGAGGGATAAAATCTAGATAGGGTCTTTGCTAGATAAAGTTGGGAGGAAAAGAAATGGACACAAGTTAACATTATTTCTCCTCATATACTAAAAATGAACAAATAAATATTCTAAGATCTAAATTTTTCAGTAAGTATAGTTGAATTATGGAACAACATTTAGCAAGGTGATCACTATATAACTATTGAACACCAGAACCCATGCTAGCTGATACTGAGAATTAAGAATGACTCTGTCAGAAATAGATCATCTCAGGTCATGATGACAGGAGATATAAAATTAAGTATTATTAAAGCTGTATAGCAATTATCCAAGACAAATCCAAATAACTGTCCGAAGATACCAATATGGCTTTTCTTTGCCACAGTTGAAACAGGAAGGGTGCTTGAGTATGCTATTGCTGACAGAAATAACTTTTCAGTAGTTAAAATTCCAGTAACTGAGGTTCTTAGCACAAGACATCATAAAAAACTGTGGCATTTCCCAGCTTCTGAAGAAGGAACATTTTTACCAGTGTCGTAGCTTAGCGGTTACTCTTCTAAAGGATTTGTGAAAGACAACACAAACACAAGTGCATTAGCAAGTAACTTTTTGTGGTTTGCACCTGCTTGCAGATTTTTGGGGCTTCCAAACAGAAAGAGGTTGAAAAGCATTGGTCCAGCTAATTTTCCAATACATAACTAACATTATTTTGACTTTAACCATGCCAAATTTCCACAGTGTTTCCTGCTCACTGTCAGGATGAACAGTGTTGTGTTGCAGGGAAATACTTTTAAAGATGAGAGTTTCTTGCACACAAAAGGAAACAAATCACGATGGAAACAATATTGATCCTGTCCTGTTTTAAAGGATCACACAGATCAGAGCTTCACACAAAACTCATAAAAGACGCTGAAAATAAATGCTAATAGCACTGCCTGTCACACTGACAAACTGCTGCAGTTACCAGAGACATTAGAATATACAATCTTAGCCACGAGTCCTGATTTTAAAAACAGCTCTTAAGAGCCATCTGGGTTCATACAGAGCACCCCAAGATGACTTATGCTGAAACTCAAATGGGAATAGATGTTCTCAGCTGAAGACGTAGTGTCCCATAACTGTAAACTAAGGATCAGTTAAAAATACATTAGAAACCATGAATGTTTTTTTCCTTTTTTCTTTTTTCTTTATTCCTAGTGGAGGACTAAGGAGAATCAATATCAGTCTTTCTGACCTGGTAATGTGAGTTATTCCATTGAGTCGCTGGGGCTAGTTACAGAGACTAAACAACACTTAATACTCTGAGCAAGATGAGACCCTCAGCAACTTGTAAGATTTGGCCCTCAGACTCCAGGTTTCTGTACATATTCCTGTTAACATTATTAGTCTTGATATAGAGTCATTGCCAACTATTAATTTTTTAAATCAGAGTCATGTGCTTTCTATGTGATCCATTTAATGACCTTAGTAGTACAACATTGCCTCAAATGCCTCATTATATAAGTCCTTTCAACACCCATATGAAGAAAGGAATAGTGTGCTACACAGCCTCTTTTTTATGGATGATGGTAGTGGCTCCTGGACTCCAGGTGAGGTACATGGCATTTCCTTTGAGCAGTGATTATGTACCAGCTGCAGAAAATACCACACGCTGAGGCTTTCCATGGGAATTTGCACTGCATTAAATTTTTGGCAGTGGTATGAGACTATTTTTGGTAGCTTTATTTAGAAGAATCCAGGAAATCAGTTTCATTTTAGTAATGACTTCTATTAATGAAATAAAATGGATTTCACTTTGCTTAGCTATCTTGTACATGAATACCAAATGGGAAAGCTCTTCAGGAGGTGGCATCACCCCTAGCTAGCAGAGTTAGCTTTCCACAGGCAGGCAATCTGTCTGTCTCCATGTAATCAAGGCATTTCTCCTTCGAAAACTGCCAGGCTCTATTAATTTCTTCTGTTTTCCTTGTGATCTTAAAAGGAATATCTTCTTGGGCCTGGACATCAGGACACAGAAGTAGCTGTTTATCTAAGACACAGAGTAATGGCCCTGCAGGGTCTGCTCTCTCTCCTAGCTTTGATCTCAGTCAGGCTACAGGTCTGTCACACCCCTGCCTACTGTTACACAAATTACAAGAGGACTTTTCCTCACTCGCCCATTTTTACGTATTTTCTGGTCTTTTATGGCAGAACTTTTTATAAGGGAGCTTGCCATCTTCTATGCTTGCACGTCTGGGATGTGTCTGCAAAGATGGGCATAAAACTGAGCAGTACTAGTGAGAATATCCATAACTGTAATCATAATAACATTACCTTGAGTCTTTATTTCAGAATTAAACAAATGTCTGCCAAAAAAATGATCTCTCTGGCATGTGTTTTCCCTCATTTGTGAGAGTGGAGAAAGTCAGTTTAGTCTGGTTATATCCTTTCATACTCTGGGAAAGACTGCCCTGTAATTTACAGTGAGCTGTGTTTAGCTTTGCCTGAGAGTTTGTCCTTACAACATTAAAATAGTTTGCTTGACGTTATGTTTCCTTCCAGGAGAGTTTCTACTAGACATTTAATTGGAATTAAAAGCAGACCAGGAGGTATCTTGCACTTCAGTGTCTTTATTTCAGGGTATGCTTACAATTGTTAATACTGTTAAATGAAGATTGAAATGCTGTATGAGAAAGAAAAATGTTGATTACTTACTATAAGAGGAAACAATCCAACCAAGTGCCAGTCATGCATTTAGCCAGAATAAATAAATAAATAAATAAGCCTAATTTTAATTCTATCCCCATCCTGAAGACTTACCCCCAGGAAGGCATCCTGGGAAACAAGTGTCCTTTATATATATAAAAGGAAGAAAAACACAACCATTTTTATTAAAAAAAAAATCAGAAAATGTTTTGGTGAATACCTTGAGGTTTTCATATAGCAATTTTTAGTATTTGCTTTTATAGTAGTCTACTCTAAAATGAAATATGTTTTGCTTACCATGCTGTGGGACATAACAGTGTTTTCCTTTTCCCACAAGTAACTAGGACTCACTAGGAGCAATTTTATAACTACAGCATTTTTAAAGCTATGTGGAAGACTTAACTGTAGTACTTTGCTCCTAGAAGAGGGCCTTCTAGCTACTTGTCAATAGCCAGAAAGCTGAAGAATTTGGGGGAATTTTTTTTTTCTTTTTATCTCTTCCATTTGCATAGACTTCTGCAGGGTATGTTGCTTAGGTGCCCCAGGAAATCGAGGTAAGTGCTGTTCAGGGCCATGGTAAAATGTATCCAAACTAACCAGAGGCTAGGCTTGCAAGCAGCTCAGAGGTGTTGTAGTAAGTAGTCTCAGTGTATGAATAATGTTAGCGTACTCACTGCTCCAGAGTCAGCCCATGCTCTTCCCAAGGGACAGGCAGTCACTCAAAATTAAACCCATGAAGGTCAGCATGCTGTATTTGTGAGTCTGTAAGGAGAAAACCTGAGGAGTGTTGCTTCCAGCATAAGTTGTCTGCTGGGAACTAGTGTCTTCCATCTGGAACTCCTTATCTGAAGGCATCTAAACCAGCCACTTCCTTTTGCCTTGTCTTTCTCTGTTTTTCAAATGTCATCCCTCTGCCAAGATGCAATAGCCTCGATGTAGGCTGCTTACATGAGAGACTTCAGCTCAAGTCCTCTTGCTGTCTGATTCACATTGATAACCTGACCTCCCATTTTCCATGTCCTACTTCTGCACACCGGCCACAGCTGGTGGATCCCTCTGAACTGCACCATTTTGCATAGTAAACAGAATGTTCTCTTTGGGGTGGGACCCTAATGCCAGCACTTGTCACCTCAGCCTGTGGCTAGAACCATTCAGACCTCAATCAAGACCTCAGCTGTGAAGCAATGTGGCTTTCTAATTGAGCGCTGCTGTGAGGTGAGGTGTCCAGAGAGGTTCAGGTTTGTGCATCTGTGTGGAAGCAGTGAGAGGTAAATGTGGATGCAAAGCAGCAGTGGTAGCTTGTGATCGGTTCCCCACCTGTCATAGGGAGACAACAGTGTTTCTGTACCTCAGGGAGATTCCTGTCATGTGATGGGCACTTCAGGGAAAGTACTCATCTTCTTTTTATTTGTGCAGAGCTCCCACAAAGTTGTACGTGTTTTTACCTAAACAATAGTAAAATACGTCTTCTCAGCAGCTGATCTTCAAGCACCACAAGGAAACATCGCTAGCCCTTTTTCAGAAGTGGTGAAACTGAACTCTGAGAAGGTAAAGGGTTTGTGTGAGTGACCAGACAACTCCTGGCCAAATTAGCTGTGAAGAAAGCTCAGGTTTCTTGAGCTGCATCCCACCACCGGCCTGTGTAGAAGGTGAATTAACATGGCAGGATTTAGCCTCTTACAAAGGACCTCACGAGCCATCCCCTGATTTCAGACTGTGAGACCAGAGCTAGTTCTGGTGATGTTCTTGTGGTATTTCTTTCAGTCTTCAAGCTGATCACTGCAATGAAAGGAAGCTGCTGAAGACTTCAGTCTTGTACGTATACTGCACTGCTAATTCTCCTGTTTCTTGAAGAAAGAGGCATTTAATTGCATGGGAACCCTTTGTGCAGCATTTTGAGGTATGTTGCACATCACTTATAGTTTGGCTATCTTGTTTTGTATGGATGACTTGGGTCTTTCAAGGAAAGTTGAAGTTAAGGAAGTTTATATTATTAGATGCAGCATTCCCATATAGACTGGAGGAAGAAATACCACACAGCATGGAACTAGGTTGTAGTAAAAGAAAAGGATGCCAAAGTTTATTGTAATGAGTATATTAATTCTTGCCCATAAAAATGTGTCAGGCAAAATCCAGGGGAGATTTGAGGAGCGGAGCTATCTATTCCAAAGTGTGATCTGAAACACAGTTGGCAACAGAGTATGACCAATTACACAGAAACATCTCTACTGACTGAAGGTGCATCTTAGGGCCCAGGTATTCATCAGCAAATTCCTTGCAGCTGGCACTGAAGAAGTATTAGAGGTCAGTGAGCCACTGCAAGTCAGCATACATAGGTGATACATGATGTCATCTGTTGAGATGCACATACAAAAATATGGAATATGGAAATGAAACGTGCACTTAGCACTACTGCTATGTTTGTGAGAAAAACTGGTGTTAAAAATACAGGAAAATATCTTTTGTGCAGTGTTGATTCAGTGACCCACAGGTTGTATTCTCAGCTGAGATCCTAAAAAAGTAACGTGTCAAGATGCACGTACTGCTGTTAAGGACTACATGCCCGCACAAGCTGTGTGGCATGCATGCAGGTATCTGTCATGTCAGTGCACTATGACAAGTACAACTGTGTTGTGTCAAATTTCTAAACACACTGGAAGAGGTTTTCTTTAAAAATGTGAATGTCCTCAAGTCTGCAACAGTTACCTGTTCTCTGTCACTGGATGCCTGTTGGACATGATTCATCAATATCCAGGTAGATATAATGATTCCCCCAACATATGTCCATTATGAACCCATTCCAACAAAGTTACTTCCAGAGCAGCAAGTGTTTACAGTACTCTGTGTAAAGAGGTATTGGTTGATGCTTACATGCATTCATTGCCAGTCACAATATTTTCTGTTCTCCCCATGCAGGGGGGCAGATTTTTAAAGTAGGTCATGCTCTCCCACACTTAGCCCTCAGATATGACTGGAAAGCACTTCCAGAAGTGGTCACTCAACATCTAACCACTCCTACAGTGGAGCTGATGGCCACATTCCAAAAAAAACCCTGACACATAACTTTTTGAGCTGTCCTGAAGATCTGGGAGCAAATGCTAATGTGCATTTGAAAACTAACTTAATTTGAAAATAGATTTAGTTGTGGTTTCTAAACTGTTGTAAACATTTTTACCTGTATCAGTACACCTCAATGGGCATTTTCTGAATTACTTGACTGATGACTAGGATTTAACACCATCATATGTTTATATTGACTATTTCAGGATTTTATTGAGAAAGGAATTTTAATCACTGGTGCTAAAATAAAACTGTTCATCTGAAATGATCCACAGGCATAGGGGTACTGTTAGTACGGTAGTAAACATACATGTTGCTGATGAAGTGAAAATTTTCTGGCTTCCTATTTCAGGTTGAAAGTTGCTTAAAGCTGCAACACAAGTATTGCTTCCTATCCATGTGACTCCATCTCTTTACTGACAATTATTCTTAGCTGTTGTTGGGCTTCAGAGGTTCCCTTTTCCTCTATTTGGTTGCAGAAGGTGAATTTAGATCTGCATAATCTCTTTTGCCTATTAATCTGTGCTCAGGAAAAGTGATGTATTTTCAGAACTCTTAAGTGCTTAGAAATGATTTTTGAAGCCTGAAAAGCAGATCTGTGGTGTAAAAGACTGGCCTACCAGTGAGCTCATATCCTTACAATGCCTTGTATTGTATTCTTACAATATCTTGGTTTGAAAATATAATTGCAAAAATGAGTAACATTAAAATTGGAGACAGTGTTCAACTTAAAGTTTTTTCAGATTAAATGGGACAAAACTAGACATGGGTCAATTATAGAGCATAAGAGGTCTAAAGCATATTTCTAATCTCTGAATTTATTTTTAGATCTCTTCTGAATAGTAAATACAGTGGCAAGAAGCATATTTCAAAACTGTGCGTTAAGGTCTGGGTCATATTCTTAAAACAACGGTATTTCAATGTTTTAAGTAATATCTGGGAAACCTGATAAATATTGTTTTCTTTGCATAATGTCCCCATATTATATCAAAGTCCATTTGTTTTTAGAGGGGAAGAACAAGCCGGTAATAACATAACATAGTCTACACCAATGGATTTCAAATAATTTTACCAATATTTTGGAAGGAATCCAGAGCCCCCTCTGAGGTACGTGCCTGAGCCTGAGGCTGCAGGCAGGGGTTTGATGGTAGATGTGCACAGCCAGGAGGCAGCTCCTGGCTCCCTGCCTTTCCTTGCAAAGGGCCCAGGGTGCTGCCGCTGCTCCCCCGAGGTGCAATCGGTCTGGGTTGCTGTGGCTAGCCTATTGCATCCACACTGCACCAAGCCCTGTCCCGCTAAATCTCTGCCTCCACCTGACAATTTGGACAGTCACTGTCTCTGGGCCAACCAAACACTGATGAGGACTTGCTGCTTCGCTTCGGCAGCGTTCGATGCCCCTGTGCTTACCCTTCAGCAAGTCAGGAGCACTTGGGAGGCATTTGGGAGTGGGCACATGGCTATGGTGTCTCGCTGGTGGACTGTTTCTCTTTTACTAGATCTTGTCAGGTGCTCCTGAGAAATCGTTTGGACAATTGTTTTGGGGTCTTTTTTCCTTAACCCCAGGAAAGGTTGGATAATGCCTTGCAATATGAAGATTTCTCTGCTGTCATCCGTGAATGTCAAGTACAACGAGAAGTCTGCAGGAGCAGTACAAAAGCTAATCCATTTGGAGTCCTCTTGGGGCAATGAGCTTCACAGATCAATGAAGTGTTTCTAGACTGTTGCTTTTCAGCATCACTGGGTGTCAGTTTCCCTGAAGAGAGACCACCAGGACCACCTTGTCCTGGTGTGAAGACCTTTCTTGCATTAGTATGGTCCAGCTGCAAAGCAGCACCACAGGCTTGTAGGCCAGGGTCACTGGTGAGTTTGTGCAATCAGCTTGACCTGGGTAAAAGGCTACTATTGTTTGAGAATTTTTATTCAGTAGCATTTTGGGCCAATTTTGCACTGGAGCAAAAGAGTTGAACAGTCCAGAGAGAATCAGAAATCTATAACATTCAAGGCATTTGAGGCCACATTTCATTCACCTCTGTATCAGTTCTGACTTGGCCACATGAGGAAAATCCATGTCATAGTCTGGCAGCCTCAAGTTATTCCATTTACATGCCATAAAATGCAAGAAATGCAGAAGCAAATCACTAACCCCAGTGAAATCACACCCAAAAAAGTCATTACTCTGTGAGCCCAGTCACCCCTTTTATGCCTGAAACCTCCCCAGAAGACTAGACTAATAGATGAGCTGATTATACTATGCCTGAAGGTCAAGAATCTGGAGCTATTTCTGGCTACAGGGGAGGAGGAGTGAATTCCAAAACTCAGGAGGCCCTTGCATTGTGCAGCCTCCCAAAAGTCCTCCTTTGGCTGAAGATGCACCAGCCTAGCTGCCCCCTCAGTTGGTTATTAGCAGCTCTGGGTTCTCTGCCATCACAGACTGGCAGCTAGAGCTTTTCTGGGGGTTGCTTTGCTTTGGCAGCAAGAGCTGGGTTATGCTCGCAGCCGGCTGGTGTTTTGGGCTGTGTTTGACTGTGTTTGGGCCAGCTGAGCAACAGGGCTGTTACAACCCTTTTGTGTTTTCTGTTGCTTGTAACTGGGTGTTTGCTCCTTGCTGTTTGAGCACCTTTAATGTGAGGGAGGTTGCTTAAAGGAAGAGATGAACGAGTTTGAACAAATTCAAGCATCTGGCATTTTCCATCTGGGAGTTATGAATGAATAATCACCATATTCCAGTAATATCAAAATTGCAAATCAGTTGAACTAAACAGTAGAAGTTTCAGTGGGACTTTCTAGTTGTTTTTTTTTATTATTATTTTTCTGAATTACCAGTCTAAATTCATCTTGTAAGTGCTGTGTAAAAGGAAAATGTGCTATACTTACAGAGGGAGGTATGTTCAAGGGTCAAAGCATCTACTATTTTATTTTGAAAGGGAATACTGTACATCTTAGGTCTAACCAAATCCAGTTCTAGTGGTTTGTCTTGTTTGTTCACAACAGCCTAAACTTGCTCTCAGAAATCCTGGAAAGCTGCTTTAATCAAAGAGTTGAGCATAACGGGCTAAAGCATGGAATGGCTCCTTGAGATACATTCAAGCACTTGACAGTTTGAGGTGTCCATAGCAGGTGTGGGATTTGCTATAAGTGGACAATTTATAAACAGAGCTGACAACTGGGAAAACAAAGCAGCAGGAGCGTGGCATTCCTGAGCTGGTAGCACCTTGCCCATTAGATGTTCCCTGGTGCATGTTTCAGGAGATCAACCCTGCTCAAAGGGGGCGAGCTGGCTTATGAGCAAAGCAATGCTACCTCGGGGCACCCAGCAGAACTGCTAGGTACTGCTAGGGCAGTGCAAATCAGTTTTTTACTTTTGTCCCTCCTTAATCAACTCTATATATTGGTTAATTCTTGTATTGACAGTCTTTACTGTCTGCATTTTGCAAAGGGAAAACCCTCAAAACTTAGGCTTGCTTTTAAATGTTATTGAGGGTTTTGCTCTCTTCTGCATAACCAGCGTGGCTCATCACATGTTTGCACCTCATGTTTTTGCAGCTAATTAATTGCCTTTGCTGAACATTCCTCGAATTAGTCTGAAGTCTTGAGTGTAGAGCATCCTTCAAAAAGGCAGGGCTTTTAGGGCTTATTATAGCAGTTCTAGCTGTAAGGGAGGCACCGATGCTGCACGGCAGCCGGGTGGGAGGCTGGCCTTGGCCCTTCATTCAATTAAACTTCACACTTCATGGATTAGGTGGGCTGTGCTTTCACTTTGCTTTCTGAGTCCAAGCAGGTCCAGCAGGAACAGAAGCATCTCACCACTACTTCCACAGGTTTTGATTTTTTTCTTCAATCGGAACAAGCCAAGGAAAAGAAGAGGAAAAATACTGCTACTTCTTTCCCCCCCTCCCTCACTTTGACCAAGGATCTAGTTCCTCTGGAGAAGTGGCTTTGGGGTTTCAGCCCCTCCGCCCCTTCCCTCAAAGCACAGGAGTATTACACATGCTCTCACTTCTCATGGTTGGTTGCAAACTCATGGTTTTGTTATTCTGGTCAGGAGTACATCTGCTTCTGCTTTGCAGGCAGCTCTCCTCCACTTTGCTCTTCCACATTCTTCAAGAGGTCAGGCACACATAGAAATATGAGCCTTTTTTTTTCCCCCCCCCCCAGTCCTGCCCTATAACACTGCAACAATGGGGCTGCATGTGTAATCTTAACACACCTTTTAATATTTTTCCTTCCTTAGCAGGAAATGGGAGGCAAAACCTACGTCTGATCCCTCCTGACACAAGTATAATATGACACTTAATCACCAGGACACCTGGGGACAGGTTCAAATCTTTGCTCCATCTGGTTCATACTGGGAACTTATTTAGGAGACATTTTCTCCTGCTGCTGTTGATTCACACTGTGTAAGTAATTAAATATCCATTGGGCTAGAAAGAGGAGTGCTGCTCCAGGCAGTAAAACACTCACAGCAGGAGGCTGGCTTTTCCCTCCCCAGGTGAAACAAAAGTTCTGAACATCAGCCTGTCTGATTCTGTGGCAGGGCTTGTATATGCTCTCTCTCTGCCATTCTTCTGATCTAGAAACTCATGCCAGGAGCCAAGGAGCACTGCTTGATGCAGCTGATGCTGCGTCACCTCTGCCACAATTTTTTATTTCAGCAAAGGCACAATTTCAGCAAGTAACTGTTTCAATGCAAGAGTTCTAAGCAGTTGTAGATGTGCTAGCCAGGACACTGATGGGCTCTGACAGCCATTGTTTCAAAAAGAGTGATGATGGGTTTTAATGATGGAAATTTGGATGGTCAGTACTTGTAGAGTTACTCTGCTCTTTGTAGCCCTAAGTCAGTAAGGTCTTTAAACACAGCCGTAGCCCTATGAGTGGGATCATTTACTTGCTCTCATTTCTGAACATCCCCAGGTATGTTGGTAGATCAAGGCTGCGGAGAGCTGACCACAAGCATTTCATCTGCAAGCTCTCAGATGTGAAGCCTGTGACATATAGCTATATTTGACTTCTTAATGGCCCATGGATATTGTACTCCAGTGTATAACAAGGTATTGTCTGAACACACCCTCTGCAGCATAGCAGTGATGTTAAGCGTGATTAATTTTAAACATTTGGATCATATCTTCTAACAGCAATTGCTCTTTCTGTATTTTTGTGACTTTCTTTTCAGACAGGTGCTAGAGGTACCAGGGAGTCATTTTAAAATACCCTTGAATTCAGTCTCATTCTGTACAGTTCTTCAGCAAGTGCTACACTTTAAATATATGACTAGTAGCTTTTCCAGACAGGATATTTTCGGGAATTGATCAAATTCCACCTAACAAGGAAAATTCCAGCCTGTGTTGTAAAGATCAGTGAACCCTTGTTGACTTTTTGGTGGTCTCATGCTGTCAGTGTTTCAGTGTTCTTGGAATTCTAAGAATGCCTCAAAACATATTATATCCAACCCAGGGAATTCTGCATCTCATATTATCAGATTAAAAACAAAAAACAAAAACCCCTGTAAAATTAAAGAATTACAAGTTAATATTTGCTTAGGAAAAAAGTGATCAGGACACATGATTTTGTCATTTTATGAGTAAACAAAATTGTATGTGTTTGGTATGTTTTGTATACATTAAAAAATATATATATGACCTTTTCAAGGAACTATTTCTCATACTTGAAAATACTTGTAAGTCAAATCAATTAGAACAAAAATATAAAATATAAAGTGAGTAACAACCGAGATTTATTTACAAATACATATAGCTTAAAAATGGCAACCTATAATCAGAACAGAAATTTACATTGATTAAAAAACAGCTTTACCAGAGTAAAGTGCAAGACAAAAAAGCCCCAAACAAACCCCAAAATAAAATGAAAATACAAAATAAAAAAAAAAAAACCACAGAAATTTGATAACAATGAAAGCAAAGAGGAAGCCAGATGCTCTGAAACACTAATAAAGGAAGGTAAAGCACACAAGAGAGAATCTAATGCAGGTAGCAGCAGATATTCAGGAACAAAACTAACTCATAAAACTGTGGTTTGAAAGAGAGGAACTGGCAATAATAATGATAGAATATCACAGCTGGTCAGTATGTTATTTTTTTTAAATATTCATAACAATGAAACTTTTCATTGCAATGATACTACAGGATGATACAAAAATGAAGCTATTAGAAAGTAATTAGTATATCATTAAATCAAGATGATTGACATCTGAACATTAAAAAAAAATCTTGTGGATCAACACTGCTCATTTATAATACTTTCTGGAGCCCTAGAAAATTTCCATGAGAACTGAGGCAGATATTTTCAAGCTAATACTTAAAAGGACAAAAGAACAAAGTAAGTCTAGGATTCATCCTGATCTTAGGAAAAATAAAGTTGGTATAGGTTTCCATTTACAAAAAATTAAGAAAGATGGCAATTTAAGCCAAGATACACAGAGTTCTGGCAAAAGAATTTTCCCAAGGTAGGCTGCTGTATTTTTTGAGATTGTATGTTCAGTGCTTTTAGTAGAAGCTTTGACATAAAAAGAAAATTTAATTTAGTTCTATGATATTTTTATTTAAGCATCAATAGCACATTAATACATTAAATACATTAAATACTCTACTTATTATGTCACAAATGTAATTCCATGTGAGCATTTACCAGTTAAATTTACTTCCACTGCAGCCTGTGGCATTTTGTAACATGATTAATAACTTGAAAAAATAATACCACTGCAAACAGAATTTGCTATTGACGTGAAGACTGAGGAGTGGAAGAGGGATGAGCTGCTGATACACAGTGCTCTGGAGGGCTCCGTGGCTCAGAAAAGCCAGCTATAAGATCATACTCCTGGGCACAAATGCAAACCAGGCTTATGGGACAGGAAAGGAAACACTGGAAAAAGGAGTTGGAAAATGTGGTTGATAATCAGGTATAAGGCAAGAGGACTCATGAGTTCTGTAGTCAATGTCAAAGGCCATGGCGGTATGCAAAATCTGCAACCTCCCTGGTGAGTGAGGCCTCCCTGTCCTCTTCCAGCACATGGTTCCCTCTCAGCCATTTGGAGGGGAAGACCATGCCCACCCTATCTAATCTTTGAGGGTTGGAGGAGGTCATGGGTGGAGGTGCCAAACTGTCATCTGTCATCACAAGGCAGACTGTGCCTCTGTCTGTATTTGGAACACACGCATCTCTTCTTGGAGTGTTTGGATAGCCATACACCCAAAGTGATGTTGAAGCAGTGAAGGGGGCTCAGAGAAGAGTTCTGAGAGCAGCTAAGGACCACAGAGGATGATACTCAGGGAGACACCCAAGGTATTACTTGCATCTGTGTCACTGAAGAAGAGATGGCATCTCCTTGTTGTCCTTTTCCATCCTCCTTTGGAAGCTCTGCTCTCTCTAAGTGCTTTCTCAGAATATTTTCCTGGGTTTCTAGGGCTTTCTGCACTGCAGCTTTGCTTCCACAGGCTGCTGCCATAGTCTTCCAGCCAACTGAGATTCCCCTCCACTCCCATGCAGCTTAGGCCCTTATTAAGACTTCGCATTAAGCATAGCACTCCCATAGCATTTTGGAGACTCCCCCAGTGCCTTCCGTGCATTCAAATGTTCCCTGAGCTTTCCATGTTCTTTTTTTAGCCTGTACCTTTTTTATTTTTCAAGAGTTCTAAATTATGTAGGTAAAAAATCTCCATAAAATCTTGCAAGTGAACCCATTTAGGAAAGAAGTAGATGCATGTGACAGTAATGGTAAGTGACTGCCGTGAAGGAAGTCAAGCAAGTTTAAGATGAGTGTAGCTAGGTTACAAATTAAGTTCAGCCAATAAAATCTCATCTTGTTTTCAAACAGAGACAGTATCAACGACCAATGGCAATGAGAAACTAGGAGAATCAAGGCAATGATAACTCTTAATGTGTGTGTGGGTTTTTAAGATTCATAACCAGCAGTAGCAAATTACCATATCGCTTCATGTTGGAAATTTGCATGAAATAAAACATCAGTTGCTGTAGGTCAGAAAGTGTCTGAACTGGAGCAACAGACCAATAACTATCCCACAACAGCATTGAGCTTCGGAGGCAGAGAAAGGATAATATGATCCCTGAGCGAGTTTCTGGTAGAATCATGCAGTTACATTAAGCATCAGATTTTAGCCAGCATGCTACATCTGTCAGCATTTTGATGTTCATGTGAGAAGAATTGCTCTGTGACATTCCAAATATTAGCAGCAACACCGATCCTACCAGCTTAATTGGTTGTGTATCTATATTAACTCAGTCTGTAACCTCAGGATTGAGGATGAAATGGGTTTGTATCTTTCATCTAAGATGAGTTTTTCAGCCGTTCAAGTTCTTTGCAGACCTATTTATTTGTACAGGCAAATAAGGAGAGGACATGCCAGAGGCCACAATTAGCCCAGAGGCTGCTGCTCCCCAAACAGTGTGGTGTGTCATCTCGGTGAGGAACATAACCGAACATGAGTCCCTCTGAGCTCACCAGGGCTACGGGCAAGACCAAGAGTGCAGGTAGGCAAGGGATGGTCACTTCCAACATGTTCCTTCATCTTTTGACAGTGCATAAGAAATAAGGTCCAAAAAGTGTACGCTGTATGAGGCCTCAAGGCAAGCACTGGAAATTGTCACACTTCAGGACCCCGCTCCAGTAGCTGACACTGTCAGACAGCCAGCACTTTCTTCCTTAAATCACCCACTGCAAGAGCATCAATCTTTTCAGTATCTAGTCTTCCCGACTACGCATTTAAGATGAAAACCACCCCTGCTCCAAGGTCCTCCACTAGTATATCTGACCCTAAGATGTCTTTGCCTAAATGTCCCCGGTGTGTTTATTTGTTGATAACCATTGAATCCTCCTTTGCAGCAATATGCATGCTAACTCCTTCTTCTATCCCCCTGTAGCTGGTATGGAAATTCTTCCTCTTGACTTAGGAGTATCTTTGACCAGATGATCCAAGGTAATCTAGACAACATACGTAAGGCCCTGTGTAACCCTTTTTGTTATGCCTTTTTAATCCTTCTACGGGTGTCTGGCAATTTCTTCCCTAGCATCCACCACATCTTCCTGCCTGAGGGCCGGGCCAGCCATCGCCCAGGGTTCTCTGTGCTCCCTCAGGGATAACACTGAGCCTGCACTCGTAGTTGTCTGCTGAAGGGACCTCTCTGGTTCAGTCGATGTGCAGAACCAGGCATGCTCAAGCAGGGACTTACCCTCTGATTTCTGTAAGCCAGATTCCTGCTACAAGCCTTACTATGCTTGTTGCCATCTTCATTAAGCCTTGCATGTGAGGTGAGCTGCCAGTAGAAACAGCATGCCTGATGTCTCATTTATGTTGCTTCACTGACATGTTAGCCCCTGGCTAGGAAGGCTCCGGTACCCTGCAGAAAGAAAGCCCAAATGGCTCCAAATCAACAACCAGAGGTCATAGGATGTATTGGCTTGGCAGACGTGACTGGTTGAATATGCCTAATCCCTGTTGTCCAGTTGCAGGAGTGGATGGGCAGCTCAGAGCATGTTTTGGTTAGAGCATTCCTATCCTAGGAAAGAAAGAGGGTTCCACATCTTGGGAAGGCCCTGGAAGGAGGTGAGATAAACGCTGAAGTAGAATTGATTAAGTCATGGTGCTGCAGCCCAGACTTTGCCAAGCTGAATTTGTACAGCTGCCTGGTTGGTGATGGTTATGTGTGAAGACTGCTGTCTGTACAAGGCTTTTTGGAAATACTGATATATTTGTGAGCAGGCATTTCCTATCACAGGTCTGAGCAAGCCCAAGGAATATAATCACCTAACCATTTGAAACCACCATGCATCGTGTCAGAAGTAAAGTTGGCCATGGTTTCAGAGACCAAGTGCTGTGCCCATCTCTCCTTTGGTACATCTTGTCCCCCTGCTTCTCAAACAACCATGCACACCCTTTCTCTCTAAGAGTTTGAAGAAGCGCTGTGTTTACTGGCAGGGCTCTAGCTGTGTGCACTGAACTCTGCTTAAAATCCAGTCCTGCACATCCAAATGAGACACAGCCATCGGGCTCTTGGCGACATGCCACCGAGGTCCTCTGTCTGTGTAGCTGATGCCCCAGCGTTCTAAACTGTGCTGCATCCTACTGGGCCACCAGGAATTGAAGGACAGGCTTTGTTTTAGGGTTTTGCCTCGTGAATAGTAATTTGTTCTGTGGTGACTTCCCAGCTGTTTTCCAATGAGCTGGCATGTGACAACACGGTGTCTCCAGTCAGTCTGAGGCCTCCCAAACCTCCAGCCATGACAAGGGAATATTTATATCTCACATGCACAGCAGGCCAATATTTTCTAAGTTATCTTGGCTCTTTTTCCCACTCAAAAGTGCTCTGTATCCACTGGCTTTTTCCAGGGGGAGGGCAACAGGAACCGACACGGAGTCAGTCGGATGTCCTTTTGTGTCTAACATCCTGCCTCTCTGAGAGAGGCTAGGGGTATGTACTGCAAAGGAAGAAACAAGAAACCTTGTAAATGAAAAATCTGCCTACATATTGTTATCTTAGCTGATGATTTGTACCATGAAGCTCAGTAGTTTGCCTCTCTTCATATGTCTTTTCCTAGATAAATAAGAAATACCAGATTCCTGATAGCTCTTGACTGCAATATTATTTTCCAGCTGCGAGTTTCACATGATAACACTAAGAAAAAGAGACAATTTCCCATCCCTGCATTTAAAATCGGTTGCCCTTTCATTTCTTAGGTATGACTTCCATCGTGAGAAAAGTCAACAGGCAGCTATTTATATAAATTTCTAGTTTCTCGCCTTGAAATTAACTGTCTGCAATCTTTCAGATGCCTCACCTGGCTTGAACTCCTATTTCTCTTTGAAGATTTCTTCTCTTTTCAGTGTACTGCCTCTGTTCTCTCTGAATAATATTTCTGATGAATTTGATATTAATTTAGAAGCAGTTTCAGTGTACTCATTATTGTATTACATATATTGCCCCCATGAGTACACTATCTACCATATAACCAAAATAAAAAAGCAATATGAGCCTATCTAAGACCAAGTACTCCCTCCTGCTATCTCTTATTAAATATATGTATTGGTCCCAAATCTCCTTTATTTTAAAATAGGAGTTAATAAATAAAACATACTTCAATAAGGTTGTCATGTGCAGCTACAGAAGTATTGTCACAGGAGATGTTTTAGCAAAGTTTTCCCAGTGTGTTCAGCAGCATAAAAATGTGCTTGCTTTTTTTTTTTTTTGTCATTCCTAAAATTCACCACTGAAGCCAACCTTCACCAAAGCCTTAGTTCACTGAAAGAAGAATAGGACACTTCAGTACAGATTGACAAGGCAGTCTGCGTGGAGGGAGGAAACATACTCCCTTCATGTGATACTATTAAAGCTCATTAAACTTTGAGCAGTACAATGGTACTTATTATGAAAAATCCTAGAATCATAGAATGGTTTGGGTTAGAAGGGACCTTATAGATCATCTAGTTCCAAGCCCCCTGCCATGGGTCAGGACACATTCCACTAGACTAGGTTGCCCAAGAAGTTGAAGCAAATGCTTGAGCTCCTCCTCCTTGGACATTCTAGCCAACATGTTATGGACTATTTTAAGAAAGGAGCTGTTTCTGTGCCTAAACTACCTCTGCAGCACAGTCAGAAATTACACAGTCTGAATTACATGTGTTGTATTCCTATATTCCACTGGGAGTATACCAGTATATCTTTTACAAAGTGTGCAAAAGGATGATGAATAGGATTTCCAGTTTATGTTTTTAATGTGACACATGAGAAAAAACCTGTTGAAAGATTGCAAGTATTGCATATGTTCTCAAACTCTTATGAAATTAAGCTATATTTCAAGTATAGTTTGTTAAAAACATGAAAAATGAGATAAACATTTTTTAAAACATTAACATTACGGGAAGCTTTCCCACACCCCACTATTGAACTCAAATCTTAGCAAGTAGTTTTGGTTATCAAATAATTGGCCAAGTTGCCTTCTCTTTGTTTTTAATATCTTTATTGGCACAACAATGTGCACTAGAGCTACCAAGGATAGTAAGGTATGCTAAATACCTCGGTCCTGAGGACACTTCACAGCAGTAACTGGGTTTCATGCAACAGATCCATCTTTTATAAAGGCTAAACCTGAGAAGGAGTTGTAGCTCACTATAACTCATTATGGCTACGTGTATTATGAATTTTTGCTTTGATGACTACACCGATAAATGGAGAGGAATAGGTGTAAGGTAGGTCAAGCTGAAATGGAATTTTCATTTTTCCTGAAAAAATAATCTCCACAAAATGCTTTGTTTCTTTTCACCTCAAAAGTTTCATTTTGTTTCAAGACATATATATTCTTTGATCTTTTTCTTAGTGCTAGGTCTATTTTAAAAGGTTCTTTACCAAATAAAAGAGGAAAAACAAAGCTTCCATGATAAGAAAAATCAGCACTTGACTTTTTCAGAATGAATCATGGCAAATCAAAATCTTCAAAACACTTTAACTTTTTGTGTAATCACTTCTATATTCTAAATGAAGGGAATTGGTGAACCTAGCTAAAATTTGCAAATTGTTTCTTTCTGCTACCACATCTTTCAGTGAATTTGCTGTTAAATGGAATGATTTCACCTCTGTCATTCTCCAACATTTGAAGCAATTTTTCAAGTGTTTCATCTTTCACCCAATTACATGCTTGTGTATTCTTTCCCTCCTAGCCTCCTAAGTTCCCAAATTCCTCCTTACGTAGCCTGCAAAATATTCATTTCCTTTTGAGAACATGGAAGCCTTAATCGCTGTGGGTTGTGCAATAAAGACCTCCAGGAAAAGCCTTAGTTCACCAGAAGAACTTACAGCTCTTAGGCAACGCTCTCAGATCTCCCACCGCGGCAAGGCTCCTGGCATGCCAGGGTGGCACTGCCTCCCTGAAACACACCCTGGATTGCTGAGCTGTGTGGAGCCACCGGGACCTCAGGACCTCGTCTGACCTGTGCTAGCACTGACACGATGTGACTGAATTAGACTGTGTGGCTGTGGCCAAGGCAAGGGGAAATGAGGCTCAGCAGCACACGGTGCAGAGGACTTGGTGACTGGCAAACTGGGGTAATCTGACTGTACATGTGAAATGTCCAGAAGGATGGAAGAGAGAAGATCACTCCCATTAACCCTCTTAACCACATCCATTTTAATATATAATGTGACACATCAGTGAAGTGTAGAGCTAGCTGACAAAGGGGAGTCATTTTTAGAGTAGCTCAGATTTTATGTCTGGTGACTACGTGTTCCAATGGCTATCTCAGAGCAGAGCCTGTATTGCTACCTATTCATCTAGAGGGTATGTAAGTTCTCGGGGAGTGAGGCACTCAGTATGCAAGAGAATGGAGGCAGGCAATATTCTAGAAATGCCAGATCACTCCACACCTACTTCACCTAAAATTTTGGGGCCCTGTTTTGTGATCTGGGGCTCTTTGTAACAAAATGGTGAATCATGAATGCTCTTGATGACTTCACATCACGTATAGGCCACATAGGCACAGGTGTTGGGAAAGTGTCATTCATTCCTCTCGAAATGTGTGGCTCCCACCCTGGTGAGGCCAGTCCTTGGCAGCGACCTGATGCTGCGGAGGATGTGATACCTGCTGGAGCTGCCAACCATGGAATGAGAGCACTTACCGTCTTTCAAGTTCAGGCCCATGTAGAGCACATCTCCCTGAATCTCTGAAAGGCAAATACGTGAGCTAATGGCTGCAACACACACACATGCTTTCAGCGACGCAGTCCAAGTGGCATTGTGTTTATGAAAGATATTTAAGAACTGCTGACAATTTTTTTTCCCTGACAACTTCGGCACTCAGTTTGGCAACCTATGCTCCTTTCAGTTTTGGCCTCAGACTTGGTTGTCTTTCCCTGCTTCACTGCTAAGCCCAGGGAGAAGCAGCAGCCACGCCTGTGCCGTGCCCGGCAGAGGTGGCACCTGCGCCATGGGCCGCCCCGCTGCCCCGGCTGCCAGCAGAGCTCCTTCCCGGGCCCTTATAAGGAGATCACCCACGCCAACCTTGCCCAACTCACTTTATCTCAAAACAAGGAATAAATGTTGTTGGCACAGAGGGGTGCCTACTGAAGCTCGAGCCTGATACACAGGCATGCATGCACGAGCATGTTTTGCCTCGGCACCCGTCAGTGCAGCTTTTTCTGTGTAGGAGGGCACTAGCCTATCTTCTGCCCCCAGGACCTCCGTGCTCAACTGTTTTGCTGTGCTCACCCCTCACTGGTTTTCGTCCTTCATCCTCAGCCCCATACTCTCTTGCTGACAGTCTCACCCTGTTGAGCACCTGGCAGGAGTGCTATGGATTTTCTAGGTGCATCACTCATATTTGTTCCCTCTCCAGTTTCTAGTTCCTCTTTTCACTTCTGCCTCTTCTGCTTTCCACCTTTGGCAGGGCAGGGTTTTTTTTCCACTTCAAGCGTTCTCAAACACCTCTCCTTTCCATCTGCCTTTTGACTTTATCTCCTATCCAGGATCTTGAAACACAGACACATAAGCTTTGGTTCATGCCTGCCATTTGTCTGACAACCTCCCTTTCTCATTCTGTCCTTCTGAGATACTTTTTTTTTTTTTTTTTTGCTCTCTCCCTCTCTTTCAGTCAGGTGATCAAGTGCAACCTTTAGGAAGGGCTAGATTGCCTCTCTACTCTTGCTGCAAGCCAGGAGTGAGACTTCAACAGCAAAAGGCCAAGGGTGGCCTGCTCTAACTGCAGAACAAGACATTAAATAGTAGAGCAATATTCACATAAAGAGGATTGTTCTTCACAAGTGTGCAAGCCTGCTTGGCTTTGGCTTCTTTCTTTCCTCTCTCTTGAATGCCCTGCTCACACAAAGGAAGCCATCTTCAAGCTCACTTCCCACCTCATCACCAATCATTCCTAATCATAAGGAAGTTACTTTCCCTCCTCCTTGTTCCCACCCCATTGTTTTCTTACCCTTGCACGCCTCCCTCAACCCTTCCCAGCTGAAATGTCACTGTTGTGGCTCCTCAGCTCAAATGATGGAGAGCAGAGCTCACAAGAGTGGATTTCCATCTCTCTGCCCAGACCAAGATTATTCGTTAATCCAGTCTGTGGCTGAAGGAGCTCTGGGAAGTTTTCTCTGCCATAACTGCTATGCAGAACAGTGTGAAACACAGCAGCACTGAAAGGCGGTATTATGCAGCCCTGCCTACACCTCAGGCTGGACCCTCGAGCAGTTTGCCATTCGAGCAGTCCAGGGAATGGCTGATCTCTGCACGGTTCACAGCGCTCAGTGGCCTTCCCAGGCATGATGTGAAGGGCAAGGACTTCCAGAGCAGTCCCTCCATCCTTGGAGCACATCAGGAAACCAAAATCCTTTCTAGACAGGATCCAGTTTCTTACTTCTCTTTCCTGAGCTTAGGATACAGAGTTGCCTTCTGGAGGAGTTAGTCGTTTGCAACAGCTTTGAGACAAAGGACTCTTGCTCTGTCCTGTAGGGGGATGAGCATGACCCATTTCAGCATATTCCTGTAGTTCTAATCTGTCTATGAATGGAAAAAACCAAAATCAGAACAAAATTTAACAGATTAAATTGCCATTGAGCAACAGTGGCAGCCTTGGCAGGCAGCCACGGGAAGCTGAGCAGGGAACTGCTGGGACAGTTTACCTGTCATAAGTGCTGTCCTCCATGTACTTCCATCTGCACCGCAAAAATCGACACATGAATCTCCAGTTTCTATCTGCAATCTGACAATTTTTTTCTGTTTGCATGTGAAATCAGGGAAATAGGATCTAAAATGAAATTATACTTCTCCACATGTCTATAGGGTGCTCCCAGGCAAATGCCCCAATGCACAGTCTGGAGTGAAGCCAGGAGTATCTTAATGGATGAGTTGGTCAGGACAGGGGGTCTGTTCTAACTAAACAGGGCCTGACACAGACCTGAGCAGCAGCTTGCAACTGTCCGTAATGTTGAGCCATTAGCAGGGCCCTGGCAGGGTTCTGGCCCTTGAGAGCCCAGGCTGCAGTGCGCAAGGGACAGGAGCAGCTCAGGGTTAGCTCATGCCAGCCACTTTCCCAGGGAACAGCTTGAACGCAGCCATTTGTCCTTGGAGGCAAGCATGCTGAAGCTGTGTAAGTGCATGCTATGCCATGCTAGCTGCCCTGGGGGCTAGAAAAACCATTGGCTTTGCTAGGATAGATGTAGCCTCTCAGTTTGGCTAGATGTGTTCTGGTATGCATAAAAAATCATGTGCTTCAGGGCATTTAGGCACAGGGGCACTTAATTTCTGAAACCTAAAGAGCCACAGGCAAGGAGATAGGTACCTAGATAGTCACACCAGCCAAAAGAGTGGTGCTATTGGGCGTGCAAGATAGCACAGCTACTGTTGCCTAAGGATGTTTTTGCCAGGAACTGTCAGTTCTTTTGGTATTTCAAGTGCCTTAGCAGGTTAGACGGGTTTTTTTACAAAGTGTTTTCTTGTAGATAGGCACCTGAACCCAGTGTATACAACACTGAAGCTCCTCAGCACTATTTTGGGTCTGGTTTGTGTATCCTTGTTTAGCAGATTGATCACTTCACACTTCACAGATCTGACTTGAAATTATGCTTGCAGTGTGCTTCTCGGGGAGTGCTGGCCTGGCACTTTGGCAGCTTGCCTCCCATGGTGGCATTAAACTGGCACCTGTTTTGTCCCTTGAAAGGCACGAGGGAATCAGTACAGCAAGTCTGCATGCTGCAGAAATGGGCAGTAAGTGGGATTTCAAAAAATGTCCATGGCAAGTTTTGCAGCAGCAGTGAGCCTCAGGCCCTGATCCATCCCCTTTCTGCATTAGCACCTCCACATTTGCAGGACAGAGCTCACTGAGCATCCCCACCTGCAAATTCATAAAGCAAGCTGTTACAGTGTACACCATCCAGTTGCTGGCTGTGACTGGACTGGGTTCATTGCTTCAAGGGCAGAGCTAAATAATCTCAGAAAATAAGTAATAAATAATAAGAAATAATCTCTTGTGAACTGTTAGCATTACATGCTATTTTAACTGTATGCAGACTTCTCCACAACAGTTGATTCTTGACCTGTCCAGTTATTGTGACACTTAGAGTCCATTGTAAAATGTCTGATTGGTTTGAGGATTGTCAACATCTGCTTCTAATTCATGATCTGTGGTTATTTTAAATATGCCATGGAATATGCCATGGAAGATTTTGTTCAGATATTTCCCCCCACCCCAGTTTTCTTGGGGGAATTTGAAACCAATAGTCATGTCTCAGTTAGGAGGGATGTTTAAAATCTTGCTGACTGAAGCTCAGAGGAACTCCTCATTATCTTAAGCAGAAGTCAGGAGAAAAGGGGAGCCCTGCCATGCAGACAAAAATCAGAGATGGAGAAAAGTCCACATTTCTCCCAAACTAATTGATTCTGACCCACTTACACTAACAGAAGTTTTTCCACTGCCTGAAGGGGAGATCAAGATCAGCTCCTAGTTGAAAGATAATACATTTTTTATGTTCAAATACTATGTACTTTTCAAATAACAGCATAGCTATAATTTTAAAGGGTACACTACCTTTGTGTTGAGCAACATTGGTGAAAACCAAACAGGACACCTTTCTTCATTCATAACGCCCCTGTGGGTAAGTGCACAGAATATAGGCC
This sequence comes from Falco biarmicus, assembly GCF_023638135.1. Lineage (NCBI taxonomy): Eukaryota > Metazoa > Chordata > Aves > Falconiformes > Falconidae > Falco > Falco biarmicus. Next base: position 65,966,385 of record NC_079311.1, read on the forward strand.
TTCTCTGTACATTTAGGCTGCGGACAATTAGTCACGGGGAAGAGAAGAAGACACACTGGATTATTTGGGGAAAACCAAGAGAATTTAAATTGATATTTGTGAACAAGCCCTAAATTAAATAACTTAATAATTTAAATATTTATCTAGTTCAGTTGTGAGCCTGTCACGGACAGCATCTCACACATACACAGAACTGGTTTATGGAAAATGCCCTGATATAATCTGACACCATGTCAGAGCATATCAGTGGTTTAGAGGAATCCTCCTTTATCAGGGAAGCAAATTATCAGGTTCCTACTCCAGACAGGTGTCTATCCTATTCATGTCACTTAAGTGTTGTAAACTAAGAGTTGCCACTGTTCTTTGCATGGCAACATAGCCGTCTTGCATTCCCAGGTATCCCAATCAGAATGAGATTGTACTGTACAGCACCAACCAGATTATTCTCCGATCTCATATACCTCTGCCTTCCTCAAATCAAAAAAAGTCTGTGCAGAGTTAAAGCAAAAGAGACTTTAACTTTCTGAATTTCCTATTTTTACCTTACATCATCTTTGAGTGCTACCACCTTTTCAAGTGTGAGCAGCTAGAAAGGGCAATGGCTCTGGTTTGCCTACCTAAACATTGCTAACTCTCTCATGGGAGAGAGGAAACAGTGCAGTGTGTTAATACAAAGCAACTTAAACTACACATTTCAGTATGGACATGTACAAGCATTCAGGAACATGATCTGTGGTGATGTGTTGCTCAAGTTCAGCCTTTCATCTGGATATTGGATAATATATCAGGTGCAATGCAAATGGTGTCCCCTTGGGAAAAAGAATAAAGAGAAAAGAGTTTGTCTTTGTTTTATGGAGGCGGCAAGGGGAGATAAGTAATTCTCTCTAAACAAACTACAACAATTACACAGCAAATGAAAGATGAGCTGAGCTGGTTAACTGAGATCTTCTTTAGTGGCGTAATATTATAGAAATAACAGAGTTATATATTATACATTAAGAGAAGTAGAATCCTGTACCCCATGGATCTTTGGAGAGTTGTTGGTAATAGGTACAATATTCCCTCCATAACGATGTTCTGCTTTATTATTAATGGGCAATCTCATGAATTAACCACTGTTAATGTACTCTGTAAGTGCATGCAGCACAACTGCCTTTAGGAAGTTATTTTGTTATTCATAGAACCAGAGAACTGTGAGGCTGGAAGGAGCCTGGGAGATCATCTACTCACTCTGTCTGCCAGACATCTCAAGATTTTCAAAGAGTCAGGCTTCTCCACCAATGGCAAACAAAATTGGCTTAAAAAGGCTGTGATACACCAGCTGTGATTGATGGCAAGGTGCTTTTATTTTCCTCTACCTTGATGAATCAGCTATAACTAGAATATCGGAAAAGGGGAGCCGGCTGGCAAGTAGCAAATCCAAAAGCTTGTTATCCTTATCATAAACTATGTCCAACTATACTGAGTTGTCAGCTTTTGTAGGTGCCTCTTGGTGAGTGAAATTAGTTGTATACTACATGTGCCATGTCGGGGGCAGCTGAAAGCTAGGGAAATGCACAAGGTGCTCTTGGCAGCAATAGGGCTAGGGGAGAAAACATGGTCAAGAGAGGTTTTCGGAGCAGCCTAATTGTGAGTTTCACATAGGGCAAAATGTTTGCACCTACCGACTGGCACTTCTCCAGTCAGCTGGCTAGCTTGCATGTGGGATATGCTTGTACTAAAGGCAAATTTTGCACATTTACAACTAGCAAACCACTTGAAAACACTGTTTTGCTGTTTCCCTGGTCGCTGGGAGATCTTTGATCTATAGCAGCATCCAAGGTAAAGAGCCCACAGAGCAGATGGGGCCTTTGAAAGCAGACTTTGCATTAATGTACAGCGTGAGCGTAAGAGACCCCTGCGGTGTGGGGAGGCTCCACCACACAAGGATTTCAGTAGTTCCACATGACAACTGTGAAAAGCAGCCACTCCTCTGTCCCAAAGCTGTCTTTCCAAGGGGAGTCTCCAGCATGTCTGCTGTAGGGTGCTCACTTTGCATGCAGACACAGAGGCAGATGCAGTTTGCCTTGTATCTAAGAGCAAACAACCTGCAGAAACCAGGTTCCATGGGCTGGTGCTGGCTTGGGCAACAGCCTGCAAAAGAATAAGCTGATCTGAAAAGACATTGTTAACTCAGCTGCAGTGTTCAGAAGGTTTTCAGATGAGACAGAGTGGCATTTAGTCTTAATGTGGTATCTGAAACCAGCTTGCTCTGTTGTTTTCCCTAGGTGTGTCTTGCCTCCTTTGTTACCAGGAGAAGACTGGGGGAGCTGAATGTTTGCTTGCCTAGTGCGAGCTGCTCAGCATGGAAATGTGATGATTGCACTTTGCATGTTGTAAGCTGCTCTGTACCTACCACACTGAGGCTGTAACATCAGCACTGTTGTCAGATGGTACATTTTTGGAGGAGGCCCTGACTCTCCAGTGCCTCCATCAGTTGTTATATCAGTGCAAAACATGAGTCAGATTCTGCCATTTAGATATTTTACACACTTAATGTCAAAAGGAGAAAGGCAAGCGAATGGTTTTAGCTGGATTTTGGGGCAGCTGGATGGAGACACAAACATCGTTTGCACTACAAGGGGGAAAGGACTGTACCAACAAACTGCCTTTCTCTGCATGTGCCTTGTCACCAGTGGAAATTCCTCTGTTTGTACTAACACGTAATTCTTGCACTTGTGAGGATGGACCAGGTTAGTTGGCAGAGTGTGCACCTCAGTGCCAGCAACTGTCTCCTGCTCCAACACTGCCACACTGTATGACCGTGGCTCTGTAATGTAATGTGCACCTAGTGGGAGCAATAATGCATCCACAGCTTTTGGAAATGGGACTGGACTGGGGAGTTTAACTTGGTCTCCCTTTTCTGACAATGTGAAGCTTCACCTGCTGCTGCTGAAGATGCAGAGTTACTGTGCTGTTTGTGCTTACACAGAGACAGATAAACCTGAGCCCCACTTGGTGGGTGCGGATATGGAAGGCATTTTGCTCTCTGCCCAGCACTGGCACACAGACCCTGGATGAACGAGGCACCCAACGACCACCCTTGTTGGGATATAGAACGAGAGGAGCCTTCCCTTCCTCCAGGAGTGTGGGCTGTTTGCTGCAGTAACCTCTATAGAAATTGATGATGCTATTATGAAAAGCTTGTTTTGGGGTCAATGTGGCCACAGCTCGTGAAGGGACATCTTGCAAGGCAGCTGTGCCAGGCTGAGCCTCTGAGGCAAATACATCAGCAGGGGAGAGGCTGTAGCCCTGAGACTGAGGAATGAGCTACAAGGTTAGACTATAAGGGGGTGCAGACAGGAGCCCTGACACCTAAACACCACAGGAGAGACCAAAGGACATTAAAGACACAGCTAACCATGAACAGGGGCCAGCCCAAATCCAGGGGCAAGTTATATTTAAAATTAATTGGAACACATTCACAAAAATGAAATGTGAATTCACAAAAATTCAGTGGCTATGGAAGTACTGGCTGCAGTATGAGAGCATTGTGATTAAGTATACAAGCAGTAATAGATTACTTCAGCTCTGTTTATTGCTGCCTTTCCTTAAGGTTAAAATATGATGAGAATACAGTAAAATGGTCCTTATTTTCAACATGGTAATAGGTGTTCATTTAAAGGACTATTATTCTGTGTTCTTCATTTCATGCCAATATAACTTTCTTCCTCATGATGAGCAAATTAAGGACATATGATGTGCATTATGTTTGACTCATAATTAGCCAAAATGTTGTGTTCAGAAAGGTGCCATCAATAATTTGTTCTGTTGATGCATACAGTGATCTGTACTCAAGTACTCTCTATATACAATACTTTCAGTTACAATTTTGGTGAGGGAATAAATGGGACACCTACAAAACTGGCCAAAGATTTCCTGGCTTTTGGAGGACAGGATAAGAAAAACAGAGTTTCTAGACTGGGAAAAGAACTGAAAATGAACAAATGACATTTAACAAAGACAGATGTGATACACTCTATCTATGAAGCGGAGGTCAGTGTAAAATGCAGAATGGGTAGGCAGTGGTCCTGCTACAGGACCTCAGGGTGGTAGTGGAGCTAACAGTGCCAGACTGTTGCAAAAATGGCAAGTGTTATGTCAGCAGGACCATCATGTGAAAGTCATGGGAGGTAACTGCTGTATTTGCTTGGGTGAGGCTTCTCGACTGGTGTGAATTTGCTACGCTTCGGCTCAGCACTTAAAAGTTGTAAACAGATCAAGGAAAGTGCAAACAAGCGCAGAGATGACAGCACGAGAAAACGCAGGTTGTGAGGAACTGGATTTAGTCTGACTCAAAAAAAGAGGACTGAAAAGTGACATACTAGTCATACCTGGAATTAAAGACAGGAATAAATCGTTGTCAAATTCAGCAAGAGTGGGATATGATATAATTAAGTTAACTAAAGGTCAGCACAGTTAGGAGGAAAACCTTTCTAACTGCAGAGGTAGTTAGCATCTGAATAGATCGCTTAGGATCATTGTAGCTACCATGTCTTCCCTATCCCTGTGTCCCTGTCCCTGTACAAATACTGACTGGGATGCTGTGATTGGCTTCATATGGCTTTATAGTGTGGGAATGTAGCTGGAGTCCTTTCTAGCTCTATTCTCCTATGATTTTATGTCAATTGAACTGTTACTGTGGAAAACCTCCTCTGGCATGTGATCCAGAACACTTCATCTACTCAATTTTATGTTTAGGAAGTTTCCCTCCTGCATATATTGTAACCATATATTTTTTTAGTAATAACAATGATAATGTATAGGATGAAGGTAACAACTTTTACCCATCGCTCTCAAAACTCCTTACAAAGCTGAAGTTATTATCTGCCTTATTCATAAAGCAGAAGGCAAAGGCACAGGAAGGTTATGGGGTTGCTGAGTGTTCATAAAGTATGCTGGCAGCAAAAATGGGCACATAACCCAGGAGATGTCTCCCAGGCCTTTCCCTAGCTGCCAGACCACATTATTTATCCAACAAATTATGCTGATGAAGATGGAGTACCCAATTCACAGCCCTGACACAGCTTGTTTTTTCTTGTAACGTGAAGAAACCATAATTCTCTGGATGCTGAGGAAGTCCTGGCTGGTGGAGGTCCAAGGTAAAATCCATTCCATGAATCTCTCATAGAATGCAGGTTAATACAACCTGAGAACTGGGGCCCCAGTGTTAAAACACAATTACCTATTTTTTCTTCTGGCGAAAAACATGTTGTTCTGATTGTGAAACTGCCTATGATTTGATTTGGTAAAGTAAGAATACTTTATGTCAACAGAAACTAATATTGTCTAATTAATTAAACCACCTCATGATGCAATATGTAATATAATATATTTTCTCACAGTATTATGTTTTCACAGAGTTGTCACTCACTCTAAAGGTTACTGTCTTTCTTTTCTTTCCAGTACAAAAGCTAACTGTAAAACTTGAAACCCTTCTGGGAAATTGCTTGGATACACGAAGAACATACAACTCTGTTTTTCAGTTTTCAGTGCTTTCTGGGCCCCATATAAAGAGTTTTTTGTCAGCTCCCCTCATTTACATGTGCAGAACCATGTCTTCCAGTGTTGTGGTTTATTTTGCAGCTTTCTCACAACCTTTATAATTGCAGATGTTCATTAAGATAAAGCTTCAGTTCTTTTGCAAGAGTCTGTTACAATTTGTAGATACCCGTGTTGCTCAGTTTGCTGTTTTATAAAGAACGCTGTCTGTTGAAGAGCAAACCAAATAAATGCCATGAAATCGCTGCCTTTTCAATGTGTTCTTGCTATGTATGTTTTTGAGTGCTGCGTAAACAGCTGTGTCACACTTTACAAATGAGTAAGGAGGAAATGGCTTGGCTACCTTGACTGATTATTGTTGGTTTGTTATGACTGTCAGTGTTTGTATTGGAAAAACATCTGAAAGTCATATGAAGGAATGAGTGCTTCACCACACTGGATATTCTTCACATATCCAAAATCTTAGTTTGTGCTCCAGTGACATTACCATGCCATTTTTCCTCCTATCTTCTTCCTCTTCCTCTTTTTCTGTATCAAATGCAAGCAGCCTGTGCATGACAAAATTAAAAAATAGCTATACGCTACAGTCCAGACAGAGTAATTGCAGAGACTTCAAAGAAGAATTTATTCAGTCTTCTAGTTGCAATTAGATGCCCAATGCTTCAGGAACGATGTTGGTAAGAGAAGATGGTAATCCAGTATGCTATTGAGCAACCTGGTAGTACCTGCCTGCAGTCAGGACCCTGCCTTTCCAGAAGTGTTGGAGCAGACAGCGACAGTGAAACCCCAATGCCTTATTCAGGATAAACACACAGTGGGATGGCCACACAGCTCTGTTCACACCTCTTACAGGTGTCAACCAGCTAACAGCAAGATTAGCATAGGCATGGATCAATATAATATGGAGGGAAAGAGAAGTGTGAGTATCAGCACCATTTACACTGATTCGACAACTTTCAGTGTCTATGGCAGCTGGAGACAGTGTGCCATGCAGGGATGACATGCACACGTACTGGGGTGTGCAGAGCAGGCATGTGTTTGACAGCCGTGAACATGCCCATGGCAGAAGAGCTTCAGCGCTGGGCATAAATATGTCCAAGAAACAAGTGTCACATTTGTGTACCGTTTAATGGTGGTCAAATAATATCCACAGTTTGACACTCAAATTGTTTAAGCAATAATTTTTCATGTTATATATCCAGTTCTATAAATCAGTCAAAGAGTATTTGTTTAATAATTTAAATCCCCCAGTGTTTCAGGGAATTGCTGGTTAAATTATTGATGGTCATTTCTACATCATTCATTTGGCCTTAATAAAGCACCTAAAGTGTTGGTCTGATTATCTTTGCTTCCACTGGTATTGCAGCAGTGTATTTCCAATGGTATTTAATTCACAACATACCCACTGGTGGCCCTTTTGCCAAGTGCACTGACTTCTTAGGCTTCTGCTTCCCTGGTTTGTAATCAGTGCTTTATGAGCAACACTGTTGTTTCTGTACTGATCTATGAAATCTTACACATCATCTCAATATTAGTAAGAATTAAACACGATGCAAGTGTGAAATGACCCATGGTTTATATAGAGAGTGATCACAATGAGACAGTCTAATGACAGGGCAATTTAAAGTCTGCTAGTGCTTAAATCAGCTTGATTTATTTACTTAGGTGAAGGGAAATGAACCTGTGCTTTCAACAGGCTTCTGCCTGTATTTATCCAAACACCTTCCTCCTGCAGGATGCTCCATTGCTTCCTGAGCACTGCCACCCTGCCTTGGGAGAAGCTGGGTGTGCTCAGGGGGTCCTGGGAAGCAGAGGAGGGCACCAGAATGGGTGTCCTGGTGCAGGGTGGCCCCATGGGGGGAGCTTCTAGGTCAGGGTGCAGCGAGGGCACATGCCAGGGCCAAGGCACCAGAGGTATCCCAGGTCCAGCTGTGCCTGGGCACACATGTCCTGGCAGACATGTTCCTGCTGACCCAGCTGCTGGATGTGGGAGGGTGGGTCTGCTTGGAGGGAGGGTGCAGGTGAGCAACGCCGAGGGTAAGGGAGGTGGTTTTATCTAAGTCTCACAGAGACAGGTCTCACTCCCTCCTCCATATAGACCGGAATCTTGTCTGGGCGCCCTTTCAGCAGAGGGACCAGGCAGGCGGTGGTTTCACTGTGTGCTTCCTTTCAGCAACAGTAGCCAGCTGCATCTGTTTTTCTGCTGCTGAGCAGCTGCAGGAGGACATGGTCACAAGTCTTCATAGCTGTCTGATAGCTTGCAGTTTCTGTAAGCCACCATGAAGGAACCAGAACAGGAAATATTTTCTTGAGTGCAAGGTGCATTTTAGCAGCAGAACTGAAACCACCAGTGTCAAGTCTGAAAAACAGATGGCTGATAAAAGTAAAATATAGTCCATCCAGGAAGCACATAAATTGGTGCAGTATGTTAATATTTCAGTGGCTCAGGTGGCTGCACTACTTCTGATACATTAAGACCACCCTTTTCCTCTGGAGGACAAGCTGAGTTGCATCTCTCATGAGCCCTGTGAGGGCTGGGTTGTTCCTCTCAGCCTCTTCATCTGTGATCTGTAGGTACCTTGGGAGGCCAGGGGTGGGCCAGCACTGAGAAAGGAAGCACTGAATATGGTAAGGAAAACTGTATCTTTGTATAGCCAGCAGTAGGAATGGGACTTCTCCAGCCTGATCCCGATCACATCACTCATGTGAGCAATTGCATTGAAATCAGTGAGATTGTCTGGCTACTTGTGGGCAAGGGTGGTCCTGGGCGCCCTGGAGAAAGACACACTCTGGGGCTTCTCACTGAGGTGCAGGGGGTGCCGCAGTGAAACGCTGCCCGACCCACATACCCTAGAGAACAACATCCAGCCCTGCTGGCAGGCTTACAGCACCGGAGAAGGGAGGTGAATCTCATCTCAGGGTCAGCACTGAAGCTGTCCTTATGGCAGAGTACCCACCTAAGCTATGACTCCCTCATCTCTAAGCTTTTGCACAGACTGTCTTTTCAGATTTTTTTCCAGCAAAAACCTGACCAATTTTTGACAAAGCAGCTCTTAAAAAAGTGGTTTGTTTTTCAGTTAGAAGAAATTTTCTCTTCAGGGAAATACCACTTCCCGATTCATTCTGCTAAGCAGCAGAGATGTGCAGAGCACAGCAGAGATCTTTCCTGCAGTGAAGTCAAAGCAGCAATAGTTCAAATGTGGGAACTAGGCCAGGAAGCCAATAGAATATTCCCATGTCTGTGTGAAAAATTTTCGTATCACATAACAAGACCCATTAAAAGCCATCTACAGGGAATCACAAATTTGATGCAGCTTCTGTACTCAGGAGTTGCATGGGTATAAAATGTCTCCGATTTAAAGGATGTGTAATAATCCAAAAGCTTGCAAGTAACTGCAAGTCCAAATTTCTGAGCAATCCCTGAGCAGTTGCAGCCTGCTTTGAACGTGCCTTGCTCAGGATGATGAAACCAAGGCAGCTTACAGCAAACTGGACTCAAAAAAAGAAAAAAAAAAAAAAAGTACTTTTCTTCAGATGTGAGCAAACACCACAGTTGTTTGGATCTGCTTTTAGACATGAGGCTTTCCAAAGGTGGGGAGGAACGTGGCCCACTGGGGTTCACTGCTGACAGATGCTCGCCGGGGTCTGCCCTGTGATTTGGCTCTCACCAGGCACGGGTGGTGCACCGAGGCAGGATCTGGTGTTCTGAGCTGCACCTCTCTGCCGGGTGGCCGCCCCAGCCCTGCCGCCTGCTTCTCGGGGCTTGTTTGGTTTGGTTTTGCTAAGCGCTGCTGCTTTCGGTTCCTCTACAATAGCAGAGCTTGTGTACAGAAAGGTCAACCTCAGGTCAAGCCAGGATCTTTTATCTTTTTTCAAACCTGGTATGCAGACAAGCCTTATCCTGCAGAGATACAGCAAATTTGGTGATTTTGAAAAAAGATGATGGAAATGTTAGAAATAATCATTGGACCATAGATTTTGGATCCTTTTTTTTTAAATGCGAGCATCATTAATGTGTTGTAAATGTGGATTAAATGCCCAGCATTCCCAAAAAGAACACAGTAACACACCACATCTGGATCAGAGTGGGTTTATAAAAAGCATTATTAAAATGAGCTGACAGGATTAACCACTGTAACTGAAGAAAATAAAATCCACATTTTCCCACTGAAAGTGAGCTCCATTTTTACCATATTGGGCAGTATGATTCTCTTTTTTTCAGTTGCTAGCAAGAATCGATCCAAACATTTTTTTCTTGATTTTAACTTCGAGGCTGATCAGTGTAATCATCTCCTGTGACGACCCAGATAGCTCTGTGGTGGTGATGGTGGTTGTTTTGCTGAACACTTCACTGAGAAATAGATTTTGGCCAGAGGCAATGTCATGTGTTGTCCCTCCTCCTGTGTCTCATTGCTGTGTATCTAAAGTCTGTGCCAACGGCAACTTCTTTCTCCCTGGGTATCTGGGTATTTCTCTGTGTCTTTCATACTGGGCAAAAGATATTAAACAATTCTCACTTTGCTGCTGCCATGCCCTGATGAAGCAGCTAAGAAGGAGGGTAGCGATGGCACGGAGGATTTATTTCAGGTGCCTGTGTGCTTGTCGGGAAGATCTCTTGGTCAGCCTCTTCAAGTGTGTTAGGGAAACCTCTGTAGGCTCGGTCCCATGGTGGTGGGCACTGTGCAAGCACACAACCAGAAAGGATGCGTGTCCTGAGGATCTTCGGTTCTGCAGAGGAAAAAAAGACAGCAGCTGAAGCATGCTCAGATAGGTGCCGATTTAAGTGAATTTGCACCAGGGGGTGAGTCTCAGAAGAGCAGTCCCAGATGGCATTGTGTTTGCTGGACCAAACTGGGCTGCTGTAAAGCCAGTGCCCTGCGAGGGCGGAAAGGGAGGTTAAGACAGAGACCCTAAACATAGAAACATGCTTCCAGCAGGACACCCAGTCTGATGACAAGCTCACTGTGCTCAAGCTCACCAGCTGAAAGGAGGTTCTCCGTGAGCAAGGGACATATATGAGAGGTGAGCTGTGACCCTAGACCAAGCTCAGAAGCCCCTCTCCCGGCTCTCCCTGCCCTCCCAGTCCTACTGGCCCCGTGATGCCTCCATCTCCTGACAGGGTTTGGTGCAAGAGTGGAAAATCTCACTGCAAGCCCTGCTGCCTGCCCTATTCATTGTGGCAGCCCAGCTTGCAGATGGCAAAGCAGCCCTGCTGCAGCCCAGGTCCACTATGGCAAACCAAAGGGACACACTTTCAGCAGCAGGAGAGGATGCTGTGGTGTTCCAGGAAAGCAGCCAACAGAGAACCTGCAAGAACTCCTGTTTCAGCAGCAAAAAAAAGGTACATTATTTCACTGATGCACCATTAGCCTTGATTTTTACCCAGTTATCGGTTTAAAAAATGCCCCAGCTTGTTGAGGTTAAAATTTTGTGGAAGAAATCTTCTGTTGTGAGAACTGGAAGCAGCCTGCACCAGCACCCAGTGGAATGACAGGAGTCTGTTGTGGACTTCCATGGGAGCGGGGCTGTACCTTATGGCCGCAGCCACAGCCCATTCATGCATTTTGTCTTCACTTGCCCAAACCTGGGCATAGTATGACCAGTCCTGGGGCTGCCTGTTGACTGCAAAGGCATTTTGAGACCATAAAGGAACGCAGATGTTACAGAATCAGGTTCTTCAGCTGTAATAGGAGATGGCCAAGTATAGAGAAGTTTGCATGACTAAAAGAGGTGGTGGGACAACACTGTACCGGTATGATGTCAGCAGTTGTGTAGTTTGAGTGAAGGTAGAGATAGAGGGAAGGTGGCTCCCTGGCCGTGATAACTGAATAATTCCTCTCTTCCTGCAGTTGGACTCACAGGGGACAAGTCACCCACAGCTCATCTTGTTTTGAAGATGGCAGTCAAGTATCCTCTGCTGCCCAGACAAAATTGCAACTCACGTGTCAGACCTGACTTACCTGTTGGGTACAGACAATGGAGTACTGTCAGAAGAAGGAGGTAAGGGCTGATTGTGAACATCACATGGCCACCCCAGCCATGCAGTCTGCCTGGCCAGCCCCACCACAGTGGACAAGTTCTGAGTCATGGGCAGGTCCAGCTGGAACCAGGCATAGCCTGGCAGACGCCAGTGTTTAACTGCTAGGTAGAGAAGGCAGCTGCCTGCGCTGCCGGGCAGGACAGGGTGCCTTTGCTCCCTACCCATGACACCCTCAGCCTCACAATGTGGAGGGATTTCTGGGGAAGGAAAATGACAGGGTCCTACAAATTTAACGCCATCCCCAAGTCCTTCTCTCATTCCCCCTTTGCTCTCCCCACATCCTATGCACTGTTCCATTGGGGCAGTATTTGGCTCCTGCGATAAGCCTGAGCGCATCCATGGAAGTACAGTGAGTCAAACCCACTATCCATCTTCTTTTGTAATTACCGTGATTTTCTGGATCTCCAGCATGTCTGAGCACCTGCTTATACACTGCCAGAATTTGGCATGGGACTGAAAATGATGGATCACTTATATATCTCTGGGCTTCTTCATGAAGTGCAGGGAGTCTGCAAAATGAGATCATTCAGCCAGAAACAGGGTGAGAGACAGCTAAAGTAAAGGATATACATCTGCACCAGGCAGTTCAGAAACAAATAATGAGTAATTATCTCTCTGCCTGCTGATTTTCTGCTGCTGGCATGATGCCCAAGAGGGACAAGAGGAGTATTTCCTTCTGCAGGTTGTTGGTAGCCTCTGCAGACTGCAGATAAAGAAGCAAAGAAGAATGTTGCTGTCCTAGACATCAGAAAGGTTTCCCTCAGATCTGCCCTCTTTGTAAAAGCACGGTGCTGCCTTTGGTTTGCTAAATTGCAGGCACTAAAAAACCTGTATAGTAGGTTTGCAACATAGAACACTGAAAAAAAATATTATTTGAGCCAAAAGTCTAGTTGTCTCTGGTGTAACTCAGCTGAATTAAGTAGAGCTACATGGGGAGAGGGTGGAGACTGTGAATTTCATCAGTCTGAGAGACCTTTTTGAATTTCTCACATTTTCATCATAGAAAAAAGGAACATCTGGATGTATTGTGCAAGGGCCACATTTTGCTTTCAGTTGTGTTGAGGCAAAAGCAGAGTTGTCCCAATGGGATAATTCAAGATTTACCCCAAGATAAACAAAAGCAGGATCTGTCACCATATTTTTGGCTTTACTGTTTTGTTCTCAAAGTTTAACCTGTTTATCTCCAGCTTGTACTAATTTTCGGAGTTTTCGTCTTCTTGAATGAGACACAGGAGCAGGAGGGAAAATCTAAGACGTCTCCAGTTTTTCATTTGAGTGAGTTTTTCCTAGATCTTAGCATTCTCCAAGAACCTCTGTCCTGTATCACTCTGAGCATCTTCTCTCCCTTTGACAACCTGTAAACTACTTCTGCCACCTTTTTCCCTCTCTACATTGCTTATGTTTCCTTAGTTTTCACTTCCAGCAAAGAAGAGTGAAGAACTGAGAGTTTTGTTGTTGTTTTTCTTTTCCCACTGGCTCCAAAGGCCTCAGCTATGAAAACAAAACAAGGCAGCTCACTCAGGGCCGTGCTGGGAATTGTGCTTTTCAACTGTCTGCACTGTATGCCTCTGACACTCTTCAAACTATGAAGTTTAGGGAACAGGAAGAGGCTGTCAAATGCAGCAGTCTTATGCTTTTGATTTATCTGTAATTTCTGTTCTTACTTTCTGACTGTACTTTCAATTCTGTCTTCCTTTGGCCACAGCCAAATCTGAAGCTGCAATTTTTTGAGTAATGAGTGATGTCAAATGCACTCACATGCAGGGCATGACTTTTGGAGATTTGCTCTGAACACCTGAAGAAGTTCAAGCTCCTTCAGCAGGGCAGCTCGAACACTTTGTGAAACCAGGGCTTCAGTGTAAGCATCCTAAAAGGAAGGCATTAAAAACCTCTATGTGCAGGTTTACATCTGAAGACGCTCAGCAGCTAAAGCCAGACTCACTTCGTCCTGGGTGCTGCATGTGGATGCTGCCTTCTATGTTTTGCTGTGACACGTGGGGCTCAGGTTGTACTTGCTCTGCTTTTCCTTCTCGTGCAACTAACACAAATCCCCTAACACTTTTTTTCTGCTGCTTATATATAATGGCGAAGAAGGGGTATTTGCTGTAGAAGACCCTAGAAAAGTCTCACAAAGAACACAGATAGCAGCCTTTCCTACCTGCCTTTGCCATTTCTCCAGCTCCCTGTGCTGCCTTCCCAGGAGGCACCTGAGAGCTTGTAATGTATTGTGCTTGATGCCACTACAATTTCGAGATAATTGGCTTTGTTCCTGAGAATGAAATGTTCTTGCCCTGCTGGACATGAAAAAGCACCTCTGTGCAGACATTTCCTGATACTTCATTGTGCCAAAACTAGAACAATGAAGCAGGAGTTGATGCTCGAAGAGCCTTGGCATAAGGACAGGCTGATGCATGTAATGCATATCATTAAAAATAGTTAGCACAAAGAAATGGTTGTTATTTTGGTTAAATCAAGCTGGACTCAGTAGCTAATTAAGTACAGACTTTTTCCATGGTTATATGCAGTTTTCAAATTCCTATAACACAAACTGTTTTAGAGGATAAGTTAAATACAGAATGCATTGAGTTTGGTAGAGAAAGTTTAAAGGTCTGCATTTTCCCACCAAAGCTATTTGATATTAGCTACAGAGTGGGTGTGTGTGTGTGTGTAGGGGTTGTGACCTCTTTTATTTTTACAGCTATTGCCATGATTTCATAATACTGGCAGCAGTCACTTCAAGGAAGGGACTAGACTTTATTACTATAATTATATGCTAGTATGTGGGCATAAAACAGAAAAACTTTTCTATAGATAAATGCCAGTAGCAAAATCCTTTAGTCCAACAAATAGTCCTTTAGCAGTGTTATGAATATTATATTAACCTCAATAAAAGCTATGCTAGAAATGTCTACTGTACATGGCACAAGTTCTGTGTTCTTATAACAGCTTTGTTCTAAGATATGAGTATACTCAGCTCTAAGAGCATGCAGCGCCTTTTCTTTGCAGAGCACATCAGAGATGTTTGCTCATTAACTATAATGGCCCATTGTGCGAGTTAGTAACACCATTTTAAACGGTGGGGAAACTGAGGCAGGGAGGGTACAGTTGTATGCAGTGAATGCAGTGAATGCAATTTTGGGTGCCCCCACTGCAGTGCTGGGGTATGTCCAGATAGTGTGCTGCAGGAGTGGGGTGACACAAGGTGAGCCATGCGGCTCCAGCCAGGCCAACACCTGTGAGCACGCTTTGCTGTTTGAGTTTCTGGGGAGGCACAAAAGGGGAGGATGAATCCTGCAGGAGGGATGAGGCATGGAGCCCCATCCTTGTCACCCCCGGACAAATCACCTGTGCTGACAGGGCAGGGCACTGCCCTCAGATCCCACCCACGTGGGAGCTCCATCAACAAAGACGAGGGAGAGGATGAGGAACCAAACAAGACAAAAGAGTTTTGTCGAGGTCCATCGCTCCTCAACTCCTAAGGACTTTCAGCCCAGCTATGAGAGCTGCAGTCACCAGCCTGCCAGTCGGCTGAGCCTGACGTGCCTGAAGCCTGGGCTTAGGGTGGTGCATGAGAATAAAATGCAGCCTAGGTGGTTAGCGCTCTGGGTTAGGAGATCAGCACCCAGGCAGGATGGCCCCTGCAGCACAAAAAGTTGGAAGCGGTGGGGGCAGCTGCTCTCCCAGTTTAAAAGGACTACAGGGTGGACATTTTTAGCTTAAGCAAGAGGTGACTTTGATTTTTCTCTAACTATAGCAGCTACATCACTTTCAGAAGTGATTTCAGACTCCACAGTTGTCCTCTCCTGAATCTGCACCGCTCTTCTGCAGAGCAGGGCTGATGGCCAGTGGGACAGGAGCCTCAGCAAGGAGCTGTTCCCCTTGGCAAAGCCTGAGCACAGCTCACTAGCAATTTAGCTAATACAATTAATTATATGTCTAATAAAAGGGATATAAACCAACAAACTATTCATATTGGTTTTTTTTTCACATTTATTTCCTCATCCCTGCTTTCAAGTAAGCTGATGGAGGGCTACAAAGTAGTATATCCACCTCTGCAGATATTCAGTGTTTTTCTCCATTGTCTTTTATTTCAATGCCCCCTTATATAAATAGCACATTACATTGGAAAAGTAGATTGATTCAACTTTGTCTCAGTTATGATGTTAGCATGGAACTAGTAAAATTACTTTTTTGAATATTTCACAATGTCTTTTTGAGTACTTTCCCCTATTTGTTAGTAATCTGATTTTGACAGGTAAAATTATTTTTAGGTAGTTGCCTGATAGTATATGGAAGTAATGTTGATGTACAGCTGAATAACAAGCAGTTATTATTAACCATTTGCTATCATCCCTATAAACCATGTAGTATCCAGTGTGTTCAGTGTTTCTGCTTGACTGAAACTTTTATAAAGAAAGAATGATGTATAACAAATATGATGCTTTTGAGGATGCATTTTCATTATAACCTTTTATTATAAGCCAGGAAACAGAGTTATGTTCAGAGATTTAAAAAATATGAAATGGTCATATGTAATGAATGATATGATTCTGCCACCCTAAATGGTACTCATTGTTTATAGCTATGCAAATATCCATAGAGCAAATCTAAATACATGTGGATATTGCGTATGTCTAATGACAAATACTTGCAACAACTCATACTTCAGAAAAAAAATGCACGTAAAATGTGAAAATATGCAGCAGTGTTCAGGGCTGCAATAATATAACTTTTTCAGTGTTTGAAGACCAGGAATCACTAATAATTCCAACAGCATGAACATACATTTTAGCTGCCTGTACTTAAAATAAAAGGTTGGATGGAAAACAAGCATAACCATAGGGAACAGGGATGTTTGAAATGGCAAGTGAGATCTGAGAGTAAAATCAGAGACCCATCAAAGCAAGAGATGTCATCTCCCGACTGCTGACCAAGAATGACTGGTAGGTAGTTCAGACATGAATTCACAGTGCTTTGTATTTTATTTACTGTGGTATGAATAACAGTATGAAGCCCTTGTGCTTCTGAAATAAACCCACAACTTTGATAGGAAACTCTTCCACAGAGAGGCTGCAGCTCAAATGGGCATTTGAGCCAGGAGACAGCAGAGAGATGCCCCCAGGCTCCTCCATCCCTGCTGCAGCACCCTGTCAGAGGAGCAAAGCTGGCAAAGCTGGGAAGGTGTTTGTACTCTGCAATGTGTGCAGGTGTTGCTGCTTCTCAGCTGCCTTTGGACATCATCATAGCACTGAGGTTAGAAGCTGTGGCTGGCTTGTGGCTGCCATGACAGGGAGGTTTTATATCAACGTTTATGTATGTCAGAATTTTATGGTGATGACAGCGAAGTGGGCAGTGTGCACCATTGCCAATGACCTGCATTACCTCTTCTCTCTCAGACTGCAAACTAGTTTGGTTATAGGATTCCTTGCCTGACAATAAAATGCACTATTTCATCGTACAAATAGTGTGATGTGCAAGACAAGGTGGTAGATCTGAAAGGTTTATACCCAAAGGCCTGATTCTGCTGTGCTGATTTTCAGAAGACTGTTTTCAGTACAGTGGTTCTAGTATTGACAGGTATTGACAACCCTGTAATGATACTGAAACTTGAATCAAAAAATAATGCTACATGAAAAAATCAACCTGCTGCTTAAGTGCGTGAGGATCATCAAAGCTGATCTGGCTTACTCCTGGCATCAGATATAATTTGGAGAAGCAGGTGGAGTGTGTAATCTGTGATTGAAAACAAGAAGGCAGGCAGTAAGGATACCTAAAGTGATGGCTAAACACAACGTTGCTCAACCCAGTGCTCAGGCAAGGTACTGAATTCTCCGTCAACCCACCTAAAAATATTTTTGTCATCACTTCCCTCAACTGGCACAGTCTTTTCCAGGTGCAATGTTCATCCTTGCAAGGATCAGTCTTAGGCCTTACTCAACTGTAACAGATCTTCACTTCTCGAGTAATAAAGCTTACCTTCAGTGCAGGCGTGCTTAGTAATTTAATTCATGTTTTTAAAGTGTTCTGTGATAATTTGATTTTAATAAAATAATATGCCTCCATTATAAAATGAACCTCTGTGGGAATTTACAACAAACCTGCTGCTGTAGAGTGGGAGCTTTATCAGAAGATCTGTTTAAGACAGTAGATAAGTCTCCTAAAATCTGTTTTGGAATCTGATAGGTCAGCGTTTTTTTGGCAGCCTGTGTTCCAGATGCTCGATTAGTAGGAATGAAGAGGCTGTGGAGATGGTGCTAGGAAATCTTGCCTAATCAGGATGATGAATCTTTGTTATGCTGGCAGATTGTGCATTCTTTCAGGCAAGCCAACCCAAACAAGCAATACCACCCTCCCCAAAATCTAGGACCACTGTGTGTTTAGGAAGGTCTTATGTTTCCCATATGTATCACTGGTTCATTTCTGCTACGAGCAGCTGTTGCTGGCTGTACATCTGGACTTTGGGTTTTGGAACCATGGAAAATAAACCAGTTTTGTCTTGAAGAGATACTGATCTGTGGAATGCACTAAAGCAAATCAGCCATGACTTTCCTATGAACTAATGGGACATGGTTTAGTGGTGGACTTGGCAGTGTTAGGTGAATGGTTGTACTCGATGATCTGAAAGGTCTTTTCCAACCTAAACGCTTCTATGATTCAGCAAGATTAATGAGCAAAGACTGCCAGTGGTCTTCGAAATCACATCTGGATTGCTGGTTTCAAATACTCAACATGAAACTTCACTAAGAAGAAAAAATATAAGATAATTTTATTGTATTGATGTTTTAATAATTAATTATTAATCTCAAACTTCCACCCAACTTGTCTGTCTCAGAGCACATAGACAAAAATAAACAGAAACTGGTTTGGTCTCTCTTTTGATGAATGGGACCATAATAGGTTGGGGAGAAGACTACCAGGGCAGGATAGGACTGATCTGAGGATCTGTATAGCCACCCCACACTGCCTAATCCCTGGCTAGAAAATGAAAACATATTTGGTAGAAGGCAAGACCTCTAAGTATGGTCCTGAATAAGCAAACATTAAGCCTTCTGCTGCATAATCTTGAGATTATGAACCTACACTGCTCATTTTGTTCTGTTCTAAGAACAGGAAGGAATAACCCAAGTCAGAGACCCTGTTCAGCAGCTAAGACATCTAAGTCTGGCTGAGCAAAAAAGATACCCACTTCTGAATTTCTTTCACAGTATGCACAGAGCAGCAAAGAGCATGACTGGAAAGGACCAGCCTGCTGTATCGGCAAGGGGAACAAAAATGCTTTCTGTTTTCTGATGGAGGTACAGTGATTTAAGAATGGATGCAAGCTTCTTGTCTCAGTTGTCTTGGTTTGGTTTGGGTGTAGTACTCAACCAATGTGTGTGAAACCTTGGTGGGCCACAAACAACATACTGATACAGGCAGGAACCAAGCTCACACTGGTCCTCATGTGTGAGCTGGGCACTGGGGCTGCAGGAGGCGGTGGGTTCTGGGAGCAGCTGTGGGCAGGGAAGCAGGAAAACCTGCAGGGAAAACAAACCATATATCTCAAAATGTATCAAAATATATCAGAATCCTAGTGATATATCAATTCCCCCAGACAGTTTAGTTGTATTCCTAAAAATTGTCTTGAACCTGGCAGACTATTACTTGCTGATATAAATTTAATATTTTCCATCAGTTCATTACCATCGTTACCTGTTTTTTTTGTTTGTTTGTCCCTTTTTTCCTCCTAGATGGTTCATTTACTTTCCCCAGAAACAAACACACCATTATGTGAAAATACCACCTTTTGCAGGAGGTCAGCTTTGCTGCTCTGTTTCTGTGCTTCCAGTAAGCTTCAGTCTCCAGCTCTGGTGTTGCACTCAGGGACAAAGTCCTTTGTTTCCCAGTTCTGCAAGGAGATATTTGTGTGTGAGCTTTACAATTTAAGTTCAGGATTTATCAGGAAAAAACCATAAAATTGTGCAATACAATTTGTCAAATATCATACTTTGCAGAAACTGTTTATTACTTGTCTGGTTTTTAAGAAAGGGGGAATCCAACATACGTCACGTGGGCCACTTTCTGTTCAGATGCGCTGGATACCAAATGGGACCATTTACATTTGCAGCTGCTGGTAGATACGCTAAAATTAGACTAAATAAAAAATAGCAGCTGCATGGGTAGAAACAAACCAAAGCTGATTCACAGACGAGAAGCAGCTTGGGGAACTCAGGCATCACAGCTAGCTTTGACACAAGGGCTGGTCTAGTGTAAAAGTCCCATGCCTACAAAGGCACAATAGCCCATAATGGTAAGCCAAAACTATGTTCTGCTCAACCTTCTTTCTGGGGAAATCCTTTCATCACTCTGGACCCTTTTCTTTTTTTTTTTCTTTTTTTTTTTTTTTTTTTCACATATGTTACAATGTCTCATTATGTAGGAACACACTTCCCTTTAACATGTCTGTCTTCTTCTATCCCCTCAACCTCCCCCACAAACTTTCCTTGGACAACCACACTCATTGTGGCCAATGCCAAGAAAAGCCCACTCTCCAGTTGTGTCCAGTCCCATACTCCCTGCTAACTCCATGCCAAGACATTGACAGAGTGCAGGACCTTTCTCTGCAGCCGTGTCACGGGCTATTTCTTTAATAGGATTCCCTTTCAAAATGCTAGTGCAGTGGAACTTCATGACCTCTTCCACCAGCAGCTCCATCTCGCGTTGCCCCATGCATTATATTCAGATGAAAGGATATATTGTGGGTTTTAAGGCACAGCCTGTGTTACGGGGAGAGGGCGCAGAAGGGGCAGACTGCACAGTCCACACTCTCTGAACAGTCAAGCTGGACTTCTCTGGGGCAGAAAACATCAAAAATTCCATCAGGTTTTCATAGAAAATCTCAGCAAAATTCCTTCCAGAAGCACTTAATTAAGAATATGCACTCCTGTTATGAAGGCTTGTGGCTGGGACCATCCTGTTCATGGCAATCCAAGACAATATGGGAGGCGCAGGATTTCTGGTCGGTGTGTTGTAAAGATCCCTGCCCCTGTCAGCACAGAGCCAGTGAAGGCTTATGGTCCTCCTGTCAGGCTCCGCATTCCCCATTACCCTTGTCTCCATGCAGGTTTGTTAGCTCAGACTCCTCACCAGCACGGTGCTCCGGGCCCCGGGGTCAGGCCATATGCCCCTCAGCACTCCTGAAGCGCACAGCAGATCTTTTACCCCCAGGCAGCAGAGGGGACATGGCACCACCAGCAGCCTGGTGCCAAGTTTCCACGCAGCTTTGCTTCCGCACTTGTGCAAAGCAGAAGAGAGGCTTCACCGCCTTGCGAGGGTTCAGCTACCTTCTCCACAGCTCTTCTCTGCCTCCACTCCCAGGCCCCTCCAGGACGTTGCCTGGCAGCCACCATCCCTGCCAGCCTGCTGCAGCAGCAGCCTCTGGTCGTTCGCCTGTGCCGGACTCTGCCAGATCCAAGCACTTCTGCACCAACCTGCCGTCTTGGTCTTGGACCGCAAGGGTCAACAAGTGAGGCAAAGGTTTTGCTCTGGCAAAAGTTAACTTGCACTCAACCTAAAACATCTTCTCTGAGCAGGTCCATGGGTTGCTGAGGAGGAGCAAGAGAGAAGCGTGCCCCTGTGGCACCCCCTGACACCCACTCCCTGCCCCGTGGGTGACTGCCAGCAGAGCCCTGACACCCCCCTGCCCCAGGGGTGACTGCCAGCAGAGCCCTGCGGCTGCCTCTGCAGCTCTGCTGGGGTCCAGCACAGCCCTGGAGCCTTTGGGGACAGATGGGGGCTTCTCCAGGTGAAAGGCCCACCACCACCTGCACAGCTGAGGCAGCAGCACTCGTACCCAGTCCGAATCCCTCCTTCATCCTGAAAAGCCTTATTTAAGCCTCGTCTCCTGATCAGTACCGACTCACCCTTCCTCTTCTATAAAATTCTTGGACTTAATTTTGTTTTCAGCTCTTGGATCCAGCTTTCAGCCAGAAGGTGGGACAATGCCTTCCCGCTCTCCACGCTTTGGTGCTTGGAGCATTCCCTGGGAAAACAGGAAACAGACAGTAAGCCTCCTTGGGCTGAAGATGGAACTGAACCTGTGTCTCTTATTGGGGGGCTATTAAGTTAGGGAAGGAGCAGCTGCTGGCTGCACACAGAAGGGACTGCATGACGCGCCTCAGAGATGGACACCTGAGGGAGCGGCACTTGATACACACTGGAAATGCCTCCCCAAACAACAGAGGCAGCTGTCTTAAAGAACAGGGACTTTTTGGATTGCAATTTTGTTCTAAGCCATTGCAATTCCACTTCAGACTTCCTTTAGGCAGTCTTCCTCCACTTACCGAGGCTTAAGCATCCTCTTTAATGGTAGATGACCTTGGATGCCACAGCAGCAGGCAGAGAGGGGGTCTGAAAGCTCTCACCCTGGGGCCAGTTGTGAACCATGCTGCAAACCCGTTTGGTAGCCTTCCCATGAATGGGGCCTTTGTTAATGACTGATGAGTAGGATGTTCAGAGAACTTGGGAAAGTACGCTTGGCAAGTAAACTCACCTAACTAATAATAAAAATGGTCTTCAAATTTGCCAGGTTTCTTTCCCTGAGGCAAATACAATTAAAGTCAATGAATTGTTTAATGTGAGGAAATAAGAAGAGAGGGAGGGGGAAAAAGCATACTGTTCCCTGATGCTGTTTTAGAATTTCTCTTGTGTAGATCCTCCTCTGGATTGATGTTAAAAGCCTTTGCTGTGCATCCTGCAGAGAAATCTAGAAGCATAACGAAGATATGTGAGTCTGTTGAGAGCTATATCTTACCTTAGCATGGGGATGGATTCTCTGATCTAAGGCATTTTTCATCTCTAGCTGGGATGATCCTCTATCTGTCAGGCACATATTTGATTTTGGATGTTTTAACAAGCAAGAATGCTTTCATGGGAGCACTCCCAAAGTCATGGAGAGCTGTTTCAAATATGCTGGCAAACTGCAATCCTCCTCCACAAGAGGCCCAGAGCAGGCGTTAATTATGGGATGGGTGTAGCACATACCTGCCTCTGGTGGGAAAGAACCCAGCCTGAGAACTGCATATCCGCAGATCAGACCAATGCACTTTCCTCGGTGTAGAATCAAGAAGCAGAAAATATTTTTAACACTTGGGAAGAAACATAATCCCTCCAAATAAGGCATGAACTTGATTTACAAGCTGTCCTTCTTCCTACCTGGACAACAACTCCACTGTTTTTCAATCAGTTTTCACTGTCACCTCTCATTTTAAGGCACAGCAGCCCTTGGCAATTTTAAGAGGCAGACATATACAAAAAGCTTGCAGATTAAAGCAAGTACTAAATTTTTCAGATAAATATGGCACTATTCCTGTGCTCCGGGGAGACTTCTTTAATTCTTTGAGTTCTGAATCTTAACTGACTCCTTACATAACTTACTACAGATTTTGTGTCTTCCTAGATAATGTATTGGTGAACTTGGCTTGAATGATAGAACAGATCTCTGGGCAGTAGTTTCTGTTACTCTGCAGTTCCTAGTTAACTACCAATGGACTTTGGTTTTTTTCTAGTAGCAAAGAAATAGATGAAGAAGCAAGATCGCTAGCTATGCCTCACCTGCACTTTTGTATTGTGGTAAAGGAATCACAAAGGCAAAATTTCCTTATTCTGTAAGCTGTTCATTGGGATTCAGGAATGTCCTGGTTAAACCACGACAGGGAACAATTGCCCTTTCTCCAAACCATAGGGGTGCACTATCATGCCAGATCATTACGATGTGAAGTAAGGACCACAACTTAATGCTGGAACAAGCCAGGGGCTGAGTTATGGCCTGGCAGTTCATCTGTTGCTACGTATCTCTGAGACCAAATATCTCAGGAACACTTTTGTCTGAGCAGTGCTAAAGGTTGAAGAGCACAATATGCGATGGCACACTGCATTGGCCAGAGCCTTGGTGTATGGCTGTCACACAGCTGAGCATGCCAAAAGCTACCATGGGTTTCCAGTCTCTTGGGTTAGCTTTATCAGAACATCACATTTTAAACCAAAGGAAGATGGTCTTTAAATGGGAAAACTCAGCCCTGCTGTGTGAGATGATAGATTAAAACACATCTCCACTCTTTGCAGAGGAAGTCAAGCCCCACTTCAGGTGAGGCAGTTTTCAGTGTCTTCCTGGGCTGCAGCAAAGTCCACACTGTCTTCTCCCAGTCCCTAGAAAATCCAGGTTTTCTCCATCATCTTAAAGGTTTGGGTGTGGCCCTACTGAAGCAAGGCCTCTGCTTTGCAGGTCCTCTCACAACCACTGTTCATGGTTTCTTTGCTCTGTCCCATTGTGCCTCCCAGGGCCACCCCAGCTACACATGCCCAGGAGCTGAGCAGGATTGCAACACCCCACACAAGCCCCGCTGTCAGCCCCACTTTCCTCCCAGGCATGGTGAACAAGGCAGATAGATAGCCTCTGTGCCATGTGGGAAGACATTGCATGTTGCAGGCAACAGCTTTACTTGCTCTGGGGTGGCCAAGCAGGAGTCTGAAGTCTGGGTGCTGAAGCTCCTATGAAGCATGGGTCTCTGGTTCACTATCCCAAGGGAAAATTCAGCTGTGAGTGCAATGCAATGGCAAGCCTGGTCCAAAAGTCCCTCCTCTTCTCCCTCTCACTACATCGGAGGGATGGCTGGTGCCAGCAGTAACATCCCAGGAAAGCCACAGCTGGTGCCTCCATGCACGAGGCAGGCTGCAAGCCCCTCAGCTCTGTGATCACTGTCAATAATGCATTCACAGGAGAGGAAGGAAGAGCTGGGCAGCCAACAGCACTTTCAGGGCTGCTCAATGGCACCACTGTCTCTCTGCTCACTGATGAGGGCTGTGCATGTGCAGGGGATCGTAGGCTCCTGGTGAAGATATGCCAGTAAGGCTGGCAGGCTGTGTCCTAAGCTCAAGGCGGGCCCAGCCTGGGTTGTCAGGTTTGCTTAGAACAAAGGAAATCACATTTCTTCCTGCCTTCCCTTCCTGCCCCGTATATAAATAGCCTCCTCTGTGGCTTAATGAAGAGGTCCAGATAGCACACAGCCCCCAGCTGTGCTGCCTGGGGAAGAGTGCAAGGAAATACTGAGTCTCACATGGCAGGAGTAGCTCACAGACCTGTTGGAGCTTATGAAGAGCAAGACTCCTTTAACCACCGTTTCTCAAGGTAAACTGCATACTTTCCTCTGGCTTCACTGTTTTTCTCCCCCCTTTTTGCCTCCCATTTAATGTGACTAGTGCAGCTCTGGTCTTAGGTCCTGTGCAAGGCTTCCCATGCTCAGGGACTCCATTTGCACACAGGAGATACCACCAGGTATTTTCCCTTCTCCTTTCAGACACTCTTTTTAGTGCATGTACTACCTGACCATCAGTTTGAGGCTAAATATTCAGCCCTCAAAATCTGTCAAAACCTCATTTCATGTGGATATGCCTTAACTCAGATATCAACTTCACCCCACTTCAGGGAGACTATTCACAAGGGTCAAGACATGGGAGATCCACCCTGATTCTTCTCCATCCCTTTTCCATTCCCTTTTCCATTTTCCATTCCTTTTTCTGCTTCTGGTGCATGTATACATACAGTGTTCAGTTCATAGTGTAAAGCTAGTCCCTGTTTCTTTTCTTTTCTCTGTCTTCTAAATTTTTTTTTAGAAAGAGAGCAGGGAGGAAGTAAAGGGCTTACAAGGTCAGTGTTGGTGGTGGGTTGGGGGTGCCCTGAGCAGCAGCCATGGCTGTAGAGTTGCTGTGCAGATCTGAGTGAAGGTACCAAATCTTCCTCCAGGCCTCTTAATTAGCTACATCTTTAATCACCCCTTCCATGTGGGTGATTAAAGGTAAAAGATGAAAGTACAACAACATAATTTTACTGCTTTGTGATGTCTTCTGGCCATGGAAAGAATCAGCAGCAAGGTGGGCTACTACAGAAATCTGTGAGTTAAAGACATTTAACTAGGAGTCTGGCCTTGGACAGCTTTTTGGGTTTGTTTGATTTTGATTTTTATTATTATTGTTATTATTTGGTAAGGAGAGATGGGATATGCAGTAAGTTTGATGTTGTTTCTTGGAAGCAGGTTCAATACTTGAGGACAGGACAGTTGTGGGTACCTTCCACTGGGGTCCAGCTCTTCTCTCTGCCTCCTATGGCCACGGCCCAGGAGCACGTGGGAATGGTGCAAAGGCAGGATGTGTGCAATGGGCAAGTTGGGGCATTGCTCAAAGGGGACAAAGCTAAGACACTTAACATGTGTCCTGGTTTTCATAAGTTTTAAGTTTTGCTGAGCTTAATACTGTGAAGTGTGCAATCTTGGCACTGTATTAATGCATATCTTTGCCAGTAAATTTCTTAGTGATTAAAAGCAGAAGCAATTTTCTTCTTAATATGCTTTTAGAGAGCTGTCATTATTCCCAGGTTGTGCAGGTGGTATGTTTTTGTGCCTAGTTGTAGGTAAAAGACCTGCTGAAATTCTGTGCACATCTTCCAGTTTTGCTTTCTACTTTGCAGGACTGAAACAAATAATTACAGAGCACCCATGCTGGCGGAGCAGAAACATTAGGTAGGGTTTTTAACCAAAACCCCTTGACAGCTCCATTCTTGCTGGTCACAGAATCTCTCATACAACGGCAAGACACACCTCTATCCCTTCCAGCAGTCCTACCCCTACCACATCTTGCGACATATATCCATTACCATAATTTTCATCTTAACCCCTCTGTCAGCCATTAACTCTCTAGAAGCCACAGCACACAGAGGACTGCTTGTGTGCTTTTGCTTACATGTGTATAAATGGAAGTTGGAAGGAAACACTCATTGTTTTCCTTGGCTGAGCTGAGCATTGAGCCAAATACTCTCCTCCTGCATCTCCAGCCAAGTTTTCCCAGCCATATCCATGGTACACCTACTCTCCCCTCACCAAAGGCCAGCATACCTTCCTCCTCATGCCAGTGCAGCACCCCCCACCCCCCTCACCGGTTCCCCATTACCTGCAGGTGTTGTTTGTCCTACCTTCATATTTCCTGTGTGCCTAGAGTTGAAAATTGTATTATCTTAATTCACAGCTCCCAGGTTTTTGGAGATTGAGGTCTGTATTGTCGTCAACCCTCCACCAAGATTCTGCCCCTCATGAAGATTGGGAAGAGGGACTTCCATGCCAACCAGTTGTGTCTCTTCTCCAGACCCCAGCGTAGACACACCTGGGCAAGGGTAAGGGCTTCACCCTGGCTTTCCCTGCCAGAGTGCAACCCCCAGGAGGCTGGTGTGGGTTCAGGAGGGGACATGCAGGGCAGGCTCCTTGCTGTGACAGAGTTCCCACCAGTAGTCTGCAACTGTTGACAACTTGGTAATTCTGTGACCTATAAAACTGGCTGGTCCTGTTTGACTCTAAAACTTTGATCAAGAAATTCCTCTTGAGGCCTATGAAAACATAACAAACTCTACATTTAAAAGAAAGCTTGGCAGCCAAAATGATATAGTCCAAGAATCATCAAATTAACAAACGCAATGACGCAGCTCTGTTTTGTAAACACAGTGGATGCAGCTAAGCTCCCATGAAAAGCCACATGGCTGTGAAAACTGAAATGTTTATTCTTCCATTACATTCAAGAACACTCATAAAAATAAAATAAAGTAAATAGACTCTGAGTCTAGAGGATTCCCAAATATCAAGTAAGGGAGCAAGGCTGCAACAGGGAAAGAGAAAGAAATAGGGGCTGGTGATTTGAGCTGTTTTCATTTGTAACATGTATTTCCCCTTCTGCTGCTTGTCAGAACACCAAAACTGCACGTTTCAAGGAAGATATTTATGCTGGAAAACCTTAAGTGGCATGTCTAAAGAAAAAAATCTGCTGCCCATGGCAGTGCACATTTTCCTTAGTCATGCTGGCTGCAGGAGAGATGGTATGTGTTTTGGGGGAGATTTTCCTCCTTGCAGGCTGCCCTAATGACTCCTTGTGGTGTGTTTACTAGATAAATCACACACAGAAGTACTAAGGGGAGCGAGGACTTTCCCTTGCAGATATGCAGACACCTCTGCATGTGACTCTCAGTTAGCTAAACATGCCCAGGTATCAGGCTATACGAGGGCATATTCAGGTCCCTTCAGGCCACACCGGGCACAGCAGTAACCAGTACCTTCACCCTGTGTCTTCCATTTTGAGAAGGAAGGAGAAGGAGAAGTACAGGTACACAGTTATGAGTAGCCTGAGCAGCAGCTCTGATGGCTTTACAGACTGCTTGCAGACTCTTACACTCTTAAATATTCAAACATCTTCCACGTTCTGCGCAAACCTCCTCCCATCAAATCTTTTCTTCTGTACTTTTTTTTCTCAAAAGCATTCTACTACCTTTCTCCACCCTTATTCTGCCTTTCTTGTTTTTAAAGTCCAGGACTTAAGGCTCTCTGTATAGTACTGGGGCATCTGTCCCTTCAGATGCTCCTTCATGCCCCTTCAGAAAGCTCCCTTCTCCTGGCAAGCCCTCCTGCCTTCTCATCCTCCATAATCCCTATTTTTCTCATGACCTGAATAATTATCTCTGTAATTTGTCTTGTCTTTTTTTTGACTTGTCTACCTTCCACAGCAAGCAGTTTAGGGCAGGGAACGGGGCTTGCTCTGTCTCTGGAAGTTTGCTACTATCTGTGTTCTCTTTAAACAACAATAAATCTTGAATCTGCCTCACTATGCCTTTGAGACTGCCTTCAAAGTTTTTTCGATCTGGGTCTGATGGAAAAACCCTCTGGCACATTTGGATTGCAGAACAGGTCTCCCAGAAGCCCTGTGGGACCTGCGCTGGTCTTTCCCTGGGAGCACAGCTCTTCCAGCCTGCACCAAGGCCCAGGAACATGGAGGGTTCTCGGGGTGCCCTGAGGGAGGGTTGTTTTCCCTGCTTAAAACCAGAATGAAAGAAAGGACAAAAATTGGGGAAAATATTACTATAAATGGAAAGAATCCCATTCCCTTCTGGCAGGGGTGTTTTGTGAGTCATGGTTATTTTCTTTTGAATACAGAGCTTCTCTGAGCTGATTAAGTGGAATTAACAACACGGTCGGGAATCCTCACAGTTCCCTGTTGCTCTGATCCCTGTGGCTCTTGTTTTACTTCTCCTGCCTTTGGGAACACTTGAGGAATTTATTAATGAGACCCAATTACAGAAAATTGTGGTATTATAATCAACATTCTGGCTAGCGCTGGAATGGCTCTTTTAACTCCTCAGGAAGTTAAAACAAACACCAGAACCCACCTTCCCAGGCATTTTTGCTCCCCAAAGCACCCAGAGTGAAAGCTGTCCTGAGAGGCAGCCAGTTATCCCCACAGGGACACTGCAGGTGCATTGCCAGTTCAGTGGAAGCTCTCAAGCAACAGCATGTCACAGGCTTCAGATGTTTCTCAACAGGCTTTAGGTGTTAGGGGAGGACACAGGCTGGACAAGGTTTCAATTAACTGTCCAGTTATCAGCCAGAAGTGCCTTTATTTGATAAAACAATTCATACTGTGTGCAAGGCAGGGACTCCTGGGGGTACTTGATACTAACTCTGAATGAGGGGTTGAGCTGAAAGGCACCCAGCAGGTCCTGGCACAACTTCTTGGGTTCAGAGGGGTTCCTTTGGCATTGACTTAATTTCAGCATTCTGGATGAAGATTCTAGCTCTTTCCACAGACAGTAAACCTCAAAAATGGTTTGGAAACTGCTGCTAGCAATACTGGGAGTCCCAGACTGGCAAAAATATTCTTCACTGGCAAAGCCACTTCCTTGGGTAACTTGAAGTTCTTCTGGAAAACTAAACCAAACCAATGGCTCCCACAAGCAACGGAGTTAGTGGGGGCTGGGTTTTGGTGTATAGGTCTATACTGCTGAATAAAGGGAGCCAGTAATCCATTCCTGGTCATGAGGACAAGTAAAGGAAAGTGACTCACTCTACATCGGTAGCTGCTTCTGGAGCAGAATTATCATGCCAGCATAGCATGGAGTCCCTAAGAAATAATTCTTATTAGTACTGTGTTACTTTTTTTTTTAAACTGTTTAAAAATAAAGTCAGACTTTGTTGCAGCTCACATAAATGTGGGGGGTTTATAGTATAAAACTGAGTATATGTGGTGCATGCTCTAGGGTAGAGCATATAGACAGTGATGGTTCAATGCCTTTGGGAAAGCTAAAAGACGCATAGGCTGGGGGGAACCAAGTCTAGTGAGAAGAGTTCCTTCACGCTACCTATGGTAATCAAACTATTTCCCAAGTCAAGGCTGGGCATCGTGTCAGAGAAAGCTGGCTGGGGCCATGCAAAGCAAAGCTAACGGATGAACAAAGAATAAGCTGTGTGGATAAACAGGTATCAAGAGACTAAGCTCCCTTCATGGACCTCTTTTAGCAGTATGGATGCAGTGAGCATGTATCTCATGTAGCTTTCCAGATAGTTTGTGAAAGCTCACAGTTGAGGCGCTAAGAAACTTTTCCTGCTTCTACCCAAAGACCTCATTTCACAGAATTTGCAGGGCTTTCTGGATACATTCATTATTTTGTCAAGACTGGTCCAAAGCTTACTGAGATCAGACTGAAAGGCAACTTCACAGAAGTGTGTATATGCGGGTGTTATGAAAATAGATGTCTGCTTTTGCTGGGAAATGTGGCTAAATTCAGATCAAGCCAACTCCACTTCTGTTTTTTACAGGAGCACTATAATTTCTGAGCAATTCTGGCCCAGAAGAAAATGACATCAGTGTATCCTGTAGCTCACCTACAGGGAGAGTGCAAAGCTCAATACTGTAGGAATTCCTTGATGCCTACTGATCACCTGAGGCTGCACACTGGCTTGTGGTCTTGTACCACTCCAGAACTGGGGTAGTTATTCTGTAATTCAAAAGGGGAAATATTACCCTTTCTGGAAGTCATTGCCCATGTTATGGCATGTACCACAAATCGTCCCTCTCCCAAGCGCCCAGCCCAGTTCCAGGTAGGCCCATCAGTTTGGTGCTCCCTAGTACATACATGTAATTCTGCTTTCCTCAGCGAGAAGCTTCAGTCAGAAATGCAGCTCCAGTAAAGTCTGAAGCAGCTGGTGTAGTCCCAGAATATCACTCCTCAGTGACATCAAGCCTCTTACAGGGTCTTATGAGGGAAGCTCCAGCATGGGCTCTGCTCTTGGGCAGCTCTGTAGCTGCTTGCCACTGAACCACTGCTGTCCTAGGGCAAGTAGGGGTGGGGCTGGGCTGGGCTGGGCTGGTGGTGAGGAGCTGACATCTGTGGCCCTGCGCAGTCTGCACAGTTCACAAGGCTGCAGATACTCTCAGCTAGATGATACCCTTTGGGATTTATGGGATTATTAGCATTATTGAGAGTTATGTCTGTTCACAGGGGAGAATATACCCTTTAGACTGCATTACTCATTGTGTGAGTCACCATGTTGAATAACATATGTTTCCTATATTTGGTAGATGACCCAATACATTGCACTTCCATCCAGAATCGTATTCCATATAAACACCACTAGCTTTATTTTTTCTACTGTAAAACCCAAAATGATAAACCTAGGTATACTGCAAATTGAATATGTTTGAACTTTTATTTTTCACATAATCAGTTACAGGACTTGTATCATTAAGCCAGATCAGCCAAATGCTTGCTGATGATATCTACATTATACCAAGTTTGTATGTCTTCTAACAGAAGACATGTTTACTTGACAGAGGAGGATTCCAGAGACTGACTAGAATAAAACAAATGAGGAGCATTTAACTTCAAGAATTTACATAATTTCACTGGAACCAATAAGACTGTTCAGGTGCTTATAGCTAAGCACATGCGCTTTTATTAGCAAGGTTTTCTAAACTATTGTTCTTGCAAGGAAGGAATAGTAATCCATCATCATCAAACGTAACACAGTACTAGGGTCTACTTTCATTAGAAAGAATGGCAAAAGTCCCGTTGATTTGAATGGAAGAAGGAGAAGTCTCTGACACTGAAATCGTAAGTTTGTGGAAGAAAAAGATGCAGCAAAAGCCCCTTATTACAAGTATTTATGATAATTGTGGAGCCTGGGAGCCTTTTGAGAGCAAATCCTCTGAGATGAAGTGGTGTGGACTGCTAAGCTAACTAGTGTGCCTGGCATGGGAGTTAGAGTGGTGGGTGGCTAGAGAGCTTCTCTGTGGCCTCCTATAAGCACAGAAATTGTGCAGAGAATGTTATGTTTTAAACCATAATGCTGGCTGCTGACAGCGAGCTTGTTTAATCTTGTAGATCTTCTTGATTAATGATGTAAAATTACTCTCTCTTATCTTTGAAGTTTGGCATAGCCCAGATACACAGGCATTGCAATCTGTCTTGCCTTGACAACATGTGAAACTCCGCTGCTATGACAGTGGTTTACATTGGACTCACATCAGGGGCAGTAGGACAAGGGTGGCTTGGTTCTTCTGCAGGACACTGGCCTTCCAGCCTTGAGTCAGCCCAGGGCTCTTCAATGGGCTTGCTAAGTTGCAAATGAGCAGCCAATCTCATATCCAGCATCTCCTCCCTGCCTCTTTCCTCACTAGCAGAAAGACAGGATGAAAACAGGCCTACCCTAAATTAACCTGATGAAAGACCAGCCCTTTGAATTCAGCTTTGCCACAGTAGAAGACACTGGTTTAGAGCTTATTATTTAATTTTTCTCCAGTGTAATTATGACCATCAGAATCACTGAGGATGAGTATTTTCCATCAATACCAACACACCAACTTTGAATATGTGGGTACTGACTGCTAAAAGTTGAATTACCTCAAGTGGGTGGTTTCTGAGAAAGCATAAATTGCATTAAAACACGTTTCCACCTCTACATGTTTACTTCTTGACTTTCTGCTACAGTGAGATTAGTTTTATTTTGTTTTAGTTTTGCTACCCTAGTGTTTCTAGAGCAGTAGTTATCACCTTCCTTTTGGTAGGAAACTTCTTTTTTTTTTTTCTGCTGCAGGCCTGAACCCCATTACAAATGTCACATAGATGACTGTTGTCAAACAGTTGGGTAAATTTGCCTTTCCTGTCCCTTTTCTCACACATCTTCAAGCAGTCAGCAGACCCCTTACTACAGACAGGCTTCCAGTTGAAAGTTAACTGGTTTAGTCAGTTCTGGAGTTTTGTGCCATGAAGAAATACTAGTGTGCAAAGCAATGTTTAAACCCAAACTACACCCTTTACTTTTATTGAAAAGCAAATAGCTGATTGTTCCGTGAAGATGCAAAAAGCAGCATGACCAAATACGGGATAAATAAAAAAAGAGTAATCTGAGAATATGTGAATTTCAGAGAGGTTTCAGCTCAGGACATACTCCCCAAAGAGTATCACAGTTGCTTCGTGTCTGCAGGGGTTAAATTCACAAAGCTATTCATATGCATTGAAAATATTTTACATTTATAAATTTCTACGTCTTCTTTCACTATTAGATCCTCAAATTTGAAATTGATGTAAGACTTATTTCCTAATTAGGAACACAGTAATTGTTGCCTTGGACTCCGTCTATGCCTTTGATCCAGATCTAGTAGAGATCAACAGCAGAGAAATCAGAAGGTACAAGAAACCCGATAGAAGAACATTATCTAACAACCTGCCACAAGTATATTTCCATTCCAAGTGTTGCCTCATTCCCTTTTGATTCAAAGTATAAATGTTTACACTGCTAATGTATTTACTCAGTAAGTTTTATGATCTATAATGGAATTGAGGGTATTCTCACTATCCAGAGGAGTGCCTTTAATGCTTTTGAATCCCTTAAGCTTTTGACTTCTGGGTTATCAAGTGGAGGCAACTTCTATTGTGTAAACAAATACCTTGGTTTACATTTATATCTTTTCACTTGAATTAAATTTTTCATTATTTCCAGTGCCATTTTTCTTTATTATAGTATTTTGTATGCCTTGCCTTTCCTGTGACAGAAAGACCAGAATAACAGCAATTTCTTTAGTGTCATTCTCATAGTTATACTTTTTAAGTCTAATTGCTAATGCACTGTACAAGTATTTTGAATGCTGACTACTGCGTTCTGAATAGGTACACTATGTCTCACTCAAGTGATACAAATGTGACACAGCAAACATTTCACAAAAATCTTTAGTGCTTTTCAAGGATCACACTAGCTCATTGCAAAGGTCTCTGATTTTAAAATATTTAAATCTATGAATTGTAATTAAAATTACTTTTTTTTGCTAATTACCAGCCAAATAATTTTATTTCTACACTCCTTCAGTATTCTTGGATGAATACTAGCTAGTCTTGATGACCTGTTTGTCATTGAGTTGCTAATTTGTTACATCTGCTCTTATTGCAGTGCCTGTTTTTTACAGTAACTCTCCATCCTTAAAACTGAGATGTAGTGTGGGGCATGTAGGAAGAAATAAAAATTCTACCAGCCAAAGGTTAAAGATTTTAATTCCCCAAGTCTTGATATAATTTTATTATTTTTTTTTACTAATTTTCTTATCATTCTGAAGTGTAGTTTCTCAATGCTAGTTTTGATCTGATCCCTCCCAGGTGCTGTGCAATTTATTTATGTGTTGGTCAATATTATCTTGGTAAGAGATATAGCTACTCCTTGAAAAAATTGCTGTGTATTACTTAGGCTTGCAAAGCTGATCACACAATAAAAGAAGGCCATGCGCTCAGAGTACAATGGCAAGTTGCCAACTGTTTTAGTAATGGTTTATTTTTAGATGTTCTCTAACCTAGCACATGACTATTTAATAACTGTATGCGAGCAATAAAGAAATATGTGACATTTGTTGAGATTGATGGTCTTTCACAAGAGGACCTTCAAGTCTCAGCTGTCCAGTCGTAAAGGCTTAGGATTTTTTCACTTTTCTCACTTCAGAGTAATTCTTTCCTTGAACATTGGAGTCAGGTCGAACCAGGTTGTGTGATTTGCTAACTTTCCACAATGCAGTTTTGATGATCTAGAAGGCAGGCTCAGTTATCCTGAAAATAAAGGATCTCTTCTTGGAGAGAAAGAAAAAGAAGAATATAAACAACAAACTTTTCTACATTGTCTTGGCCCAGGATCCCTCCATGTGAGAAAGGCTAAATTACATCTGCATGTGTCTGCCTGAGATGTTACACTGCAATGCATGTACTTGAAAGACATGATCAGACATGACCAGAAGAGAAGCTGTTAAATCTAAAAACGTTTTGTGCAGATCCTGCCTCAAACATCTTAATCTGTTTGTTCATCTGATAATGGGAGAGGCTACACCATTAAGAGAAAAGAGGATTTTTACATACAAGCCTTGACTTGAACCCCAACAACTTTTTACCAACTTAGTGCAATATAAAACTTACTCCTAGCTTTCATGAGCATGAGATGTTTTGGAGTTCGCGGAAGACGTAGCATGTCAAGTCTGTCTTTCTCCTCCTTTCAAGCTCTTTTTTCCATAGAGGGGGATGGGCTTTTGACGAATGTTGTGAAAAGTTCCTTGGATGACCTTCAACAAGTCACTGTCACTGGGAAGAGCTGTCATTGACTCACTGAGCTATGGATTAGGAGCCAAATCCCCCCATCCCCACTTGCAAAATGGAAGATAAAATAGTCCTTTCCCTCTCCCACATTATTTCAGTTTGCTTTCCAGGTCAGGGACTGATTCCAAAGCAGATGCATTGACAGCGAAATTATGGTGTGGCTTTTTATTTTTTGGTAGAGCATAATATCTGAACTAAGTGCCATGGTATTACAGACAACTACGGTACCTCAGTACTTAAAATTCTGGGACACTAAGCATGGTTGTGGCAACACAGAGATAAATAAACCCTATGTTTTTGTAAAATTTCACACACTTTATTTTAAAGTAAACTGATCCTACTATAATGTAAGTTGTAGGACTAACACACTGTAGTATAGGAGTAATGCCATCTTGTTCTTTATTTTTTAACAGAATGTTTCATTTTTTAAAACACTGAGAAACAGATTAAATGATATACAGAATAAATATATCTGATTTCTTTGTGTGCCTGCTTTCAGTGGCTCTTATTGAGGTGGTACTTGGCAGTACTGAAGGTTTATTATGACTGGGTTTTGTGATAGCAATCATATCCCAGGTAAAAAACCTCAGACATGACTCAACAAAAGGAGAGATCTTTATATTCCTACAGACAATTTTATAAGTTGCATATTAATTGAAGTTGTGCACAAATATCCCTATGCTTACTGTCTTTCACTGCAAAGTACAAATTCTAACTACAAGTTCCTCCTGGTTTTGTCAATTGCTTGCATGAAATAAACTGTCGGAGTTTAGTTGCCAAGCAACTCAAAGGACTTCGGTTATAAAATTGTAATCATAATGTAGAAACATTATCCCCATTTTACAAATCAGGTAAAAAATTGAACAATAGACTATAAAAATGCAGAATATTTAATAAAGCAAATAACATAACTTTCGTTTCTGTGACAGCTTTTCACTATGTGCAGCTATGTCTGAACTTTTCAGAGCCTCTGTGCCATCTTGTGTTTGTCTTTCAATTGAAATGTCCTTTTCCAGGGTGTTTGATTAAGCACTCCAATGATCAGTGTTCGTATTTGCAGCATTCCCGTGGTGCATATTGTAAGTGAGCAGTTTGAACCATTTTTCATTTCCAGTTGATCATGGTCTGTGGAGGATGTTAGAATCCTATGTCTGGCTCAGGACTCTGGACTTAAAGTAATTTCAAGGCTTGGATTCAGTTTTGATGGAACCTTGTGATGGTGCAGCTCCAGTAAGTGAGAAGATAGGGGTTATCCTGCTCTCCTGAGACTGTTACTGTCTTGGTCACACCAAATCCAATTCAGGAAAAAAGAGCCATTCCAGCCTCAATCCAACAGAGCACTGAGAAGGAAGGGGATGGAGGCTTTCACGTGTGAAAGGAAGGATGAGAGACTGACACATTCAGAGCTGTGTCAAATAATAATTCACCATGACTAATCTGGCCTAATAACTGCTGTATGATTTTTCTTGCCTACCGTTAGATGTTTATATTTTTATTTTGACACGTTTAGGCAGACCTTGACTTTTGTATATACTGAGAAGCCGGGGCTCTGGTTGGCTTTTCTGAGACTGTAGGTGCACCCTTGAGACATCTGCAGCATTTTTATTTGCTGTTTGGTTGGGTTTTTTTTTAAGTCACTGTGACTGAAGAATGTTCTTTAATTACTCAAAAGCACAACGGTGTTTAGGTAAATTGGCCTCAGAGAGTGTTTCATCATAATGAAGGCATTCACATCTCTGTAGAGGATTATTTCCCTGTTTCTGCACCGCGCTCCATGTGTGTTGGCCTTCCTAGGTTATTTTACTTTTTGATTCTCAGTGTAGCTAACAGACATTCTGCTGCTGGAACAGAGGGAGGTTTTGCAGCGCAAACATCTGTGGGGATTTCCAGATGTAGGAAGAGTATGGAAGTGGGTGTTATCTCTCAGCGGGAAGGTAGGAATGTGGCTAGCAGCAGCAAATACTTGGATACAACACAGCATGTGAGTAAGAAGTATCTATACAGAGTCCTTTAGAACAAAATACAAAGAGGAAAGCAAGATAAAAAAAAATACCAACATTGAGGTTCTATTTCAGTAAAAGACAGTGGGATTTGACCTAGCTGATCATACCCACAATCCACCTACTTCTCTGTTCTGCCTTGGGTGTTTGTCTGCACCAGATGTGTCTATTTGTGTGCTTATGTCCTACAGAAGTCAATGAACCTGAAGCCAGTGACTAAAATTAAATACACGGTGAAAGTTTTTCTTCATTAAATCCCGCATGAGGGGTAGTCCTAAGGGAGAGAGTATGAAAAAAAATAAATCTGCATGAAAGGGAAAAACGGTCATGGTTTTATTTTTGCATGCCCACTGTCCACAACCTGGCACTTCTCAAAGCACAAGCACAAGGAGGGACTTTCCCCAGGAACTTCCCACATCGACACAGCTGGGAAAGTTGGAGCCAGACAGGCGTTCATAGATGCCATGGAGATCTTGTAGGAATCAGTCTTTGTTAGCCAAGGGAATTAAAAACTAAAAATCAAAAAAGGGACTAACTAAAAGAAATTCTGCCTCCCTTCTAGCTTCTCTTGACTAACTCTGGTCACGCTTCTGCTGCTGCGTCTTAGACCACGTGGAGCATCAGCTGCCAATTTCAGCTACAGACAAGGAGCCTCCTTCCTACTCAACACACAGTGGGTATCAAAGGGAGTCTGGCTAAAAGCCTTTTGTCAAATAATTATGCTTAATATGTATTTTCTCTCAAGTTTCACTTGATGTGAAACTGGCTGAGAGATGTGTTTATATATTCACAGCACACATGAAAAGAGAACCAAAACACGGCAGAAACCGATAGCTGGGACAAAACATGTGCGAGGAACTTCTCGAAGCTGGGCTGAAGATCAGACAAGCTTATAAAAAGTGCAGGGAATGCTCATTATGGACTGAGTCAGCCCAGCAGCTGGGAGGCCCCTCCCTCCCCGCTTCAGTGGTTTTATTGTTGTCCCGAGCTGCTGGCAGGCACTCCCGAGAATTCCTCTTGGCCCTGCATCTGCCTCTCTGCTGGATGCAATCGAGCCTGGGCACTTGGCTCTTCTGTTGTCCCTGTAAGGTCGGTCTCACTTGATGTGACCTCTCCTGATGGGATGCAAAGTGCAAGGGAAGACACAAGTGCTGTGCAGCCCTGATCCACGCACCGTCCCTGGAAGATCATGGCTGAGCTAAAAGGAAAGAATCAACAAAAGCTACCAGAGTACTAGATGAACGCTGACTTGAACTGCAAGCTTCAGATGCTTAGATTAGACAGATCCCCCTTTCGTCACAGGTGTAGACTTCCCCCATGTAGCTAATATTAGTTCAGAGTGTTGTGTTTTCCAGATGTTACTTCTCAAGTCTACTTTGCGTTGGGCATTCACCCTTACCCTGCCACGCACTGCTTTCTCAGCTGCTGAAAGCGTAAGCGTATTTCCACCAGCATGAAATCTGCTCATTTTGAATTGCACTTTTTCTCTCCTTGTTGCTTCTTTCAAAGGTCATTTTGAGGAAAAAAGACCTGGAATGTCAGGGGGAAAAAGCAATAGCTTTCTTTGCTTTGTGTTTGTTACTGTGGAGAGAAGATTAGTTGGTCAGTAATGAGCATCCTGACTTAATCTCCAAGGATGGCCCTAGTCCTCTCTGAAGCAACAGTTTTTCCCTGTGTATTCTAGTCTGATTCATCACAGCACTGAAAGAATTAGCATTTGCTGTGCTCCATGAGTAAAAAAAAAAAAAGAAAAAAGAAAAAGAAAAAAAAGCATTCTAGGCATCAAAAACCTCTAAAACCCAAAAGATCATCGATGAAGAGTTCTGCTCTGATCTTCCCTCACTGCTGTGAAAGAAACTGAACTGGCAGGAGCACAGAGGGTTCACCTGCCTGGCATCAGAGTCAGCCAGAAGGATGCAGCCGCAGATAGGCTACATGCTTTGTCTATGAAAATCCAAGCCTTGGGTGTATGCATTAATCTTTCCATAACCTGTTAAAGCACAGTTTCTGGTCACTGGAGCACTGGCTGGTCACAAGTGTGCAAGATCACTTCTTAAGGTGTTTGTCCGTCCCCACAGGTGTTGTCCTTTCTGCCACTGTGTTTGACCGCACGGGCCTTTAATCTCCCATGAAGCACAGAGGTGCTGCTACACCATTTTATTTTGCTTTCATTTTCAAAGCATTTTTGTGGTGTTTCAATCTTCCCAAGATGCTGGAAGCTGAGACACTCATGATGCAAAGAAAGAAACTAAGTCATAAGAGTTCTAAAACTTGCACCAAGTGGCAGGAAAGTTTGTCGCTTTGATCTCAGAAAGCCAGACATCAGTGCTAAGGATCATAATGTACCACCCTAGATTAATGTGTCTTTCCTCTAACAAACTTTAACAGCGTAGACAGTTCATCAGAAACCCAGGTCTACTCTCCAGCACGTCTGTTAACAAGCTGCCTCTTCCCCAAAGTGTCAGCTAAGTTTACTGGGTTGCTAAATGATATAGCTCTATCTCTCTCACGTTCCAGTGCCTTTCCTCATGTTATATGCACACCAAAATTGTCATGAAAAAGCAGTAACATTTCTGTTTTGTTAGGAATCAAATACCGAGTCCCGCTTTTTGAGTTGAAATCTGTTGCGCTAAGTCAGCATGTGTTTATGGTTGTCCTTAAGGATGAGGCACCACCACTCTCACTGTGAAGTCTATTTCTCCTAAAGGTTGTGACCACTGGAGAGATGGCAAGTGCTAGGAATAATCTGTTACAGATTCTCCAAAAAATCACAACCGTATCAGTGATACAGTACAACAGACTTCTGCAGCCAGGCAGGGGAAACAGAAAACCTCAGGAAATGAACAGACAAACCCACCAAGAGTTCAGAGCTGATTTACAACAGCAGGTAGAAATTAAACACCTGAAAGACAATGTTAACATAACTGATGCCAGAGAACTTTGACTTTGCAATTTTGTGTGACTGTCTGATGTGATTGCATGTAAATCTCATGTATATACTGCAATGGTACAGTCCTAGGAAAGCCTCAGTTCACCTTTCCAAACAGCCCATCAGAACACAATAGCACCATTTTAATCTGCACCAAGATTAAATCTGAGTACTCCAAATCAGACTTTTCCTTTCATTGAATGTAAACAATCAAATCTCACTGTGAAGCCCTTTCCTGCTTTACTCAGCAACGGGCTCTTACATTTCGTCTTTCTTTTATTTAATGAGCATGCACTAATTTAAAAGCTGCTTTAAATAAATGTGTGTTTCATTTTCAACAGGATGTATCTGAAAATCTGTTTTATCCTGACAGTATAGAGCTGGAGGAAATCTGACCTGAGCAACTCTCAGAAAAAAAGCTTTTTAAGCGTTGGGGTCAGATTGTTATCTCCTTTACTCCTGTCTAAATCCAGAATATATCTACTGACTTCTGCAGAGCTCAGCCAGATTTACATAGCAGAAAATAAGAGAAAAAAAATGGTATTTTGCTTTTGCAAAACTCCCTCATTACAGGTTTCACCCTTGCAGCTCTCTGCTCCAGGTATCCTGCTCTTCCTCCTGATACCTCCAAGTTGCCTTCCTCAAAAACCTCCTTGCTTACTTGGAAAATTAGGTGCTTGAAAGTGCAGCGAAAGCCTTCATGGTGCCAGGTGGGTTCCCTGGCCTCTGCCTTCACCAGACACTGCCGGGGAAAGCCTCCAGCCTGCTCCTGCAGATAGCAGCCTGAGCTCAGGGTGGGTCCTCCTGCCCTTCCCTGCACACTTGCCCGCTGAGGCCAGTGTGCCCAGCACCAAAAGGCAGCTTTAACCTTCTGCAGCCAAACTGGAAGGTCAGTGAGAGGCTGCTTGTGGCATGACATCCTATGTGAGCTGCCGAGCTCTGTCATTTGGCAAGCATCTTGCTTTCCGCAAGGAGCTTCAGATAGTGTCAGTCATCAAAAAAACATGCAGTTACTCTCTAAACAAATCACAGGGAGGGAGGGGAGACCAAGAAAAAGAGCAGAAACTGCCAGGGAAGTCTATCACTCTGGTCTGTAAATAATTAAATGCTGAGTGGTGTTCAAATGTATATGTTGAGAAAGCTTCATTTGCCTTCCCCCTCCTTGTAGGCTAATTTAGAACATATCACAGTTTTTGCAAAGGCATTCCTAATACTATTGTGCTGCAAATCCTGTCTGATCCAACCTTCAAATATTTATGTAAACTGAAATATGTCTGGAAAGAAGTCAAAACAAAACAAATATGCCACACAATCTCATTCCCACATATCCCTCCATCCTCATTTACTTTCACACTAAACACTTTCGGACTGGTTCTCAACTGTTAGGTGGTGGTTAATGGGTGATAATTGCAGAGCCTGTTTCCTTGAGTGCACTGATGCACTGATGGCCTTGCATCTTGCCAAACATTTTAGTCTGGAGCTTTTAGTAGTTGCAAAATGCTTTTGCAGCAGATTTTTTTCCCCCCTGCAAATAGGTGCAGTAGTTTGGGGATTTTTATTATTTGTTGTTGTTGATAGTGTTTAGAAAGTGAGAGATTTTTTTTGAAAATTCAAATGGAAGTCTTTCTACCCTACAGTCCACGGTGTGCTTACATACCATATCCTTCTTACTTGACAGATGCCAGTAAACTCAGGCTAGATATGTTAAAAATGCAGCTACTTGTAAAACCATTTTGTACCATTTGCAAATTGCAGCTGTCTCTCTGCAGAGATATGGTCAACACATGCTGCCAGTTTGCTTCCAGAGGATAGGGGACGCTGAGCAGCGTGAAGGATGTGTGTGAAATGTGCCACATTCTCAACTGACTCCTGTATGTGACCACCCCCCTGGAGGTGATGAAAGCCTGCAATTTTATTGACTTCAGTGGTGGAGAATGCTGCCAGGGCTGGAGGGCTGGGGGTGTGACAGGCATCTGGGAGGAGGTAGGATGACAGGCTGTGTCTGCAGTGTGCAATGTCAAGGAAGCTGGGGACCCTTGCTCAGGAATTACCTGAAATTATTTGTCCCTGAGCATTCAGTGTCTTGTAGGACAGGTCCTTATGGGGAAAACTGTGTTACTTCCTTCATGAAACCTTCAGTCCAGCACTCTGCCTTATATGGGGCATTTTAAAGTGCTTTTACACATATACAACTATTTCAAACCCTTCATTTGGAAAACAGATTGCATCTGTCGCTGCTGTGGAAGGTCTGGATGACCCTGCCATGCATGGGCAGCCATAAATTGAAGAAGCACAAAATCCCAAAGCCACAGAGGTGGCTACATCTTCCTGCTCTGCAGTACGGTGAGGAAAACACAGAGCAGAAAACAGAGCCACCCCCATCATGCTGTAATTATAATGGAGTGCTAGGGGTGACCTCAGAAGCATGAGGGAAAAATACCTTTCCAAATGGATTATTTTTAAGAGTCAGATGTGCTGATCTGCTGTTATGGGAATATTTGCAAGCAAGGATAAGATGAAATAAACCTGGAATCTGTATAGTTCTGGGACCTGTTTGGGAAGAGGAAATCAAGTATGTCACCAAGCTGGTAGTGCAATAGCAAGAAGAAAAAGTGGTGGCTTACCCGATTTTATGTTTTCATTTTTGTAAGGGCTTGAATATGTGATATCAATCCTGGCGGGACTAAGAGCTGTGACACAGCCTCACCCCCTTTTTTTCGTTTCTTTTTATTTTTCCCCTTCTTTTTTTTTTCTTTCTGTCTTTAAAAGCAAAGCTCTGGCCATATTCAGTTTTTGTTGTTCTTCCTCCTGGCAATTTGTATCAGTTCCCCACCCAGCTATCTGGGGGATGTGACTCTCATGTAGTCAGGATCTCCATTTTGGTTTCTAAGAGACTGCCAATACACGCACCTCAACAGCCCTTTTCTGCTGCCTGGTGGCCTCGTGAATGGAAATCTCAGCTGGGAGAGTATCCTGACCCTCCAAAAACAGTCCTCAGGGAAAGATGCTGTGTCCAAGCATGGCAAGTCAGTCCTGCCAAACCAGAGGAAGTTTGGTTTTGGATTAAATTTTGTTCTTTCCTGCAAACATCTCCCAGTGAATATGATTCACCTGATTTCTCCTCCTGCTTTTAAAAGAATATTTTGCAAATCTTTTTCACCTCTAAAACCAATCTGGTCATGTCTTGGTGGTCTGTTAAATGAGAACTGAACTGGGATTCTAGTTATTTTTCTCCAGAGATTGCAATTATGAGGGAAAACCTTCAATCTCTCATGAAAAACAATGGTTTATGTAAGAATGTGTTTGTTAATTACTAGAGCATCCTGAAAATGTTCTCTACACAGATCACTCACCTCTGAAATTTTACAACGTGGAAGACAAACAGTATCAAAACTTTAATTCCTGTCTTTCGTGTTGATAGTTATTTTCAGCTGGAATTGTTCTGCTGTCTTCTCTAAGGTAATATAGCAATAGGAAACTGCAGCTAGCCTCCGTGGAAGCCAATCAGCTCCAACCTGATGAAATACTGGAAATGGCTGGATTTGTCTAGGGAAAAATCCTGCACCCTGAATATGGTTAGGCAGAACTAATTAGGGAAAAGAGGGAGGTTGCTACATTAAATATGCGTTGATTATTTGTCAAAGCAGGACCCAAAATGGGAATCTGAGTCTGGGTGAGGTAAAGGAATATGTATGCATTATTCCTTCTACGTATGATTATTAAATCATGTCTTTTTTAGACATCTAACATTTTAATCCTTCTCTTTTGGCACTAAAACTGCATTACTGAAGTGGGAGTAGGCAGATTTTAAAATAACAGCTCATAACTTTAACCCTCTTAAACTTAGAGAGTTTTGCTGCCAGGTGTGTCTTCTCATTTTTTTAAAGCTCTGGAATTATTCTGATATTTATCAACTGACTTAGTAGAAATCCTTTGGTGGAAACTAGGCAGCTGGGAAATTAGTTCATGAAATGCAAAATCTTCTATATTTTCTTGTATTGGTATTACCCTGATATAACTTCATCAACTACAGCAAGGCTTCTTTTA
This sequence comes from Falco biarmicus, assembly GCF_023638135.1. Lineage (NCBI taxonomy): Eukaryota > Metazoa > Chordata > Aves > Falconiformes > Falconidae > Falco > Falco biarmicus. The sequence continues at coordinate 66,010,409 of NC_079311.1, forward strand.
AAAAAAAAAAAAACAACCCAACCTCATTCTGCCTTTGAAATGATAACATTTAAAGCATTTGTAAGGTCTAATGCTTCTATTTATGCCTCTAAACTGATTTATGCCTCTAAACAAGGGATCATAGTGAGAAGTCCTGACCATCTGCTCTGAGAGTGCTCCACTATTCCAAAGCACCAAATTGATACACCTTTTAAAATTAGATAATCTCCTGTTTAGCTCTCTCATGTGCAGCCTGTCCTAACAATAGAATCAAAGTACTTCTGTTATGTAGGTCACCAGATTATGGGACCTAAAAATATTTTAAAAACTTGTTTTATTTTAAACTAAATAAAATCTTCTGTTCTTTGAAAAAGTCTAGGGAACTGAATTTGAAGTAGTGTAATAGGCAGCAGAAAGACTAAATGAACAAAACTTGCCCTCAGACACTGACACTCAATATTGATAACTCCTTTGATGTTCCTGATGGACTCCCCCACACACACCCTCTGGTATCAAGACTGCTTGCATCCATTTCAAGAAAGAACCTTTACATCTCTTTCTTTTAAAAGTGGAAGATGCAAAGGTGCTAAGCAATTTTAATTGGAAACAATCTATCAACAATCAAGGCTCATTTGTACAGCTTTCAGTTCATTTTATAGAGTCACGGAATTGCTGAAGTTCCCACTGGATACCACTTAGTCCAAGCCCCCTGCTCAAACAAAAGTCAATACAGGACCATGTCCAGTGAGGTTTTAATACCTTTGAGGATAAAGACTCCATAGCCTCTTTGGGCAACCTCTTCAATACTTGATCACCCTTAAAGCAAAAAGAGTTTTTTTCTTATACTTAACTGTAATGTCTTGTATTTCAGTTTGTACTGATTGCCTCTCATCCTATCACTGGCTACCAGTGATGAGAGCCTGATTCTGTGTCCTTTCCTCCTTCCTTTCAAGTATTTATACACATTGACAAGTTTCTCTGAGGCTTCTTTTTCCCCAGCTGACCAGCCCCAGCTCTCTCAGCCTCTTCTTACAGGTCAGGTGTTCCAATTGCAGTCATCTTCGTGGCCTTTTACTGGACACATTCTAGTATGCCCACATGTCTCTTGTACTGGACTGGACACAGCACTTCACATCCGTCTCATCAGTGCTCATAGAGAGGAAGCCTCGCCTCCCTCACCCTGCTGGCAGAGCTCATTCTAATGCAGCTGAGGATGCTGTTGGCTGTCTTTGCCACAAAGATTCATTGCTGGCTCATGTTCAGCTTGTTAGTCACCAGGATTCCCAGGTCTTTTTCTACCAACTACTTTCCAGACGGTTGACCCCCAATCTGTATTGTTGTGCAAGATTTTTCCTCTCCAGATGCAAGACTTCGCATTTCCCTTGTTGAATTTCATGAAGCTGCCCTCTGTTCATTTCTCTGGTCTGTTGAGGCCGCCCAATGGCATGACAACCATGCTGTATCGACCACTCGCCCCGTTTTATACCATCTGCAAACTTGCTGAGGGTGCACTCTGCCCAGTCATCCAGGCCATTAATGAAGATGTTAAACAGTATTAGCCCAAGTACTGACTGCTGGGGTCGCCCCACTAGTGACTGGCCCTCAGTTACACTTTTGTACTGCTGAGGATAACTATTTGAACCTGGCAGTTCAGCCACTTTTCAGCCCACTTCATGGTCCATTTACTCAGCCTGTACTTTCTCAGCTTCTCTATGAGGATGTTATAGGAGAGTGTCAAAGGCTTTACTGAAGTCAAGGTAAACAATATCCACTGTTCTCCTCTCATCCACCAAGCTAGGTGCCTCATTGTAGAAGGCTGTCTGGTTGGCCAGGCAAGGTTTTCCCTTCATAAGTCCATGCTGAGTACTCACAACCACCTTCTTGTCCTTCATACGTCTAGAAATGGCTTCCAGGATCCACCACTTTCACAATGACTGAGGTGAGGTTGACTGACCTCTATTTCCACATATTTCCTTCCCACCCTCCCTGAAGAGAGGAGTGACATTTGCTTTCTCTCAGCCCACTGGAACTTCTCACATTCATCATGATCTGCCTGAGACAAGCAAGAGCAGCCTTGCAATTACATTGGCCAGCTCCCTCAGCACTTGTGAGTGCATCCCATCAGGCACCATGGACTTGTATATGTCCAGTTTCTGCAAGGGTTCCCTAACCTGACCTTCCCCCATCAAGGGTATGTCTTCCTTGCTCTGGACTTTCCCGCTGGTCTCAGGGACCTGAGGTTGCTGATGGCAGGTTTTGCCATTAAAGGCCAAGGTGAAGAAGGCCTTGAGCAACCCAGCCTTTTACGTGTTCACTCTCCAGGTCCCTGCCCCACTCAGCAGTGGGGCCATATTTTCCCTAGACTTTCTTTTGCTGCTGAAGTACCTGCAGAAGCCTTTCATGTTACCCCTTACTTCCCTCACCAGTTTCAAATCCAGCTGTATTTTGGCTTTCCTAATTCCACACTGCATGCTCAGACAGTGGGTCTCTATCTCTCCTGGGTCTGTTTACAGAGTTACTCCTAACTGTCTGTCTGATGCAATGGTCTGTGACATGGTGCAGTCCCAGAAGAACCGGGCTGCTTTAGCTGTTATGCTTTTTACTGTAGGAAAGGGGCATCTGAAGTGGGGCTTGGATGCCTTCTGCTGAAGCCTGTGAAAAAGAACCTGTCTTGGCCTGCACCATTAATATGGCAACACATCATCCAGACATCAAAGGGAAGAGGGGAGGAGCACATGTGGGTGACTTTTCATTAAAATTCTCCGTTGTTTTTCACTTGGCTCAGACAAGCTATTCATTATGTTCTCCTCGCTCTCAGATCACCTGGATGCCATCTGTTCTTGCATTCATAGCATTTTGCCTGCTCCTGGCACAGGGATTACGAGCAGGAAGGCTGGCTAGAAAAGAACTCAACTTCACAGACGATTTCAAGGTTTTTTTCAGCTAGTTTTTCATTCTGTTTTGGGACAAAGCTGAGACCTCATGGATTAAAGACTCAAACTGGCCTTAAAATAGCGTGTTCCCTTGTAATACAATGTATTAGGATTTTCTTTACCTTAGCTACCATGTGAAGAGAAAACAGTAGAAACATAACACATGAGATCAGTGAAGGGATCGGTTTGCTCTGCCACTGGGTCTGTATTTCCTATACATTTTTATAGTACTGATTACTTGGAAATCCTTTTAGTCCCTCCTGTTTCTTCACTACTTATTCTCAGGAAGGTAATTTTTGTGGAATTTCCCTGAGCTTTTTCCACGGCTGCACTTTTTGCTATGAACATTCAGAAAGTGGTGCTGCCAATGCCCTTGAGACCTTGTGACATCTGTAACATATAACCTATTAGTAGTACCTCCTTGACATTGCCTTACTTTGTAGGCAGGTACTGCACACTGATGTGGTTTCACTGATCTGACCATGCTAGGAAGTAAATCTTTTTCATATGAAAAGTTATAGGAAACAGCCATGCAATCCCAAGCTCTGTATGCTCCATGAACTCCCTCCACATTTGAAGTGTGACAGTAACATGCTTTTTGGACCAGAACGTACAGCAGTTCAAATGCCGTCTCCATGCTTTAATAAAAGCACCGGGGCTTGCTTCCCTCTCAAGGTCTCAACTACCTCTGCAACTTTTACTTCTTTAGATGATGGGAAAGAATTTACATTCACCAAACCGCTGCTCATTCCAGGCCCCCACATGAAATGTCAATCACAGAAGAATGTGCAGAAACTCCCATAAAGTTTTTAATCAAATTAGTAGACGACACTGACATTTAAATAATGGTTGTTACGATGGTGTTTTAAACCTTTGTTTAAGATTAAAAATGGCAGTTCACTCCTTTCTACGTTGTTGTTTCTGGTTATCTGCAAGATCATAAATACAACTTTCTGTTGTTTTAACCTTAGTATTTAGACTTTCTTTGGAATTGGACTTATTAATGGTTATTTCTCTGCTCACCTCAAATACCCTTAGTAGGAACATGCACTTCAGGACCTCCAAGAAACCTCTCAACTAATTTTCAATGTATAATTCATTCCATAGCAAGCTTCAGCTGACAAGTCGTACATGTGTGAAGTCTGCTTGAAACTAAGATGACACTAAAACTGTCTTCTTGTCTTGTTTTAGCAAAATCATTAGTCTCTATTAGTCATCAACTAATTGCTCCCTGTATTTCATGTTTCCACTTCTAATTTGGAGGTGTGTACAACAGTAGATGAATCATTATGGACTCAAGCTTTGGTTTTGTATATATATAAAACCTAATCATTCCTTTATGGACTTAAATTTAGTTGCTGGAGTGAAGTTTTACCGCTCATGTTAGAACATCCTGTGAAGTAAAAACTGTACTTTAGCAAGAATTACGGTACATAGAGACTAAAGCAGATAGAAAAGCCAAAGGAAAAGTCCCAAGATTGCAAATAAATAGAAACACCAAGTTATTCTCTAGACTTCATATGAAATTAACCTATTTTATCCTGTCTTCTGAGCAGGTGAGATTCTGGGGAGGAAGACAGATTCCGTGCCAAGAAAGAACACAACTTCATCAGATTAGAATATATGGTATGTCTTCTCATCAAAAAAAGCCATCAAAGGCATCAGGATTGGCCACATCTGCAGTCAAAATGCCAGATAAAACAACTGTGTCCCCACATACAGTCTCCTCCAAGCATTTACCACCTCTGTATTTCCTAAGGACCTACCTTCTCCAGTAGAGAACTTGTGGCTGTCTGGTCTATGGCCCTGGCCCTGTGTAGAGGCACACCACCACTTTATTCTTTCCCTTGAGAATTGTTCTCATCTGAGCTACAACTGCTGGTTTGGAGTATGACACACTCCACTGACATCAAAAGCTCTATTAGCAGTCAGAGCTACACCCTTTATCTCCATCTCTGTTTCTCTGGGTTTAAGAACTCCCAGCAGGACTCAGGGCCATAACATACACAACCAAGTGAGTAACACAGAACATTCCCAGACTCAGTCTAAGACCATGGAAACACATGCCAGGCGAGCAAAGAGCTTGATAAGCTAACATGGAAAAGTTGTATTTGCATGTTGCTTTCAGGCAGTACCTGCTTACCCCACATGTAGATATAAGAATACACCAGAACACACAAGAAGTTATGTGTTTAGGTTCATAATTTAGAAGAAATTTCCTTCTGGATAATGGTCCATCCCAAATATGTGGAAAGTTATTGATAGGGATATTTGGATAGAAATGTTATGCATGTGTGGAATGTGTTATAGGAAAGGTAACCTTTTCTTTCAAGTAAATTAATTTTCTGGTAAGATTTTCACCAAGAACAGGGACTATCCCATATTTGTTGACAAATCACAGTCTCCAGAATTATAGCAAAATACAGCTTTAATATAACATGATAAACCCACCTTCCTCAGCACTTTCTCCTTGTGCATGTTTTTTTCTTTTTTCTTTTTCTTATTTAGTCAGCGTTTTCCTAGCAGTGGATCAAATCACTTCTGCATCTTGTTTGCAATCAGATGGAAGCACTTTGGTGTAGAGAAAATGAGTGATGAGCACACCCAGGTCCCACACTAGGGGATCTCTATTCACTACCATAATACAAACATACAGTGCCCACATCCTTCATGTCCACAGCAGAAGTTGTGGGAGACATAGATTCCTATATGAAAAAAACTACCATTTAGACTGGGTCAAAGTAAACAGTCTCTTCTGCTCCCCTCCCTTGGCTTTATGGAGGGCTGTTTATGTGGTATATCAGCAAAAAAATAGTTCACATAGTGCCTTTTTCATATCAATACCTTTGTTCTTGGCATAATGTCAAATAATAGGCAGTACTGTTATATTCTGACATGCTGAAGACAATATTGAAAAACATGAGTCCAAAAGCTGACTACAAATAATGCTATGGTCTTGCTTGTAGAAAATTAGTCCTCTCGAAATATAATCTGGTGTGCACCACTGCTTTTATAACAGGGAATTTATAAACAGAGTTTATAAAGTGGCTAAGTGTGTTAACTAGGATCCAAGAAGAGAGCTCCGGTGAGGTCTGGGGCTCTGCAATTCTTTCATGACTAAGAGGGCAGCGTTGCTGGAAACATCTTCAGTTCATATCCTTGTAAACAGCTTTCTGTGCTAAGTGTAAACAAACTGGAAGCCACACTTTTCCTCATGGCTCTTCGGCCAATATGAACCCATTTCATCTTCTGGGGGACATTTGTGACATAGGGACCACAAAAGCATTTCCATGAAAGTCAGTGATTGCCTAACCCCTTGCAAGTGTACTGTTCAGAAGTTACCCTAATATTGGCTTTTCTTTAGTTTGTGAACATTACAGCAAATCTTCCTTTTTCACTTTGGTCTCCAGCCCACTCTAATTCCACTGACTCTGATTGTGGGGAAAATAGATTATGTTTCAAACAGAAATGTTTGTTTTACTGATTCAAAGATAAAAGAAGGCTTGAGTCTGCTCTGTGTGATATACCTTGGACACAAGCTACTTAGGTGGTTGTTACATGAGGACTGAATAAATACAGCTACAACATGAGTAGGCTGGCATGAGAGCAGAGAGGATGTGCTTTTATATTGTTTTATATGACCAGAAGGTAGCACAGGAATAGGGCAAAAGGAAACAATGGAAGGAGGATGGGATCTTTTTAGGTTTTCCTCAGCTTCCCTTTCCCATTAAATCTACATATATGCCAAAACAATATAGAGACTGTGCATTCGCTATGTGGTAACTCATGGCACTGCCCATATGATTCAGGAAGTGGGTTTAGTTGGAGATCCATAGAAATATATTTTTTCCTCACTGGTGGAGATGGAGCCATGATCAGCAAGGGTCTTCTCAAGAGATGATAACTAACCTATAAGGGGTCTCAAGAAATTTATGAAGCTAGACAAATCAAACCATAACTGAGGACAATATCAACTTCTCTCATTCCTGCCCCCCCCCCCCCCCCCCCAGTCTTTATTTATTTCTTTTTCCAAACAATCTATAATAAAGCAGAGCCCAAGGGCAGAATAGATCTGTTCTGAAGAAGGAAGCAATGAAGTGCATCCAACAAAATAAGAAATCTCTGAAAAATCAAGAAGAGTTGGAAATAGTTGTGAGGCAGACAGAAAACCTTATTTGGAATATTGAAAGATTTTTGATTAAATACTGTGCAGTTTAAAAAAACTCATCTTCTTTTCAACCTATAAATGAGTTTCTCCATGAAACGTAGAAAGAAGATCCTATCCAACTACTAAGTGATTGTATATGAGCACAGAAAAAGTTTGCACAGTTGACACAACATCCTGTTTGCCAACATCATCTTGCTTTAATTCTCTTGTCAGCAAAGCCACTTTATAAGAAGAACTATTAACTCACAGTTTGTTTACTTGATATTTTTTTCCTAGCAATTTCACTATTTTGATATTCTTTGGGCTTTTTTCCAGTTCCAAAGCACTAAGAAATTCAGTTGAGAACATAATAAACTAAAACAAATCAATGCGTGTGAATAGCCACAAATGTCACATTTCTTATCTTGCTCTGTGAAACACTAAGCAGCTGCTGGCTTTTAATGAGGAGGAAAAACAAAGCTCTGTTAGTATTCCTGTGCACACTTTGTTATTTCACTTAGCAGCTGATTTTGGAAAAAGAAAGAAACAGAACTCATCTGATATCTTTCCTCTCAAGATCAACCCACATCCTTCCTAGGGCAGGAAGAGCAGGTGAATAGGACACAGGACATTTGCCACTTCTGTGGCTTCAATTGTCTAGTTTGTTCCATGGCTTCCCCGAGAACAACAGTAAGAGACTCTAGCAATGTAATTAGTTCAGCAGAGAAGTGAAGAAGAGAGAATCTTCTGAGGCATTTTGGCATACTTACACAGAGCATTGGTGTCCCTTCTGCAATGGACTGTTTTCCTGGCTCTGCAGGTGACCCTGCAGGGAGCAACTGTCTCCTCAGATGTGCAGTTTGTCCTCGCGTGGAGAAGAGTAAATTGCATCTGGCCTGGTAAAAGAAAAGCAGGACAGAGGGGAAGAGGGGGCTGGGGAGAGGACTAGCAAAGCAGGGGAAGCACAGTCTGAAAAGGCAGGCATGCAGCAGGTGCTGGGAGCCAGTATCCTGTACACCAAAACAATGTATCAGGGAAATGGTTTTTATGCCAGGCTGACATCAGAGACCCTCCACTTGCCCCCATTTTGCAGCTCCCTCAGCTGCTGCATGATGGGGCCGGCGAGGCTTTACCTTTTCTATGCTGCAGTCCAATGCTGAATCAGGTGTCCTGTCCCACTTAATGCACCCAGCTCCCACCTGTCAACAGAGGAAGGGTGATGTGCTAAGGACCTGGGAACCTTTGGTTCAGTAGGCTCAGCTCTCACAGAAACTGCTTTCTAGAGGGGCTTCCAGGGTCAGGAAGCTTGTACTTACCTTCATATCAAATAACAGTTATTAATGAGGCACAGTGGGTATGCTTAAATTTATAGTAGATCAAATGTTTCTCTGGTGTGATCCTGTTAATTTGCCCTATACACAGAAGTCAGTTGAGTCAGCTTTCATCACTTCAAAACTGTACCAATGCAGGGATGGAAGCGCTTGTTTTGGGCATTTCCCAAAATACAAAAATAGTAGTAATAAAAATATAGAAGGCATATCGTGGGCCTAGCTGAAGCTGAGCAATATGTACTTTTTTTTTTTTTCCCGAAGAAAATGTGTTTATTCTTTGAGGCCGTAAGAAAACTAGTGGTTTCTTGATTCGAGCCAGAGTTCAGATAATTGTGTTGTAATGAAACATGTATTACTCTACATCTGCTAAGAGTAATATCCTAGGCAACATAAGGTTTAGAAGGCAGTTAACTATTAATTCTTCTGCTTTAAAGTTCTTGGGGTTTGCAAACAGGTGAGAAATAACTACACTGTTGGCACTGGGAAACTTACCTGTCTCTGAAACTGTTTGGTTTAGAATAAGTTAGAAATAAATCCTGAGGTAATAAAGAGATTTTAATAGCATGCATTTGAAATAGTCATGAAGGGGGAAAGGGGGACACCAATTATACTATGACACCAAATATTTAAAGGTTAATCACTTTTCCCATCCCCCATCAGGCAGGTTTAGAACAAGTTATTGTTCAGATATAATGAAAGAAGGATGTAATGGAATCCGAACGAAACTAGCAAAGCATTTGCTTGCAACTGGTCTCTCATATGCTTCTGCCACAGCTACGTAAGGTGAAGGAAGACAGCAGAGATAGTGTCAACCAAGAGTTTGTTTTGCCTGACACACTGGAAAAATTGTTCGATACTGGTTCATCTCAGCAAAGCCATTACCCTTTGAATGCTAGAAAGGTCAGCTGAGGTTATCTGCTGCATAAGTACTGGCTGCACAAATTCCTGGGAGGGAGCTTAGTTCTTGCACTGTTCATTCTGAAACAATGATATTCAGGTCTTTTTTGAATCTGCCTGCTATGCGTCTATCCTTTTCTCTGTCCCTCTTTCACATGGCAAACAAATTTCCAGATGGACTGACATTCCACTGTTGATGGAGTGCTCTGGTGAATATTCTTTTGTGTTACTCCAATAGAAAAGGTGTGTTGTACCATTTCTCTGCTTTCATAGCAACAGGTAGGAAATGAAAGTTGTATCTGGACCAAGCTGGTAACACTGACTGGAATACCAATGGAAGTCAGCATATTCTACTTCTTCTCTCTCTCTGTCGCTATAATTGAATACTTCTGGAAGGCTGTAGGTGAGAAAGATAAATAAAGAATAATAAATACTGGTAGTGAGAAATACAAATCCACTTACCTGACCATTAGGCTGAAACAAGGGAACATTTCTGGATGGGATTCTGCTGTGAATTGGTACAGTCATTTAAATCATGCTTGAGTTTCCACATTCATAACTTGTTTGTAACAATAATAAACTGCCCTTCTTGACATTTTATATTGTGGAGGCTGGTTTTTTAATTCTAAAATTACTCTATGGCAGTTAGGGAAAATAGTGTTTGTACAAGGTACAGTGAAATATTATGTCTGGCATCCTGTTAACAGCTTTTAAATCAACTTCTGCCTATGCCAAAATGCCGCTGATCTGAACTTTTCACTGTTGGTCAAGCTTTGGAAATAAACAATTGTTAAATTTGTCCATTTTAAATGGGTAAACCATTAGGATTCAGTCCTCGTTGCATTTAACTGCAGCGGTTAATAATATGGATTGCTCCTTCATGTCAATAATTCATTCAGTTTGAACTGTTAATGAGTGGCTTCGGCATTTTGATAGTTTTTAGATGTGTAAGAAGCCAGAGGGAGTTAGTACTGACCATTAAAACCCGTGTATTATTGATTGCTCTACTCTCAACAAAAATAACATTTCATTACTATAAAATTACATCTTAGTTGGTTTATTCTGATCCTCAAGTACCATTAAATGGGCGTAGCTGAAACCTGAGCTTTTCTCGGAGTTGACTAACATATCTACCAATACATCTTATTGTTCTTCTTGGGTGAGAACCAAGCAATACTGAGGAATAAATTCATTGGAATGCAAACATAAACGCTTCTTTTTAATTAGAATTCAGTCTTTCTGGCAGTATTATTTTTTTCTGGGCAAACAATCACCTTAATCATGGTTCTCAAGGAACTTAGATGATTTTTTAAAAAAACACACTTTACTGTGAGAAAATTTAGCCTTTCCTTGTCAGGTCAAATATGCATTTTCTGGTCAATAAGCACCTATGTCCTGAACCCACGATCCCAACTGATATCCCTGTTGTCAGATAGAGGAGAGATCTTAAGATATAAATGGATCCTGAACTGTAAGAATTTACCTATGTGTAGTTGGTTTCAGACATACAAAAGTGCAGCATACTAAGTTTTCCTCTTTAGCTACTTCTGTTTTTGAATAAAGCCTCACTGTGTCCAGTGCTGATATTCCAGTTTTCTACCTCAATTTGTGCTAAAGGAGTGGATGTAAAAAAACCAGACATATCTAGAAATATTTATTATAGTATATCAGTAAATTCATGCAACATGCTTTTTTTTCACTTGAAACCGTAGGCTTTTTGACAGAGAGTAATCATCTTCTAAAACATGTTCATCAATCAAGCTGTTCAGTGGAAAAACATATTTTGATGATTAGATGATATCCTCTTAATCAACATTGAGATCCAATGAGGCATGCTTGAACTGTGTGAGCTTATAGTGAATTATTAGCAGTTCAAGGTGTGCAGAAAGTGTCTGTGTTATCAATACCGGTGTGAGAGATAATTGCCTGTACTCCATTATTTGTTATCTATATGGCAGCATCTAAGCAGTCATCTAATTGTTAGGGAGTATTTTCAGTTTCAGTAAGAGTTCATAATGAGGCAGCTCCTGATCTTTGAATTGGTGCTCTTCTGTTCTGCATCACTGAAATAACAAGAGTGAACAGCAATCTGCTAAATTATGCTTTAAAGAGAGGTAAATTTGACTTAAAGCTCTATTACTTGTCAGCTGAAATCAAAGCCATGCTTCTCACCAGGCTTTTGTGCCATTGTGGGGTTGCTGGAGCATGGGAAGCCTGTGAGAAACTTCCTTAACTGGGTTTCACAGCACGCAGAACCTTTAATACACTGACATATGCACCCCTCTTACTTCATTGCACAGGGAGCTCAGAATAAACCTTCTGGGGGAACCTCAGCTGATGCCAGAAATTTGGATGCGCCTGACTCACATTAAGAAACAGCACAAAGCTGTTACACACTCCAAGCAGGATCAGATTTTTCCACTGCACTGGGATGGGCCTGCAAAATGCCACCATTTCCTACGAGGAGCTAGTTGTGGCTAAAAGCAAACTTCTGCTCTGGTCAGGACTGGTGTCAACTACCTCTTCTTCTGACTGCAAAAGGCATTACTTCCTCTTGGAGCAGCTCTTTTTCTCTCTGTCAGCAAAATAGTGACAGGTCATGGGTTGATATTATTGCAAATTTTGCATCTGTTTTTGCCACTTTCCAGCCTAAGCTTTGTGTGCAACACTAGATGTGATAGGATCCTCAGGATAAAGGTCCCTCCCTGCAGCAGTTTCCTTTCAATAAAAAGTTGGGAAAAAAAAAAAAAAGAAAAGCAGGTGTTAGTTTAAATAAACAGTCCAATTGCCTTCCTTTTTTCCCTCAGCTAGTTCTGCATAGCCAAGTGACTTCTGGGGATTTGTTTTGGATTTGCAACAGATCCTCCAAGATTTAAGAAGCTGAATAAAGTATAGTGCTTTCTTGTTTTGTGGCCTTGGTGTAGCCACCTCGCTTGTTCTGAAGTGCAGAACACCCACTGAAAGTCCCCTCCTTTTAAAGTATCTGTCATTTGACCTCCATAATCTTTGGTCTTTCCTGGAAATCTTGGCCTGTATGAGAAGCATCCACCTCCAAACTGCTCACAGGCTCAAATGTTAACAAGGGGAAAAAATTGTAGTCTTCAGGAAGAGAAGTGGTGGGATGGTTCGCTACTATGAAATGCCCCTAAGCACCAAATCATGGACTTAGGCTCTTTTGTGTGCATTTGTGAAAGTGTATTAAACCTAAAAAAGACTTGGAGTCAAAGTGTCCTTAATCAACAGGAGATATCAATGATTAGCCCTGGCTGAAAATTTCCTGAGAGTGGTTATTGTGCAACAGATGCAAACAGCAAAATCAAAGGTAGCCATTTTGATACCACTTTTAGAAACAATTATTTTCTTTCATGAGGAAGGCATCAAAGAATAAAATTTTTTGTCCCAGTTTGGGGAAATAACAAAGTGTCCGGTACTCAGCACCTCTCACTTGACAGTCTTTTCCTTTTTTGCTCAGACCTGTGAAATTATCACATTGACTTTCTGTTCCGCCATCCCTGTACAGCAGTTTTCTGGAGGCACCTTGTACCTCACAAGGAGAAATTTGAGGGCAATTAAAGGCACTACTTTCAGACCAGCACACAAGAATATTTCCAGCTTAAAGGACAGGCCTGAGAAGGCTTTCAAGGCAATGGCAATACAGTACTACAAAATGGTGTTTCAGCAGAGGCCACTCTAAGGGTAGGACTACCACTGCCTCAGGAAATGCTGAGAACATAACCATAAAAAAAATGTGCCATGGGAATGGAGAGCAACCTTGCAGGAACCTGACATAAAAAGGCCCTCTGAGGCTGTGCCTGGTGCCACTGTTAGTTTTTCAATGTATGTATGAAAAGATGAGTGTATGGAAGACAGCCAGGGCCCCTGTGGGCTCTTGTGGCTGCTCCTGGCACCAGTGCAGCAAGGCAGAGGCAGAAGCATCTCAGGAAATCTGTCTGCCCCCTACACATCATGCTGGAGCTGCTCCTGATTAAGTTAAGCTGCAGTTTATACTACGTACCTACAGAGTAAGTGGCAGAAGGAACTGAAGAGGCAGGCTTATCTGTGTCCTGCATATAGCAGTAAAGCTAGTTTAGATACTGTTCTTTAACATCTGAAAACATGCTCAGACATGTTGGTACATGCTGTGGGATATTACTGCCAGCTGGGAGTCCTGGAGCAGACACAGACCATCTGCATGTCATGGTGCAGTGTGGTGCAGAGAGGTCCTGAAGGGCAGGGGAAGCACTGGGCCACCATGGGGTCCTGGGCTCAGAAGTGTGAATCAGGTCCCTCAGGGCTAGCTTGGGCTCCTCTGCAGAAGCTGAGGTAAGTTGCAGCAAAAACTGCCACTTGGTTGTTCTTTGTTATTAGTAATAAATTAATTTTGCATCTGCATAACCACATATTTTATAGGGTGGGCAGCAAACAAAGAATTACGTGTTTGACATGCAGACTTGCAGGTGCTGAGGACTAAGCTTCTTTGGGCTGTGTGAAGACGAAGTGTCCTCCAGCTTTCCCTCCAGGCCCCTTCAGATTGGCAGCTTCTGGCGACACATTTTTGTATGAGCTATTAGCACAGTGACGTATGTACAGTAACAAGACAACTAGAATTGTTACCTGTGAAGACAATATTTCTCCTGTCCTTCCTGTGAAAAAGCCTGAGACAGAGGGAAAACTTGCTTAACTTAGGCATGTCTAGCTGATAAATTGTCCTCACTTTCTATGGGAAGTAAGCACACTTTTGTCCCTAGGGAAGCTGTGTCTTAACAGAAGTCTTTGTGGATATTTAACTACCAGGTGCCATCTTTAAATAGGTTATCTTCACCCAGACCAATAAACAGAAGTTCCTATCTCTAAACAAGAAGAATTTTCCTCGTTGTCTTTCTTCCATCTGTTAGCAAGGCTCTGCCTAGATTTGCTGTGGGACTTCTTGCTTGTACAATAATATCAGATAGGGACACCAGAATTTTTATGATTTTCAGTATCAGTTTATTCTCTTACGTTGAAGCACTCAAAGCAATATGAAAGAGGAGCTTCACTTATTTCATTGTTGGGGTGTAACTTAGTGACATATTTGTTTTCTGTTACTGCTTATATCCAAATGACAGAAGAAAGAATGTCTTTTCCTTTTCCCTAGATCAACACCACTCAGTAGTAGTGAATGCTATCACAACCAAACCACTCAGCTACAGTGAAAAATTTTGTCTGATATAAACTGAGTTCTTAATGAAAATTAATTCCTTAAATTGAAATGGAGTTGTTATGCATGACTAGAATGATTCTTCTTGTTAAAAATACTGCATTTGCAAGCACCCTTTCTTACAACCATTATTTTGATGAAACAGGGTCATTCACCCAGCATCAGAAGAAAGTGAAAATGTCAGTAAAGTAACAAATACACAAGAAATTCCCTTTGAGGGAATGGGAATGGCAAAAAGGACAGACCTTATTTTTTAAAAAATATGTAGTGCTACTGCATTTACAGCTATGTCAAGATTGGTTTTTGCCTGGGTAGTTGTGGGTTCCTGTAAGAATGCTGCCAGACAAAGAAACTATTCAGTGCAGAACTGTGAACATTCTCTGTTTTCTTGCCTTTTTGCTTTTGTCGTTGTTGTTTCTTTTTCCAAATGCTATGTACAAATAGTAAGTGTCATTTTGTCATTCTTCCAAGTCTGCTGTTCTCTTTTTGAGTAACTGTGGTCTCTTTCTTTTCCTTCACCTTTTTCCTGTCTCAGTTCACAGTAGAAGTTGAAGGCAAAGTTTATTTTCACTGTTGAAGCTGTTATAGGGAGGTGAGTACCTCCCTTTTTCCAAAACACCTTGAATTCTTCCACATTTGCTGAACAGCAGTGTGAACCATTTGAACAGAACAGTTGACACCCAGCACATTAATATTACCCCAAGCAAACACCAGTGAAGTCCTATCTGAGGCAAAGGAAGGTGTTATTTCTTGATTGTAACTCTACAAAAACAGCTCTCCCGAAAATAGTACTATGGTTGAGGAATCAAAATAGAACAGCAACTTCATGCCTTTGGGAAATTATTTATCTTTTACAGTTGTATTGCAAGTAGGCCTGGAAGAGTAATGAGAAATTATAATGAACATTTGAGAGACATCTTAGTGGAAATTTTCCCAGCTGTGTGCATTCTTGTCTCTACCTTTTTACAGACATCACTTTGAGCGAGACTTGGTTCATTACTGGAAACCAAACTGCAGGCTCATTAACAAGATAACCTTAGTCATAAAACAAAATTACTGTGACAGTGGAATAAAATTCTTTTGGGGCAAAAGAATGAAATAGTTCAGTACATTTAGGTCAGTTAGAGCTACAACAACCTGTCCCTCTTATCGTCACTTTTTGTCTTTCTTTAGGAGAAAATTACTTCTTCCCAAGGTTCAGAAAACTGAAATCCCCTCTTTGACTGCTGCTACAGAAACTGTTACAGTGCTTGTCCCTTTTACACATAATGTCCAAATGTCCCTCATAAAACCACTTCCTCAGACTTTTCCAGAATTTTTTTCTTGTAAAGGCAGTATTTCTAAGTTACTTTTAAAGTTATTTTGCAGGTAAGGCCATAAGGAACAATATTGTCACTTCTCAAATTACCAGGGACACTTGAGACTTTCTGTCAAAACAGTGGCAAATGAAGCCAGTGCAGGTGTCCACAGTAACATCCCTGACACCTTGTTCCACAGCTGCTACACTCACTGAGGGAAGGTGAGCACACGTTTGGGCACAGTCATAGCTGCCTGAAATGCCTGTTACCGTTACTGGTGCCAGGACTCACACAGAAGACTACACTTCAATATTCATATTTCCAAAGGCAAAGACACCAAACTTTGTTGCCAGCTTTGCTATTTTCTCATATATAAGGTTTTCAAAAAAGGAAAGGAAAGCTGGAAATAACCAATTACAATTGGAGAGCTAAATACATTTTAGTATTAAAGCCTTACTGTTCATAGCCATAAGGATTCATGTATTTGTATCAGCCTATACAAGATCAGTGTTAGACCAGTTGTTAGTACAAACAGACTGAAACACTTTTGCTGAATTTATAGATCTGTGTCCTACAGATCTGCCTAGATCACCATTGCTTGGATGTTCTCCCATTAAGTGTCTTCTGGTGATAGCAGCTGCTTTAAAAATAATTCACCATATTTAATGATGAATCTTAAAACTGATTTTGGTCTCTCTGTTGTTTGAAAGACAAAATTGCAATCTAGAATGCAGTCTGAGCCTCTAATATTTAAATAATTGAGGTCCACAGGGAAGGTAGCAAACAGTCCTACACAATTAATGATTATAGCAAAATCAGTCTGGCTGCATTATTGTAAATTATGCTACAGTGACATCTGAAAGTAGCTGGCTTGTGGTGCTTGATGCCACATATCTGAAATGTGTTAGGAAAAACAAGGATGCAAGTTCATTCTGCCTCTGAACAGGAACATTTTTTTCTTAGACACGTTCAGAGCCAGGACCACCCACACACTTACAAAGTCAGTTTAAAAGTCAGTCTGCAACTGAACAGTAAAACTTCTACAGCCTCATTCATGTTGGCAGTCCTTCACCCCTGACCACATTCTTTAACACTCATCCACGAGATGGAAAAGATTAATACCAGTGGTGGCCATGCTGCAGAAGAAGGTGAGGTACAGGGAGATGCTGGATAAGCAACAATGCCATACACATTGAATTAACCAAAGCAGATCTTCCAAATAACCCCTTCAATATTTCTGGATTAAGTCTTTTAAATCCTGATACCTCTGAAAGTTCTCAGCATTGTCCTCTTCCAGTCAAGAGGGTGGCAAGTGTTTAACCTTCTGGGTTACAGAGACCATTTAACACATTTGTATTACTAAAGAGCTCATAATGCATCATGTTTAATTCTGCAGTTAGAAACAAATCCACATTCGTCTGAGCTAAATTAAAAATTATGGGCACACAACTCAAGTGGCTCTGCAGCACAACTCAAAAAAGTTGTAGCGTGTAGCAGCAAATTCAGCATCCTGGTCTGTATGCATCATTACTGTTGTGATCAACCACCAGTTCTGGCAGGCACACAAAAGGTACCATCTTTGCTACAAAAAGTAATATTTACAATCACAGAATCACAGAATGGTTTGGGCCGGAAGGGACCTTTAAAGGTCATGTAGTAATCTTTAAAGGTCATCTAGTCCAACTGCTCCTGCAGTGAGCAGGGACATCTTCAACTAGATCAGAGCCCCATCCAATCTGATGTTGAATCTTTTCAGGGATGGGGCATCCACAGCCTTTCTAGGCAACATGTTTCAGTGTTTCATGACCCTCCCAGTAAAGACTTTCCTCCTTATTTCTAGTCTGAAACTACTTTAGTTTAAAACCATTACACCTTGTGCCACAGGAGATGCGCTCCATTCCTGTGATCATTTTCATGACCCTCCTCTGGATCTGTTCCAACAGTCTCCCATGTTCTGGGGACTCCAAAGCTGGGTGCAGTGCTCCAGGTGAGGGTCTCACGACAGTGGAGTAGAGGGTCAGAACCACTTCCCTTGACCTGCTGGCCACACTTCTTTCGATGCACTCAGGATACGGTTGGCTTTCTGGGCTGCGAGCACACATTGCTAGCTCATGTCCAGCTTTTCATCCACCAGTACCCCCAAGTCCTTCTCCACTGGGCTGCTCTCAATTCCTTCACCCCCCAGCCTGTATTAATACCAGGGGTTGCAGGTACAGGACCTTGCACTTGGCGTTGTTGAACCTCATGAGGTTCATATGGGCTCACCTCTTAAGCTTGTCCAGGTCCCTCTGAATGGCATCCCATCCCTCAGGCATGTCAACTGCACCACTCAGCTTGGTGTCGTCTGCAAATCAGCTGAGGGTGCACTTGATTCCACTGTCTATGTAACTGGTGAAGCTATTAAACAGTACTTGCCCCAGTATGGACCCCTGAGGGACACAACTTGTCACCGATCTCCATCTGGACAGAGCCATTGACCGCTACTCTCTGGATGTAACCATCCAAATAGTTTCTCATCCATCAAAGTTGTCTCTCCAATTTAGAAAGAAGGATGTTGTGGTGGACTGTGTCAAAGGCCTTACAGAAGTCCAGATAGATGACAGCCATAGCTCTTCCCTTCTCCACTGATGTAGTCACTCCATCATAGAAGGCCAGTAAATTGGTCAGGCAAGGCTTACACTTGGTGAAGCCATGCTGACTGTCTTGAATCACCTCTCTGTCTTCCATGTGCTTTTGTGTATCTTCTAGGAGGGTCTGTTCCATGATCTGCCCAGGCACAGAGCTGAGGCTGACAGGTTGGTAATTCCCAGGGTTGTCCTTTCTACCCTTCTTAAAAATGGGAGCAATGTTTCCCTTTTTGCAGCCACCAGGGGCTTCACCTGACTGTCAGGAATTTTCAAATACAATGGCAAGTGGCTTGGCAACTAACATTCCTTCATGACTCTGGGATGCGTCTCATCAGGTCCCATAAACTTGTGTATGTTCATGTTCCTCAGGTGGTCAAGAACCTGACCTTCTTTTACAGTGGGAGGGACTCTGAAGACCCTGCATTGTAGTCCATCCACTCGAGAAGTGTGGAGAGATTGCCAGTGAAGACTGAGGCAAATAAGCTGTAGAGTAACTTGGTCTTCTTAACTAACTCCTTGAACAGCTGAAAGTTTTTTTCTTGAAATTCAGGGTCCTGACTTTTTCCTTTGCCTGATCCATATCCCTCAGGACTGTGAAATCTACCAATGCATGATCACTGCAGCTCAGGCTGCCTCTGATCTTGACATCACCAATTAGCTCCCTTGTGTTGGTGACCAATAGGTCCAGTATCACATCCCCTCTTGCAGGTCTGTCTATTACATGGCTTAAGAAAGTATCCTCAATGCACTCCAGGAGTCTCCTGGATTGCCTACAACTTGCCATGCTACTTTTCCAGCAGATGTCGGGGTGGTTGAAGTCCCACAGCAGGGTGAGAGGCTGTGAGAGCAATGCCTCCTGTTGCTGGAGTAAGAAGGTTTCATTAACAGGCTCCCCTTGATCAGACGATCTGTAGCAAACACCATCCACAAGATTCCTTTTGTTTCTCTGGTCTCCAATTCTTACTCATAAGCTTCCAGCCTGCTCATAACTATTCTTCAGAGACACTCTGTCCATTTTTTGATGTAGAAGATAACCCCTCCACCCCTTCTTCTCACCTGTTCCTTCTGAACATCCTGTAGCCATCAATAGCTACACTGCAGTCATCAGATTTGTCCCACCAAGTTTCTGTAATGGCAATTCAGTCATAGTTTTCTAGCAGTGTGGTAGCTTCCTGCTCCTCCTGTTTGTTGTCCATGCTGTGTGCATTGGTGTAGAGGCACTTCAAGCTGGGCTGTCAGCTGTATCACCTTCTTAGAGGAACACCCCTTAATTCCTTCGAGGTATTTCACTGGTGGTTCCCTGTTGGCCCCTCAGGAGCCCCTGACTTATCTCTGTAAGATTTCAAGTGTGCTGCAGTGTACCGAGAATATCCCAGATCAACAGGCTGAAGGCTCTTGCTAGCACCCCATGTCGTCCCACAGCTTGTCACAGGGAAGCCCAATACTGTCCTCCTCTGTCTGGATTGCCACATCCATTCTGGCAAGTGCAGAGCACATAGCTTTCTGCCAAGTGGATACCACAGCTAAGCTCCTTCTGAAGGGCTCATGACCACCAACTGAACTCACCTCTTTAGTTGGTGGGGTGACTGTTTTTTCTTCGTGAACTGCTGCACAAACTGCCATGCCATGTCCTGGCTAGCATGCCATGCTCTGTTTGCCCACTCTGTTCACAGCTCTCCAAGATATATCCCACCATTATGGCAGACACCGGATAGATTATGTAAAGGCCAATGTTATGCTATCTTGAGATGCAACAAGGTGAAGTCTCAGGTCCTGCACTTGGGTCACAACAACTCCATGTAAAGCTACAGGCCTGGGGAAGAGCAGCCAGAAAGCTGCCCAGTGGAATAGGACCTGGGGTTGCTGGTTGGTGGCCAGCTGAACATGAGGCAGCAGTGTGCCCAGGTGGCCAATAAAGCCAACAGCATCCTGGCTTGTAGGAGAAACCGTGTGGCAAGCAGGACTAGGGAAGTGGAGAGCGGTGACAAGTGGTGCTCCTCAAGGGTCAGTTCTGGTACCAGTGCTGTTTAACATCTTTGTTGGCAACATGGACACTGGGATCGAGTGCACCCTCAGGATGTTTTCCAATGACACCAAGCTGTGTGGTGCAGTCAACACACTGGAGTGAAGGGATGCCATGCAGAGGGACCCCAACAGGCTTGAAAGGTGGGCTCATGTGAAACTCATGAAGTTCAACAAGGTCAAGTGCAAGGTCCTGCACCTGGGCCAAGGCAACCCCAAGAACAAATACAGGGTGGGTGGAGAATGGATTGAGAGCTGCCTTGAGGAGAAAGACTTTGGGGCGTTGGTGGACGAGAAGCTCAACATCTCCCAGTAATGTGTGCTTGTAGCCCAGAAAGCTGACTGTATCCTGCGCTGCATCAAAAGAAGCATGGCCAGCAGGTCAAGGGGGATGACTTTCCTCTTCTGCTCTGCTCTCATGAAGCCTCACTTGGAGTACTGCATTCAGCTTGGAGGCCCCCAACATAAGAAGGGTGTGAACCTGTGGGAGCAGGTCTAGAGGAGGGCCATGAAGATGATCAGAGGGCTGGAGCATCTCCGCTACAAAGATAAAGACAGGCTGACACAGTTGGGGTCATTCAGTCTGGAGAAGAGAAGGCTCCAAGGAGACCTTATAACAGCCTTCCAGTACCTTACAGGGGCCTACAAGAAAGCTGGAGAGGGACTTTTTACAATGACATGTAGTGATAGGGCTAATGGCTTTAAGCTGAAAGAGGACAGATTTACATAAGCTATTAGAAAGAAATTCTTTACTATGAGGGTGGTGAGGCACTGGCACAGGTTGCCCAGAGAAGTTGTGGATGTTCCATCCCTGGCAGTGTTCACGGCCAGGCTGGATGGGGCTTTGAGCAACCTGGTCTAGTGGAAGGTGTCCCTGCCCATGGCAGGGAGTTGGAACTAGATGCTCTTTAAGGTCCATTCTGTGATTCTATGATACCTATGACGTGATTCTCCCCCTGTACTGAGCACTGGTGAGGCCAGACCTCAAATCCTGTGTTCAGTGTGGGGCCCCTCACTGCAAGAGGGACACTGAGGTGCTGGAGTGTGTCCAGAGATGGGCAGTGGGGCTGGTGAAGGGTCCAGAGCACAGGTCTTATGAGGAGCAGCTTGAACTGGGGTTGTTTAGCCTGTAGAAGAGGAGGCTGAGAGGAGACTTCATTGCTCTCTACAACTACCTGACAGGAGGTTGTGTTGAGGTGGGTGTCAATCTCTTCTCCCAGGTAAGAAGTGACGGGATGAGAGGAAATGGCCTCAAGTTGTGCCAGGGGAGATTTAGATTGGTTATTAGGAAAAATTTCTTCACTGAAAGGATTGTCAAGTATTGGGACAGGCTGCCCAGGGAAGTCCCTGGAGATATTTAAAAGACGTGTAGATTGTAGATGTGGCACTTGCTGAATGAGGGGGAAATGAATCTAGCAGGAACCTACTGAGCAGCAGAGTCTGGGCAAGCCAGTCATATCCAGAGCCTTTCTCCTCCTTTTGAAGAAGCAGTTGTGGGGAGTGGGAAACAAAGAGTATCCCTTCTGAAGTCCTTTCCCAGTGTATGAGATTTTTTTTACTGCTTCTTCCCTATATGCAAGAACTGTACCACTTGAGCACTGAGACAGTGACTTCCACAGGTTCACTCTGCTGATCCCCCAGCTGCCCAGCTCTGATGTCCCTCTGTAGCACAGACCCCACCTGTCCTTTCATGTGCTTTTCTGACAAAGCTGGAGGTAAAAACTATAATTAGCACTTTATTTACTGCCCATGAAGGGCCTGCAAAATAAAGTCACTGGGGCTTAGGTGTGACCTCAGTTTCAGAGTCTGCAAATGTTTCCTGCCTGTGTGTGAGGGGAAAAGGGGGCTTAGTAGGAAGGGCAGCACTCTAGAGGGTTCTACAGGATGAGCGGCAGATTTGAACTTCTCACTGGAGTTGAAACTTTTTATAGTATCACTTCTGCTCTGTACCCATGTCTAAATGTAGACTGGAGCTGCATGAAACCGTCTTTCCCACAGCCACCTGGCTTAGTCAGGGAACAAGGCCAAGGGAAAGCCATCAGAGGAGACAAGTGGAGGGTCACAAAAGGGGCTCCAGCAGCCCCTTTTCACAGGCTATTAAAAAACGTAAATTCCCAGGAGGCTGATTTTTCTGCTCACGCCTCCCCACACAAATTCAGAATGAAGTTTTCCATGTGACAGGGGAAACAGGCAGGACAGGAACCCAACTGCTCTCTGAATAGCAGCCATACCATGAATGATTACTTGCTATCTTCATCTGTTGACAAAATGATTTGAATTTGTTTAAATAGCTCCCGGATGGCTAGCTTAACACATAAATCTAATATTCATCCAAGATTCATCACCTCCTCATTGATTTCTTGGTCTAACTACTATATCTAAGTGGTTCCACATCTCAGATCTTTTGTGCATGTTAGGTGAGTAACCACTTGAACTTTCATTGAACTGCTGTTCCTCAGACCATCTCTTCCTGTTACTAAGAAGAAAACTAACTGCTCCTGTGTGTTGATAATAATAATAATAATCATAACAACAACAACAACAACAATAGATTATGATGATGATGATGCAACAGCTGCAGTGAACAAAAATACCACTTCATGTCTTGGTGTTTCATTAATTCAAGGATGAATGCCCTAGAAGAGCTGCCAGCCAGTGACCCTGGATTCTGAAATGAAACTCGGCATCTGCCTGTGCCATCATACTCCTGGCTACTGAAAAAAGAAATAAAAGACAACCAACCATGTGAGTTTTGATGTAGTTCTGACCCACTCATTCACTCTGCATGCAACAGGCAGGACTGTGCAACAAAGCCTACAAGCTCAGGTTTTCTGTTCAAGTAGAAATAGAAATAACTTGAAAATATGTGGCATTCAGCTAGAAACACAAGACAAATGCACAGTTCAGGAAGCTATTAAAAGAGATGGAATTCAGTACACCCTGATTTTTCAATTCTTGAGGTATATTATACCGGAGTTGCAAGTTCCAATGTGTATCAATAGACCAGCATTGGTGTAACTTTTAAGTCTATAGTCTATTTAGAAACCACCTGTTAAAAGTTAACTTGCTCTCAGCTCATCTGAACCTTCAGCACATCTGTTGTGCTTATGATGTGAAGATGCTAGTGGAACATACCTCTTTTCTCTACCAGGTTATCCACATATAAAACAAAAGCAATTTCATGAAGCATGAAAACAGTTTCATTAAGGGCAACTGAACAACTACAATCCATTTGATTATGCAGAATGGAATCATTGGTCCAAAGAAATGCTGAACTCCAGCATTCTTTAGAATGAATTTTTGAAATCTAGCCCTATGTTCCTTGACCTCTAATCTATATCGAACCTCAGTTCAATATCTATTCACTTTTGCAGCTCAAGATCTCCAGCTGCAACCACTCTGCAGCATCCTGAAATAACCTGGGGGTCAGGGACCCAATACACCACGTTACTCAGTAATGAGATTAGGGGACTGCTAGGAAAGGCATTCAAGTTATGGGCATAAGAACAAGGTGCTGGAAGATAAGAAAAGACATGAATTTATAGCACACCACTTGCTTCATGTGCCATAAAAGCCTACAGTAAATGTGAAGCAGTTTTTCCTGCTCTGAGTGAGAAAAGAGTAAAGTGCTCTGTGTTCATGGTGGGCTGTACACATGGACGTGTGCACTCCTGTGAGTCTACTTCACACCCTGCCTCACCTTGCAATAACTTGTTTGGGTGCCACACTGCAGACCAAGGATCTCTACTGGTATCTTACTAAGACCTCCTGAAGCACATTTAGTCTAGTTGCAGTTGGTCTGGTCCTGATCGACCTGTCCTACAGAAAGAAATGTTTTGCAAATTTTGCTAGACAAAAAGGGAAATTTACCAGTGGTTGGGATTTACAGTTTTCTCTCTTACTGGGGACTTCTTGGAAGGGAGAGAAGGATTTTGTATTTTCTGTTTGCTTAATATAATCGGAAATGTAAATGAAGTCACGTGCAAGATACTATATGCTTTTGCCTTGTCAAGGTTAAGCACTGCAGATTTTGGTATAAGGTACATGTACTGCAGTTCAAATCACTCACCTCAGGTTCCTACCATGGAAATGGTTCACTGACATCGATAACTTGTTCAGCATCTGTGTTTATCTCAGAACCAGACATACTTGGCTTGTATCCCTGGTTTAATTACAAAATTAAGTCATTTAATCCTTCATAATAAGAGAATCACTAAGAGCTCATTTTCTTCTTTGCTAAGCTTTCATAACTCAAAAACTTCAGTGGAATTTAGACAAATGAATCATAAGGGGAAAAAACATTGAGAACTTGTATTCGTACGGTGTGAGGTTTCACCAAGAGGAAATGGGGCCAAACGCTGTTCGTCATGTGTATTGAGTTTGTTCATCAAGGGCAGGATGCAGTCTTAAAATACTCTATCACTATGGGATACACATCTCATTTAGGCATGCCAGTCAGTCATATGGTGTAATCCTCATTTCTGAAAAACAGACCCATGTTAAAATCAGCTTTCTCAGTTATTTAGAAAATGCAGCCACAGTACCTCTGACTGACTACAGGCAATTTAAAGAAGCTGGCTTTGCCATTTACCCCTCTCCAGGGAATGCCACTATTCACACTATATATGGGTCCTGTGCCTCACCCCCCTGTGCTAACATAGCTCCACAGACTGATGTGACAAAGGGGAGAATCACCCTCATGCACGCTAACATAAACCCTTAGATAGAGGATCCTATGCACTGTGTAAAAGAGACCTTCCCTGCTTGGTAGCAATGAACTAGAACCATAACAACCTGACAAGAGTCGTGGAGTGGAACCTGAGTGCATGAATGGGCTGATGGGGCTTTCTGCTGCTGACAAGCAGAAGTGGGACATCTTATTACAAGAAGACTTTTTTGTGTGTGTTTTCTTTATATAAAAGGGTTTACTTGTGGTTGGCAGAAGTGCAAACTCTGTTCCAGAAACATACGGACAAGTTTTGAGCAGGGAGAACCAGAAGAATGCCATTTGCCATGATCAAATTGTCATGGTATCTGGAGTGTTTGGGTCGACATAGCTGCAGAGAATAAGAACAGCATGTGTAAGACTCATCTTACCTACCCCATATTCACACCAAAATAACTTCAAATACACATCAAAATAAATCCTTGCTGATTTACACCAGCTTTACAGAGACCAGCCCCCAGACTGGGGATGTCACCCACATCCCAATGTCATGATTGTCAGGTTCTCTAACAAAACACAGTATATCCTGACTGGGGAAGCTGAGGTGCAGTCTAAAAGCATGTATAATCACATTAACTGAATCAGACATTAGCAGAAAAACTACTTCTCATTAAATAATTAGAGCCCTGTGGAAAAAACACAGTGTGCTTCATATTTTCCGCCAATTTCTATGCAGTTTGGAACACCTTGCATCCAAAGAAAATTGTGCTCTAATCACCCAGCCTTGTGTGGATGTCATGCCCTCTAACACATGCAAACACCTTATCAAGTTATCACAGCATATCCTTTCAAGGACTCTGAAGGCAGCTGCCACCCACGACGGGCTCTTGCTGCCTGTAGCATTCCAGGCACTCACACCTCACTTAATACAGTAACAAAGACAGCTTGGCTGCCACGCAGCCTACAGTGTGCTATTACAGCTGCGAAACAGCTAACTTTGGCAGCCATATATCATTGAGGCTTTGTTTCAAAAACTCTCAGAATAGCTTTTCACCATGAAGCCACTAGTGTTATGCCCATAAATTGGCACAAGTGAGCAGAGTGTCTGGTGTAGGGCTAAAAGCGATGGACTGGGCTTTGGGGTTGATCAAAACAAGATGGAAACCAAACCACCACACAGGTACAGCAATAGTAGTCATTTAACAGCAGCTCCTTCCTGGATGGCAAAGTTTTGCAGCTCTTGAATCAATAAATGTGTTTGGGGTCTTGTCATTTTAAGATCTAAATAAATGACTGGACAAACCCAGGCTAGCTGCTGCAAGTCAGTAGGCTGAAGGCGAACTGTTCTGAAATGGGACAGAAGTAATGCATGTTGAAACCTGGGTCTATTTTCACAGAGCAGGGCTCTGCTGGTTGTTGCCTTCAGGATATAACAAAAAAAAAAAAAACCAAACCAAACAACCCCACTTTTTGTAGGGGGGAGGTAGGTAGTCATCAGAGAGAAAATGGGTCAGATATTACAAACCAGCACCAACAAATAAAACTCCACCTGCACTGAGTACGAGGAAAAGAGTAAGGCTCAGAGTACTGTCGCATCCTTGCAGACCAGGCTAGTATTTTCTATGACTGTTGTTCAGCACAGACAGCAAAAGTAAGTTGTAAGGGCATTCCCTCCCCAGGGATGTGCCTCTCCCAGCACAGACAGCACTGTGGCTGAGGAGCAAGCCTGCAAGAGAGCTTTTCCTCAGGACTTCTTTTTCCAAGCAGGGAAGTGACAGTCATACAGTCTTAAGCATTCCGCATGTCTGGGCAGCTGTCAGGCAGTGAATAAGGGAAGCAAGTGAATAAGCTGCGATTGTTAGGAAAAATTCAGCTGACTAACTTTTTAAATCATCTTAGCAATCTAGAGCTCTACTGTGGCTTTAAGACATGACCTGGACCAGAGCGGGCATGCACTGAGTGTGTGTGTGTTTATTTTTGTATATGTGTGTGTGTATGTGCACGAGACCAGCCTTCCTCAGGACAGTGCAGCTGAGCCACACCACAGTCAGCTGGGGCAGGATACACTCATGTGGCATCCCACCATTTCCAGTGATAGCTGGGGCAGTGGTTCCACCTTTCCCACCCTCTCTGGGCGGTGACTCACTCCTTTGCAAACAGGAGAAAGCTCACTCTCTCCTGGTCTTTCTATATGCACATGTATGAGGACACACACTTACATGCACATGTGAGTGCATGCAGCCTTTCATAATCCAGTCCAGACATTTTTAGCAATAAAATCAGCATTGACCAAAACCAAAATAACTATCTTGTGCTGGAGAATCCTTATAATTGCAGTTTTACCTTGACTCAGAAGGTGATCTTGCCTCTACAGGCCTCAGGAGGAGTGGACTCCCTTGCTTTTAGGTTAACACTCTTCTGTATTTACTTTTCATATTCCCTGACACTGCATGTAGAACGGACTAAACCGGTAGGTGTTTCATGTGTATTTTCTCAGCATATCCTTCCTTAAACAGACTTATACAAAATACAAGTGAATGCTTAAAGAAAGATAAACTTATAAAATATTATAAAATATAACACAGGTATTTTAGGAAATGTCAGAAACCAGGTTTCTTTTACAGTCTTGATTTGATCCCTTTTTCTTCTGTCTTTGATCAATGATGACACTTTTACACTTTTTGATGTTACATTTCACAGGATCATTTTCCTGCTGATCACTAGCTGTCACTGCGCTTTAGGTTAGCACTACAAAAGGGACTTGTAAGTGCAGAGGGGATTAAGATTGAAAAAGACTGAATATGGGTCCTAACTCCTAATTTCTGTTGTCTGACGTTTCTGTTTCAGCATCATTAAGCTTCCTGTTAAGTGGTTGTTGTCTTGAAAAATCAAGAGGAGTAGCAACATCACTGGTAGAGTACAGCAAAACTGGCAGCTGGCATCTGAAGTTGTTCAGAGGTTGGCAGAGACATAACTCTGCCTCAGTGAACTTTCTAGGCACAGAGCAGAGGGCAGGAACATGGAGCCAGAGAAGTGGAGGTGGCACTGCCACTTTTAGCTTCAGCCTGTTCTAAAGCTGGCTTGCGTGATAATGTAAACATCTGTGAAAATAATTACAGGAGTGGATGTCTGGCAGTCCTGCATCCAGGCTCTGCCTTAAATCAGGCACAAGAAGTGAGGGACTCACAGCTAGAAACCAGAATAAGCTACTTGCCTACATTCATTTTGTGGCCAAAAAGGAGCCCTGTTGTTAAACAAAACATTTGGGCACATCAGCCTCAAGACCACTCACTGCAGCTTCCTGTGGCATTTATTTTTATTGCAACAAATGAAGCAGGTCACTTGACACAAGGAGTCAAAGTTGTTTTGTGAACCCTGTGCATCTTGTACAATAACTGAGTCAGAGGTACATGGAGAAGTTCATCAGTACACCTACTGCCTTCACAAGTGTCACCACAAAAATGCCAGCGCCTCTTCCTTGTTCAGCACATCAGAGTAGATAAAGCAGATTCTAAAACCCTTTGACTGTGGTATGAAAATACAAACACATGCAAATATAGGAAGCAGCTAGTAAATGTGTGTTAAAAAATATAAATTAATAAAACTTTATAGTCCTACCACAGTAAACTGCTGAAGCTTTCATCTCCCAGACCAAACCAACAGAGTGGTTTCACTGGTGAAGAAAAGATACGTCCAAGTTGCTTTCTCATTGTTTGCTCCTGGGAAAGAAAGCAACATGGCAAACTCTCCTGCCTGGCAAGGTCACCGGTCCAAAGCCATGGTAAATCTAAGTTTTGGATGCTCTCTGGCAGTTGGTGAAATTTACCAGCTTTACAGGTCAAGGACTTTATACATTGGCAGCATTGAGGTTGCTTTAGATTTGCATGTTGCATGGCTGGGAGTTGTGAGCAACACAGACATGTCTCCAAAGGTATGCATACTTTCATGAGGTTCCTGTTGATTTAGGAAGCCATCTGTGTGCTTCCCCTTTGGGAGCAGAGCAAGTGCAAAACAGTGAAATCAGTGAATTAACCTTCAGGAGGGAGGAGCTCTCTGGAGGACACAATAGAGGTTAATAACCTTTCTCTGCAGTCCTCTTCTCTTGAGAACTCTGCGCTGACACCTTGCTCCTGCAATGTACAATGAAGGCAGAAATACGGATGTCTGCCAGATAGTAATGGACCCTTATTATGAGCCATTTGTGCGTCTGTTTTGCCATTCACCAGACCCTGACAGCAGGGCAGAGGAGGAAATGGTGGCATCATTGTGTGTGCCTGAATACGAACACGTTGATCTCATTCCCGATGTAATATTACCAGATAGTCTGATATGTGCTGCCGGGTTCAAATCCAAATAACAATTCCTTGTGGATGGCAAGCATTCAGAAAGATACATGACTTTTGTCAGGTTTGGTCAGTGATCTTGAACCAAATAAATTTGGTTCCAATTTAATTTATCCAAAGCAGTGAGTATCTGAAATAGTTCACAACTGAAAGAGAGATTTTAGTTCCCTGAACTATCCTGAAAACTTCCAATTCTCCTCTTCTTCAACAGTTTATCATTACTCATTTGCATCTGATGCTGCATAGGTATGCAGGGTCTCCTGCTGCAGAGAAGGCAACACCCTCTCCATGTCATTAATTTAGTTCCTTTCAGAGGTAAATTATTTTCAAAATATTAAAGCATTCTTACAGTGATGTTTTACTTGCTAGTTTTGTTACTGAAAGCCCTGTGGTTACATCAGGGGCGTACACAGGCAACCCCAGGGCAGCGACCCCCAGTTTGGACCTGTGATTTAGTCCTGCCCTCCTCCTGGGGCCTCTGCCCCCCAATGCAGACTGGAGGAGGTCACATATGAGCCCATACCAAGGCTCCTCAAAGAAGGAGGAAGGTCTGCAAAAAAATTGACCCCATATATTACAAGAAACCCTGCAGATGGCATTGTAGCTACTAAGTTAGCTTAAGCAGCCAGGTAGTATTATGCATATAATTGTGTCTTTTTCTCTGATCATGCACTTCTGCTGCCTTTACATTTACTGTGATGGCTGTGGTTGAAGTGTTGGTTTCACTTTTGCTTAGCTCTTTGACTTGACTTTGTTTATCCCTCCTCCCTTGATGCTGTACTGGCTGGGATGTGTACACAGTACCTTAAAAATTTACCTGCTTCATCAAAAGAGGGATATTCCTACTGAATTTAGGTTTGATAAATGCTGCATTCCAACGAATCGTAATGACACACCAAATGCAACCTCAGAAGCTGTCTCCAAACTGTTGCAGCTAATAACACACTGTAATTAGCACATAAGGTAGCATGCCTTTTTGGGTCCACTCTCCCTACAGAAATAGGATTTTAAGGAGTAAAGCCTGCATTTCTTGAAATTACAATAGCATAAGGGCAGAGGGGAGAGGCCATGCTTCAAATTGCTGCACCATCAGGAGGCAGATGTCCTACCTCTTTGCTGTAAAGGACTGAGGACTTGAACGTTGGTCCTTGGACTTCATGAAAGTAAAAAAGTGGTGGGCATTACTGTGTCCATCAATTGATTCAGGGGGGATGTCTGCACTTGCTGGGTGGCAGGTTGTTGGATTACACCTGAATGCAGAAACTCTGTAGTTACATGTGTCCAAAAATGTTCAAAAAAAATGTGCTGAAGGAAATCATGGGCTGGATCCTGACTCTCAGATGTTGCAGCACTTGGCAGAAAAGCAGCATTTGTGTTGTAGTCAAAACTTTCTGCTTGAAGAAGCCAGATATCTGCGGAATGTCCCCAGGGTCCAGAGAGAGCACACCCAGCAGTGAAGGCTGCTCTGTAAGTGGGGGGAATTACCGGGAAATAAACCCCCTGTTCCCTTCCTGACATGAGCAGTGCATGGAGAAGCAGAAGGGTGGATCCCAGTGCCAAACTAAAACTTGCACTGAGATTTATGCCATGTTATTCAGCAACAGCATATGTGTTGCTTCGAAAGAGTGGAAGTGCACTCAGGGGACCATGGGAGGAAGGCTTTCCCATCAGAGCTCATCTGCCTCTGCAAAATACAACCCTTTTTTCCTCTGCTGTTTTGCAGCCAAAGGGAAGGACAAGGAGGCTGGACAATGCCAAAAGAATCGCATGTTTGTAGCTCTTTTATTACATGGCACACACAGCAGAGCACATCCTGACACAGATTTCATTTTTTCTGTTCCCCAGTCTGTTTTCCTTCCCTGAATGTTAAGGCTATGAAATCAATAACAGATGACAAGTGGGTTTAATTTGTGAAGTAAGAGGAATGTAAGCCTATCTGAGTAGTTAACAATTAACAGTTCCAGACTGAGAGCAGGATTCTGTTCGTGTCAGAAACCACCTGGGGCCATTTGCTTTGCACTAATGTATACAGAGATCTGGAATGTACCACCTTATTATCCTGGTGCTGATCAGTACATGCACAAACATTCACATTTAGAGTAAATCCAGTTATGTCTGGATGCCTTTCTCCTCTGCTTTATGCAATTATGCTGTTTAGTCATGAATCACAGGTCTTCTGATTAAGGCTCAAGGTCAGGCAACGTGGGATGGAAGCTGACCAAACTTCTAGCTAAAGGCCTTTAAAACCATCAGTTGTTTACAGGAATTGCCATGCACTTTCCTGAAAGAACCAGATCAACAGATCTAGCATTAACAGAACAAATTTAATTCCTCTAATTTCTCCCACATTCTTGCAGGCAGTTTCCTCTAACTGAGGAATTAGAGGTCACACACCAGCTGCCTGCTGCACTGCTTCAGCCATGCTTTCCCAGCCTCCAGCCCTGCGCTCCTCTGTGGCAGAGGCGACCAACTGTAGCACAGTCTGAGGCTCTGAAAGCCAGCAGCTCTTTGGCACCTGGATACATCCTTCAAAAAGACACAGTATGTTTTCCTCACTTCGTGTGGTAGTGCTGGTTTAGTACAC
Organism: Falco biarmicus; assembly: GCF_023638135.1. NCBI lineage: Eukaryota > Metazoa > Chordata > Aves > Falconiformes > Falconidae > Falco > Falco biarmicus. Next base: position 66,042,433 of record NC_079311.1, read on the forward strand.
ACAGAAAAAGGGGATATTGCTGGGAAATGCTGTATTTCTTTATTCACTTTCACATCTGGGACAGAATAACTTTCCTTGTGAATTTCAAGGGACTGCCACTGAGGTACACAGCCTCTGATAACCGGTGGTCTCCTGTAATTCCTGTACCTGTTTGGACTCTGTGGTGGCCAGTGTTTTGAGGAACCTTCTTGCCACAGCCCCTTGGCGCCATCTCCTCCTGCATTTTAGTGGAAGCCACATACAGGGAACCTTTGCTGTGTCCTGCACTCTTCAGGGGCAGAAACTGCCTCTTCCTTCCACAGGTGTTTGGGCAAACGCCAGCTAAAGAGCCACCCTTGCTCCAGTCATTGTGATGGCTAAGGACTTTACCCCATGGAAGGTAGCAGCAGCCAGGCAGCTAACCTAGTCCTGCCACAGTGGTGGAGGATCTAGGAAGAGAAAAGTAATACCCTGATAACTGTTAGCAGATGGGATTCCCCATCTGTATTGGCCTAAGGGTCTTCAGCATCTTCTTCCCACTGAGTCTCTCCTGTAATGGATCTCATAAGAAGTTAAGATAATGTCAGTGAGCAATGACAAAATGTGCTCCAGCCTGGGGTTTGCTTGCAGGCATGTCCCTCTGAGTGCACAGAGCTTGCCTTCCAGGGCACTCCCTGCTTCCAGCCAGCCAGGCCTATAAACACAAGTCAAGGAGTAGGGAAATAGGAGCTGAAGTTACCATCTCCATGTCCACTGGAACACAGCAGGGTTTGCTACAAGTGGGTTTGGGATGTGAGGTGACCAAAGGACTGGGCAGACCTCTCCTCTTTCTCCCCACCCAGTCTTTTTGAATAACATTGCTACAGGGAGGGAAGAAGGAATAATCCAAATTATTTTAACCAGTTGTAAAATGTAGAGGAAAAGAGTTTATAGGCAAACCCCAAATTCGATTGTAGGGAGAAGATAAATGTGGAAAGGAAATGGCAAGAGAGGACTAGGTCTAGAAATTCTAGGCCTCCCCAGTTCAATCCCCTGCCAATTTTCTTCTTTTTTTAAAGGCATCTATATAATAACAAGAAAGGAGTAGGATTGGTCTCAGCTGTGTCCCATGTCTAGCCATATGCCTTGTCAAGTCCAAATAAACTGGCAGCTGACATTTTAGCTCTTCTTAGCCATGGGGTTTCCAGCAAGCAAAACTTTTTTTTTTCCACTTTGTACATGTCTATGTGCTAACATCCTTTTCAGAAAAACTGCGAACAAACCACAGAAACAAACAAAACTGAACAAACTGAACTTGGTAATAACAGCCCCATGGCTGAGGGGAACCTATTTCTGAGGGGGAAGATGTGTGCTGGGGCGTTATGGTTTATTTGCTGAGAAAACAACCTTCTCACTGCCACTGCTATATCTGATTTTTGTGATGGGTGAATTGCCTTTCATTATCCCAGCCTTCTCTTTGTGGCTTTGCTTGTGGTTTAGCACAGATGAACTACTATTTGGTGCAGAGGTGCTATGTTTCTTCTTTCAGGTGAGCTTAACACAAGGAAAGGCTTGTGTGCCTAAGCAAAGGGCTGGAGCTTGCTTTGCCTTTCACTTGTCTTCTTCTCTCTGGGGCCAGATGCTGCTCTCTGACAAGAGCAATGCCATTGGTATGGCTGTCTCCCAGCCAGGTGAGGAGGAAGCTTCAGTCAGCACCTCAGTCGAGCACATTTTCATGTCCACAGCTGGATGTTTCTTATCCCTGAGGATGCCATAAAACAGTTCACCCACCAATGGAGCATCAGCTCCTGCAGGCTGCACAGGTCTGAGCCAACCAGGTAGCTGCCCAGGTTCACTTACACTAGAGTTTCTGAGATGTTACCGTCTTTCTAGTAATCACAGTGAGGTTTTTGAGTCAAGTTTGCCAGAGATCAAGGTGACCTCTGGAGCCCTTCTGCCTCTGAGCTTAGTTAGAGCTGCTAATCATATGCCCCAACACCAAAACTGGCCCAGCTTGGTCTTTACAGATGTTGGAGATACTCAGGTGTGAGAAAATCATTCCTTCCACAGGTTTTCTCAGGAATCTCGAGACTGCAGTCCATTGGACACAAGTACCTTTATCAGTCTGTCTATGGGATTTCTTTTGCTGAGTGAATCTTCATGTGGGACTTTATATCTTTGTCATTGACAAAATGTTCATCAAAAAAGGAAAATGTAAACACAAAGATTATTTAAAATGTGATTAATGGACTCGTCATTCGATCTAATGCCAAAATCTAGGCTGTTCAGTGCAAAATTTTGTGACAAAAATTTTGAATTATACCCTCTGTCCTTCCCTTGCCTGTGACTATACTATATTGAAAGCAAGTTGTAGCTAACTCAAATCTGAATTTCTCATACTTTTTTGTTGCTAATTGCTAGGATCTTAGACAGATATTCAATCCTGTCCTGTTATAGCCGTGGAACATATTCTGCTTGGTCAAAGAAGGAAGTTTATTCCTTAATTTGATTGCTGTTGTTTGATTTCCTTCTTCCATGTTGATGTAACTTTGCTTCAAATAAATTATTTGTTTCTTCTTTTTTTCTCTTGGATGAATTATAATGAGTAACCTCATGAAAAGCAGAAGAATGGAACAAGGGAAAAAAGGTCTCGCAGGCAGTGTATGGAAAATAAACCTGACCTCTTGCTTAGTGGGGCCAAAGTTAATGGTTATAGGCAGTCTTTGTTCGTGGAACATGTTCTTCTCCTCTGAAAAAAGCAAGCAATTGTTCTGCTAAATTAAAGCTTAATGTGTAATGAACAGTCTTTTTTATGGGAAGAGAGTTCCCTGTCCTGGAGAGTCCAGCCAGGCAGGAATCACTTCACACACACGTCCCGATTCCTACAAGCCTCACGTCCTTCTGACAGAGCATGAAATAAGGCTGCCCAGGACACCTGCAGTGGGAAGACATGCTCACGATACCTTGTGTAAAGTCAGGATTTATCTTTTTTTTTCTTTTTCTTTTTTTTTAAAGCACTGAGAGGAATGAATCTCTCAGAAAAGGGGTCAGTGCACGCAGCTCCCTCATTCCCTACCGCCTTGTCCATATTGTATGTCAAAACTCTGGTCACAGAGTGAAAATGCCTGGGTGCAATGACAGGACCTGTCACTTCATCCCTCACTGTTGGGTTAAAGTTGTAAAATGCTAACACAAGCCACCAAGCATTCCAGCTGATAAGGAAGACCTTTGATCTTTCTTTGGTGTTTTCTGGGAATGCTCACTTCTAAACCACACTCAAAGTGGGGGCAGCACCGGGGCACCTGTCCTTGAAGCATATTAACATACTGACCTCAGCCTTTTTGTCCTATCATATCATCAGGAGTATGATATGGCTAATGAGCAGGTTCAGTAATAAAAATACTGGGTGTGGTCTGGAATAAAGGAGCAATGTCATATTGCTGGTTGGATATTCCATGTTACTGGCTCTGGAGTGTGGTGGGGAAGACCTGCTGTCATTTCAAATGCAAGGGGCAGCACTTCTGAACTGTCTGGTTTGGATTTCTACTTTCTACACAGCATTTTCTGGGAAATTTCTGCATGAAAGACACACAGCTTCTTGAGGAGCTAGAAGTTTTTATATGATAGGGCATTTACCACACAAGTTAGTAAATTAAGCTGAGAATATGTTAATCCTGCTATTAAAAATAAGCATTTTACTTCCAGTGTAAATCTGTCTAGCCTCAACACCTAGACACTAAATCTTCTTAAGACTCTGCCTGATTAAATATCTCCATGGTACCTAATACCCTCTCTCTGTACAGTGCCTTACAAACTGTGATCCTCACACTTGCTGAAGTCCTTTTCCATAAACTAAAAAAAATTTATTAGTTCTCCATATTTGTCTCTCAAAGAGGTATTCTTAGTTCACTTAATGCTTTTTCTGATATTGTATATTGTCCTTTTATGTCTCTCTGTGTCTTTGTGTGTATGTGTATCTATACCTACATATATATCTATATCTATATCTACATCGATATCTATATCTATATATCTATATCTATATCTATATCTGTATCTGTATCTGTATCTATATCTCCAGACACAGGGACTGGATTCAACTCTGTAACTGGGTGGCCCTTTCCTGCACAAAGAGAACAACTTTGCTTAGTTGTACTCTGCTCAGGTACTGCAGTTCTGCACCAAAACAGAGCTGCCTCATGCTGACAGGTGGATCTTGTTAGCTCCAGCTAGGATGTGAGAGTTTGTTTCTTTGAAAGAGAACAAACAAGGGGCTAGGACAGTGGAGATTCATGCAGAGAAACCCTAGCCAAGTTTGGAGAGAAAACTGACTGAGGTTTGTTTTATTATTGTTGTTGCTTGAATTGCAAATAAAGGCCAGGAAGGAGGCAAGTTTGGACTATGTACAGCATGTTGAGTACAGTCTTTAGAGTTGGTGGGAACTTTGTCTGCTCACCCACACACACAAATGCATGCACTCAAATCTCAGACCGCTCTGTCCCTTCAAGGGATAAGTTTGCTGCACTTGCAAGGGAAAAGAGAAAACTCCAGCTGCAGATAAAGAAATGCTGGTGACTAAATTATAGCCTTTAAATACAAAGGCACTATTTGGGGATAAATATGGGTTGTACGTAAAGCAGAACCACATGATATGCCTCAAGTTGTCACACTGGAGTGTATAAATAACACATAACGAGTGCTCCTTTTGCAAAACTCAAAGAACTAGAGGACAAGTATAATGCCTGAAACAGTGATGACCAGACAGTGCAGCTCCCACATTGTGAGGATTGCCTTCTTTCAGTGATATATGGACTAGTCAACTGTTGAGATGAGTTGTCATAATCTTGATATCATAGAACAGCTTCACTGCGTGAGTACAGGCAGATGGTCATAAATATGCAACAAGACCAGGATTAAGGAGGAAAAAAGCATGTGTGTTGTCTTAATATAGAATGACTTCTTCCCACATGCACACACACATACATGAGCATGTACACACACACATATACATACACAAGCTTCTTAGTTTGCGAGCGTAACCGTTCAGGACATTATCTGTTCAGGTTCTGAACAGCCCAGTTCCACAGTAACCCGTACAGAAGCAGCCATATGATGCAATAACAAGAACAAAATTTTCAGAACTGCCTCAAAGTAAGCAAGGATAAGTGAGCCTTTTGAAGGAAAGCTAATACAATATGAAAGAGTCAGAAGAGTTGGGGGTGTTTAATTTCCCAGGGCTTTGATGAGTGAATTTTCCACTCACTACACCACAGGTCAGGAACCCATGTCCATTCCAAAGTTAATGCTATTGTTTTCTGATCTTTGAACCCTAACACCTGTCAGTGCCACATTCCCAGAGGACAACACTAGGGCTAGTATTTCATTCTAACAAAGAAAATATTTACCGACTTATCACTCCCTGAACAACATCCATCCTGTTAGACTACTAGAAAAGTCATTTAAATGCAACTGAAAGTTATTAGGGAAATGCTGTGACTCTGAATGTCATCAGACACAACTTTTCCTGTCACACTAGGGGTATCTGAAATATCTCTGCTTGTACTGGGTAGTTACTCTGGATTTATGGGAAGGAACTGAGAGGATTTGGCCCCAGTAATTGAAAATATAATCCAGTTCTTACTCAAGTTTCCAGAATTCATCTTTCAAAAACAAGTTTCCACAACAATTTGTATTTTCTGTTGTAATGCTCTATCTGTACAGAAGAAGAAAGAAATAGGAGGCACTGATAAACAAGGAAATGGTCTAACTCACTCCCTTGTGCACAAAAACCCAGAAAAGGGTAACTCCAAAGCCAGTTGTTCCCTGGACTGTGCCAAATATCCACTCCCTCTGCAAAGGAAAGCAAAGCCTTTGGCTCCCCTCTCCTGCCCTGGCTCCCGTTTCCTCCGCGCTTCCCCTGGCGCCTGTTGACATGGCTTTGCTGGACTCTCATCAGACCCGAGTTCCCTTCCTTGTCAGACTGTCATCATGACCCTTTCCAGTGCCTGGGGAGGACGGACGGACCTGTGGAGATGTGTACCAGAGCTTCTTCTCCTTGCCAGGCTCTCATCTGCAAAGCCTGACCTCAGGTTTCAAATCCATGCAGGATGAAGTCTCTCATCCACCTGCACAGGAACTTGGCTGTCCAAAGGTCTTCAGTGACTGGCAGACACGCAGGTTAAGGGGCAGACAGTCACACTTTCTACTGAATAACCATTTCCCCAGGCAACAGCTAATGCCACCAGATCAGTCTGTGGTCACGGACAATAAAAGCTAAGGCTTTCCCTAATAATACTTAGGTAACACTTCCTGGCCACATCTGAGTGAGATTCAGGTTGCCTGTGTCTGAGTCATGGTACTGGGCACTCTCACTTCTTACTTTGACCTAAATAAAGGTCACATCTTGGAGAAAAGAGAGCCTAAAGCTGAGTGAGGAATGTGGCTGGCTAATCGTTGAGCCAAGAGAGATTCACACTGAACTTCCACCGGCTAATGAAACACTACCTCTGCCATGTAATTTCTAATGCTTCCTCATGTGCAGCCAAAATAGAAACTCAATCAATAAAGAGCAGTAGCTGTTTCCAATGCAAAGGTGCTAGAATGGACTTGCGGTCAGGAGAGCAGGGCTGAGATGCGGTAGCTGAGTAATAACCACAGCTCTGTTTTGCTGGTGATGCACCACTCTGGGCGCCTGTGTTAGCTTTTGTGTAGCTGATGCCATTAGCTTCTATACCTCAAGGTCAGCTTGCAATTAGGGAGCAACTAGCCTGGAAGGAAAAGATAACTGCAGTGGTTCAATAACAGACTAATGTAGGCCAAATAATTTGTAGGAAATTATTAATCTTGGAAATGTTACCTTTCTGCACTGCACAGGTAATGATTTTCACTAATTCAGTTGGTATTTAAATTACTGGCTAACTAGTTTGTGGCGAATAGCTGTGAAGCCATAGCTATTTCTGTAACCGGTTCTTTGGGAGCACTGAAAAGCAAACTGTTCAAACTGCACAACCCTGCTATATATATTTCCTGATCAGACAAATGGCGGTCTGGCAATAGGGTTTCTGTAGTACATTTCTGCAACTCTTACTCTGAAATCTCATTTCTGCAAATTTCCTGCAACATCCTCATAAAGTGGGCTCTAAAGCAGAAATGCCAGTCACTAAAATATTCAGAGGATGTGTGTATACCAGTAACAGGCTCTTGCCTAGCAAAGGCAGACACAGCATCCTTGTTTAATGCAGAAAGCAGCAGGCATATAGGATCCTCCACAGAACACCTTTCTGCCATGCCAGCTTTTGTGGGACCACCTTGATGACTAGAGACAGTTCACTCTCCAAATCTGTTCAGTCTTTGGTTTCTCAAGAAGGCTTGTGGGCAACGTGGCTAATTGATGCAAATTGTGCTGTGGGATTCATGGTATGGCTGTCTCTGCATATGGATTGGTATGAGATAGACAGTATGCTAATCAGATGTTGTAACCTTAGTGTAAAATTAACTGTGCTATCAACATCCAGATTTGGCCTGCTGGGCATGCTTTTTCATGCATATAGTCTCATTTTGTATTCATTTTTCAGAAACAATGGCTCAGGCAGTAACACAAAGCAGACTTAGGTGATATTTCTGCAGGTTTTTCTACACCCTCAAACTGATTAATCTAGATGTCTCACTAGGCACACAGTTATAAATGTGTGGGTATTTCTTCAGCAATCCTGATATGGAAACCTTGAAAACTATGGGATAGATGGCATTTTTTGACATTTTTAACTATGTTATTTAAAAAAAAAATTTTTTTGCATTTTAATCTTGAATTGAAACTAAAGATTAGCAAAAATGTTGAAGAACAGGACATTAACTTAAATGTATTTATAGGGAATAGGTAGATATAAAAATGAAATTTTGTGGAATTTTTCTTTGTGCCAAAATCCTGGTGAATTTATGTTTTGATATGATGTTTTCCAAATACATTTCTAGCTGTGCAACCAAATCTATGGCTGTAGTAATCACCCTTCCCCTGAGGACCTATTAAGCAATATGTATGACAGAAGTATGAACCTTATAGAGTCTCTCACTCTTCTGGATTTGCAAGAGGAGTTTGCAAAAAAAAGCATTCTTTGAGGGAATAATCAGAAATAGTTACAGTTTGTTTCTTTTTTGTAACTCCGTCTACTATCTACTTTGTAACTAGTCTACTATCAGCTTCAGCAATGTTGCAGCTGTCATGATGCTTGACAGAGAAACCAGAAGAAGAAAAAAATCTGATATAAAGAGATTCTGATATGAAAATCTAGTGGTCAAAGTTGATGAGCCCTGTTTTGAGGGGGAGGAGGACAGGGCAGGCATGGGGGTAGAAATTCTTTTAGCAGTCTTGTTTTGTTTTCCAGTGTGCAGTCCAGCATAATTTGAACCATTCAAGTTTGATGCATGTGTGACTGATTTAAAGATTAAAACTCAACCATGTGAATTTGGAGACCTAAATGACTCTTCATAATGAGAAAAAATAGCCTTATATGTGGAATACATAATGAAGTACAAACTGCTGCAGGAAACCAATTTAACCTTCAGGGAGCTGGAGGAGCTGGGAAAATGATGGTCCAGGCTCTCTGCAGGCCATTGTCTAATAAGTAAGCAACCTCAACTGAGGTAGTGTGATTTCAGACAGAAATAGCCAAATACAAGGAAACCACAAGAGCTAAAGTGAGCGCTGTACTGAGGGAAGAGTGTGGTTACCTCATGCAGAAGGACTACAGAAAGTAAGGGGGAGGTATCTTTGAGTACACACCAAACATTACACATGCATGATATATTTACTTCCTATGGCATTTCTACAAAAAAAAAAAAAACAAACAAACCAAAAAAAAACCAAAAAAAACCAAACAAAAAAAAAAAGGAGCCTGAAATTCTACTCAAACTAGAGACAAGGGACTGAAGACCTCAGAGCAGCTGGAAGGCACTCTGATGCAGTCCTGGAGTGCATCAGGCAATTTGCTTTTTCCCTAAGGGGAGACCAGTTTGGGTGCTCTAACACTGCTCTGTGGGCCATCAACCTAAACACAGCAAGCGGGGACAGCTGGGAAATCTTTTTTCAAAAACATTGTCTTAGTACAAACCTAAGATGTTACCCTAAATGGACCTTCATTCCCTGATTGTTCCAGTCTGGATTCCCAGCTGGTGTCTGCTCAGTTAGGGAGAGGTGCTCAGCCATGGTGCCAACACACAGGCTCCTTGCTAGCCAAAGCTCAGGTACCAGCAGCCAACATCTCAAGTGAAAAAGCATTACCAGAGTTGAAAGAGGTGTCTTTGCAAACCTTAAAACAAGTTATGTTAATGCATGTATTCTGAGATCACTGAGACTGACAGAGAAAGACATTATTTCTGGCAAACGGAATGATGCAGGGGAGGTGTTCCAGGACCACGGTATAACAAGAGCTATTTCCATGATGTGTTTTGCTTGAAGTCCCACCTACATGGGGACTACATAGGCACACATGTCTGTCATTGATTGTAATGTTTTCCTTTGACCCACATGTAACTTCGGAGATGCACCATGTTCCCGCGGAGGCTGGTTTCCCAGAACATCCTACCCTCTAGCTAACAGTGTCACGTCTGTACCCATGCACACCAGCAGCTGTTCCCTGACACCCAAACAAGCGCCCTAGAACAAGTATCTGCTAAAGCAGCACAGAGAGCTTTTGGGACACTGTTCTTTTGGAGGAGATATCCTCTGTGGCAAAAACAGAACAGCAAGACTACCACACACTCCTTGTTTGCTGGGATGGCGAAGGACAAGGGTAACTGGACACAGCCTATGTGACAAACTCATCTGAGTTGCAGACATGCCCAGGAGCAGCAAGAGCAAGGATGCTCCATCACAAGGGATGAGAGAGGAGCTGAGGGTGACCCCAGTGCTAGCTGTGCCCTCACTGCTGCATCCCACAGCACCTGAACCCGTGGGCAGAGCCAGGTGCGGGTCACAGGGTCCATCCACAGTCCCAGGCACTAAAAAGCAACAAATGAGGTCCAGAGTCTGATATTTAAAGTGAAGTTAATAACTTTTGCCTCTCCTCTGAAATGCTGTGACCTTAATTAATGTTTCCTTAATGCTTTGCAAAAAGCTGTTTAGGTAAAAGACACTGTGCAAGCACAAACTAATGGCATTCCCAAAGAGAGAGCCTAAAGGTTAGCTGAATGCATTCTAAGAAGTTGAAGATTTCTTTGCAACTTTTCCAAATAAGTTAGCTAATTTTGCCTCCAATCAAAACAATATAACGTCAGACAGATGGCATTTTTTAGCTGTTATAAACTAGCCAAGGTCACATTCCACTGCAAGGCGATTGTCTTCCAATGCATACCATTCCTTGGGATAGATAAATAATGAGTTAATGTTTACAGGGAATACTGTCAACAGAAAATAGTCTAAAAATACCTCAGTTTTTTATTGATTTCACTTCACTGGATAAATAAATGTCATTTGGATTTTCATGTATAGGAACTTATAAATCAGGAATCATTATCAACATAGTTATGGTAACATCACTGGCATTTTCTTTTAATCTCATGGTGATTTTTCTTTAAAGGGAACTCACCCATAAAGTATTCTTTTATATTTTAAAAAGTAACAAAGATGTCCTAGCTCTTTAAAGTGCATGGGAACGTGTGATCTAAAATCAGTGCAAGACTTCTTACTTTGTGTGACTAATGTCACAACCTAAGGCCTTCATTAGTAGCAGATTTTGCTTTCATCTTTGAACTACATAGCACCAGTATGAAACAAGGACTGACAAAGGTTGCAGACTTCCCATAGGAATGCATGTACACCCCATGCAGCCTTTCACTTCTGTGTGGATGATTATTAGACTTCACTGCGGTATTGATCCTCTACATGCTGATCCTGTAAAGACTACAGGACAATTACCAGGGATGAATTTAGTCCATGGTCTAGTCCAAAGATCGTTGATTCTGTATATAATGCCATAGCTGTATTTTGAAGAACTTGGTCGTCTTAAGTGCACTCCAAACAACATATTGTGCCTTCAAATTAGCAAAGACTACAAGACAAAACCTAGCAGTTCACTCAAACATCTGCACATTTACGCTTACCATTACAATGGCATATTAATTGCTTTTCATGATCCTGTCTTTTTAAAACTAGAGAAAAAGCTCCCTTCTTCAGGAGAAAAGGATATAGTTTTTCAGGCTGGTTGGTTAGATTATTCAAACAGCACTCACAGCATGACTCAGGCCTTGCACTTACCCAGAAACTACTGTTCAGACTGCGCTGGGAATGTTCTTTGCAACCCTTGCACTAACCATTGCTCCTGGTATGTGCCTGGCAGTTAGTGTTCCATGGAATCACTCCAGAAGGAAATATTTTCTGTATTCAGCCATGTTCCATATGCTGGGAGGAAACCAAGCCCAATAGCCCAAACTTTGAGTCATTTACTCTTTTGATTTTATCCAAGACTGTTGTCTTTATCTGTCAATGGACAAGACAGAGAATTTCACCTATAGATTTTACCCTAATATCCCCAACCCTGAAAGTTAAAATAAGCACTCCCCTGTGTTAAAAGTTTTTGTGGAAGGCAACTTTGTAATATAAATTGAAGAAATCTAAAGTGAAATCCATAAAAACATTCTCCTTTGAATATTTTTTCCTCTCTCTTCCTTTTTACAAATTTATTCCCATTTTATTTTATTACTTTCCCTCATCTCTCAGTGGCTTCTTTTGTTTGCTGCCTTTGTTCCTTCCCATTTACCCAATTTTCTCTAGGTGTTAGCATAAGTCCTGGTGCACAGTATGAAACTGATCCCTCCCTGCTCCTGAGTGATGGTTTGCAGTTGAGTTGTGCCTAAAAGCCCTTCATGCGTGATGACTAAACCAGTGTTTTCTCCTGTCTCCTAAGCACTTCCTTTTTGCCCTTGGGTTTCATTTTTTCCTTCTCACCAGCTGTCTCTCTTTTTCTCCTTTTTTTTTTTTTTTTTTTTATTTTTTTTAAGTGTATACAGCTCCCTCTCCACACACTTGGGAAGACTTTGACGTAATTTACTCATTTTAATTTGAAATTGTTTGCACATCTGAAGCAATGCAGTCTAGGCTGCAACACATCAGACTGTGTTAAAATAAATTATGATGGGGGTAGGAGTGGGTTTCCCGAAGGGGACGGAGGGACTGGCCATGCCTGTGTTTGACGTGTCCCCCTCCTCCTGTAAGAGAAAGGCCTGTAAAAAGCACAAAACAAGTGAAAAGAAACATCCAGTACCTTTTCATCTCAGACTGCCTTGGTCACAGGAGGAAAAATGGGTTAACGACAGAAAGGCTTTTAGAATAATCCAAGCCAAAATGATCGTCTTTTCAATGCAATTACTAGGAAAGTGATTTGGAAGCCAGTGGGACAGAGCCGTGTGGAGTAAGCTGTCTCTCTGATACATATCACAGAGCCCTTCACACTGACTGATTATAATGAATACAGAGTTGACATTAGCAGAGACAAAAAGCTACATGAGCACCACATTGCCTTCAACAGTTCCCTTTGTCCTTGAAAATTTTCTCAGGAACCAAAGGCATTGTTCTGTCTCATCCAGAGAGCTGCGCAGGTAAAGGTTTCTGTGGAAGTCCGAAGCATTTCACCCTCCAGAAAGAACGTAAAAACGTCTCTGAGTCATACATGACTATTTATACAGCTCTGTGGAAAACTGAAGGGGACTTTACATAAAGGCTTGTGCAGCAATGGTGGGTCAGGTTCAGCCCTGGTGCAAGCAGAGGTGGCTCTGCCAATCCCAGCAGAGAAGCTGCAGCGGGAAGTCACCTCGCAATGCTAAGGGTGGTTAGAGCTTGTAGTTTGTTAAGGACTGCCGCTTCTTTAGTTACTTGTGTGCATGCTTACACCTCCCTCGCGGGCATGGCATCCAGCACAGGGGCTGCTTTCTCCCAGCACTTCTGCAGAGGTAGCCCATCCCGGGGAGGAGTAGGGGGGTAATGCCACACGCCGCTTTCCTCCTGACCTTTCTGTCCTTCCCTGCGCACCTCCACTCCCTCCCTGCGCACCTCTGCTCCGCACCTCCGCTCCTCTCTTCCTCCCTCCGCACCTCCGCTCCTTTCCTGCACACCTCCGCTCTTCCCTCCACAGCTCCACACATCCCTGCGCACCTCAGCTCACCGCTGCAGCAAGGGGAGTGGGCTCCACCTTTCTGCCAGGAAACCACGCACCGTGGGCTGGTGCCCACCAGGTATCAGCTAGACACAGTATCCAGATGTAATGCATTGTGATACAGAAGTCAAGCCCTTTATAAACATTTCCAAAAGCTTGTGCTTGCTGTGTGATACGGCACCAGCAACAGCAGAACACAACATTATTTGTGATTAATTGTGTGGGTTTCTCCAGCTGCTAAAGCAACTTGTTAGAGAAACTTATATAAACAGAAAGTGGCCTTCTTCAGTGCAACAAATATGTTTAACCATTTGTAAATGGCTATCAGTCTAATAACAAAGTTTTAGCTTTGTACTAGTCAGTGCCCAAGTCCTTGTTCCACATTTTTCCAGCCTTTGTTCTCAGCTCAAATAAACTGGAAGTCAACAGGAATTTTAGTAGAATAAAAAGAACGTTTAAAAAAAGACCAAGCTGGCTCACAGGACCCTAATGTTTTGTGTTACAGCAAGTCTGTGAAGCTGGCCAACAACATCCAAGTAGTTGAGACAGCTAAGTGTAGTAGTAATAAGATAAATCAGTAATGTATGGGATGTGTTACTTTGCTAGGGACTGAGATTTCACAAATGCAGAAAGGGTTAATTACCCCAAAGTAAAAGAAGCAAGAAGATTCCTTGACTTACAAGTATGGAAGCTGATGTGCATTTTGGGAACACATATGCCTGAGTGTTTGGCTTGTTTTGCAAGTTAGTGAGTACATGAGTCCTTGATTCTCTGCTGAAATGGCCTGTCCTTCTGTTCAAAACACAAGACAGCTTGCAAAGATGAATTGACCAGAGCACAAACACTCTCAACCAATTTGTTTCCAGGTGAGCTTGCAATTCTTTTTTCAAATTTGCATCCATCACTCTCCCTTGTCTAAAAAAAAAAGGAAAAGCACAAAACAAACTTCATTAACACAGCATCTGAAAAATATCACAAACAACTGGGGAGCACTCACCTGGTTGTAAAAGCACTAGGAAGTAAAGCAGAGCAATATTGCATGTAGTGACCGTTATACGCTTAAATACATTATCTCTCATAGCTGCAACTTAAATCAACAATATTCATCCCTTAGCCTCGAGGCACCAATTCTTAAAGCCCCTGTGCAAGAGTACGTGATGACACATGTGAGTGGAGGTTCCCTTAGAAACAAAAGCAAACAGGGCGTTTTTTGCTCTCTGCTGGACCTGCCCCATCCTTAACATGCTCATGAACAGTGCTAGCAGTGGATAATGCAATTCTGTGATCCGTCTGTTTGCTTGGGGGTGATTCATCTAGCAGTGGCCATTAATTTTGGAAATGTTTTTAAATGGTGCTTGCAGAGTAAGGAGAAATTCGTTTTCTAGCTCTAATTAAAGAGACCAGAAATTTGTTGAAGTTTTTGGTTGGTCCTACTGATACTTCCAGTGACAGTTAGAGAGAAACCATGAATCATACTTTGCTTCTCTTGGTCTCTGGGTTTGGTTTTTTCCAACAAGTTGCTGCCTTTTACTAGATGCCACGTTATATGAGCAGAAGAGCTTTCCCCTTTTGAATTAAGTTTCAGTGTTTTACTTTAAAACCTCATCAGGTGCAGAAAACCAAATTACGTAAAGCAGAAAATGGAAATACAGAAACCACTGAGAAACATGAAGACTGTGATTTTAGACTGGGGATGAACTAACCAACTCAGAATAAGACCCAGAATCAATCTGCCAACATCTGTAATGTGAAACATTGGAGTAAAACTTAAACTGACTTTGCTGAGTGGACAGACACTTGTCCTGTGGTTGAGTGAAATATCTAGGTCATTGCCAACAGTTTTAAACTTGCTTTTTTTTGCTTTTTTTTTTTTTTTTTTTTCTGTCTGACAAATAATATGCCTTGCATGTGGCCTTTTTTTGCAAGTCTCTTTTCTTTCTGTTGTCTCTTGTGGTGGTCCCAGCCTAGATGTGATGTCAGCCTTGACACTCCAGAAAAAACTAAATTTAAAACAGAAGCTAATGAAATGAAGGGTTTGACAGCTGAAAAACACTGGCTTCTTGCTATTTTTTTTTCTTGTGTCATTAGAAGTCCGATCTCTGCCCATCTGATCCTGTACATTTGAGAGTTCACTTCCACTTATAAAGGATGTAATATATTAATAATTCCCTAAGAAGCAGGTAAGCAATGAATGTTCAGCAACTCTTTGGGAGTTAGTGATCTTTTGAGTTCTTTTATTGTGAATGAAGAGATTGCTAGGTATACTGTAACTTAAAGCTTCCTGGCATACATGTTTAAAGGTATAAATAACATGAACAATACCAAGGCATAACTTCTACCTGACATGGCACACCATGTCCTTTTGACTGAATTCCATGGATTCCAGGCTTGTTCAAATGAGCATAAACGGAGAAAAGGCTTCAGGCTCAATTTTTCCTCACGCCATCCCTATCCTTTTATAGTAGTTTCTAAGAACACCGTGTAAATTACTGCCAGTCTTTCTACTTTGTGACTCACACCTGACTAGCCTTAGATATAGGTATTTATTGTTTCTGCCTACAATATATGGTGCATGTGGCTGATCAGGACCCTAGCATGTTGTTGACTTCACCTGAAGATTCTTGGGTTTTGGACATGACAGTTGCAGTTGAGGTACTACAGCGAACTGGAAGCAACCTCAGCCTCTGGATTTAAGCAGCAAAACTTCACAGAAAAGTGTGTCTAGAACAAGCATACTTCTATTAGTATTGTTGAATGGATTGGTAACCTTTTTAAAAAAATAATAAAAGCTTTTACACTCATTTAATGTTACTGTTTAATTAAAAAAGAAGTAATCTATACCAGCATGAAAAAGGTTTACATCATGAAAGCTCTCATCAAACAGTTGAAAGTTGAAGGACTGATACATGTCCTGTCTCGCCTTGACAGTTACTGCACAGCATAATCCAGTGCTGCCAATCAGATCTGAACAAAGGAAACAGCAGTTGTCTTGACTGTGAATCACTTCTCACCTCAATTAATATAAATATTGAGTTTGCACAAGTAGGCTTGACAATTTGAGGCATGCCCATATTTTCTGTGTAACTAGCACTTAATGACTGATACCCATTACTTGGACCTGGCACTGAGGGTGAAGTCAACAGTTAAGCACTTTGTTTTGTGGAAGTAACTGGAGGCTCAGCAGAAGGATTCGGTGACTTTTGCAGAAGTTTTGGAAATAACATATAGCTGTAGATGGAAAGGCTCCCATTGGTTTTAATATCTCACAGATGCATTCCTCGCATTTCTGAAGTGAATTCTCTTTCCTTCAACTCCATCTCATTCTACATTAGCCTCCTGTAAATACTCCAGTGAATACATCAGCCCTAGGAAATGTTCCCCAGAGCAAAGGATGCTTAAGCTAGATCTACAGAGTATGTGAGCAATGCCAAATCTGAGTACACAATTGTATGTGTCTGTAGCAGCAGAGTCTGATTCTAAAAGTTATTTTTATCCAGCAAAGAGAAGAAACTTACTGCATTAATAGTACACCCAACAAAATGCCTCATTTCATTTAACATGCGTGCAAATAATCTGCAGTTCAAGAGCTAGTCAATTCAGCTGGGAAACTGGGAACCAGGTTAAAAAAAACCACCCTGACAAAACCCAGTTTGAACAAAGCATTTGTCCAACTCTGGCTCTAGATAATTAGTTCAAATCTGGCAAAGGCTTGTCCTAGATACTGAAAGGCACAATTGTCTAATAGCATCTTACCAGACTTCTAAAGTGCTGTGGTGGTCTCATTTAATTTCCTAGATAGTGGAAAGTGTCAGCAGGAAATTTACTCCCAGCAATAGCCCTAGTTATTAACCTCACCTTCTGTCCCTGGTCCTAATCCACAAAGACACTAAAATGCCTTGTGATCTTTATTAAAGGGGTTCTTCTGGGCTAGGATCTGTTGGCAAGGATGTGAATGACAGCTTTTAGTTTGGATATCTGAATCTACAGGAGAAATCCAGCTTCTGAGTAAAACAGACGGGTTAGCCCTGTTGTATTTTCCTGAAAGGAAATATGTACGCAGCTTCAGTGTCTTTAGTTTAAAGCTCACATCTCAAATCAGTGCTGAGAAATTTAATTGAGTAATCTGATTTCCAGCAATCACGAGTACTCACAGTTCTCACTCCCTTCACAAGAGCAAATAGTCAGCAAGTCTGGAAAATGGACCACTTAATGAACTGTATAAAGCAATGTTCATGTTTGTGTTCAGTTTGGTTCCAATATGTGATACCAGGGGGAAACACTAATTCACACTGGTGTCTGTAACCAAAATGAATCGATAAGTATGTGTGTGTGTGAGACAGACAGAGAAAGACAATGAGAGATCATTTATGTGGTAGGCAAAATTACAGTAAAGAATTACTTTTATTGGGGTTTTTGGTTTTGTGTTCCATTTTGTGGTCATGGCACATCCAGGTCTAAGTGCCGATATGACAACATGTCACACACCACCCTGTTTTGCCTGTTGCATTTTTGTGGTCATGGCTTTATGTACGGATGTTTATCAAACATTGGTGTCCAGGTATGAACTCCAAGAGTCTTTAGAGGAATGTAAAAAACAGTCTTACCATGACAGAAGAGCTGCATGAGTTTTGTTCAACTTATTGATCAGCAGGCCATGTGATAGCCTCACCTTCTCTATGTCTCTAAATATATATAACTTCTGCTGGCAGAAGCAACATTAATGAGGTTGAGTAGGGGCCAGATAGATCTGGATATGTCAGAATAAAATGTAGATTTCTGGCGTTTAAGTCAATTAGCCTTTGGAGCATCACAGCAAGCAGTGTGGTGGAATCTTTTTTGCTAAAGAAACAAAGGCTTTTTAGAGATAGACTGGACATCTTTCCAATTAATATATGTGCTTAATCAATCAGAAATCATAAGATTCAGTGAGACACCCAAGGAGGGATGTTCAGGAGCCTGTGCAATGTATGAGGTCCAAGTAATGGTCTCAATATGCCATCCAGAGTATTGCTGACTTAAGGGATTTTACCATGATTCTCAAAGTGCTGAAGGCTTTACATGCAAAGCCAAGGCTCGAAGGTAAACAGCTGTGTTGCACTCTCAACATACTTTATTCCTTTTCTTGTTAAATATTTGCTTGCTTCTTGTCTACACTCTTAGAACCACCGTATTCTAGAAATGGGGAACTGGAAGAAGCATTGACAGGTTATTCCCACAGAGCAGGGGAGCAGGACTGCATGCAGCCTGCATGATGCATGCCAGATGTTTGCCTTGATCTGTTCTTAAACACCTCCTGGAAAGGAGATCTCCATGTTTCTGAAAAGCCAGTTCTAATGCTACACTGTATTTGTAATCAGACTATTTTTCCTTAGACTTAATCTATATTTTAGTGGTGGGTTAGCCAATTACTTCATGTCCTACCCTTTGTGGAGAAGGGAAAAATAATTTCTGCCTTCTTTAAAATAATTTTATGTATTTGCAAAGTGTTATCATCTTCCTTCTGTCAATACTTCCTAGACTAAACAATCCGAGTTCTCTTAAACTTTCTCAGAGGTTCATGTTTTCTAAACCTCTTATCATCTTGTTGCAGTTATCTTAAAATGCAGCACCCAGAGCTGGACACACTACTTCAGCTGAGACTGCACCAGTGCCAAGTAGAGCAGACTAATTACCTCTCTTGTCTTATATCCAGCATTCCTGTTAATACATCTCAGAGTGACATTTGTCTTTTCTGCTAGAGCATCATATTGTTGTGAAGGAAGACTTGAAAATACGATCCAAGTGCTGACTGAAATTTCAGAATCCAAAAGACACATAAAAAGAAGCAGAGAGGGGAAGGTTATGTTTCACTCAACTACACAAAATAGGAGCCTGGCTAAGTGTATTCAGATGTCCTGTGTTGGCAGTTTTACTTAAAATCAATGAACTTATATAGCCAAGCCTCATTTAATTTGCACCAATGAGTAGGAACCCCCTAGTTGAACTACAATTTTTTGCAAAGTGAGACATAAATGAGCAAACACTGGAAAAGGCATTGTTTCACAGAACACACTTTGATCACTTACCTGCAGAATGTTATTAATTGTTTAAAGCACTTGAAGTATGTGAAGCCTTACTGTAATCAATGAAAAGAAAAAATCCCTGTGCAATGCTAAGAAACTAGGATTCTTTCAGGACTTGAGGGGAGAGAGAGGCATGATGTGCAATTTATACAGCCGTGCAAATTGGAGAGGTTCCAATGTAACCATCTTTTTAGTGTTACTAGCTGCTTTTTAATCTGTAGCCCTGTTAGCCATGGTTTTCAGCAAACCGTGTGTGTGGGTTTTTTATTTCCCAGGCCAAAGCATCATGCTCAATCAATCAGTCACCTCATGTACTCCTGTAACTGAATTTAACACATTCTAGCAGTGACTTGTCGCCTTAGCAAAATCAGAAAGGTCTCATTTACAGAATGAGTGAGGGTGTCATTGTGTTTCAGAACCTTTATCAGGAGTTTAGCCAGGACTGTCACGGGTAATTTGCTTGTTAGCTTGATGAGAGACCTCATGAGTGTTATGGTACAGGGACTGTATAGGATGTCTCAAGCATTTAATGATCTGCAGTCAAGAGAGGATATATGTTAGGAGGAGGAGCAGAAGGACATGTTATCATTGCTCCAACAAAAATTCATTCCCTTTCAGGGGAGGTCAAAAGGATGAGCCTATACCTGCACACCCCTCCTTCTGAGGTGGGAGAACTGCTGTTCACACCAAAGTATTAGTATCAAAGTGCCATCTCAAGGCAGTGCAGATGAGGCAGACACTTAGAGCTAGGCACCAGAGAATGTGCGGCAAAAAGCAGTCTCTCTCACAGAGCAAATACACTCTGAATAAAGACTCGGGAAGAGGAAGTGCTGTCATACCTTACAGCTGAGGATATCAGATCACTGAAATGACACGTTCCCCTGCACCACACAGTCTGTGGCAGAGCCCCCTCAGCCCACTCTCTGTGCAGAGTTTGTGGCTAGTCCACATTATATTATCATGTACCATTGGATAAACTGACCATTTTTTCCCAAAAGCCAACCTTGTCCAGCTAAGGAATGGCCCACAAAATCTGTGTACTGTGAAGAAACATTTCCTTTCATACTATTTCATGTATTATTTCATACAACATTCCCATGGACCTGGCCAGGTGAGTAGTTGGAGGCCACCGAGTGAGACTGGAATTGTCATCCACCTGTGTAGGGACACACTTCCCTAATAAAAGACAAGTCTTACAAATATTACCCAACAATATATCTATGCTTTTCCTCAGAAATGTGTGCACGCTCATCACTCTATGGTCAGAAGACAGGAACGGGAATTGAAATGGGAACCCTGAGAAGTGACTGACATAAACTTTCTGTCTTGCTCTCTTTTGGCTCAGAAGTTTGAAACAACTGATATGGGGTAACCTAAGGCAGGCCCTTGGGGCACGTTAGGAATTTTATTACAGCTGAGGAAACAAGCAGGAAGGTAGAACTGTCTTAAATGCATTCATTTCTTTCACATGGAAATTTTATGGGGGTTAAAGATTCAGGCTTCAATCTTTCCAACTATGCTGTAATAAGAAGGTGGGGAAAAGACTTCCTCTACTCTGCCTTTTTTTTCTGTTTGTACTAATAAAAAGTTCTTCCCTCCTCTTCTTAGATCTTATGTATAGTAGTATTGTCTCAAACTAGACATACTTTCAGCAAGACCTTTACGAGTCATCACTTGCCACCCTTCACCTCACCCTGTAATCTTAGAACAAATTCACTGAATGTTCAAAGATGAAAACATGTGGATGATTTTGGAGCCAAGTGAATTTGCACCAGGTTAAATGAATTTTAGAGCAAAGCCTGGGTAATTTTTTGCAGCATGTTTTTCTGCAACAGTAATGCATTCATTTAGGTTATGTTCTAGCAAACCTGAGAGAGCAGGGCACAGGACTGGTTATGGACCTGCAGCATCTTTACATATTAGTTGTTAGCACATTCTCTGCCATGCATTTGATGCACATCAGATAGATAAAGTGACTTTCAGACTCCACATAAAAGATCCACATTGAGGTCTACCAGCTGATCAGAAGCTTACTGAGGTCAGACATGCTGATGCTGTGTTTGCATGAGTTAAACTGCACCACAGAAAGGAAAGACTATGCCTTCCTCCTCCTGAGAAATGCCCTAGAGAGGCTACATGTGAATCTTTCGTCCTTCCAGATGGACAAAAAGAAAGGGAGGAAAGCAAAACTTCCTTAATGGCAGACATCCAGCATTGGATTTTTTTTTTGTTTTCAGTTTATTGATCCCATTTTAGGACACAGAATTTTGAACCTGAACTCCCACTGCTGCCATGCATGCTGCCCAATAGCCAAAAGTGTTTGTTGAATTTGCAACGTGTTTATTTCTCCACTTAAATTATATTCTAGATATAGGATAGTTTCCAAGCGGCCACACAAAAAATCCACTTGCTGACCACAAAATGTGGATTGTAGCTGGTACCTCAGGTGGAAAGGCATGAGGATCTGAGAATTATGCTTTGAATTTTGCCCCTTGTGTCTGACTCAGGTGATGCTACATGGACACCAAATGCCAAGTAATGGGGTGTCACGTCTCAGCCCAGGGATCCAGGAAAGGAAGGGAGTGAGAATCAGCTTGCTGGCAAGCAGCCTGTGTGCCCACTCCCCTCTCAAGCAGATCATCCTCAAACAGGACATCCAAGAAAAAGGTGTCACTATTACATCTGGAAGAGTTGGCCTCCTGTTTAATATAAATCTGCTTAAAAGCAACTCAGCCTGAGGTCCATAAACCTCTGCTGACAAAAGCCTCTACTAGAAGTGACAGGCAGCACCATTACTGGTGGCAGTAGCTCTCAGCAGCATGTCAAGCCACGGACAGTCTTCTTGGGGTTTAATACCATTGTTTGGGAATGCTTGACCCTTGGTCCTATTACAGACCTCACAGATCTGCTGAATTCTGATCCTGTTTTGAATCACTGCGCAGCAATAATCACACCTTAGGCAGAGCACGTCTCTCGGAAAATAACTCAGCCACTTTAAACTTCGTTTTCCCCATCATAACAGTAATTACAATTATATACAGACCTAAGACAGATGTGCAAACTACTTTGAGTGCATGCATCTTGCCTGTACCCCATCCTGACTTGTTTGCCTCCTCTAGCTCTTTTTGGCTCACAAGGTCCTGAGTTGGGACTTACACATAGCACCTTGTAAAATTAGGTCCTGCCCCAGGCTCTTGGTTCTGTACCAGCACAAACTTTAACAGCTGTAAGTCCTGAAAGGATTGAGTGGAAGCACTTTGGGATCTTTCAGAGGAAGGTATGTGGGTTTTAGAAGCAATGGGGGGTACAATACCAATAAATCCAGCAGTAGAGTTTTACCCTCGAACAGCACACTGGTGAAGGGCCATCTGTGGTGCAAGGCAGGAGAAAGCCTGGCCTGATGCTTGCTTACTGCTGTCAATCTGTATGGTAGGAGTGAGCCGTAACAATCTGGGTACTACAGAGCAAAGTTAATTCAAGGGGAGGAAAAGTGAGCGCAGACACAGCCTGATTCAAAGCAGGCAAGTACGAGCTGCTGCATTACCTCTTTTGAACGCAGTTTCCTGGAGGGACCCCTGAGCGTGGCCCTCAAGCACAAGACTTTGAGATTTTGCCAATTTTATTTGAGGAGGAAGGAGGGTGGGAGGAATGTTTTCTCCAGGGAAAGAAAACCTCACCCCATTAAAGCTTTCTGTTGCCAGGGAAGTTCAGGGAAAATTCAGGAAAACTCCTTTTTATATTCTTCGTGATGTTTGCTCTGTTGCACGGAGCCAAGACGGGGATGAGAAAGGCTGCAGCGTGATGCAGGGCTGCAAAAGCTGTGTGTATTTAATAGGGTGACATAAATGGTGTGTTTCTCTTTGCCCTCTGCTGAGTGCTGTGGGGAAAATCTGGCCTAAATAGCAAAATGAGAAGCCATGAGAGTGGCTGCTGGCTTTCGTCAGCCGGCCGGCCCCTGGGCCAAGCCCGCAGCTCCAACGGGAAGTGCACTGCGGATGTTTAATGAAAGGGCTGCTGCGGCTTATCTCCACAAGCAGGGGACTTCTTTGTGAACTCGCTTGCTTTGAAAGATATGTGGCCCACTATGCTGGTATTGTTGGCTCTGGCTTTAAGCACAGCCGCATGATTCACATAGGAGCTGTGTGCTGCGTCTGCCAGGGAAGGCTTCCCCCTTTCCCTCCCTGGTTAGGAATAAACGCAGCAGAAGGCCATCGGGGTCACAAGATCTGCCTGTTATTGCATTTTACAGGAAGGAAGATACGTTGTCTTAAGATCAGTTTATCAGCTGACTTTCCTGTGAAGAAGACAGAGGCTGTTTTCCTGTGCACCGCCACCCCCGTAATTCCCAAACGAGTGTGCTCTGTTTGCATCTCCTGTCAGCTCAGCTGTGCGAGTTTCTGAAACAGCCCAGTATTAAGCAAACAAATAAAAAAGCCATTGTGAGACCTCGCAGAATCAACATCCCTTATCAAACTGCTCAACGGGAGGGGGTAAATCTCTTCCTCGAGGCTCTCTGTCATCTCCCTCTCTGCCTCCCTCTCAGCATCAATGCACAATTAAATCTGTTGTGGTGAAATAGACTCCACTGATAATTGCAGAGGGAGTTACTTACAAGGATGCTGAGAGCAGCAAAGAGCCTAGCAGCCTTCTCTGCTTTCACGGTGGTTTCTTTTGAGCCTGCTCCTTTGAAAAACCACAAGTATCTGGATTTGTTGAGTTTAGGGGTTTGGGGGGGTTGTCTTTTAAAGCCCCAGGTCTCTGCAGATATTTTTTTAATCATCTCTGCTTTCTCTGTTCAAGGGAACAAGCAGTGTGCAGAGCCGGCTCTCCACCCCCCCACCCCACCCCCCCACCCCTGCCCCAGCCTCCCCTGCAAGGTCCCTGCTTTCATAAGGTTTTCAGCTGGGGAATGGTTGCCTGTTTCCTCTCCGTGCTCACTGTGACAAATGCATTTCTGTGACCAGGAAACTGCAGATGTTACAGATGCACTAAGGCATAGCTTATTATCCAATGCTTCTTAATCTCTGAAGGATTACATATATTGAATAATGCCATTCATTGACAAACCGTTGAAGGGAAGCATCCTGGCTCTGAAGTATGTACAGTGGCAGCTTTAATTGATTATGTTCTCTTTTTATACATCTGTAAAGCTAAAATAACCCTCCAATGATCCCTGCATTTTCAGAGCACTGATTATCCTAGCAAGAAACAGCATTTGCCAGAATAAAACTGCTGGTTTTCCAATAACCCTGTTTGCTGGGCTGTAAACCTGCCTTGAGAAGGAAAACAGCTACTAATCTTCAATAATATCCTCTAATTTTTGCGACATTCATCTGGTTAGATTTTTCATCTGGTTTTGCATTGCTTTGCATTTCCTCCACCTACACAGAAAAACTTTGGCCTCTAGTGCTAAGGGTCTTCAGGCTCCTGTGATAATCCAGAGGGAGAAATGGGGCTGAAAATCGGGTCAGTGCTGTTGTGGGTGGAGTGATGCCTTCACTCGTAAGAGAAAAGCTGCAATATGTTATTGGTATGAAACAACAGTTTAACAAAATTTGATAGTAAATGCAACAGTGGTTTAACAAGACTCGATGGCAAGGTACGCTTGAGTATTTACTGCGCAGAGGACAGGGTCAGACAAAACTGTCAGGGAGACCCTCCCGCTGAGTGATGAGGTTCAGAGAGGACCCCCTTGCGTTCTAAACTGCTCCTCAGGGGGGAGTTTAGGTGCGGCCAGATCCAGGCTTGGTCTCAGACTTGGTCAACTGTTTAAATCTAAAGGATTATATATGCGCAATCAATCCTCTATATCACTTAGCTAAGATTTCAAAGTTTAGCATGCCATTAACCCCTTACCGAGAATCTGTTCCGGCAAGGAATCTCGCAGCCCCGAGGAGTAACCTTGAGAGGCATCCCTGTTCAAGGGGAGATACTGGCGCGCAGCCCCCTACCATCAGAAGAGATCAGTGGGTCTCGGGCTGTCCAGTAGCTATGGAGTGAGATGATTGACTTATTTGCATACTGACTGCAGAGGTTAGTTTCTTACAAACTTGGCTTGAGTCAGAGCTTGACCAGCACTGTTAGGTGGGCGCGCTGTTCAAATGAACCCTTGGCTGTCGTGTTGTTATCTGTCTCACCCAAATCCACTTTGAGTTGGATGCAGCCGTCACGACCAGACAAATCCACTACGACCAGCACTGGTGGTCATCACTTGAGCAGGGTTATGGGAAATAAAGGTCAGGCACCGGGGTAGGAGCACACCATCACAAATGCAGGTCCCATCCCATTCATCAGCCAGTAGGAGTTTTGGTTTTGACGCAGGATCAGGACTTACATCATTATTCCTACAACATTTTCATTACCTGTGAGGCAAATCCCTCTTTCTTAGTTTTCCATAGTCAGTCTATCAGAAAATATTTCATATCCCCATCTTAATGCCTTAAATCCAGGTCCACGCCTGCAGTTCACAGTGATGGAAGCTGAAACAATAAGCTACATGTGCAAGCTTCAGTGACCTATTAAACATTAATTACTTACATGCATTTTGATCATCCTGCTTGTAATATCATATATATATATTTGGAAGTATTACAGATACATCACATTTATTCTCAGACAATGTTCTTTCATTGAATTCTGGCAGCTGAATCTGTACTGGACCTTGCTGGTAGCTGACTCGGTATTCCCCACACTAGTTAAGAAACTGAACTCATAATTTTTAGGAAATGTTTATAAAAACCCTTCATGAATATCAAAGTATAGCCCTAAAACATGAAGATGGCATTTTATAATAGAAAGGGTATGTGGATTTTCTGGCAGTACAAAAAAAGAACTTCTGCTGTTCTGTTTATTCTAGATCATTTGGAAAAACCATAGTCTTATTGAGTATAAATCAGAGTATCTAGGAGAGAATTATAACAAAGCTGAAATGGGAGACAAGAGAAGAAGTAGAATCCTTCCCAGCTTTGTTGTTACACAAATGGGGTTTGGTTTGAACTCTTTAATTTGCCACTTGCCAGCCTACATCTAAGGAGCAACCTTGTTTGGATTTCCACAAAGAATCTCATTCTTTTTTCAATAAAAAGACCTGGCAATAATTCTGTTGGCACTAGATGAAGAGCTTGCTTATTCCACTGGTGATGGTTTCTTTTGTTGTTATCTCGTTTAATGAAAACTTCATAAAAAAAGACTCTGAAAGTTTATAAATAAAGCTTATGTACCATTGTGTGGGTCACATGCCAAGGGGTCACTTCTTATTGTAAAAGTCATTGCACTAGGGAGAAATGTAGTGAATAATAGCACTTTTTGCAAGCAACAGTCTTTATTCAAAAGCATGAACAAGTGAAGCAAACTGCAGGGCCTGAGGCAGGCATGTGGGCAATATAACAATTTTGACTTTACAGTTATTAATTGCATCTATTTTCTTAGCAACCTTTCAGGAAAGTCCTATGAAATCCAACAGGGAAGGGGTGCCTTTGCTCTTTAAGGTCAAGAAAGTCCTAAACAGCTGTGTCTTCTTTGTACAGTGGTTTTTTGATTCACTTCAAACACTGTAAAGCAGAAATCTTGTTCTCCAGTTAACTCCATGTAGCTGCCTTTAAAATTGTATTAGGAATATGGATTTTTTTCTGTCAGTAGTACTGGTCAAAGCTTTTTGAATTTTGCAACTGTTTGACAAAACATGGTGCCATTTTTTTCAGCATGTCTTTCACTTGTCAAGTTCTGTGACTTGTTGCTGCTTCATAACACACAGCTTTAATTTCAAGGCTTTTAACAGAGCACATACAGCACAATGACAAATCAAGTATCAGTTTGCAGCAAAGGTTATCGTTGAATACGTTCCTCGGTCTTTGGCTCACAATGCATCACCCTCACACTCAGAGAGGCACAGATGCAGGGAGTGTCCTTTCTGAGACCTGCAGTGACCTTTCAGCAAGCTAGCTGGGGAGCTAGAGCACGCTAATAAGGCCAGAGGATGCGGCTGCTGCTGGACCGTGGGTTGCAAAGGCCCGTGGGAAGCACCAGCTTCTGCCCCAGTAACCACAGCTCCTCTGTGTGCTGCAAGGCACTGTCAGCTGGAAGCACAGCCCCATCTTGCCCAGCCATGCTCAGGGCACAGTCATACTTTCCCAGCTGCCAAGCCAGCAGTATAGGTCAGGGTTGCTTCTGATGGCATGCCACCGCACTTGCCCATGCAGGGAGGGATGCTCCCAGGCACTGCCGCGTCATCTCAGCTTGCGTGCCTGCCTCTCTGCCCTGGGGAGGGCAGCCCAGGCACGTGCAGGGGGACAGCTGTGAATGTACACAGACACACACACGGTGCAGGGCATTTGCTCGTGCAGCATTTTACCTTTTATCCATTGTAACAACTGGATTTAAGGCTCCCAAATAATAAGGCTTAATAATGCAAAGTTGAGATCTTTTCACATATTTCTCTGTGAAAGAAGAAGTTCTCCATTTTCCTGGAATATAAGAATAGGCTAAAGCCCTTTCTAGCAGCACTCCATAAAGGCTGATTGAGCAGCACCAGAAAGGAATTTGTCCTAACATTTCAAATCTGGACTATTTTCCTTTTACAGCAGTTCTGTAAGTCCTACAAGTTAGAGCTAAATGTACTTTCTCTCCACAGACCTTCCTTCCCTTATGCTACTTCTCCTCTCTGCTCTGCCTACCTCTGCACAAGCAACACCTAGGAAAACACCTCCAGGGTGGAGCTGTTAGGCTTTTTTTTTGTCATCCTTCTCTGCAAAAGGAGAGAAATAAATAAGATAAGGTAACTATTTTTCCACTAATGAACTTACTAGTGGTTTGGTTAATTCCCAAAATAGATGAATCTCTGGCATTCTCTAGATCAATACACGAGCAAATTCATATTGAACTGAACATAAAAATCTTTAGGTCTCACAACACATTTTACTCAATGAAGTTCTGCAGAACTGTGGTGAACTAGGTTAACGTTAATTACATACGGTGAAGTGAAAAACTGCCCACCAGGCAACTGAGAGATCAATGGGTCAGATCCCAGGAGATTCTGTTTTCAAGACCCATTCTTGGAACTCTTGCTGCAGCCATGCATATTTAGAAGAGGGATGGTTTTCCAATATAAATGTTTTACGCTTAACAAGATTCAAATAAGAGGTAGATCTTTAAACACTAGCAAGAATGTGAAATATTTCAATAGAAAATAATTTCCAGAAGGGTTGTATCAGCTCACGTCTTAGACCTGACCAGCCTCTGTTAGGATCAGAGGACTTCCAGGGGACAGTTTTTCTCCATCTGCCCCTTGGGGAGTTTCTACACCTTCCTCCAATGCCCTCATTGGAGACAGAGCAGCATGCATGTGTGTATTTTGTGACACTCAGCGTAGTCCAGCTCTCAACAAGCTTGTGCTTGCTCTGCCATGGTGCTCGTAAAGGTCCTCTTTCAGGACTACGCACTCTGGTCAGCTGAGTCTCTGGGCTGGGCAGACAATATTCTGAGTCTCATCAGAAAGGCAAGATGCTCTATGCTAGTCCCTCAGCTGATATAAAAAATTATAAACCCTCAGACTTTGGCAGATGATACTCTGTCCTCGCACCCTGAAGAGCTCTGTTATGTACACAGAGATTTAAAGTAATATTGTTTTGCTGGATGGCTTCTACAAACAGGGTTATGCTGAAAGGTGGAAAGGTCTCTAAGACAGAATAATGTTGGAGGTGATGCTCTACAGTTCTAGTTGTCAGCCAATGCAAAAGCAAGACAAACAGGAAGACAGGCAAAAAGAAAGCATAGCTCAAAGTCTTGATCTTTGCTGTCTTTGTCTCCAGAAACCGTCTTTCATCTCCTGCATGTGTATGAGCTGCATGATTCATGGTAGGAAGACAAGGAATCTCAAGGATGGGGAAGGACCCAGCAGACAGAGGCTGGGGGAAGTAAGGTGGTCTGCGGTGGGAGGTTTGGAAAGCTGAAAGAGATGGAGGATGAAGAAGCAGCTACAGTCCACCAGGCCATTACAGCTTCTGAGAAGTAAAAATACAGACTTTTTCTCTCTGTCTTTAGAAGGACCCATAAATTGGACCACTATTTCTGTGCTAAATTTTGTTGAGGGATCAGGTTTTGGGAACTGGTCTTTAATGAACAGGACCACAATTACATAGTATTTATACCTATTTTGGAAATTATGTCCAAGTTATGTCCAAGATATTGTCTGTGAGATTCTGGAAAATACCTACAAAGTTTGCTAGCAACAGAAAAGCTATCTGATGGAAGTAAAAGTACCACGTCTAATTCTATTCACGTGTGCATGCTCATCATTTATCAGCATCACTGCATTAATGATGCTTTCTTGTCATGTTTCTTTTTTTTTCAGACAATATTTTAACTTTCCCTTAACTCAGTTCGCTGCTGTCTTGATGTTATGTCACTATAAATAAACATACAGCAGAGTCTTGGGTACATCTGGCAACTCATAACCCTTTGGCATGAATAATCTTACACAAAAGACAAGGCCTGAGGCAAAGATACTATTTTCATTTCACCATCTCACTCACCCTTGATGTATGACTGGATTTGTCACTGTTTTCAGCTCTGGAAAAAACGGAGCTGTGAGAGACCTGAAAGACCATTTTGTGCAGGGTGGACACCCCTTTTCTCCTACATGCCACATGCCAAAGCCTGTGGGTTGTTAGAGACTAAAGACTTGTAAGGCATTGTTCAGAGGTTTGGGGTGCAGCGTGACAGGTACCTGGGAGTTTTTCCCAGATCCCAGATCCCAGCAGCTTTGGATGGGCCCGGCCAGGCTGGTGTGAGCAGCCCAGATGCCTTGGCTTCCCTTGCTCCGAGGATTAACCCAGAGCCACTGAACTGGCATAGCCCTGCAGCCTACCATGTGAAGTGGCAGGGGAATCCTGCTTGTACTGCTCACCAGCAGCATAAGCTCAGGAGCTGAGGTTGGTTACCCCCGATATTCCTAGTTTCCCGAGGGCACTGTCCCCACAAATATCTCCCCAATAGTCATGCTGGTTTCATCCTAAGTGACTAGAGCAAAGAGGGTTTCCCTGGGGAACCCCAGAGATGCGGAAAACAACTCCAGATTTGGATTAATACTTCGGGTTTGGATGGTTTTTGTCCTTGATAATCCAGCAGACTGTACGGACTACTCATTTGTGTTCTTGTGTCTAGCCTTTCACTTCCTGGTAGAATCATCCTCCTGACATGCTATTCTTTCTTGCTTTCATGATCTTATTGAAATGTACTGACTTTGCCCCTCCTACTCTGTCTACCCCACACAATGGATGCACTTACTGGCTTCTTCTCTTGCCCTCTTATGTATCATTCTTTCTAACTTGCTCACTTCTGAATTCTTTCCTTCTTTTCTCTGATTTACGTCCAATTTACAAACACCTCTCAGGTGTGCACAGCATTTCAGGCTCTGCCAAACCTGCATACAAAGCAGTGACCTCCAGCTCTGCCTTTGTATTTACAACAAAGACAGTCTAGCCTAAAAACATTTGGACAATCAGCGCTACCATAATACACTGTGAATTGTTATTGCATTTTATATGAATATCATGCCAAACACCTCCATGTTATTGAATGTCTGTATGGGATAATGAGATGACTTACATTGCCTGTTCCGGTGTCATGGGTTGCTGTACTGATGTGCTATCAGCCTCCAGGCTGACACCTGGTACCGTGTGGATGCCTGCCAGACCACGAGGCATGTCACATTTGCCAGTCTTTATTACAAACAGCACGGGGAACTCAGCCTGAGACTTTCTAAAGGGGTTCCCCTCCCCACTCCTAAGCTCAAGACTGAAAAACAGCATTTAAAATTTTCTGCAAAAAGCAACTGTTGGAAGTACCATGGTCATCAAAAATCAGATTTACATGGACAGAGGAAAGGGGAGCAGACAAGGAGGCTCACACTTGCACTCACCCACACTGCATACAAAGTCCCATGACTTGTGTGACACAGTGACTGCCCCAACCCACAGGCCAGGACCTGAGACAATTGTAACAATCTTGGTTTCTCCCTTTTTCTTCTAGAGAGTTCAAAAAGAAGGAAATTAGGAAAGAGCATCAATGCTTGTGTTTCTTTTCCTTCTTAACCCTTGGATGTTTCTGCTACTCTCCTGACACTCTCCCAGCCCCTTTGTGGGTGTCACATGTAAATGCTTCAGCCAATACTTTTTACAGTTTTAATTGAATCAAATAAATAAAACCAGAAAATTTGCAGGGAAGCTGGGAGGTTTTCTTAGAGGTAGAGTGATAGGCTTTGCAATTTAATAACATAGAGATGTTGCGACACAGCTAGCTAGGGGCATAACCCGAAGGAGGAGAATTCCCCCCTCCACACACTAAATTAATGCTGTGCCAGCATCTCTTCTTTCTTAACTGCAGAGAGAGTGTGGAAATGCCTCAGAGTTTCTTTGCAAGGGGAAAGATAATGAACAGTAAGTGGAAAGGCAGGAATGGAGATAAAGACCTGCATACTGAAATAGCAGTAACACACTGGAGTATATCCTGTTTGTGATGTATGTGCTTTTCTCTTTAATTCCTCCCTCGGGCAGTGTAAGGATGGAAATGTTTTTCTCAGAGGAAGTATTCTCACTACTGAGTTTATGGAGAAGCAGCAATTTCCGTAAATGGGATAATACTGGAGATTAGGTAGAGATCCTGTTGTCAGATCTGAACCTGTGCTACTAAATGCTGGTGCTCAAGCATTGGTAGAAAGAAGGATTCTAAGAAATGCCATGTACACTGTTACAGAAAAAAAGTTAAGGGCCAGATATTCATTCCTGTGATGGCAGTACCACCCTTCAGTAGGTCAGCACTAAAGGACACAGCTGTTTTTACAGCTTCATCTTGTCCCTGTGCCTATACACCTTTTAATAATATCTTTTGTTATTTTCCAGGGGATCATTAATCTACAGCTTTAGGTGCAGATTCCATTTTGCATAGCAATGTATCAATATGCCACTCTGAGTACTGCTGTTCAATTTAACACAAGTGCCCTGAGGAGGTCCTGAGCCAGCCCTGGATGGCCTGGCTGGGGAACCAAAAGCAGTAGCAGCACAATGCATCTGCTAGGGCAGATCTTCAGCACCTCAACGAGGAGCCCGCAGATCAGTAAAAAAAAAACCCCAAAACCAGCAAGCTGTTTAAAATCCTGTCAGGCCCTTACCTGCAAGGTAGGGGTCTTACAATCATGTTAATATTATAGATCCTGGAGTAGGTGAGGTCTGACTCTGGTCTAGGATCCATTTTATTTTCTTTTAATTGAAACTGAAAGTTATTTATAGGCAATTTCATATGGAAAAGCAGTTTGTTGAAGCACAACTGCCAGATAAACAGTTTTATCTTTATCTACCATGAATGTGCCTGAAGTGAAGAAGAATGGCATGACCTGGCTGTATGGGACAGGGAGCTATATGCCTGCCAAGAACTGGAAGGGAGAGGGTGTAATGCTAAAACCATAAATCTCCATCATTCTCCGAGCAATATGACCATAATATCTAATGATGCAAATGAGTAGAAGCCTCATTAGCTTCAGTATATTTTCTCATTTATGCCACCAGAGATTTGACCCTATGTGTATCCTAGTCAGTATACAGAAAAGAATGTTTTTTTAAAAAAATGTTTTTAAGCACCCGCACACAACTCCCAAACTTTCCTCATAGATTAACTTGCTTGAAATTTTCCATATCTAAATCTTTCATCCAATAAAATGGCCTTATGTTGAATATAATAGGTTTTTTTCTTCCCAGAAAAGAACTTGGCATCGTGCAAGTTAAGAATGTCTCCAGATTCTGGGTGTTTATGGAGCATTTCCATTAGGGTGCTTGTTTATTCTGGATTCAGTCCAGGACACAAGGCTGGTCCTAGATGGCTGCCGTTGACAAGAGAACAATGTATGACTGATCATGTGAGATTATTCTGATCACAAAGCACCTACACAGTTTATTTGTGCACTGAGGCAACTCAGAAGCACATATAAAAAGTCCTCAAGATTCAAACATCTTGCTTTTTCCATAAAGAAGAATATAAACAGCTACCAGGGGGACAAACAGAAACATTAAGCTGGGAGGCAATACTTGACTTTCTCAGAAAGTTCAAAAGGTTACAGTCAGCAGCTCCCTTTCTCAACCTGTCTGTGTGGCAGGGATTTAAGTTGCAGTCCTTTGTGCCACCCACAGAGTTTGTTAAGCCTCTCTGAATTTCACACTTGGTTCTTTCTGACCAGAAACTTAGGATGGGAAATATGGCACCAGACTCAAGCAGAAGGTGCACAGAGTGCACATCGGTCTTCATCAGAAAGCTGCAAGGTCTTTGTTATGACACAGCTGGGACTGCCGAAATGAGTGAGAATATTCAGGATATTACTCATTAGATTGCCAGTGATGGACACCGGGACCATGCTTTCCCATTACTTGCAAAGCAGCCTTGAGTTCAGCTTGTAACCTCTGCGCACATTTCAGTATCAGTTTCTCAAAAGCACTTCAGGGATTTAAATGTCTAATTCGTGTTATGGTCAGTGGGACTGAAGCATGTAACCTGTCTAAGCAGACATGGAAATTCCACCATCAGTAAGCAATTTTTGCAGCACTCCAAGGATTATCTCTGATACAGAAACCTGAGACAGAGAAAATCCCAAAAGCATGACAGAGAGTTGTGTTTTCCTGCATTCCTCACCTGCCTCTTACATGGTTCTTTCTGTGTGAGTGGAGCTTATAGGTGCTTGTCCAACATTTCCACTGTAAAAAATGCTCTGGGCTGAAATATAGTTTCAGATATCTCTAAAATTAGTAGAAACAAACATTAAATTAACAATGTAGGAATGGAACAAAACCTCCAAATTCTTTGTACCCAGACATTGGTTTGTATTCCTCTTGCCCTAAACTGGAAATATTTACAACGTTCTATCTTTAAGGTAGCTTGAAACATCTGAACATGGTTAAAAATAAAAATCTTTGGAAATACTCACGTTTAAAATGTGATTGTGCTTGTAAAGTAACTGATCCCTCCTAAGAGACCAGCGTGTATATATACATCACTTTCACAAGAATACAGGTTATGAAAGATTATGAAAGGTTGTGAAAGGCCAGGCTGGATGGGGCTTTGAGCAACCTGGTCTGGTGGAAGGTGTCCCTGCCCAGGGCAGGGACTTGGGACTAGATGATCTTTAAGATCCTTTCCAACCATTCTATGACTTTATGATTCTATGATCCTTTTTATAATGTTATATTCAAAATATCACAAATATATGGAAGGACCTCAAAGGAGATAATAGGCTGGTTTACTGCTAATCCTTGGGGTAGCAAAAAGTCCCTGTACAGTGTGTTTATGTGCTAAACTATATCAATGTCAAAGGATTCTGTTTTTTCTCACGTGTTATAATGAATGACAAGGTGGATGAAGCACCATATTTTCATGCAATAACTAATAGTTACACATTTGAAAAAGCAATCAAAAAAACCTAGAATCAGCAGCAGTATGGGTTTATACCTAGGTATAATCAACTCAGGGGGGAGACTTCCCCAGAGCTTTTCTTTTCCCATCAGACTTACCATTTCTGCATCTTATTTTATGCAGCACGGTTGCAGCTGCAAGCTGTCACAAGAACTTTTCTGAGAGAATTTTATTTTTGAAGAAATTTTGCTATATGAATGAAATATGGTACAACCTAGTCCCAGAGTTCTCAGCTGACAGCAAAGTTTATTTTAAACAACTGTTTAAGTGCTTTTAGAGAAGTTCAAGAAGTTCATGACAACCCAAAAGCTTATGGGCTACACACCACAAGTTAAGTAAAAAGATTTTTTTAGTAGTAGCAAATGCAAAATTTCTTGTTAACAACTTACTACCAGTGTCATTAAATACCTATGGTCAGAAGACCTGAACTCAGAGACAATCTGAGCTAACATGCACCCATTTCTGGAGGTTGGGATTATACTACCTGCCATGGACCCAAGGGGAAACTTTTTGTTTGGAGAATGTGAATGGAAATTTATTCAATTAGCAGTAAAGAAGGGAGTGGTAAATGGAACAATAAATGTGCTTAATAAGTCTGGGTCATATATGGTAAAGCTTATACTTTGGAGTACAATATCAACTGGAAAATCTTTAGCAGTCAGATATTCAAGAATGTGTTGGTTAAAACCGATTTCAGACAGATTTTGCAGAAATACTCCAGTCTTTTAGTGGCTGAGTTCACAATAAGGTTTTGCAGCCATTTTCCTTTCTACTGGGGCCTGCTTGTGTGCAGACATTTGAAAGCAAAAGGCAGCAAACCTGTCAATATTTGGGTGCAAAAACTAGTTCCTCATTCACTAACCTAGGCCTCAAAGACTTCAATCCTATTTTGTTTAGTGCAGGTTTCTTTCTTATATTCTTACTTTCTCTGTAGTTTTTCCAGTTTTAAGAATAAGCGAATTGCTGGAAGACATGCTGTTGGATTGGACAGGTCGCAAGGCTTTAAGATGCTCCAATGTTACTGTAACAGATCAAGAAAAAAAAGACAATAGCTAAAATAAAGAAAAGGGTTTAATGGAGTTCACACCTCACAGGGTGCATCTGCTGTGTATGAACCTAAACCTCTCTGACTCTAAGGGCCTGTCTGCCACGATAGGACCAGAATGATGGCAGCAATGCAATTGCTGAGCCCGGTAGGTCTGTCACCTCGTGCTCGCAGGCACTGATTGTAATTGAAAGATGCAAGAAGCTGGGTCCAAAAGCAGCACAGCCTTTGAGCCTGCATTGCAGAAAGCAGCATGTTGAAATGTTTATGCTTTTCATGGTTCCATCACTGTCTGGCAGCTCTGCACGCATCCCTGCCTTGAGTTTCTAGTGCATCAGTAACATGGTGGACTCCAAATGTCTTTCGTGCCTCACAGTGCAGGACTAAACTCCATTATTAATCATCACAGCTCACTATGTTTCATCCTTGCCAGGAGTCCTGGATGACATATCATTGTCTCCTTGTAACCTGCCCAATATCACTCCTTTTGTGAGTGTGTTTGGGGAGGGGGGGTGGAGTGTAAGGCCCCCTACCAGTGCCTGTGTCATCAGTTCTGCTGGTCCACTTTCCTTCCCAGTGCTTGTGTACTAGGGCACTTCACAGACCTCTGTCTTAT
Source organism: Falco biarmicus (assembly GCF_023638135.1). Classification (NCBI taxonomy): domain Eukaryota; kingdom Metazoa; phylum Chordata; class Aves; order Falconiformes; family Falconidae; genus Falco; species Falco biarmicus. The sequence goes on from NC_079311.1 coordinate 66,078,709, forward strand.
CCCCTGTGCATCTCCCCAGGCACAGCAGCCAGGGCACCATCCCTCCCATGGCATTGGCAGAGGACTATTTGCCCACACCACCAAGAATACATCAATATGAGTACAGTTACTGAAAATGTTAGGAAGAGGTGGAGGTGAGTATACATTTTTGCCAGTGGAAAAATCATGTTGCAGAGCACATACTGACCCTTGTTTTTTTGATCCTGTGTTTCCTTTGCCTATTAAATGAAAAAATTATGCATGTGATTCAGCCTGTCCTGACCATACACTGTGATTTCTCTCAGTGGCTTCTTTCATGGGGAGGCACAGCCCTGATGCTAAGGAAGAGAGATCTGAGCTCTTAGTCCCTCCTCCTATGTCAGTCACATAGTGACAGTGTCATTCTGCTATAATACATGACCCTTACGATTTCTGTCCTGCCAATGTGTAGATTTGCACAGGCAAAGACAGGTCATTGTACTGTACCTGGATGTACAGACGCCTGGTGCTACAGAAAGGGAACAGGGATTATCTGTATGGTATCTACCTGCATCTGACTGGTAAATTAATTTGTAAATTCATACCTGGTCCCTTCCTCAAGAGGCATCTGAGGTGCTCAGTCCATCATTATTAGGACATGCAAAGTCTGGCAAGGCACTGTAAAATCATTTGAGTCAGAAATCTCACTTCTCATTTAATTTTAAGAGAATGTTGGTTATTTCACAGAATCAAAGAATGGCTGGTGTTGGAAGAGACCTCTGGAGATCATCTAGTCCAAATCCCTGCTAAAGCAGGCTCGCCGAGAGCAGGCTGCAGAGTCGCATCCACGTGGGTTTTGAAAATCTCCAGAGGAGACTCCACAATCCCTCTGTGCAGCCTGTTCCAGTGCTTGGTCACCCTCAGGGTACAGAAGCTCTTCCTCGTATTCAGATGGAACTTCTTGTATTGCAGTTTGTGCCCATTGTCCTGTCACTGGACACTGCTGAAAAGAGCCTGACCCCATCCTCTTGACACCTGCAGGGAAGATATTTGTGGACATTGATAACATACCTGTAGAGGGATGAAACTGCGTTAATTAACATTGATAATGCACAGCTGTAGGCTGGATTCCTTAGTTAGTGATCGGGGAGACATTAAATCAGTGTCACCCTTCAACAGATCAAAGTGTGGTTTCAATTGTTCTGTTGTAAGGCCCAAGCATGGCCTTACCCAATTTATGGTCCCTAATAATTTTTGCAAATCATTTAGGGTTCTGAAATTTACTCGGAGCTAGATAGACTGTGGCTCAAGCATTTGATCTAGCACTTTAACTCACAAGTATTTCCACAGGGCTTGTTGTTGAATCTTTTTTGGTGCTATACATAGCCCAAAGGTGGCCAATGACTGCTGCAAAACTGAATACAGTTGCTGAAGTTCAGCCTTATTTGCAGCTGATACAAGAATATCATCCGTATAATGATAACAATATACTCGCAGAAATTTTTCCTGTTCAGGTGACAATGCCTTTGCTACATACTACTGACATATAGTAGGACTGTTCTTCATACCCTGTGGCAACACCACCCATTGGTATCGCTTACAAGGAGTCATATTGCTTCTGCTAGGTATTGAAAAAGCAAATTTACATTTATCAGCTTCATGTAAAGGAATACTGAAAAAAACAATCTTTTAAATCAATTACCAAAATGTCCCAGTTTCGCAGAATCATCATTGAGGAAGGCATACCCGATTGCAGGGCTCCCCTTCCCTCCTTTACATCATTTACTTTCCTTAAATCTTGTAACAAAAAAAAAAAAATCATCAGGCAAATGGCATTTATCACAAACACAGGGGTATTCCAAGGACTATGGGAAGGGTCTAGGTGTCCTTGTGCTAATTGTTCTTTGACTAATTGTTGGACAGCTACACATTTCTCCTCAGGAAGGGGCCACTGTTCCACCCAAACAGGGGTATCTGTCTTCCAAGTCAAAGGCAGAGTAGGTCTTCATACGCCCTCCATCACAGTGGCCCCTGTTAAAAATCCGCCTGGGTACCAATGATAACTCCCCATTGTTCCAAAATGTCCCATCCCCACAAATTCATAGGGACATCAAGCATGAAGGGACAGATTGTTGCTGTCTGGCCCTCAGGGTTTTGAACTTGCACCATAAAACAGCTCTGGACACTCTGTGTCACACCACCCACTCCTGCCAGTATGGAATCTGCTGAGCAGACAGGCCAAGAGCGAGGCCAGATGTGCACAGATACAATAGTCACATCTGCTCCCGTGTCAATCATTCTGGTCACCTGTATTGCAGAAGGAGTCCCTTGGCAAAGGTGATTTTACAGGTTAGAGTTGGTCGAACATTTTGTATGCTCTGAGTCCAGAAAATTTGTGGTGCTCCTGTCAAACCGAACACTTTTTTGCCCCAGACTGTCATGGGCATAATTAACTTGCACCCAGAAAGGAATTAATCGTGCAATCTGGCTACCTTCAGGAACTGACACGGGGAGGGGGCGTGGGGGTCCACACCATTGCTTGAATCTGACCCACATAATCAGCATCAATGACTCCTGGTAAGACAAACCTCGTAACGTTACACTAGAATGTCCAAGCAACAGCACACGCATTTTATTGCGGATGGGTGGCACAGCATTCACTGGGACCTTATGTACTTTACCATCCTCTGTTGGGATGGCAGCTGCTGTGGTAACATCCAGTCCGGGGCTCCCTGAAGTTCGGGCTGCGAATTGGCTGCATAAGCCTGGAATTGTTGAGGAGGATTCATTTGTATCATCACGCGGTTCTTCCCCCTGTTTCCCTGCTTTCTGTTGCCACCTACAAGTAACTGTCCTTGAGTGTTAAATTGAGATTTACAGTATTTTGCAAAATGCCCTGGTTTGTTACATCGACAGCATGCCAAACCAGAGCCATCAGCCCTTCCCAGCCTCGATCTCTTTAGACAGTCCTTTAGGTGACCTTCTTGCCCACATGTGCAACCCTGACTGCATCAGCAAAGGTCTTGCCAGACACTCTGTTTGGAAGGCAGCAGTTCCTACCTTCCCACATACATCCATTAATTCTACTAAAGTGGGATTACGGTTCGCCATGCCTGCAATCACCTTTCTACAATCCTCATTCACATTGTCCTTAGCTAACTGAAGTAACAATGCTTCCTTAGCTGCCCTGTTCTGTATTTGCTTATCCAAGGCGTCTCTCAGCCTATCCAGTAATGACACATATCCCTCATGTGGACCTTGTTTTATTGTGGTCCATGACTGTTGTGGAGTGCCATGATCTGGGACAAAGCTTGGAGAGCTAACTTTTCCCTGCTGCAGGGCTAAAGGATGTAAGCCAGCTTGTAACTGAGAGTTAACTGGAGCCTCCCCCATCAATTGTGGAATCCTTGCCCCAAAATGTGGGTCATCCTGGGGGTATTCTAAAGTCATCAGTGATTGCTCATTTGCCAAGCACCTCCAATTTGACTCAAATATTAACATTTGCATATGGGTCAATATAATTTGTGCAATTGAATGGCAATCATGAGCAGTAAGCTTTGCTGTGAAAAGACTACGTAACCATGATTGAGCATAGGACGAGCCTATTCCATACTGTATACAGGTTGATCTTAATTCTTTTACCACTCCCAGTTGAAAGGTTCCCACATGGGGAGAGCATTACCCTCCCTTCAAAGCACTGGGCAGGCTAACGTCCTGCCCCTCATGGCGGCTGCAGCATTGATATCCCCTTCCGCAAGTGCTTGCTCCAGCATCTTTTTCCAGATTTTGGCAGAATCTGGTCCCGATGCTGTAATTTGTGCTGGTTGTTGAACATGACCCTCTCAGCTCTCCTCTGATAGCTCAGGATCAGAGTCAGGCAACGGGACAATGACCAGATCTCTCTGCTGCCCCAAAGGGAACTGACTGCCTGCTTGACCTGGCACCGCTCTGCTCCTCCTGCCAGCCTTGACTGCGTGAATCAGGCGACGGCAGAGAATCTGATGGTGCCGAAGGTACCTTACTGGGTGGGCATCATCTCTGCAACCAGGGATGTGGCCATTTCAACCGCAGCCTTTGTCTCCTTGTCTGCTTCCGATTGCTACAGCGTCATTGACAACATGGAGATTGGTCTTAATTTACTAGAACAATTTTGTTCCCTCTCATGGCAACCCTCAAAAGTAACAATCCAGCACTCTGCCATATCTGAATGCTGGAGACGTTTTTTACCATAACGGGCAAATTATTCCTTTTACACCACCCTAGCAGAATTCTTATTGCCATCTCATCATACTTTATGCCTTTATTTTCAAATATGTCTATTATCATTGTTAATATAGAATTTATTTCTCTGTCCACATCTAATTGTTCTAGCAAATCTATGATCAATCTCCATGTTGTTAACAAAGCTGCAGCAATTTTGTCTCCCCTCAAGGCAGCCTCAAAAAGTACCTTTCCAATGCTTTGCTATGCCTGAATGCTGAAAACCTTTTTCACTGTAACTGGCAAATCATACTTTTTACACCACACTAGCAGAATTCTTATTGCCATTTTGTCATATTTTACACCTCACCTCTTTTTTCAAATATATCCATAAGCATTGCAAATATAGAATTTGTCTCCCTGTCCACATTTAATTGTTCTAGTAAGTCTAAGACTAATCTCCATATTGTTAGCAATATTGTTGCAATTTTATCACCCCTTGAGGCAGCCTCAAAAAGAAATTTTCCAGCATTTTGCCATGTCTGAACACTGGAGACATTTTTCAGCATAACTAGCACATCATTTACGTTGTGCCATCCTAGCAAAGTTCTTATTGCCTTCTTGTTATACTTCACATTTCTTTTTTCAAATATATCTATAAGCATTGTTATTGTAGAATTTTCTTCTTCTGTACCCATATCAATTAGTCCTCATCTACACTGGGTACCAAAAGTTGCAATTTGAGTTAAGATGGACAACAAATAATGCAATACACCCACATCAATTAGCTGTAACAGCTCACCTTTCACAGTGCCTGTTATGGGTCACAATGACTCCCACTTGTCCCAGCTATGTTGGGCACCAGTTGTTGTAGTCTGAGTCCAACTCAGTCAGCCTCACACAGGGCACCAGTTGCTGCAGCACAAACAAACTAATAAGCTTTACCATTGGTCAGATTCTACTGTCTGTGCTGTATCTCCTTCCCCCAGAGGCCAGACCACACTGCCACCCCTCTCCCACAGTCCTCAGGGCTATTTAACCACTTAGTGGGAAGGAGCTACAGCTGCACATGTCCATGTCAACCAACCCACTGCCTCTGAGGCAAGGCCACAGCTGCATGTTATCAATGCTGATCAACTCACTGCCTTCATTCCTCTACACATACCCCCTTGGTATTCTCTTCTCCAGGCTAAGCAGACGCAGCTCCCACAGCCTTTCCTCAGAAAGGAGATGCTCCAGCCCCCTCACCATCTCTGTAGCCCTCACTGGACCCTCTCTCCGGTAGTTCCCTGTCTTTCTTGAACTGGGCAGCCTTTGTCTAAATAGCACAGAGTAACACCTGTGCTTGCTCAGCTGACATGATAGCTGCCCATCCAGCAGCTGCATGCTACCAGACTTGGGACACCCAGTAAACACCTGCTCTGTGCCACCAAGCATCCTGCAGAGGTTCCTGGGAGCCTGCGGGGCAGGGAGGCAAGGGGTGGCAAACCTCTGTATGGTATATTGGCTCAAGCCTGGAAGTGCCATAGCAGCATCTGTGGAGCCCTGTGCTGCCTGCCCATGGGACTTACTAGTGACAAGTGGCTGAACTGCTTCCAGGCCCAAACTGGCTCACCCAGAGGCAGCTCACAAACCTTTGTCCCTGCACATGTGCTCTGTGGTCTTGGCTGCTTCTTACAGCTGGAGTTCCCCACACAAAGCAGAGATGTCACTTTCCAGAGCACCAGTTCAGCACCAAGCTATCCTCACCTAACCTGTCTTGGCCATTAGGTACTGCCCCCTCCTCAAATGCTACCTCTTACAGCACTGGTGACATTGCCACTTCGTCATTAGCCTGAGACATACTAATACCATTCAGTGCTGTGATGTCCTTTCTTCAGAGCAAACCCTGATTATGCTTGGGAGGACAGTGATAAACCCAGCTGCAAAGCCCTTATGCCTGTCAAGTCTGAGGGATAGTTTATGCCAAAACTGTCACACAGGAAAAGGAAACACCATATAAAATAATTTGTTCACCATCTTGAATTACAGAAAAAAGCATTATATCAAATCCATCTAGTCTGAGAGGTTTTTGCACAGCTCTGGACAAGATGGAGGCCAGGGAAGCGACATGCCTACTAGCAGCAGTGGCAGCAGCTATAACAGCACGACACAGCTCAGACGCTGAGCCCCCAAAATGCAATGAAATACCCAATCATACCAGCTGCATGACGAAAAACAAGCAGCATTGCGTGGGAGTGTTTCCACTCCACTGAGTCATGTCATACCGGTTGCACTCACATATTGCACAAGCAAAATTTGTCATGAACCTGATGACTGGCGTTCATCAAACTGTTCTCCCCTGATTAAAATCTCCTCCAGTCCCTTCCCCAAGTATTAAAATGTAACTGCAAACTAAGCTTCCAGTGCGACTTGTTTTGCTCAGCACAGGTGGTGTTGCACCTGTGGATAGTGGTGCTAGCATCACCACAGTAGAAAGAACTTTCTTCTGGGTCATGCAGAAAACTGGAAGTCTGGATACCCAAGAAAAGCTCCTTGCTCTGTCAAAGACTTCCATGTGACACCAAAAAAGTCTTCATCCTTTCCAGCTGTGTCTATGCCATGTTTCTGACATGAAACAGAATCTGAATTTGAATCCACACCCACTTGGTATCCATGCCTCTCCTGGTCAGACAGTGAACCCCTGAAGGCTGTATCTCTTACTCAGTATTTCTACAATGCCTACCAAAACAGGGCTATGACCTCAGCTGAGGATTTCAGACTCTATCATCATAACAACACAATACAATATGTTCTTCCTGGTGTCTGAGGTTTTCCTCCACCACACTCTTCTTCCAGTATTGCTAAAATAGCAAAGGCTTTCTGCCCTGGGGAGGTTCTGAGTTGTCACCCAAAAGTGGAAGAAATTGTTAATATTGTACCTTTGCCTCAACAAGCCTCTGGAACAGCAACATCGAGATCAAATGTATTGATTTGCCTATTGCAAGAGGAAATTCCAGTAAGAGACCTGTTTCTACCAGTTCCAGGTGGCTAGCAGAGGCATACCCTTTCATGCAGTCTGTTGGTTTCTGGAGCAAATGTTTTTTCTCATAAAATCAAAAGAGGCCGATGCAAAATTATAAAGATCAAAAGTCAAATGATAAAGGACATTAAGTAAGGGTTAGTAAGGCATGCAGGGAATTTGGCTTCTTGCCATCAAAACAAAAGATAGCCATCAAAATGGAAGGGGCAGACAATAATTCTGATTTTTTTTTATTGGATATGATGGAGTCAGAAAGGTAAAATACCCTGACTTCTGGTGCCCAAGCAAATCTGATCTTTACCCAAATGCACATCTAACACGTAATAGAGGCACTTCCCCCATTTAATCACACAATGCAGGCCAAATCCAGCTTAAAATATTCCCTATCACTTCATTAAATTTGGCAGATGGCTGAACAAAGCGCATTGTACCAAACTCAGCTCTCAGTTACATCATTGCTGCTGCAACAAAAAATGCAATAGGGTAGCACTGAAACAACTGGGAAATGCATTTGCCATGTTGTTTGCATGAGGGAAACAGCTGTGCCTTTCTCCCAAAGAGAAGAGGTGAAAAGCTCTTCTATCTCTGTATTTTTGTAAAAAAGCAGACTCCTGTCTCGATAATATGGTCAATGCAGTCATTGTCAGGTTCACAGAACTTGTTCCAAAAAGTTTTCATTTACAGCTAGTAGATCAAGTTGTGGTCGCTGTATGGGCTTTCTGAACTCATGAAGACTGCATCAAAAAGAACTGGCACAACAAGCTGCCTTGAAAATAGAGAGGTGTAGTGTATTAGGCAGCAAAATAATTAGTGCAGAGGCAACAAGCATGTTAAGTCACCTGTTTAACTCCATCAGCAAAATATTTAATTACCTACTAGTTCCCTTCATCAGAAAATAAAAGGAAAAGATTAATGGCAAAGACTGCTTTTATGCTTGTGGCATATGGGTCTGTTGAAATGCTCCTGCATTTCACCATTTTGAGGTGGTTCTAAGCGGTTCTTCAAAATAATGGAGAGACTCCCCTTGGCAGCAGAGAGTTCAGCATCTGAGCTGGAAGGTCAACTTTTAAATAGCAGTTTTCATATAAGTGACCCTTAGCTCATTACAGAGCTACCTTATACTCTCTGATCTTTACATTCTTCTTAACATCAAGCTGTAAGTAGGAAAGGCATCATAAACCAAAGTGAAAACTATTATAAGTTATTCTTTTGCTGTGATTCAAATAAAACCTTGTACTTTGATTAAATTCATGGAGTAGTGGTTGTTTTCACTGTGTCCATATGGGGGTTTAGCTGGCCAGCACCGGATAACTGAATCTCATTGCATGCCTGGATGTGTTGGTCTGTTGTCCACTACCTCTGAACACCATTAGAGATGCTGTCCTAACTGGATGTGATTTGACCAGGGATGAGCAGACTTTGCACTGCCAGTATCAAGAGACATACAGCTGTGTTCTTCTGGCATTTAAGAACATACTGGCACTAAGAAAACAGTTCAGTTCCTCTCCCCAAATGTTAAAATTATGGTTTCTTTGATGGGCAAGGTCAAAGGAATTTTCATTTTCTGTATGTGCCATTTTAGTGACCTCATTACACACAGTGATGGCTTCTGTCACATCTTTTTGCTGCAGAACTGTTAACTTTTCCTTTTAAAAATAGATAGTGTATGAAGGGATATGAAAAGCATTTTCTAGGATATTGCTCAATATGTTCAGTGTTGTGGACTGATGTATTATATGACCTGAAGGAAGGATAATTTACAGTATGTCAGAGTGATTTTGATTAGAAAAAATGTCCAGATTTATGAGAATGGCATGGCTGAATGGCCCAGAGCTCCATGGAAGGATATGATGAATTTAAGAACTGAAGCAACTAACCAGTTCTTTTATGAGTTCCCAGCAGTGCTGTCAAGCAATTTAACTGGAAGGAGTCGAGGTAATATTTAGTATCTGTTTCAAAATGGGTCTTAGATGTTATTTCTTCTTGGCATAGCATCATGGTGCAGTATTTGATGAATACACCAGGTAACTTAGCACCACTACAATACGGGGGGTGGGGGGAAGCCAAACAGCAATCTATTTACACACTTTCACACATTCAAGCAAAAATAGACTAATTGTGAGTCACCATGCTGATCCTCAGCTGCCTTTACACATCCCCAGAAAATGAGGGAAGGATTCACACACCTCCTGAGCTAGCGAATCGCAGTTTGCAGCAGCTTCTCGCTAGAGTTAGCAGGGCAAGGGCAAAAAATACCCCAAAGTTAGCAAAAAAGTGACAGCTCCCACTGGACAAAAGAAAAATCAGACCTTGTCTGCACACAAAGCAACAGGCAGTGACCTGTGTTTCCTGTCTCACCCCATGCTGTCTGCTCACAGATGAGGTGACTTTGCAGTAACTTTTCATTTCCCAGCCTCCAAAGCAGCTAGAGAAATTCCTATGTTACAGAATGTGATTAAGGGGGGAGATAGGCCGACTGAAAGATGGGTGCAATCAAAAGCTGGGAGGGAGAGGAGCAGAAGTAGATAAGGCCACTGCACAATAAGAATGTGTTTATCTGTGACATCATATACAATGCTCAGGCACTTAAAGGAAATAAATTATGAGAGTCCATAAATTTTAATGTTAGCCACTGAACAGCCAACCCTGTACATTTTATTAAGTAAGAAGAAACATGTATTTCATCACAATCACATTTTCACACTGACCTGGAATTGGAGCAGTGTAATTACATATTATCTCTGGGTTTTGGTACCTTAGAGACTTGTAAAACAGGAAATAATTAATCTAATTACTAACTGCAAGGAACAAATCTTGCTATGCTGCTCAGAACTGCTGTTCCTTCAGAGAACAATGCAGTTCAATAGGAAAAGTGCTACCATCAGAAGTATATTAAATAACCTTACATGAGATTGGGTGTGCAAAGGATAAAATACATGATTAAACCTGATTCCTTTAGATTTTGTATTAACCGAACTAAAGCAAATACACAGATGGAAGAAAAGTGAAATAGGCACAGAGAGTGCCACATTCTGCCACCAGTGAACTCCACAGCAAAATTCCCACTAACACAGAGGGTATGGAAAGGATCCTATCTTCCTGTGAGAGACCTTCAAATATAAGGAGTACCTGTGATTTCAAAGGGTAAAAGTTTGAATAGTAGTTAATGACAGTTTTGTTCCAAGAGCAGAGAGCTGCTAACAGCTCAAGAGAATGAATTCCAGCCTCACACTGCCGAGAGGCACAGAAACAGGGGGGGAAAGCTGTAGAACAACATCTTAGAAGCCTAAAAATGACTTATGGATTGAATGTAAGCCACAGGATGAAAGCAGTGGGACAGATTTTATTCTAGCTTTGCAGAAACATTCCCTTGGAGATTATATCTGACAAAGCCAAATCCATTTTCCGTGACAGCATTCTGCAAACTGAAGAACAGAACCAGGACTTTTCTGGGGAAGCCAGTCACAGCCTTCACTGGCAAGAGAGCAAGAGCATGTGGAAAGGGAACACAGCATTCCCTCTGAGGTGAAGGTGGGGCAGGCTCTCCCCCTTGCTACAAAGCTGCATGTTTCCACACCCAGAGATGATGTTTAGGCTTGGCTCCAGCTGCAGCTTTTGAGTTTGTTTTGGCGAATACCGCAGGAGGGTGAGAGGGCTCCTAGCACAGTGACAGCTATGCGGATCCCCCGCTCGCTCCCAGGTGCTGCTGCCCACACACCTCCGACGGGACCTGCACGCAAAGAGCAGGGAGCCTGGCAAAGATTATGGGAGAGAGTAACTGCAGCACTGAGAAAGGTGATAGTTTAAAAGGAAATAGCAATCTGATGTGTAATCAAGCTGAGATCCTTTATTTTTGCCCACAAAAGGACTAATCACCATCGTTGTAACAGCCACAGAGAGCACTTTCAGTAGCAACTCTGCATGGAAGAAGACTGCCACCTTCCTGTTTTTAAATCAACCCCCCTGACCATCCCTTTCCCCAGCAGCCTGCCTCCTTCTGCAGTTAATACACCCAGCTCACAATCATACCCTTTTACATCTTTAATAGACTAGTCATCATTGAGATATAAACCAAAAGCAGGACAGAATTACTGAAAAGAGCATGGATCTGACTCCAGTAAAAAAGAAGGGCTGTGGTAATTTGCCGGAAATTCCATTTTCTCCCCTCTCTCAAAACCGTGTACAAATTAGACATTTACATGATAGATGAGTATGTTCCTTTCTTAGGGAAAGTACTCTGCTGGAACTCAGAGCTCGGGTAAGTTCCATGTAATGTGGCCGTTGCCAAGGAAACTAGTTGTTCTTAATTGAATAGTAGAGAAAATATTTGTGTAACTTATTGGCACATAAATTAAGGTTGCCCTTGAACAGCCTTAAACTCACACAACCTTTTTTTTTTTTAACCAAATTGTCCTAGTTTCTTAGAATTTTTTTTTTAATGCACAAACATCACAGGAGAGTCACAAAGTGCCAGTGGCCTCTTCCCTGACTCTGACCATTGCTAAAGTTGCATGATGCTTAACTTTAGCACCTAAAAGAGATAAAGCTTGATTATTAGTGAGGAGGTGACAATTAAATGCCAAGCAAGTATGGGCTAAGCAGGAAAAAGGTAATAAAATATGCTGTTGCATGTAAAACTTCTCCCAGAAAGAATGCCACATCTTCAGTGATAATGGTGATGGTAACCTCAGTTGGCCCCCACTGGTGTAGCTCCACTGAAGTCAGTAGATTCATGCTGATTTACATCTGATGAGTCTTTTTCTTTTTTTTTTTCTTCACCCCATCAGTGGTTTTTTACTATTTATTTAAATTAGTATTGGTTTCTGAAGGACAAAAGAAGTGGTTTTCTAAAACAAGGATTGTCTTTCATGCAGCATCTGTGAGACTTTAAAAGCCCAGGACAGGCTGGTTAAATTCAGCAGTTCTCTTCTGCTACTGATGCGAGGAGCCAGAAACTTTGCACAGTTTCTTAGCAAAGGAAAAAGTGGGACAGGGGTGAACTAGACCACTTTACCCTTAACTTTTCATTCCCCATATGTCTCCTTCCTGGGATGCTGCTGGGAAACGGGGGAGCATTGTGGACCATCTACTCCAGATGTTGAAGGTACATGCTCAGTTCAGTCATCCTTTTTCAGTTGTTTCTGGCAGACAAAAAAAGCGCTCAATATCTTGCTTCTGTCAGTAGGGACGTCTCAGATAACCAAATAATAGATCATGCTGCTCCAAAAACATGCATTTTTCCTTTCTTTATCTCTTTCATACATAGGAAGCTCATCAAATTTAATCTGTAATATTTCAAAATGTTAACATCTAATTTAATTGAAGCAGTCCAGAGGAAGTCCACATAGATGATCAGAGGGCTGCAGCACCTCTGCTGTGAAGGCAGGCTGAGAGTTGGGGTGATTCAGCCTGGAGAACAGAAGGCTCTGGGGAGCCCTTACAGCAGCCTTCCAGTGCCCAACAGGGGCCTACAAGAAAGCTGGAGAGAAAGTTTTTACAAGGGCATGTAGTGATAGAACAAGGGGTAGTGGCTTTAAGCTGAAAGAGGACAGATTTACAGTAGATATTAGGAAGGAATTCTTTACTGTGAGGGTGGCGAGACACTGGAACACGCTGCCCAGAGAAGCTGTGGCTGCCCCATCCCTGGCAGTGTTCAAGGCCAGGCTGGACGGGGCTTTGAGCAACCTGGACTGGTGGAAGGTGTCCCTGTCCAGGGCAGGGGGGTTGGAACTAGATGTTCCAATCCAAACCATTCTATGATTCTACAGTTCCCTAGAATTGTCTCATTGAAGTGCTTGACAAAAAGGAGGTAATAAAATACAGGTAACTAGATTGGGATCTCATAAGGAGCCGGTTAGCAAAAAGCAGCAAACGTTAAACCAAACTATTTCATTCCCTCAGTACATTCTCTTCTCTTAAGCAATGGTCCTGCTGTTTTGGAGATGAGAAATGGTTCTTCCATTTGTCAGGTCCTGCAGGAGACCAGTCATCGTCCTGGATCACAGGTTTCCTCGGACAAAGATGCTGTATTAGATGTCTACTTTGTAGTCCCTTGTAGTCTCCTATAGTCCCTTGCCGCTAATTGATTTCAATTTCTTAATGGAATGTGGTTTCTAAAGTTTAAACAAAAAGCAGATTCTTATCTAAGTGATTCCTCCTTCCACTAAGGATAAGGGTGGAAGGATAAAGATAAGGATAGGATAAGGAAGGATAAGGATAAAGATAGTAGTGCGTGTGGTGTCCTTTCAGTCAGTGATGAGCTAGTGCAGAGTCTATATATTCAGATAACTGAGGATAAATGTTGGTTGTCAGGGTTATGTGCCTGTCAGATAAACCTTCTGAATAAAAATGTAGCAAGATGCTATTAGACCAGGGAAGGGAGCCCAAACAGCATCATATAGGTGACCCTGTCATTTAAGTTGAACTTGTATTAATAATGGTCCTTAACAAGCTGTCAATCTCTAAGGAAACCCTTTTGTGCCTTTTCTGTGGTGCTTTTGTGTTCGCTTACTCGATGGCCACAAATAAGCCCTAGCTGAGTTGCGGTCAGTCCTAGGGCAGCTTTGGAAAAATGAAGCTTCTTTCTCCTTGTCTTTGCTGTGCTCTTGCTTTTTTCCCCTTTCTTTGCTTTTCATTGCCACACAAATCATAAAAATTGCAGGCTGGGTGTCAAGCTGCGTAAAACAAGCAGACACCAGTTTCCTCTTTGTTTCAGCACAGAGCACAGTTGGGAGGGGAGAAACTGCTGTTCCACTGAGATAATTGCCATTGGAGTAGAAAATCCAGAGTATCCCGATGACACTGGGAAACAGAGAGCGTTCCTCAGTTAGTAGGAAATCCAAATGGATTTCTTAATACCTGCTAAAAAGTAATAGAAAACAACTCACTAAGTAGTTAAGCTCTGCTCCATTTTTCCTACCTCTTAAATCTTATTATCTATATCTATAACCTCCTCTTAACCTTCCTGTTAAATCAAAACCAAAAATAAACCAAAAACCCCAGAGTCCTGAGGACTCTGCAGGTTTGGACAGGTTGCAGCAAAGCCTGGTACTCTCAAAACCTTGTGGCCATCAGTGCACTAGTAAAGGGAGGAGAGGTGGCTTGATCTTCCACCTCTTCCACCACCCACTCATGTCAGCTGGTAGCCTGTTCCTGGACTCTAAGCAACTGAAGCGCAGAGTGAGAAGTGCAGAGCTCACCTGGGATAAGGATGCTGGTATCAGCCACACTTCCAGAGCTGTGTTCTTAGCTACTTCAAGATACACAGACAGAGCAAGTTTCGCCCTTGGCTTGGTTAGAGACTTGCCTTAAGAGTGGGCTCGCTCACTGTCTATGATCCACCCCCTCAGACACAATATCTAAGAGTTCACTGTGGTGTAAACCTGCAGGCTCTAGAGACAGCAGGCCACTGCCATCTCCTGTATCTCACAGGCTTCAGCCTGTCTTTCAGTCTGGGCAGATGCAAGGCAGACGCAAGCATCCCCCAACCCTGCAGGCTCTGAGTCCTGTCTGCAGCTCGACCGCAGGTAGCGATGTGGACAGCCAGCGCAGGAGTTATGGACCACAGGATCTCTGGCATGGTGATGCCTGTTCCCCAGTCCTGCTCACACTGTGGTGCTACATGACCTGTGGTGATGAGCTGCTCTTGCTGAGCACCCTGTGCTCCAGCATCACCACAAAAGCAGCACACAACAAATAGTGAGGGTGTCTGCAGAAAGGCTTCTGCTCAATCTGCCCATTAAATCCTTTAGGATATGTTTAGTTTACCTCAATTTGCATTGAAAGTCATGGTTTATGTAGTGATTGCAATACTGGTTTGGGCTGTGACAACTCTTTTGACATTTCACTACTCTAAAATCCCAGTTCTGGAGGAGTTGAAGCACTTAGGTGGCTGACAGGATTCATGAGAAGTAGAGGTGAGGGGAGCAGAAGGAGGAGATAGAAAATACTCCTTTTATTTCAAGTACCTTCTTACCCAACTTGCATACAGTTACCCAAAATAACCAGGAGCATAGGTGTCCCTACTTACTAGAATAAGATGCACTTTGAGATGAGAACTCAGATGATTTTTATTAGCCATCAACACTTTTGTTTTCTCCCTCACTTTTGAGTATGCATGTTTCCTGTTCGAAAAGGAGCTGTTTCCCATGAAAATTGTATTTGTCCTTGAATAGTTGACATCACAAAAACAACTTAAAAAACACAATTATGGAATGGTCAAGACAAGAAAAAAGTGAAGCACCGTCTCAGCATCGACACAAAAAGGACAGTAGATTTGCAGGTGAAACACATATAGTATCCTCCATGCCATGTGTGTTGCAACTTCTACCCAAGATTCTGTTTCCTTTTTTGTAACTGGCATGAGCAAATGACTTTCTCACTCTCTTCCCATGTTCTGATTGCTGCTACCACTGGGATAACAATCCATACCTAAAATGTGGTATTATGAGAAGCATTTAACTTGTACAAAGTGTTTTTGCATCTCAGGTGAAAAGACTTCTAGAAGTGAAAAGTATTTTATTACCATTGCTATTGACTTGTTTGAAAAGCAAACCTCAGCCTGACAAGACTCTACTAAACAAACATCAGCCCATGTCTGAGAGGTAGCAAAGCCCAAATTAATTAGAGAAAACACCTACCTCTACAAACTTTGGGAACTGAATAAACTAAGATCCAAATTCCACTTTTGGTTGTTAACAAGCTTAGTAAAATGATTAAAGGTTTCTTTTCCCTTGTTTTCTTTAGTTAGGTGTAGTTTTTTTCCCAGTCAAGACTGTTCCCTTTTCAGCCCAATTTTTCTGTGTATTTCTTATAAACACATTTTTTGAAACTACAGGAAACTACAGGCTGGTCAGCTTCACCTGCAGCCCGGGAAAGATAATGAACAAACTCATCCTGGGGCTCATCTCAAAGCATTTGAAGGAAAAGAAGGTTACCAGGAGTAATCAACATGGATTCACCAAAGGGAAATCACGCCTGACCAACCTGATAGCCTTCTGTGACTGGCTGCGTTGATGAGGGGAGAGAAGTGCATGTTCCTACCTTGACTTCAGCAAGACTTTTGGCATTGTCTCCCATAACACCCTCACAGGTAAGCTCAGGAAGTGTGGGCTGGATGGGTGGACAGTGAGGTGGATGGAGAACTGGCTGAACAGCTGAGCTCATAGAGTTGTGATCAGCAGCACAGAGTCCAGCTGGAGGCCTGTAGCTCATGGTGTTCCCCAGGGGTCAGTGCTGGGTCCAGTCCTGGTCAACTTACTCATCAGTGACCTGGGTGAAGGGACTGAGTGTCCCCTCAGCAGATTTGCTGATGATACAGAGCTGGGAGCAGGGACTGATACCCCAGCAGGCTGCACTGCCATTCAGCGAGACCTGGACAGGCTGGAGAGTTGGGTGGGGAGGAACCTGATGAAGTTCAGCAGAGGCAAGTGTAGGGTCCTGCACCTGGGGAGGAACAACCCCACACACCAGCAGAGGCTGGGGCTGACCTGCTGGAAGGCAGCTCTGCGGAGAAGGGCCTGGGAGTGCTGGAGCACAGCAAGGTGCCCATGAGCCAGCAGTGTGTCCTGTGGCCAAGGCGGCCAGTGGGATCCTGGGGGGCATTAGGAGGAGCATGGCCAGCAGGTCGAGGGAGGTGATCCTCCCCTCTGCTCTGCCCTGGTGAAGCGCATCTGGCGTGCTGTGTCCAGTGCTGGGCTCCGTGCTTCATGGGAGACAGGAAACTACTGCAGAGGGTCCCGTGAAGGGCTGTGAAGATGGTGAGGGGGCTGGAGCATCTCCCTTCTGAGGACAGGCTGAGGGACCTGGGCCTGCTTAGCCTGGAGAAGACTGAGATGGGATCTTATTAATGTCTACAAATATCTCAAGAGCAAGTGTCAAGAGAAAGGGGCCAGGCTCTTTTCAGCTGTTTACTTTGAGGGTGACAGAGCACTGGAATAGGCTGCTCAGAGAGGTTGTGGACTCTCTTTCTCTGGAGACATTCAAAACCTGGACACAACTTTGTGCAACTTGCTCTAGGAGAACCTACTTTAGTAGGGTGTTGGACTAGGCCATCTCCAGAAGTCCCTTCCAACCCCAGCCATTCTGTGATTCTGCAACTCTGTGAGAAGAAAACAAATGGAAGCAGCTAATCATAGTGACCTACTTGCATAACAGTGTACCCAAACTAAGGAGCTGACTAAGGAGCCTTCTCACCATCTTTGGCATACCCAATGATGTCTGGTCTCAGTTTTGTTTCTTGAGCCACACTTTGCTCACAGGTAAGGCATCTTCTGTCTGAAAAGTTGCATGGGAAAGAACTGCTTCCATCATTTCTAGCTCTTGTTGCTCTACAGCTTTATACAAAAAATCAGTTTCTGGTCCTTTATCTTATTCTGATGTAACAGTGAACAGATTGAAGAAAACTAGTGACGATTGATTTCAATCATAATTTGGACTAGCCGAGAACCAGATAGTTGATCTAAACTGTTGTCAACAAACCAGCCAGCAGACACCTGCAGGGTGGGAGTGTGAGGCTCATGCTGTAGCCAGCCTGCTCTGGCTTGGTGAGACTGAACTGCTCAGGCTGGGGAGACCAAGCACAAATGTTGCATAAAACAGAGGAAGGCGATTTGTGCAAAACTTTGAGAACTCTAGTTTACAAGAAATCCACTTCATTTGTGGTCTACATTACATCTCACACCGATAATCAAGGTTTAAAAAAATACATCTATCAGTTGCTATTCACAGACACCACTATCTAATGAAATAAGAGCAATAGTTCTCTTGTTTTGTTTTATCTATCAGTAAGGCATTAGAGATCCATTACAGCCAAGGAACAAAGGCACAAACAGGTTCATCCTGATACATGCCAAACTGGACACTTCAATCTGTATCAGGTTTTGGCTTTTGTGTCTTGATGAGCGTGATCTATTTACTAATGGAGTTACATGGAATCAGAATTAGGTCTCTTAAACCAGGTTGGCTATTGTGGCTTTTTACGTCCCATTATTGTATCAGTATTCACAGCCTCTAATTTAATTTCCACATTCAGCTTGAAAATATTTTAAGCCTAGGAAGGGAAGCGTATCACATATGGAGCATTCATATGCAGAAAGTATTTGTCCTAATTAATCTAAGTTAATTTTGTTTTCACATGGTAAGTCATACTCAGAAGCAAATGCAGGACTCACGGCCGTTTCTTGAAACAAAATCAGTCAGTATGTTTTGTTTTGCTGATTATAAAATGCAGAATGGCTTGTAGATAGGATGATTAAGAATGCAAAGATTTTATTATTGAGATGCTGGACTTTGACTTAATTTATAAAGAAAAAGCAGTTTGGCATTTTTAGCAGCTCAAGTAAAAGACTTTCTTATTCATTATTCTTGGGTATGCCAGGAAAGGGATCACAAAAAGGCAGTCTTTCAATAGCAGGTCTTGGCAGAGACTGAAAGACTAACAACAGTTTGGAAGTGGGACCTTTATCAGCATTGCAGGTAATTCCACTCTCAGCAAATTACATGAGGAAATTTGCCAAGTTGCAGGGTCTGCAGGTCATCTGGAGGAGCTGCTTGAAGCTTTATCTATTTAATAAAAAAAAAATCATAATGCCCTTTTCACATATTAAAACCCAATGAAAGGGCACTATCCAAAGCAGATTTTCTGATAATAGAAAGGCACAGGTAGCTTCCAGTACTAAAAAGCATCTTGGAAATATTAAGAAGGTAAAATCGATGGGCCTACAGGTTTTGGGTTTGGGAGTATTTTAGAGTCCTGTTGCCCTTTTGTACATTCATCATGCACCATGTAATATTAATCACAGACCAGCTGGAACAAGCGCTCTTTAACACCTTCCTGCATCAAACCCCATTCAAGTTCGACTTGTTCCATCTCTTTTATTGCACAAGATGGCTTTGAGATTTCTACACTTCCAGTCAGCAGATACTGTTTAGGCTGATCAAATGGACTTCATACTCAAAAGCCAGGCTTGAAATAGGAATTAAGATAAATAAGCAGGCCTGCTGATTTCCACTAGGCAAGGATGCACAAGAGATCTAACCAAGAGAAAACTTCTCAGGTAGTAAATTCTGGAAGGAACTGATGACTGTCACCAAATTAATATTTGACCCAAAGATAACCATAGACCAAATGTGTCACCCCATCAAATGAATATCAGGTGGTGCTGGTCCAGGGCAGGAGAAGGGTAACAGTGTTAGGAATGAAAGCAGGGAAGCCCAGAGATTTCTCCCACATGTCCTTATGGGAGAATGGAGTTTCATCTCCAAACCTCAGTTTGTGAAGGAACCAGAAAGCCATAGAAATTCCATTTGGACCTCTGGGGGTCTCTAGTCTGATCTCCTGCTCAAAGAGGCTTATCACTAGCACTAGATCTGGTCAGCTGCGGCTTTATCTAGCTGGATGATAGAAACCTGCAAGGGCAGTGATTTAAGTATCTTCCTGCATAACCCACTCCAGTGCTACACCAGCCTCTGGGTGAAAATGCTTTTCTTAATGTCCTCCCTGGACAACCTGTGCTGCAGTTTGTTGCCATTGCCCCTTATTGTATCATCTACCACAGCTAAGAAGAGTTTGCCTCCATAGTCTTAGTAACTCCTCCTTAAGAACTTGTAGGCTGCTATAAGATCAGTCCTTCACCTCCCCTTCATCAGATTAAACAGGTCTAGCTCCCTCAGCCCCTCCTCACAGGTTCTGTGCTTTAGGTTTGAATGTCTTGGAGCCCTCCATTGTTTTTTCTCCAGTTTTTTTACACCCACCTTGAACAGGAGGCCAAGCTTGCCTTACCCATGACAAGAGCACAGACAGCTACTATCCACTCTGTCATCCACCATAACTTCTTGGTCCTTTTCATCCAGATGCCATGCAGCCTGTCACTGCCTGTACTGATGCTTTGGGTTATTCAACCCCAACTCCAGAACTTCATGCTTCTCCTTCCTGTACTTCACAAGGCTGCAGTGCACCGAGTCAGCACATTTATCAAGATGTCTCTGGACTGAAGCTCTGTCTTTCGCTATCTCAGCCATGCTTCAAGTCTAGCATCATCTCCAGTTTGCAGAGGGTATGTTCAGTGTCTTTTTCCAGGTCATTGAAAAAGATATTGAAAATATGTGTCCCAATATCAACCTTCAGGCTACCCTGCTTGCAAGAGGTTACCAAGCATGCACTAGCCATTGGTTGTTACACTTTGGTAAGGAAGAATAGCTGCTGGATGTACCAGATGTAGATAATGTATATCACAGACTTGGAAGCAGTACTGCCATAGCTGGCCACCCAAGGTAGCTTTTAGTAGCAGGTTTGGCAAGTAGCTGTGGTTTCAGTAGCTGCTCTGCAGAGACAAACCAAAACTCTGCAACAGAGCTTGGTTGAGACCTGTGCTGAGGCTGGGCATTCTCCTTTCAGATTAAACCACAATAAATGTGCTGAGCTAGAGGGAAATAACAGATACCATGAAGCCCAGCAACAGCTGTATTCTTAATTTCAGCAAACAGAGAGAGGTTGAATGGCATGTTCACCAGCTGAGATGGATGGGTGGTGGAACCCAGAGGACAGGACGGACATGGATACCTCTCAAACACCTACTTGTGGGCATCAGTGTCTCAGCTGGTCTGGCTGTTCTGTTAGAGACTTGGCAGCAAAGCATCAGGAAACAGAAATGGAACACTGGAGACTGTAGCGATAGGAAAAAGCTTCATCAAAGCTTCCAGTTCACCAAAATTCTTCCCAATCCTACACTTCCCTGAGTATTAGCTACTGTGCTACAAGTATTTGCTAACCCACTGAAGCAGCTCAAATCAATCTTGGCTCCTTCCCAGCAGCTTTCAGAAATGGAAGCAGGACCCATAGGATTAACTACATGAAATCCCTAAATATCCTTCTGAAGATGTATTTTCATGGAAAATGGCTTTGATTAAATGTATTTCTTCTAAGAAAAATGCCTGCTGTATCATAGATCGATCATCTTCCATCTCCCTTGTTGCATTGCAACCGTGATCCCATCACACCAGCTCATTTCCCCCAGGGAAGAGTGTAATGCAACACAGGAAATAAGGAGTGTAGAAACAGGCTGTAAAAGCAAGAGGGAATACAAGATTCAATTTTAAAGACAAATATTTTTATGCCAGTCAGATTTCTAGGGAAAAAAAAAAAAAAAAGAATATAGCAAAGTATTTTCTGTGAGTACTTTTCCTTTTTATTAACTCTAGAATTAACTAATTCTATCACCATTAAGTCTAGGAATTTCTCTAAAAGTTTACCAGATTTTTTCATGAACTTTAAGATACAGCACATGATAGGACCCAAAACTGTTTGCAGTAGAAAGATTTACTGAGGCAAGTTCCAAAGCCCTTCTGTCTACCAGTTCTTGCTTATTATTATTATTATTATTATTATTATTATTACTTAAGAGCACTACTACTAAGCAAACACAGTATTGCGCAATTTCTTGTATGACTTCTCAAAAGGAGTATAAAATAAGTCACAAGGAAGGAGTTATATTACCTAGAGCTGTCCTAGTTTCAGGTGGGATAAAGTTAATTTTCTTCTCAGTAGCTGGTGCAGTGCTGTGGTTTGGATTTGGTGTGAGAACAATGTTGATGGCACACTGATGGTTTTAGTTTTAGACAACACTGCACCAGGTACTAAGAAGAAAATTAACTCTATCCCACCTGAAACCAGGACAAGAGCACTTCCATTAGCACAGAAAGAGAAAAAAATTAAAAAGTAACCAACAAAGGAGACCTAAGGTAATTTAGTTCCTCGTTCATCACTGATTTTGACAAGGATTCCACCAGATCATCTAGTGAATAAAGGCCTTCCTCCAGGAAGGAGACATTTGGAAAAGTGTGAGCAGATGGTTTTTGAAGCCCTCTGGACATTTTGTCACAAGAGTACAGGGGACTTGGATTTGCCTTCCATGGACTGGAGAAACATAGGCAGTAGCGCCAGCTTTGTAGCTGTTGTCCAGGGGTGTTTACACATGCAAGCTAGGCTCAAGGTTTTTGGTTGGGTTTTTTTTTTATTTGTTTGTTTGGTTTTGGTTTTTTTTTTGGGGGGGGAGTGGGAAGAAACCTCAACTGTTCAACTATTTATGAATTGCTGACTGAGGACTTCACAGCACTGAATTGACACTGATTGACACTGCTTTTGGAGGCAGTGGCAGCATGCACTCCTTGGGGAGAGGATTGTGAGAAAACTTTAGAGATGGAGTGGGTGCGGGGGGAATTCAGTTCCCGGGGGCAAGGAGGGGCAAAAGAGAAGTAGTGAGCTGGGACATGTGTAAGGACAAGGGAAAAGCTAGGACAGGTCAGTGACCATGTCAGGGAAGGGCTCTGTGCTGGATGGGAAGCTGGCCCAAAGTGGTCAGCATGGCCTCGGAGAGTAGGGGTGGGGGGGGAGCTTGGGTGTACCTTTTCCTCCCTTTAGCATCCCTTCCACCCCCAGGACCCAGAAAGCTCCAGGGGGACACGAGCCCTCCACTCTCAGAGCGCTCTGCTTTGAGGCCCACACACAAACACCCCATGGAGGTGTACTGAGCAATTTCCCAGCTCACAGGGAAACAACAAGCAGTGTGAAAAATTTAGACAAATGTTCACTACTTGGTTTCACTAAATAAGCCATTCAGGTACAGGGGCGTCATAGAAAAATTTGTCTTTATTCAATTCTTGAAAAGAAGCATGGGTTTGGACTGCAGACACATCTGAAAATATCACAGCCTGTTCCTGGAGCAGAAGTGCCAGAAGTGAGGGAGAGACACAAAACTTACTGAGCAGTCTGCATGCTGTGATTTGGGTTGGGAAGTTAATGCACCGTGTACTCACTCATGCAGCGTCAGTCTCTCTCTCTAAATGCAAGAAAGTAACATGCACCATGGCAGGGCATGCACTATTTTGTTCTGAGCCTTTCTCAAAGCATCATGCAAAGCTGAATTAATTCCTCTGTACAAACTATCCCTAAGGTAGCCCAGCCAGTGATATTTTCCCTATTTAACAAGAGAATAAAATGATTCTGGGTGATGACTTTTCAAACAATAATTCACATAACCTCACTGAAACAGCTGAGTCCCTAAGCACATACCCAGGCAGTGCAGGTCAGGGCCCTTTTTCAGCCTCTGAGGGCTCTGACCCCTAGGGGTGGCTGCCCCAACACGATGGTCCATTTGCCCAGTGCTCCGTACTAGTGGGAAGCGTTAGCCAGGGGATACAGAGCAATTTCCAAGTGGCCACTTGGGCTGTCCTAGGGCACAGCACCAAATTCCCTGGCTGTTTTGGTTGCCCTGTGTGGTCATTGCCTCCTGACCCTAACGGAGTGGTGTAGCAGGGCACGACCGTGCTGAGCTCTGCATTGCTCCCAAGGGGTGACAGGCTTTCAGGGCTGTGTGAAGCACCCCAGTTAGCAAGAAGAGTTTATAAGCTGGTTGTAAAGAATGTAAAGCACTTTTGGATTCTTCTGGATGAATGACAAATAAATGACAACAGTGAAGTTATTAACTGGCTGACATAACTGGCTCATTCAGGCTCCCAACTCTGTTCAGTATCTGCATGACCTCACCTCTGCTTGGGAGACAAAGTTTTACTTATTGGTTGGCCAAATCTGAAAATAAAAAAAAAAATTACAACGTATTTTTCTGGCAAGAGGGATGAGCAATGACAGCAGTCTGGGAAGGGCAGTCCACTGGCCAGCTTTGTCAGCTTGGGAGGTGACTTCAGCTGGAATTAGCGGAGGGAATACCACCCAGAGACCAGGCTGAGCAAACAAGAGCAGCAAGCAGGAAGGGCCACCAGCCTTCCCTCCTGGGAGAAGGGACACAAACAAGGCTGTGTGAGGTTTCCTCATGTGGGAATGGCTGACCGCATTTGTCACCTTCCACCACGGGCAGGAGCAATTGCATATGGTCTTCCAAGCAAAGGCTTGCTCAACGCAGGATGGATTTCAAGTGAAGCATGGTGTAAAAGAGAGCGAGTCTATTGCTAATTTCCCTGATTTACAGCTACAGCTGCATTATTGTGCTCACATTGCACATGACAGGTCCTAGGAGATCACCAAAACAAACTGTACACAAAGAGCAAATAACTGGCTAGACTCCATGATAGCAATCACTAAAATGAAGATAACTAATTACATTTGAGGAAAGGGTGTTTCTTTTAAATCCTGTGCCATGAGCACATAGGTAACAGCATCACGGTCAACAAGCACCAAGCATTGCTGTAAATCCTTTGTCACACATAACAGGTGGGAGATGCTTGCTGGCAGACACATAGGAGACAGACACGTGTCCAGGTGCAGCATCCCTCCTGAGAAAACTCCTATGGGCACCAGGTAGTGTCTCCGATGAAGCAGTGATGAAGCACAGCAGCAGAGGTGCCTGCTGTGCCCACCAGGTCAGCCCATCCCAAATGAGCTAAAAGGCCTTCCCATTCTGTCCAAGCACCTCTCTTGAATTACACAAGGGGATTGCCTGGGGTGGCCAGAGAAGAAAGACTTAAACTGTGAAAACAACAGGAGAAAAGTCTGGGTTCTGATAAAAGGCACTCAGGCACCTCCCTCCATTCATGTCAGAGGAATTAAGTACCTAAGCAGTTTTCCAAAGCTTGCATGTAGACACCAAATGAGGAATTTTGTCATTTCAGGTTATTATTATATTCTTGCATAGTCAGCAAAAAAAAAAAAAAAAAGAAACAGTTTAAAAATTGGAAGCAACTGCAGAGAGGCAAGGGGAACAAAATGAGTTTTCTGCTTATTTTACACAGGAAATTGGCAGTGGTTGTCTCTGCTGATTGCAGTGCTGCACGTTGTTCCCACATCCCCACCAGTCCTCTCCAGCCTCAGGCATACCCATACCACTGCCTTCCCTGGACCCATCTCTTTGGTAAACCACTGGGTATCAGATGCAAGTGAGGATTATTTTTCTAAGAGGCAGTGGCACTTTCAGGAGTTTGACTGGAATACCAAAAGGAGAGTCCCCTTTTCCTTTCTATTACCTAATTTTGAAAGTATTGATGGTTCTACTGTTGGTACCAACTTGTTAGTAGAGCTGTTTCATATTAATGCTGAAATCTCATTCATTTTCCCCATGTTTCAGAGCTCATGGCTCAAAAAAAACCAAGGAAAAAAATCCTTGTTTGGCTAGGTGCTGGATCTCTTATTTACCCATCCTTGCTTACAGAGGTGTTTTAATGGGCAGGTCAGCCAATATGTTCCTCCAAGCTAAAGCCTGGTTTCTACTGTTGATTCTACTACTACTCAAATATAGTACCGAATCTCTCCAGATTAAAGATCTTCCCTTTTAAATCAATTTGTCCATTATTACAAAACTTAAATTAAACCAACACAACTAGATATTTGCACTTCTTCAAAGTTCTATAACGTGAACAGAACTTGTATCCTAAAAGGCCTCCTGGATTTTTGCCTGGGATTAAGTAAATCAGATAACATTGGGCCATGTGCTGGGCTTTTATTTTATTTTATAAAATTATTATTTGATTCTGAAAAGTAAATTAACAGAAGAAGGCATTATGGTAGCTGCATCCACCTATTAGAGGGCATGTATTCAGCCAAAAAGAAGTATCATTCAACTATTAGCATCATCTTTTAACATCTTCTTTTTCTGAAGAAAATACATAATGTGCATTAATAGTTCTTTATTTGTTATGTGATTTCTCAGCCTTTCTTTAGGCTTGGAAGATTTATAGTGGAACACTTAAAATCTAAAATATGCTGACTGTCGAAGTTCTGATTTTACTCTGGCTTGAGTGGACAAGTATTTGTCTAGTCAATCTTCATGTTCTCTTAGAATAAGAATGGAACAACCTCTGAATTCATATAAAGCCCAAGGCAATAAACAAAACATTGTATACCAGGTGATCCAGGTTATTTCTGTCCAAAGCAATACCTTCTATGTGACCATGCCCCCAGTCATAAGTTTTTTTTTTTTAATTCTGAGAATAATTTTCTGTATGACTAATAGCCAGTACCACCAGGCGATGCTCAGCTGTGTAAAACAGACCAAAAGTGCAGGCTTGGCAGAGTCCTGATGCAGACCTCAGAGCACACCCCTCTAAGGTCAGTACTGAGCTCAGCCCCACACATGTGAACACTTTCACCTGAGCATAATGCAATGATGTAAAATGCATAATGTATATTGTGAATCTGAGCTGACCACAGCTGTGATGGAATGAGTCTAACATCACTCACTCTTCATGCCACACACAACTTGGACTGTGCTGGGGACTGTAACTGCAGGAGATACTGCCTTCCTTTCTCCCTTTAGCTGCAGCCCTGTCTGCAAAAAAATTCCATGCAGCTGATAATTTGGGCACAAAGTTAGACTTGGGTAACTTCTGCAGTGTCTCCCTCTTCCACCATGGATTGCTTTTCAAACTCCCCCAGAGGTGGGCATCCTGTTATTCTGTGCACTTCTCCTATACTCTGTGCATTTTCTACTGGATGCTCTCCAAAATAAATTTTGCCCACAAGGCTTTAACACTTGGCAATGAGTGTCTTTGCCACACCTAGCGTCCCTCCAATGCAGAGTGTGAAAGCTTACTGAGGAAGGTAAGTCTGTCTTATGGGCAGGAGAAGACTTACTGCATCTCTTCAAACCAGCTGCCAGTGCACCTGCCCTGTGGTCAGTCCTCCCTGGGCAGCCTATTTCATGTTTGAGAACCCAGTCAGTCTTCAAGACTACTGAAAATTCTGTTTCTTTGGAGTTGTTTGAATTGGAGTTCTACTGGTTGCTCTTTAGTTTTGACCTGTCAGAAGACTGTGTCTGTGATTAGCTCTCCTTATGAATGGAAATACCGTAGGCTTTTGGCAAATATGGTTTCTGTTTCTGCGTTATTTCTTGTGACAAATGATATCAAGCGATCTCTTCCTGACTGCATACTTCACACTGCAAGATGCTCTCTCACATTTCAGGCTCAAGATGTTCCTGCCTCTTGACTTGTTCTGCCCTTGAGACAAAGCAGTATGCCATGTGTGACAAGAGAACAACTTCAGAGACTCTTACTCTGCCCAGAACTGACAGTACAGAGCTGGCATCTCATCTGTACTGGTAGCTCTTTCCAACATGCATCACATACTGCCATGTTCTTTATTTGTGCCAAACTGCAAACCACAGCACTCTTTTTTTATGAGAATTTCCACAAATTTCCCTCTATGCTCACCCCCATTTTATATTCTGTTAAGCAAACCTCATCTGCTGTAAAAATTGCTCAGGGCCCCTCAGAGATGCTTTTGCAGTTGCACAGGATATGTTATCTCTTGGGTTCCCAGAAGATGAAAAGGTCAATGTTTTAACATGTTGATACCTTTCACACACTTTTACTTTCCATTTTCATCAATAAGTCATGTCCCTTACTAACAGAAGGGTAAGCAGAATTCACAATGGACTTAAAAGCTCAAGCTTTCTCATATATAATATATACAAACCCACATATACAATGTATATACACATTATATATGTATACAGCATATAAATATATATATAGAGAGAGTTTATATGTAGTGAATATAAACAAATAACGCATAATGGTGAAACTATTCCAGGTAAAACAAAGAGTTCTGGCTCTCTCTCCCGGTGAAGAAAAGCAGAAGCAGTGCTTTGACTGACATGTCTGTGTTCCCTACCTGATGGAAACTGAGCTATGGCAACTGCAAATGGATTCATAGCACCCTGTACTGTTATACCTAAGCACTGAGCATTATTCAGAGGGCAGTAACAATTACACAGTATGATATGGCAGCCTGATTGGGAATGATTTCAAGTTATTGAAGCCTGTAAGGCAAAGCTCTTCCACTTGGAAGAGGTTGAGCCACTGGCTGAGCAGCTCTGAAATTTGGTCTCCAGCGTTATTCCCTTCCCCTGTGACAAAATGAGCCATTTGGAGGTTACATGTCTGCTCAGTGATAATTGTCTAAGCCTCCTCTGTAGCAGATTGAGACCTCTGAAAGCACGTAATAGAAAGTGGCCAACATGAAAATTATTAAAATACAGGGACATGAATCCTATGTCTGAGCCTTTGTGGTTTTTTAAGTGTCCTTTAACGTGGCTTCTATGTTTTCCCCATTTGTCTGGCTTTGTCTTCATAATTCTCTTCTTACTCGATTTTGCTTATTATTTGTGTTCCTCCTGACACTTTCTGTTCCTCTTTCTTCATGCAGTAGCCTTGTGTCCCTTCTCTCAAACCATCACATTGGTTAGCTGAACTCTTTCCCACCAAGGCAAATATCAAATACCTGCCCCTGGTGGGCACTGCTGAAGCTCCCCTACAGCATATCTTCTCTGTACACACCTGCATTGTTTTCTCACTATAGAAATATTTATGGGCTCTTCAAAGAGAAATTGCACACTATATAGGCCCCAAGAGTAACAGGAAAAATAGAGCCACACAACCAAGATTTTATGAGTTCTGTAATATTGTTGATATTTTTGCCTCAAAGAGACAAACAGTATCAGCAAGCTGCCTCTGACAGAGCCTGGAAAAGACTCAAAAACATCCCAAGGTCTCATTAAATAAAGGCAGCATACATCTATCTGCAAGGAATTGAAAGGAAAACATAAAACTTGTAACCTCTCACCTCAAGGAGAGGAGCAAGGCATGCAACCCTTCCATTTGACTCAGGTGTTATACAAAGTGTCGTTTCATAAACATTTTCACATGAAAGACAGTGCTGGCTCCTAGGGAGGAATCAAGAGTGCAAGCTGTAGTATGAGCTGGAGATCTGGTTATCTTTTTTCATATTGTCTGGTTCAAGGTGTGTTTTATCCATCTCCCCCCCCTAGACTGCTCAAACATTACAAAGGCTGCTCTGACTCGAACCCTCTTTTAACAAGCCATGAAGTTAGCTCCAGATTGCTATAGCAGTGATGTATCCCCATCACACCCATTTGCCCTGCTTCAGGGTCCCAGGGTAAACATGCATCACCTGGGTATATGTACAGCTTGTTCACCACTGTCTTCAGCCCTTGAAAAGAGAGTAACCCCACTGGACAGGCGCAGCAAAGGTTACAATGGAAATATGAGTCCTACAGTGTTCTCTGTCACCAGTTGTGTAACATGTATGTCACAGAGTGCATTTCCATTAGCAAGCAGGTCAAAGAGCTGGGTGCTCAGAGTGCTGCTGAGAGGTTCATCCCTTTGCACTGCCCTTCCAGGGCAAGCAGCCCCAAAGAAGGAGCCACAAGTCCCTGGGAAACGCACTGAGCACACCAGCCTTTCTGCAGAAATCACACAGACACATCCCTCACTCACACAGGAGCCCCTGACACCAGAGGCAACCCAGTGGGGGTGGGGGCTGGTAATGTAGCCAACTCTCATGACTTTGTCATGAATCTTGTAATGGTCAATGTTTATTTTAAAGTTCCTGGAATCGTAGTAGCATAGACTTAGCAATAACATTGTCCTGGGAGCTGATGCTTAGTGGATTATCCACTGTTTCCCAAAGTCTCTTCCAGTGCTGTGCCTTTCCTTCTGTGTTCTTCATCTTCCCTGGAGCAATTCTTCCTTTTGCCATATAAGAGCACACATTGCCCAGATGGACCCACCTAACCTGTCTATCCGCCTTGTCTGCATGCATGATCTGTACCTCTCATTATTTACTGCAATGCCCATGCTTGAGGCACTCGCAGATTTTACTAGTTGTAGCCTTCTGTTTCTTCAGACTGTGGGTGAAGGTACTGAGTAACATTGGCCTAGGTACCATCCCCATAGGTCTGTCCATACAGTTCCTTTGCTGTATGAGGATTTGACAACTTAAACCCACTTTTTAATACATGTTAGTTCACTTGTCTAAATAGAATACTATCATTTGACCTTATATGTAACTATATATATAGATACTTTTTTTAAAAAATCTTCTTTTTTAACCAATGTGTTGCACAGCAGTCTGCAAGTGTATGTTATCGTGCATGGAGGCATGGTAATACAGAGCCATGGCTTTTTCAACCAGCACTGCCTCATATCCAGTTGGGCCAGACAGGATGTAAATATAATATGATTATTTGCACCCACTACTGAGACAGACCTCCAGTTACCTTTATAAGATTACAGTCTCATCAATATGATAACTATTATGGGAAATAGAGGTCTAATAACCTTGTTAGCCTGTTGGCTGGCATTAATCACACTGCCCTCCTTTTCTATTTGTTTCCCACATCTGTTTTCTGGTGTCTGGCCTGTGTCTGTGTATGATTATGTGGGAAATGTAGCTTATATTTAAGATAAATATTTAGACCTTGTAGTTTCAAGGCAAAAGCTGAAACCCCAAAAGCTAATTAAAAATGCCAGAGTTTAATCTCATGGCTTTTAAGTTGTTTTTGTGAATTTCTGGAGCCTGATTCCATGAACCAGCAATAAAGTGTGCCTGGGGCCATATAGTGGGAACCGAACAGCCAGCGAAAGGCTGGGGAAGTGGTCTTCAGTCCCAGCAAGACAATTTAGGGAAGGTCTCTGGGCTGTCCTCAGCTCTGGCTGAGGTGGCTCCCAGCCTCCCTGCGAGGGTCAAAGCTGAGGAAACAGCTAAGCACATAAACTTCAGATTGGAGTGCAGGCACAGCCTGCAGGATGGGATGCAGCTACACAGCCCTGCAGGAGAAAGGAGGGACCACCGCAGCTCAGCCCTGCTACCACCTCACCCTCATCACCATAGGCAGCACCAGACAGCAGTGATGCTCATCTGAACCTCTCCCCACAACCCCCTGCTTGCCCGTGCCTGCTAGTTAACTCTGCTCACTCTGTGTTTAAGTCCCTGGGTTAGAGAATAAAAAATTACCTTTCTGCTGATTACTCAGGGAAGGGAATATGCTGTAAAATAAGGAAAGTGAAAGCCTGTGTTGGAGGAAGAGTGGCTTCCTCTCCTGCACTGGTGAGCACATGGTGAGCAGTGTCTGCATACCAGTAGCAGCTGGGATCATGCCTGTGTGTAGGACCTCTTCCAGCTTGCAGACCCCTCACGCTCCACGGAGTCACTGTACACCTGTGCCAAAAGCAGAGTTAGGAGGCTTGAAAATATCTGAGACTGATCCTCACAATATGAACATATTAACTCCCCAAGTGATATCTCATCAGCTCCAGGGAATTAAATTTGTAACGCTTTATATACCATTATATAGAACCCCTGAAATAGGAGCAAGCATCAGGGAGAGAGGAAAATGTTTTCTCTGGGGAGGCTACCCATTTATGGGAGTGAAGCACAAGGGAGAATTCACAGGAAACTTGGTTGGAGCTGGAATCTCCTGTTGAATTTAAATGTGTGTCAGTTCCGGTTTAAACAAGACTTACAGTCTCTGAATAGCCACAATGGCCAGTTAATCTTTATTTTTTGTAACTACCCAAACCCCTGAGCAAGCCTGGACTTCTCCTCTAGTATCTGTGATACATAGACAGGATAGGACTAAAATAAACTAAAGACAAATAGAAGATGAGAAAAAGAGGCAAAAAAGAAAGGCTACAAGTTTTGCAACGGGTTAGTGAGCCACAGTGCAACCAAGCACAGACCTCAGTGCATCTGATATCCAGTCCAGTGTCTGTCCCCATTAGCTCAGGGAATTCCTGTACCATGGTGTGTTCTCAATGAAAGAGCGCAGTTCCTGTAGCAACCCACAAAGAAGCTGGATAAAATTAAAATATGCATCTATAGAACCTGTAGGGTATGTTATACAGAAAGGCAAATCTGAGTGCCCTTTCAGAAAGCTCAGCTAGCCCAAAGAGACTGTCCTGCTCTCAGGTGTTTTGGGTATTCTTCCTGGGATTCATCGAAAAAACTGTTCAGTGGCAGAAGATGTTCAGTGTGAACAATGGCACAAACTTCTGCCACTGAGCGAATTCAAGAAAATGGTCTTTTCTTCACCTGAACTGATTTTAAAACCAAACC
Source organism: Falco biarmicus (assembly GCF_023638135.1). Taxonomy (NCBI): domain Eukaryota; kingdom Metazoa; phylum Chordata; class Aves; order Falconiformes; family Falconidae; genus Falco; species Falco biarmicus. The sequence goes on from NC_079311.1 coordinate 66,110,754, forward strand.
TACAGATTTTTAAGACTAGCTCAGACTGATCGCCTCTATCATGGGTCCAATCCAAAACAAGAATCTGAGAAATAATGATGCAAACATCTGTACAGTAAAGACCTACACAGCTATGAAACTGCAGCTTTATGTGGAAAAGATCACCCTGAGAGGACATTAATTTCCCTTCCCAGATGCCAACCCATCTTCCATTCATAATCATCTGTCTTCAGTATAGGACATTTTAATGTTATCTTTTTTGCTTGCTATTCTAGTACAAATCAAGAAGCAAAAAACTTTGCAGTTGTTATTCTCCTTTCACATCACTGAGCTCTGAAAAAATCCCTCCCCTTTTCTCGAGCTGTAAAGTTAAAAACCAGAAGTAAAGTTGAGCTGAAATCTTTCTGAAGTGAATTAACGTATGTGAAATTTTCTGCTGAGACTTACACTCACAAATGGAAAAGAGAGCTATGTCTGGTTGCTCACAAGAGCAAAACTTTCAAGTTATCTTACTCATCTAACTTTCCAGCTGGTTTGTGTTGCAAAATAATAGCTAAGTACTGTAAATGAAGTAAAGAAAATTGCCTCTGTGGCCACATGAAATACTTTCAGAGAAATGAAAACACAAAGGGAAGAAATATCGGAAGTGTGTACAGGAAATGTTGGCTTAAAATAGTATTCAGCTTCTTCATTGCTTGCAGAATTTTGATATTGTTGTATTCCCTATGCTCCCTCAGCAAGAGGCTGCACATTTACAGATGACACTGACCCCAGTGACCATAAGTCCTATCAGTGAGAGACCAGGGTACAGCCAGGGTGTGTGTAACATCGCCACATCAATGTCAAGGGAAACAAAACACACAGTTCTGCTTTATCTGCAGAGATAAAAATAAACCAATAGTCATTATTAAACCACCACATAAAATGGATATTTCTATTCTGTCAGCAGAAGAAGGATAGTTCAGTCCCACACCACTGGCTAGTTTTGCCCCTAGCTTGCCATGTACTGCCATTTATTTTGACTCCTGACCAGACCATTTAGGGCTTTGAAGGGGCTTAAACACAAGAAAAATCAACAACTATTTGCCTAACATTGTTCCTACCCACGTTGCTGTATTCTAATTCTATGAAAATAAGGGTTTTTATTACTGTTTATGGTGTTCCTCCTTTTCTAGTATTTAGACAAACCTTTCAAAGCAAAAACCTTATGTCAAAAAAAAAAAAAAACCAACCAAAAACAACCCAACAAACAACAAAGCAACATCTTTTTGTTTCAAATTTTCTAGTTCCACTTTTTCTGATCTGGATTAGCTATAAGGATCCTTAATCCATATTCTTCATATAAGGACCATTCATCCATATTCTGCACAGTACTACCTGCTTGGTTTTTGCAGAGAAAATAGAGAATTTCTTGCATAGAATAAGTAACTCAAACTTCAAGGGGTTTCGTAGTATTCCACCTCCATAGATCTACTTCCAGCTCTTTTTAAGCTTGTTGTAGTTAGCCCTAGTATGGAAATCCAATCTGGTCAAGTGCATCAGGACATGTGCAGGAATTGACAGGTATTTTAATGCAGACTGTTAAAACAGGCCCTGCAACTTCAAAACAAGTTCAAGAGCTTTACAATGCTGGGTGCATACTGGGGTCCATGCCCGCTGCGGGAAAGCGGAGGTACAGACAGGTTGTGGAGATGTAATCTGACCATGGAAATGAGAGCAAGAGCCAGGAATGAACCTGCACTCTCTGAACTCCAATCCTGTGCACTCTGTATGGGACCAGGTACCCCTTTACATTGGGTGGCCCTAAAACATCCATAAAGAAGTGATATTTCTTATACCATCCTGGGAAAATGAGCTTGTAATTTATTAAGTACAAGGTTGTTAACAACCAAATAGCAAAGCAAAGCACTCAGAAGGCAGAGTCAGTGGTAACAGGTCTCTGTGCCAGGCACATGTAACTGGAGCGCTGAAGTGTCCAATCCCCACCAGGTCCCTGTGCCTGCTCTGTGCCCAGGACGAGCAGTGCTCTTGGAATGAATGGCTGCTTTGTCTCTCTGCTGACAGCATGTGGCCCTGCAGTACCCACAACAGGCTTATTCACTCCCCGCTGTGGTGCTCACAACCTCACCTCCATGCACAAGTATGAAGCCATTCACCGTCACCACATTACGAGAAAGAGGCTAATTTCTTTCTCATGGTTGGGGTCACTAACATGCAGACACAATGGGAGCTCCACTGCCTTTAGCTGTTGCAGCATCTACTACGGCCTCCTGCAAATCAGACCCAGATGTCTCAGGAAACAGACACCAGAGAAGGAAGAACCTACCGGGAGCTTCCACCTGGTTTAAGTGATTTTCCTAGCAATCAAAATGCTGTGGCATGGGCAGGGACAGAATCCAGTTCTCCAGGGCAGTATTAAAGTCACCCTCACCACAACACCATCTCTTCTCTCCTGCTCTTCTTGTCCTGCCCATTGCAAACTTTCAGGAGAAGTGCTGGTGGGTCTTCCGGGATCGTGGGACCTGCCCCTTTTGGCTCAATCTCCCAACATGTTTCTTTGGCCAGCCATGAAGGATGCCATCAGAGCTCTTTTCTTTCTTTCACATCCAGCACTGCCTCTCCCTTCATGCCTGACTTTTCAACAAGGAAGTTCCCCAAACTCATATGGACTTCTAGGTCTGTGCTCCTTTCCTTAATCCTCCTAACAAGGAGGGCCTTTATTTGAGGACAGTTGTAGGCTTGACCTTAGCATAGAGTGGCAGTAAATGCAGTCTTCCCGAAATCTTTCCCATGGCAGCAGTTGTAATTAGCACTACTCAACCACTATCCATTATCTAAACTAAACAAGGGGGGGACTATACCACAAACCAGCAGTGCTCAGACACTGTCATAACACACATGAAGGGGCCTGAATTACAGTTCTGTTGCTGTTTCTTGGCATTTCAGTGTTTGACTTTGGAACTTTAACAACTGTAACGGACTTTTTGTCGTAATGCATACACACAGCGAGGTTTTCAGAGCTGTGTACAGGAATCTGAAATCTTTCATCTGTCAGAGTGGATGCAAGGACCTCTGGCTCAGCTATGATCCCTGACAGGAGCCCTGCCAATGTCCATGAGCAGTAGGACTTGTAAAGCCATCTCTGCTTTGAAAATCATCAGCCCGACTACGTATAATATAGTGCTCACCCCCCACCATGGTAGTCAGCCAGTCAGAGGGTTTAGTCTGAGGTGATCTTGCCTAACTACATTCTCCTGCTGCCTTTAAATGCTGCACTTTCTGCTTCGTTCTTACTGTTGCCATCACAGCGCCGCTGGGCTTCAGCAGAGATTAGGGTTTCATTGTGCAGGGTGCTGCCCCGCCACTGAGGAGGGGAGGGTGTCTGCCACTTATGTCTAAATCAACTGGACAGACAAGGGGGTCCGGAAAGGGTGTACTGCTGTCTCTCTTCAGCAGCAGAATAAAGAAAGATAAGACACTACCATAAAACCACACTGGAGGTCTGTCATGGAAACAGATTTGTAACTCCAGCTTTTCTTTCACCATTCTACCACAAGACCATCCTTTTACTGTTTGCTTTCAGTCTAGAAACAATGCTTTGAGGAAGTCCATTCTTCTGTTCCCAGAAATACAGTTGCTATGTGTGATTTAATACTGAGTTTTGAAAACAGGCTTGCGCTTCTGTCCTGTTAAAACACCTTTCTTGCATGCTTTGGATTCTTGCATGCTTGTGCCTGTCACCTTTTATACAAAATGGGCACAACTTTCAAGCATGATGTGAAGAGCTCAGCTGCAGCCTCTGCAGAGATCTCTGCAGGGATCAAGCTGACCCTGAGACAGTGCTCTGATTAGTTTGATTGCCTAGAGGCCTCCATCAACCTACAGGGAACAGGCCACAGCAGGGGGTTTTTTCTCTCTAAATAGCAGTTTGAATTTGATAGAACCAAAATAATTAGGTTGGAAGTAACTGTTAACAAAGGAGCATCATTTTAATCCAGAAAAGCAAAATTTTAAAAGAAATCTTATAAAGTGGTATTCAGTGCATCTATTCGAAAAGGTACTAACCCTTCTCCCTTTTCCACATAAAATTCATCTTCAAAAAGCCATGACATTCCTCCAAAACAAGGAAATACCTGTTTTTGTTTGTGTGGTTATAACACAGCTGTGGGCTGTTCTCTATTTTATGAACCAAAACCCAAACCTGGCCCCTTGCTTTTACAAATGTATTATCAAGTGGCTTGAATTGTCATGAGGAGATTCATGTTTGAACACACTAAAAATTTTTACTGTCTTTGATGACCAAGATGTAAAAGGATTACCAGATTATTTATGGATTAACAGCTCTTGGGATTTTATCATGAGTCCCATTATTCATCATGATTTTTTTTCTGAAAGCCCCTGATGCCAAATCTCGTAAATAGATAAAGGTCACAGCTTTCATTACAAAGAAAAAATGAATTACTCACTTAATGCTGTAGAGGGATAAAAGGCAGAAAATATTTCTTTAGTTGCTTTTAACGGTATCTACAATGTAACTAAAAAAATCTCATAGCTTTTAATTTCTTTTTAAGACAATATACTGATGTTTTGAAAACTGACCCCTGGCTTTAAACTGACGTTGGTTAGCAACTCTGCAGTACATTTGTGCTTCAAATGCACAAAACCGATGGCAAAACAGAAAAAAATGGAGAAAATATTCAGCTTCCCCCAGTCAATGCCCCAAGAAGCCACCATTTCTGTTAGTGTGTTATGTGCTTATGGGCCTGGCAGTGGCAACAGATTTGAACTATTTGACTTGACCTTGGAGTGGTGCCTTTTCTCAGCTAGCAAGATACGCTCCTTAGGGGCTGAGCTCTCATCCAGCCTTCCTCCCTCCTCCTGCCCAGTGAGTCAGGTATGTGGGGAAGCACAAGGTATTTGCGGAGTTCACTGTGGGCTATGAAGGCTGAGGACCGCTGTGCTGATGATGCTCATGGTCACTCATAGATCTGATCCTTATAGTGTTCTGTGTCCTTGGTCAGAAAACGTGGCCTGGTTTCCTTCTGCCTCCTGTTTACCATAGGCAGAAATAAGCTCTGCGGTGTGCACCTTTCTTTTGGCTTCTCCTTAGCCTGTCCCAGAGGAGCCCAGAAAAAACATTACCATGTCCTTTTGGGGAACAATTGTGACCTTTAACTCTTTCAATGGTGGCAGGAGGTTGCTTTTGAATGAGCCATCCTAACTCTGCCAGGTCAAAATCTTCATGGTTCACATTCCCTGTTTGCATTGATGTAGTTTGGAAATGTTATGCCCAAGAGTACGGTGCCATTGCCCATACGTGTGTGCTGCCTGCATAGAGCCAACTTGCAAAACACAATTGCATCATTTAAGTGTGTTATGTGATTAGGGCAAGTGAGCATGTGGTCCTGTGTGCTGTTTCTGTGCTGTTCTGCTCATCATTTCTGAGATCTATAGCACCAGAGAATATGATACCACAAGTCTGTAATTTTCAAACTTAGACAAAGTGTTTCATTGGATTGGTGACCAAACTAATTTTTATGACATGTCATTTCAGTAAGGACATTGCTTTATTTCACAGAAGGGTTTCCCATAGATAATGGTTGTTAGTTGGCTGAGTTGGAATCTGACAGGATTAAGGAAATCTAAACTGACAGCTGGTTTTGTGCAAGGAAGCATAATGTGGCTGTTGTTACAAGAGGCAATGTGGGATGTTTGTGCACAAATGCATGACAAGAGGGCTTGCTCTTAGCTTTATATGTAAGAGCAGCTTAGCAGTTAAAGCAGAACATCAGGGCTAAATGCCTTGCAGAGAAAACTTCATGTGATTTTTTTCATAGTGCAGTTTGTGGTTATGAATATGATTATGCTTTTACTTTCATTATGGTTGTCAGGAACAGATGTTTGAATTCTGCTCAAAATAAAAAGAGCCATAATGCCAGTTACCTTAAAGGGAAATCAAGCCAGCTCACCACTAAAGAGCGAGGATCCACAGCTAGAGGAACAGGTTGCCCCTCTGGATAGCAACCCAGCTCATAGATATTCACAACTGATACATCAGAAGTGGTGTGCTCTATCAGAAACAGCACCTTGGATGCTCATGTCTCATACCCAGCTCCTAGGTTGTATTTTCTCGGAGCAAACTGCCCAGCAACTGCTAAGCACAGACATTTGAAAACAAATGCAGTTTCAATGGGTCTGTGCAGCTCAGTGCTCAGAGGCACCACTGCCACTTCTACTGAACTCAACAGGCACTGAGGCAGCTACCAGTGCTGAAGGTGCTGGTCTAGAAACACAAAACATTTCCCGAGGTTTTTTTCAGTCAGGAGAGATTTAACCATATCAATGGAGCTCACAGCAGAAAAATCATAGAAATTGCTTTATTACAGCTCTGTGTAAAATCACAGGCTGTGCTTCAGCATGTTTTGCACAGGTTTTACACTACTGCAACTCTGATGAATACTTAAAGTAACAATTTTCATCAGTGTCAGTGAGGACATAGCCGAGCCTCAGATTTACGAAGTGATCAGCATAATGCTAATGATGCTTTGGTGACACTGATACAACTGAGGCATAAATGTACTCACACGGGACTGACACTTGTCAGTATTGGCTAAAGTAAAAATGGGAAAAGTGCTCGGAAGAGATGAAAGCAGACAGGATGAAACCGTGATGGTGGTACACACTGAAAGCACAACAGCTGGTGACTGGCATAAAAAACGGTGCTGCAGAGCAGGGCAAAGAGCTGAGAAAGCATCAGGTGTTCCTTTGCCCATGAATGCTACAAAACTTCAGTGCACCTTGCCCCTACCCTGGCATGTAGAGAATGCAGCTACCTGGATGGGTGAGCAAGTCTGAAGAAAGGCATCCAGAGTGTTCATGGCAGACTGAAGCTCAGGTGGCCTTACAGCTGTGATTTGGACTTCTGCAGCTCCCAAGCCCCAGGGCAGACAGCCCTGGAAACTAAGCCGTTACTGAACATGGAGTCTCAAGTACACCAAGCTGGGCTTGTGCAAATGAAGGACAAATAGCTGGTGTTATGAAATCTGAGATGGCCATTCCCCTGCAAATGAGATGGAAGGAATTGCTGCAGTTCCATTCAGGAGGACCCCAACATACCCCTGTAAACCAAAGTCATGTGCCTACAGAGTGGCTATCCCAGGAGACTCCATCTCAGGATTTCCACATTTGGCCATCCTGGGGAAACAGTTTGCTTGCAGGATGGGAACATGGGAGGAAATGTCTTCTGCCTTGCCTTGCAGCCCAATGTTGGAGGCAACTTTAGTCACCTTCCGCCATGCCCTTCAACAAGATCCTTTCTGTGGATGCATGAGACACTTTGGCTGTGCAGTTTTGTGTTTATGCTGCTGTTTGGGATAGTGGTAGAACCCCAATTACTTTCACACTAGCTAACATAAACTTAGAAATAAGTGAGATTGGAATAAACAAGAAAAATAAGTCCAAAAACCAAGAGGCAAATCTGTTTGATATAAACCTCTTAATACCTTGCAGGTCCTTCAGAGTCATATTTTCCTCCTTAGCAGTTTGTGGATCCCTTATTTAAAACACAATATACTTCTTGTGTTGATTTTGTTGGAAAAGAAGTTCTGGTCTTTTCCTCTGGAAATACTCTCCTCCCAAATGCTGCAGTTCTGTGTTAAAGCAACCTGTTCAATCCCATTAACTCAAGTCAGCAGCTGATCACATTAATCCAGCTGTTTCACACACACAGAACAAATAAGCCAAAACAGTTTATCTTGGTTTTCTTACTATTTTTGACAGTAAAACGTGCATGGATTATTAATAAATTATGTGTTCCTTTTTCAGTGAAGGGGCAAAACAGCAAATCTCTGACCTTAACATTTAACTTTGGATGCAGAAAGTGTGCTAAAAGCTTATTTAAATGATACAACTGCTGAAGAAGTGTAATTAACTTCTTAATTTCAAAACAAAACCTTACTGATTTTTTCACAACTAAGCTTTTGAGTTGCTTTCACAACTAACCCATTTTTGAGCATTAACCCATTGGAGAGCTGCTTCTTGCTTTCTAATGAAGTTGAGAAACCATCAGACTTGCCACAAATGTAAATAAGCACCAGGAATTTATGTAAACTGGAAGGACCCATCATCCAGTTTCATTTCCTGAACAAACAGGCTGCATGAGATATAGTTTTAGGGATGGCAGCCATTCTCCACTCCATGGGACCACCTGAACACATTTTGATGAGAAAATGCCAGTTCACTGGAACTGATTAATTCCACACTTTCTTGTTTCCTGCTCATCGTGTTCACCATTGGCGGTTCCCACCCAGACTTCCGCTGGGAACAGAGTCACAGCCTGGGCTTATGTCGCATCTGAAGGCCCGCATTGGGCCACCGCATTGGGTGTCACAGCACCCAGCTTCCCCCTGAGGACCTGCAGGGTCCCACAGGTGCAAGCTGATCATCAGCTCCAGAGCTGCATGGTGATGTGCCCTGCCTATCCCTGGCAGATACAGATGTTTGAAAACCGCCTGCTTTCCTCCTGCATCCCTTGATGCACTGTTTCAACAGGCAGACACTTCTGATCGCTGGGCTCAGTGTGCCTCTGTACTTGATTATGGATCCTGCTGGAATCAAATATTTTCTGCCACTGTAGTCAGACGAGGATCAAGCTCCTTCGCTATTTTCTCTCCAGTATACAGAAGTTGTATAAGACTTCCTAAGGTTATATGACTGGATCTCAGTCTGAGCATGAAAAACAGGCATTTCAAGAACTATTTAAATAACTTTACTCTCAGGTACATTAGGGATTTGAAATATGAAAAATGCAGAAAAATTAAGACACTACTTCTTTTTAAGACTCTTGTCTGCAGCTTAAATCAGTGTATATTATATATACCTAGGAAGAGAGCACAGCTATTATAGGGTGCAATTTATATAACTGGATATCTATTATTTTACGATCTATTTTATGAGTACGTATAAATGAGTACTCAATAAAATTGCAACCAGAAAGAAAGTTCTAAAAATTATTTGCCTAAGGGGCAACACCAAAAAATTAGGAACCAACAAACTTCAAACACTGAAGAAGCTATTTACATTAGATTGACTAACCTAAAGCACAAAACTGGTCTAAGGTCAAAACAGAAATAGTTTAGCAATAACTTGAAATGTAACGGGTTTTGGCATCAGAAGGAGTATCTTAGAATAGTAGGTGATTCAGGACAAGGATGTTCCTTCCATGTGGAAAGCAGCTTCCCAGAATATTGTTGTGTTTCTTTTAAATAAGTGTAACATTCGTGGACTCGGGAGCGCTTGTGTCCCCCTGTCCAGTGCAAAGCACAGCTAAATGAAGTGAGAGATTTTGCAGCAAACAGCTGTCCAGTGCGAGGAATGCAGCAACAAGGGAATATGCCTGAACAGCAAGCAGATGGTGGGAAGGGGTAAAAGAGCAATAGCATCAGATTTTTCAGAAATTTAAGTTCGGAGCAGAGGCCTGTCTACCAAAACTTGGTGATGGTTCTCAGTAGTGCCAGCCAAATGTAGCATTACTGGAGGATTAACGACGAAGCTTTCCGATTCCCTCAGACACACAAAAGAATAGGTTGGTTTCCCGAAGGTCTTCTCTACTGCATGACACCAAAAAAGTCACTTCATCTTCCTCTTTCGCTTGCCCAGAAAGATTTTGGAGGTACCCCGCGGCAGAGGTGCCACTATTTGTACGAGCTCTGCTGCGGTCCCCGGGGTCCCTTCAGCGGGAAGCCCCGCACTAACGCCTTCCCAGCCCCCGGGAAAGACACAGCAGCCCGGGACAGGCGGTGGCCGCATCCCCTGGCGCTCGGCTTTTGACAGGTGGAGTGGCTGTGGCTCCTACATCCCCCCGCCCGGCCGGGCGCCGCGGCGGGAGGCTGCGCTGGCGGGCCCTGACCTCTGCTGGTCGCGAAGGGCCCGTACTGCGGCTCCGGGGGGAAAGGGAGGGAAAAGGAAAGCGTGTGTTAACCCCGCTGCAGTTCTGGCTGAATTCTGGTGGCTTGCCTGATCTCTTCCTGCTTCCCCAGAGGAACATCGTGATGGGCACCGAAACGGCAGTGTGGTGCTTCCATGGGCATCCAGCACCTCCTCTGCTTGCTCTTCCATGGATACATTATTTCAGGTGCACAACTTGGCAGGACTCATCCTGCAAGAGGTATTACTTTTCTGTTACAGAAGGGTTTGTCAGACTTCAAATGCTGGGCTGTAATTTTCCATGCTACGGACCTTACCTCACCCTGGACCATTTTCACTCCTGGAAGTTGCATTCTGAGGAAAACTATTTTGAGTATATTGAAAAATAATTGTGAATAATTGTGTTGCAACTGAGATGTCCTCTGGACAGTTTTAAACTCTGGAAACTCTGGAAAGGTCGAAAGAGCATCGCCTGAATTTTTCCTGAGGTAGGGCAACAGTGCTTTGCATGAAGCCTCTGACTTGTTGGCACAGCTATAGACCTTTCCAGTCTGAAGTTTTACACATGCTTGGTGGCTTCTCACATGTCTCTGCACTTTTTCTACCAAAGATTTTGCCCATTACCATACATGGTCTGGCGTGAAACTCAACCAGCTTTTCCTTGTGGTCTTAACCCTGGCTTCCCTGAGTAATACCAGGTCTCTAAGTCCCATCTTGGGAGCTGGGTGACAAAATTAAGGGCTGGATACAGAAACTGCCTAGATGAAGGAAGAATTTTGAAGACACTGGGAAGGAACAGCACGTGTTCGTGTCCCCTGATTTCCAGGGCCAGAGCCAGAATGGGAACTCCCCATACTCCCCCAGCTCGTAGCCAGTCCTGGGCAAGGCATAGCTGGTGAGTGCTTCTCCTCCAGAACCTGTTACGCTGGCAGCCAGGCATGAAAAATTGTGTCTGGAGATTTGGGCTGGCCTAGCTACGGTGAAAATGTTCTATACACCAAAAATATTCCCAGCATTGAGGCAGGGAGTGAAAACCACTACTGATAACCAGTACTGCTGACCAGTGCTGCAGCAGCTCCTGTGGCAGACGTCAAGGCTGTGAGACTTAATGTTACCTGCTCTGGCAGTATGTGACGGTAATGCCCTACTGGATGATAGTATTTCTATATATTTTTTTTTTTCGGTTTGTTTTCCCAGAACCCTGTGAACTTTTACACATAGAGTTATATTAGAAAAGCAGGTTAAATACCAAAAAACTGATATGCTCAAACAGCCTATGGGACCTTAATTCCTCTTCTTCCCAAACTCTACCTTGACACCGGATAGAGCCATCAGTTACTGACTACACACAATTTCCCTACAGTACACCTGCCTGGTCAGACTCAGCTCTGGGGTCACTTTGGAAAAGCAGATTTTTCCTTTTCTCTGCCATAGATTCAAATTGCTTTAGCTTAACATCTTCCAGATGGTCTGATTTTCAGTGCCTGGCTTGAGACTTTCAGGCCCGACTGGAATAAATGCTGAGACAGCTGTATTGACATCGCTGCTGCTTTTGGCACCGTGCAAAGATGAACATGGCGAGAAAGCATATTCTTAGTGCCTCAAAACTGGGACTCCACAGTAGCGGTCAATCTTCATTCCAGCTTGTAAGTGTTACCTGCAACCTTCGTCATTTTTCAACACTTGGAAAAGACACTTCATTTCTGCAAGTCAAGAAGGGTTATGGAGCTTGTAAAATGACAATGCCTCCATACTTTATTTACAAATGGAGATCCAGCAAAGACATGAACTTGGCTTTTAGTTCTGCTGCAATACATTATGGATCAGAGATTAATGAAAAATAATCTGATCTCTGATAAGATTTCAGTTGGGATAAACAAAGGAAAGCACAGTTTGTCCTGATCTCCTTTAGCATAAAAGAATCCATATGTAGCTAAACAGTCCTTTTATGTGGTATACACAATGAAGAGCCCAAAATATACATGAGGTATGTATTCAGTTCATATTTAAGAAAAGTGTAGTGTAATGAGAATTGCCCATACGTAGAGATCAAAGTTAACACATTGAACAAAGGCATAAAGGAAATGATCCCTATCTTGTGTTCAGCCAAGCCACTAGATTAAACTGTGCTATTATGTCAGTAGTGCTTGATTTGAAAGACTTCATTATTAAGAAGTTAATGCTCAACAGCAGTAGATTGTGCAACACATTCTGCTACTTTCCAAAGACTACATTCTATAAAGCTTCTGTAAGTTACTTGTGTTCCTACATTATCCTTTAGGGACATAAACAAAGCCAACAAATCTAAACCAGAACAAAACCAAGCTCATAAGAAGAAATTATTTCTACATTAAAATAAACATCTTCCTGTACAGCAGTGTTGTGCAATGTCCATGCATCTGTATACATTGCAGTGTGCCATGCATGCTCGAGTCAAGAAAGGTATACGCTAAAACATTTTAAAGGATTACCTGATTGTATATCCCCAAAACTGAAAATCTAGCTGACTTTTATTTCTGGAAAGGCTCCTAGACTTAGAAGGATGGATATGGTTTCATTGTGTAAAAACCATAAACCAATATCCTGAGGAATTAGTGCTTGCCTTGAGCCTAAACAAAACTCTATATTCAAGAACTTCTGTGTCAGTGGAAGCCCAGTTGCCATGTTTGCACATACAAATAGGCACACTGTTCACCACACACCTGCACTTCTCAAAAATTTAATTAGCAAATGTTCACACAAAGTCATAACCTGTTCAATGTCATCATGAGTAAGTTTAACATGTCCTGCATGAATCTCTGCCTGTCATGTTGAAAATGTAGCCAACAGTATCTGTCAAATATGGTGCTTAAATTCTAAATAAGGAAGCAGAATTGAGCTATTGGCATTATTTAGATCATAAGAGGCATTGAATGTAGGGAGAAATCTTTATAATATTTTACTGCATATGGGTAACGCTTACAGTCAGTTGAGGGCTGTGTGTGACATGATTCCCAGGAATGAAATACCCCTGAGAGGAGGTTACAATTAGTCATCAACTTTTGTGTTACCACCCAGCAAGATTCTTATTTTTTCATGCTGAGAGACTTAAGGGAGGAAAAACAGAGCTTGAAAAGACTATTTCCAGACATACTTGCTTAATTTGGCTTTGAGTTTGCTCATGTTTCAAAAATTATACCGAACATCTGGCTTCTTTGTTAGTGAAAGAGAGCATGTTTTATTCCCTTGACTTTTTGGTAAGAAAAAATGAATGTATTGTAGTCCACCATACAATAAGAATCCACTGTAACAGTAACAGTTTGCATGACCTGAACATGACATCATGATACTCATGATATGCTTGTGTGTGCACTTGTGTGCAATGCTCACAATATGCAATTATTTTCCCAGAGAATTTAAAACCACATACAGGAAACCCACCTCCATGGGCAGCGAGGGCTGCAGCACCTGCTGAGAACCACAGCAGCCAGCTCAAACCAGCCAGGAACTTACAGGTAGGAAGAGTGATTTACCCAGATGAGAAATAGTTCTTCTCTTTAGTGATGTTCCAAAGAGATCAGAGGTGATCAAGACTTTGCTTCCTGAGATACCAGCCTCTGCTCTCTGCCTATTCAAACAGCCATCCTCGGGTCTGGCTCCCTTCATATTCCTCCCCATGGCATATATAGCCATTTGTTATGGAGAAGGGACAAGTCTGAAGCCCTGTGGAGACTTTAAACCAGTTCATCTGGCCAGCAAACAGTCCACCTCCTGTTGGAAAAGAGATCCAAGGCTTCTCTGTGCTGTCTCTATATGCTTGGGAGATGTCTCTATCATCTCCATCCTCTTCAGTCATGGCCACTTTTAGAAAGAAGGAGAATGAAAGGTAGCTACCTCTTGTGACATCCAGCTGGAGCAGTGGGCCCTGGTAAGTGATGGCAGACAACAAGAAATAGAGCAAAGGCAGGAGTGTTTGTTTCATGTTACCAGCTCCAGTGTCAGATCAGGGAGCTGCCGCATCTCCCTTCCAGATTAAGGCAGAGAACAGATTCTCCAGACCACAGACTCTAAATCATCAGCATTATTGCAGTGAGGAATGCAAACCGTGATACAAGGGCCTCCCGTGCATCAGACAGTCAATCTGCAGATAAGGGTCTGGGGACTGGTCTTTAAGGAGTTTTATTAAATACACCTTAAAATGCAGTAGCAGGGGACATTAAACATCTGCTGCTTACTCACAATGGCGGGCACTGGATTTCATCAAACAACCCTCTCATTACTTTCTCACAGAATCTAAGTGAATTATAATAGCAGGTAAGGTAGCTCGTCTGAAATAGAGACTAAAATTGTTCGTGGACCAACGCTTCAGAAATGTATCTGTTTTATGATCAGTAAAACCTATATGAAAAGACTTTAAAAAGGGCTGTTTTGATATTATGCCACATGCATAAAAGCAGTACTCTGGCAGATTCACAGAATAACAGAAAACAGCCCTTGAGGAGCAGAGATGCTGGGGCTGCCACTCCTCCATTGCTGGTAATGAATAGGAGATCTTCAGTGATTACGCTCATTGGACAGGATCATTTACTGCAGAGGAGAACAAGAATACTACACTCCTGTCAAAACACTGCCGGTTTCTGCTGACTTCCCCCCTCTGACAGGAGCTGAGGCTTGGTCCCACAGCCCTCACAGTCTCCGTGAGCTGGAGCATTCCCCTCCCGCAGGCAGGACCCCGCGCAAACCGTGCAGCCAAGCATAGCTCAGGGGTGCGGGGACTGCGGAGGCATCTTCTGACAGTCACTCTTCCCCGCTGCCGAGGACCTGCTGGCAGCAGGTCTCAAGGCTGTGCTTGCAGCACCTGCCCTGCTGGGGCGTGGGCCAGGATGCCAGGGATGAGAGAGGAGAAGAGGGGAGGGCAAAATTGCAGAGTGGGGCTGGCACCACCTGCAAAAGACTGCAAGCTGTCAGGCTGTAGTTGCAATGGCCTCGGCTCTTCCACACAGCTCCTGCTGGGTTTTAATTATTTTTTTTTTAACCTTTTAAATCCTTGATTTCAGACTCTATGGTCTTCTCCATGCATTTTAGGTTTCATATACATGCATGGGCACATGCAAGCACATGTATGACCAGCCACGCTGCTTCTGCATGTGTCATTCATGAGAAACACTCAGGTGATCTAACATATCTCCAGCCCAGTGCAAGGACGGTGAAGCCTGCAGATAGCTGTGGGAGGGAGGGAGTTTCCTCTGCCAGAATGCCAGTTCCCCAAGCAAAGCAGCTCTCTCTGAAGCAGGCTGACTTTCCAAGCGCACACTGACTGAAAGAGCCCACTGATACAGAGGCTACGCTGTCACCCTGTGCCAAATGTGTCAGCAAGGCTCAGGGGCAAACTGGGCTGTGTGAATGGCAGCCCTTCCTCACAGCTCCTGGCACTTGTGCCAGGCTCCCGTCACCCCCACCCACAGCTGCCCGGCGTGGGCCACGTCCCGGGAAGGGCCGTCATGGAGGGAATGTGCCCTGCACAGCCAAGGGCTGCTGCTGGATTTCAGAAGCCCACGGAGGAGCTGTTTACAATTGGTTTTCCCCACCGTAAGTTGACCTGGGTGGATCTCGGAGGATCTGAGCAGCTTCCTCCAGCAATCCCCGCTCACAAAAAGCCTCCATCAAGCCATGTAATGCAGCAAACTGGTATTGGCGGCATGCTAGTATGCTCCCATGAAGGAATTAGCACGATGAGAAAATGTTTTCAGCAACAAACTGCAGCAACGTCTGGGGTAGCAAGGCATACATCTGCTGCTACCCATGTAAAGCTCTTCTGATGCTCACAGGCAATTCTCTGCCTCCTCCTCTTTTTCCATGCAAAACTCAGTCATCGGAGACAGAGATGGGGTGCATTCAATATAGGCATAAACAAATATATTTGCTTTGATCTTTAAACTCTGGCTATTTGAATAGTTCTGAAAGTAAAGACTTACTAACTCCTTACTGGGTTTAGGATGTAGTAAAATTTTCAAAAGGCACATGCTTTTCTGGGGTAAACTGGTGTAAAGGAAGTTACACGAGAATATAGCCATCGAGGTTCAGTCCTAAATCTTCCTCTCCTGTTTTTTGCCAAGAAGTCCAATGAAATCTTGAATGCAGATAAGAATGACTGTGAGACCAGACAAGACACAGCACCTTTGGTTTTGCAGTCTTGCCAAAACTCTGGCTGAGTTGTCAGATTTCAGTCAAAGAGTGAGTTCTGAGTTATTCACAACCGCAACTTGGAGGCTCAATCTATTTTTAAATGGTTGTATTTCCAACTTCATTCTGCTTTTAAATCAAAGAGGAGACTTAACCTATTTCCAGACATTTCTCTGATTAGTTTCTCAGCAACAATATCTAACTGTATTAACACAGCTGTCAGAAGGGGCTTGCTTAATAAAATGTAGCCTTTGTTAGAGGAGAAGAAAAGAAAATTTTATTAGTTTGTTGATCCAGGCATTCTACAGCTTGAATCTCCTTCTCTGGTTTATGTTGTTGCTCACATCCAACTCTTGTCACTGTACCATTTGTCTAGTTTAATTTCTCTAATATGAGTATCTGAAGTGATTATAGTGAGATATTGAACTGGAAGCATATATAAAGATCTTATTAAACAGTGTTCCTGCTTTATCTAAAACAGATGTAGGACTGTAAAACAAAAAAAGCGTTTATTAAGCCTCCAAACTGTCTTCATCCATCTGGGTAATTTGGCAGGTTGCATGAAGACCTTTTTGTATTTATAAATGGAGTCATGCCCAAAATATAACGTGGTATCCAAACAGCCTCTAATTTAGGAAGGGTTAAAATCCTGGGTCTTGATATCCATCTTGCAGCTAAAGCCTGTCATTATTATCAGAGGTTTTACTGCATGTTTTCTCTGGTTCTTGTTGGTTTTGGTTTTTTTTTTTACTAGCCAGCCTCCAGTTAACCCTGACTCTTTCATTCATGTCATTGGCATATTGCATGTGTTGTACCAGATAAATGCAGGCATCCTCATCAGGCTATGAAATACACATTCTCAAAGGCCCTTAAGGCTATTCCATCAGCCTTTACTTCCTCAGCACAAGATTGCCCCTACGTTATTTTTTTGCTCATAAACCACAATATACTGGTCATTATACCTTATTGACTTCGGCAATTATCTTGTAAATCCAGAGCAAGGCAACAAATGACCCTATGTTGTCTCCTGCTTGGGTGTCCAATACCTCCAGAATACCACGAGGTTGTCCCTGAAATCACCATCTGCAAGACAAAGCCCCTCGGGGTGAACCCCACACCAGTGGGTGCTCTGACTGCGGGTCTGTTACCTCTGGCAAGTCCCAAAGCCGCAGCCCTACACAGAAAACTTACACATAAATGATACCAAGACTACACCCAAAGCCTACAGGGTTCAGCAGGTCTGCAGGTTCTTGGCTTTTTGCACTGTACAGCGTAGGGACCCGACTGCTGCGGCCGGGCAGCCCCGCCGCCCCGATCCTAGCTGGCACCCGCCACACCGGCTCTGCTCATGCTGTCATGAAAGAGCTATGATGCTTTTATTCAGATGTCTCAAAACGGGGACTTAAGAGCCTGGTGCAGGGCCAAACGTAAGAGCTTTTACAGGCTTTCAGAATCTATAAAATTAAAAGGGATGTTACAGGGTTCAGGCAAGATTTCCTGTAGCTGCAGCTGAAATATTTTTTTTTTCCCACTTGCTGAGTGATTTGTAGAAATTGAGCCCTTAACTTCAGGATCTGGTCAGAGCACCATGTTCAGCGACTGTGAGCTGCCTGCAGTGGAGCCCTTTCCCACAGTACATGCAAGGTATCTTCTTGTTCACTGTGAAACACAGCCGCCTCTGCCCCCAGCGTGCTTGCAGGAGGGTGAGGCACGTGTGTCCTTCCTGTCCAGAAGCAGAGACTTGCAATCCTGTGGGAATTTACTTGTGTGCCAAAGCCTGAAAGATTTTTTTCTTTAAAAAGTACTGTTTATAAAATACTGTGTGAGGCAGCCACTAGCACAACTGCAGCATGTGCAGTGTGGCGCTTCCCATTCCTGGTGCGGTAGCATGGACATCCCCAGCTCCCTTAAGCTAGGTAGCATCGAAAGGAATGTAAACAGCATCACTCTCTTTCTAACTTGATTTCAGGGCATGAGAATGATTTGGAGACTTAGTCTCTGTTAATTTCTTCATTGCTTAGGCATCTTTTAATTATAAAGCAGAGGCTCCACAGTTGTCTCCATATTCCTCAACAAGAGCAGAGGAGGTGGGTGCCTGTGTGTGGCCCGGGGACGAGTACTGCGTGGGAAGGGCTTGAACAGCAAAACCTCACGCTTATCAGAACACCCTGGTTTTCATCTTTAGATCCCCAACCAAAGCCACTTGAGTTTCACCATAGTCGCAGAGCAGAGCATCACACCATGTCATTTAAATGCTGTTTATCTCTCTCCCATAGAAAAAAAGGTGCAGCAAAGTTCCCTTAACAACTGACGTTTAACAGCTGGCAGCAGGCAGGCAGCGCCACTTACAGTGGTGGCTGGAAGTGCCCCTGCTTAACACAAAACAGCACAGGCAATCCTTACCTCAAGGAATCGCTGCTATTAATGACCCTATTCATTAAATTGGTAAAGATGCTCAGTCAACAGTCCCTGCCGGTGGGAATGGTATTGGCTCGGGCACTTCTCCTTGAGATGGATGTAACCCGTGAGCTTCCTCTAGCATCCCAGAAAAAGCAGAAAACTACTCTAGTTCAGTAAAAAATGAGGGTTCTACCACTGCCATGCTTGGGAAATATTCTGTGCTTTACAGTAACTATTTTCTTAAGCAGTATCAGGAAATGTCTGAGAATCTCAGATCTGTGAGTTACTTCTTCTCCAAACCATGTCCAAATCAAACTGAACATCAGTTATGGTTACACAGACACTTTAACAGTATATTTCCCTGATAAAGCTAGTCTGATGAGAAACTGTTCAGTTCCACAAAGACAAGTCATTAACGTTTTCTGGAAGGTTTTTCTAATTAATGTTTGGCTTACATTATTTCTTTGTGGCTATACGTGCGTGCTAGAAAATCAGGGGCATTTAAATAAATACACGGAATTACATTCTTTAAATCTGATTTTAATGTTTCAGGGTGAAAATAAAGACTTTCTTGTACCCCAGGACACAGTAGTTTAGTCCTTGCATGACTGAGGCTTTCAATGACATCTCCATGGCCAGGTCTTCAGGCCTGTTCATTTCCTTCTTCCTCAGCTCTGCTGTTAGTCATGCTTCCTTCTACAAAAAGTGACCAGTCTCCGTTACTTTTCTCCCTGCCTTTTCATTTCTACTCTCCATCCATTATTACAGCTGTCTTTGCTGGGATTCTGCATTGCTTTTTTGAGACTTCTGACCCTTCATCAAGGTGTTCTGCATTTTTTCTTGGATGACGTAATCTACCCATAGCTCCAACTTTTCTCTTAGTCCTAGTTCCCAAAATTGTCTTGCTGCTTCTGATCTTTCTCCCTCCATCCTGTTCGATCTTTATTTTTATTTTTTTCCTGACTTCCTCTAGGACATGCTCTGCTGGCATGTTAACCTGAACATGGCTAAATCATAATTCCCGACAGACACAAGCCGACAGAGCTGTAAGAGGTGGCTAGATATCTTCCTGATTAATGCAAACAGATGTTTACCTATCAGCTTCTTAACACTTTCCAGTACTTTGCCCACACCCTTAGACAGCCTCCTCTAATATCTGACAATGATAACACTTAACAAAGTTTTCCAATTACACCATACTCTTTCCCGCTGCAATGCAATGTGATTTCTTCCTGCCGCTCTCCCAGCTGCCATGGGATTCAAGCAATCATCACACTTCTACCTAGCGCATGGGAAGGCTGTTACTAAGAGCATCCTCTCTTCCTGCCTAGTCTTCTCTTTGGTTTGAACAAAGTAAACCCAACTCTGCTCCTAGCAAGTCATGTTTTCCAGACCTGCTGTCATTTTGTTCCTTTCTCTGGTCTCCTGCAAATGTATTTTCAGCTAAAAACACAAGGCATAAACCTCAAACTTCCTAAGAGGCTTCTCAGGACTGAGCAGAGTTGTATTACCTAGCCTTACATATGTCTCTCCTGGTTTCGTTTCTCTCAGCTTCCCACTTTTCCCATTTTGCAACTTTCCCATCAGTACTAACCATGCTACTACTGTAACTTATCACCTTGGCACACAGGGTTTTCTGATAAATTCAAAGCTACAAGAGTACACAAGATGTCTTCTTATACCTTTGTTGAGAGGATGAGAAAATATACACTATTCTCATTCTGCAGACCTTCCCTGTGAAAAGAGTGAGGCTTTCCAAGGTTACCCCAATGCCATGGTTATGTTTGCAGCCTAAAAATCTGATTTACAAACTCATTGACCATCTCAATTCTCATTACTGTAAGTGCAAAACAAAACAAGCCCCACTGGACACAATTTTCCCCTCCCTTCAGCATTATTCTTAAATTGAGGTTGCCTGAAGAGAAGTATTAAATCACTGCCCGTAACAGATTTCCCTCCTATACAGCTAGCACTTCCAAACTCCAGTGCTTCTCCTTGAATCTTGCCTTTCTTCTATCATCATTTAAACAACTGACAGTTCTAATTATTGTACTCATAGGCAAGGACATAATTAACCTAATCAGCCTGCCATGGAGCTGACAGGTATGCTTTTCTGTCAGAGTTAGATCAAAACATGTAATCTGCAATGAATAGGAGCTCTTTTTCAGCTGATCTGGCAGAGGTTCAGTGCATCTATGCCTCTCCTCAGGCTGCTGAGTCGTGTGACCTTGCAGTTCACAATGAAGACTGATGATTATAAAGTGCATGTCAAAAAGCTAGTCTTCTCTGACCCAGTTTCCAGACACAACATGATGGATAAATGCCAGTAAAAGCAGCAGCCTGCGTTATCAAACAGGAACAGGGACAAAGCAGAGGCGAGCATTGCTTCAGTACTGCCCAGAAATTATGACTGTCAGCACGGAGCCACACAGAGAGCTTTGTTTTTCAGGGTCTGATTAGGAGGCACAAGGTGGGACCACACAAAGATGCCATCCTAAGCACTCCTGGGTATCCATGCCTGTACTAACTTAGCCCCCTGATTGCTTTCTGGCCACCCCTGAAAGAAACAACACCACAAGTCCTTCTGCAAGCCATGGCTGATGTACATTGTTAGGAACAGGCTACTCCATACCTGATGGACTCCCCTGCTGCTCTGCTATCAGAAGGTCAGAGAGGGAGATAATGACTGGAGAAGACTGTGACAAACAGTTTGCATCTGTTCCTCTCCCCAGCCCTCTCTGAAGTCAGAGATGCTGCATGCCAGAGTGGGAAGCCTAGAGTATTCTTATTAACTTGCTGGCGCATCCTGGACTAAAAATAATACAACACATTAGACACCCTGTCAAAGCCTTGTGAATAACACTGCTGATCTAAAATTAACACCAGCTAGGCAGTTACCTATAAATCAAAATATATACAAAAGCATTTATATAAATAGAAGCTCTAATGCTTGCTATTTTTTTCAGTTACTTGATTTCTGTGTGTTTTTCATTTCCTTATTTCTAAAGGAGTTTTAAGACAGCAGAAAAGCTAGAAGCTTTTCCGTCACATTTTCTGTACCTAAGAACAGTTTAGCTGTTTCTGACAAACCCATAAATAGAAAATCATATGGTTTGCATAATTTCTCATTTTCAAAGGGGGATAGCTGAAATCCTAGCTTGCAGGTCAGTATTAATGACTTACACTAAAAGACTAACTCAGTGAACACGCAACAGTGAAGTCTGATCCTGCGTGTCTTGTTCTCCGCTGGCTGCTGTGGTCTTCCCATGTCATCTTTGGTAGCTTCAGCCCAGAAAAGGTCTCTTTTAGCTCAGCTAGGAGGTAAATACCTCTTGCTATTCAACTTCTGGGATTTTTCTTTTCCTGAATGGCAAGGTGCTAGGAAAGCTGATTTGCTTTCAGACCCAGCTTGTTCTCTTTTTTGCCAGCATCGATTGCTTTGCCATGTTTAAATCATACAGCATTAGCAAGTGGCAAACCAGACTTCTCCATGTAGGCTTTGTATGCAGTGAAGGCACAAAGTCATAAAGCCAGAGTTAAAGCATGGGTTCACTCTGGCTCTGCACCGTACCTGACTGCTTCCAAAGACATTCCTCTTTATCCCTGAAGAGACGAACCAATGTAAAGCCATCAAAAGGTCAAGACTGATAGTAGTATAACTTACATGCTTATAAATAAATACATGACTTTTCTGTGAGTGCAAGCACGTTTTTAACAGGGGCAACTCCATGAGTAGGGAAGATTTTCTGGGGTACTCCTTGCTCCTTGAGGAATGAGCCTCTCCCCCAGCATTTACCAGTGTCTGCTCCCCTTGTGAGGATCTAGCCATCTCCCTCCTCACATCTCAATTTCCTCTCACGAATGTCACCAAGGCAATTGCTCTCCTCAGCCAGAATTTTTTCCCACTTGCTCAGAGTTTTGGCTTCACTGGCACTCTAAGACCTTAACTGTGCAAGGGCTGGAGCAGCTGCAGCACTGTTGGCAGACCACCTCAGACACCCTCTTTCTCCATTTCCTCCCAGCCCCTCAGCATACTCACTTCCTTCGACAGTTTCCTATCCTAGGAAATACCCCCTTGGTGAAAAATCAACCAGCACAGAGAAAGGTGTTTCCCCATTAGCAGCTTCCTGCCTCCCACCAGGGAAGCCAGCTGCCAGCAGCAGTGACAAATTTGTAACAGAAAAAAAATCAAAGAGAAACTGTAAAATAAGTTGGAAAGTCAAAGACTGGGAGAACATTACAAAGAGCTGGTGTTTGTCTTTAAATGAAGTCTGTCTGTCCTTGGGCCACTGTAAGGAGGAAAGTACTTAAAATAAACCTGCACAGATGTTACTGATTAATGAGATTGGATCCTCCTCCATCACCTCTCAGACATCCCACTGCAAGAATCAGCTAACCAGTTGTTAGTCCTGGAGTTCAACCTCTACAGGTGATCAATAGGCATCTGTTTCCAAGGACTGGGCTTCCCTCTTCCAGTGTCATACCAAAAGGAGTGTAAGCAGAATGACACACCAACACTGTTCAGATGATAATGACTTCTTCACCCACCCCTGTGTGAATTTATTTAAACCTAGACTTACTACAAACCACCTCAGTCCTGTTCCTTTCAAAATATTAAAGGAAACCTGGAATTTACATCTGCATAGATGATACCCACATCTGTTACCTTGTAAACCAAATTTCATTGCCAAAAGGAAAACAAATATATCCTTAAAAGCCAGTTCTGACTACTAAGCACCCAGATTATGGCTCACAAACTGCACAGGACCCAACCCCAGAGGCCTGAGGGCTAGAGAGAGAAAATATGCAGAAGAGTGGACAGCTAGAAATGAATGTCCCAGTCCAAATGGTCCCTTAGGAATATGGACAAAGGCAAAGCACTGGCATTTATAATAAGGAATCTGAAATCTTAACCTAGTGCTTCAGATTGCACCCTGAGGTCAGCTAAACCAGGCAGAACATCAGCACTCTGGGAAGATTCTGAAAACTTTTATGAAGGACCCAATAATGTGTAGTTGTGACATGCTGGACATCAGTGTCAGATCCCTGTTGTTGTTACGCAACTGAAAATACAGCAAGCAAGATGTTTGTGATGACACAGTTTGATTTTAGTATTTCAAAACCCAGACATTTTGTATATATTTCTGAAGCTATACTGCTGAAGAGAGCTGATTTATGCATGCCTTCATATTCACAAGTGATGGTGGAGTGCTGGCCAAAAGGAAATCCGAAGGAGTCTGAAGTAAGTGGAGGCCTGGTATTTAGTATTACAGTCAAACCAAATGTGAGACCACTGCAGGCTGAGCAAGGGCTTGGCTTTGCAAGCAGAGTTGAAACAAGAAGTTGAAGCAACAAACTGAACTGTCTATGCCTAGATACTGTCCATGCCATTTTTATAAGATGCACATTGAAGGGCAGCTAAAGGGACAGCAAACTCCAAGGAGTCATGGGATCCCCCATAGCCATTGGACCCTGATTGGCTTTAATGTGTAGGAAATAGGAATTAAAATCAGAAGGTGAGCCTCTTGAAGCAATATAGAGTCCTAGGAGGCTCTTAAATTTATTCTGATTTTATCTAGGAACATGAGAATGGATTCTAACTTTAATCTTAAGCACACTTGCTCAAACTTTGTGGCTATTAAGCACTTCACAGTTTAACTGCTGCTTACTTGTGCTCATAGCCCCAGTAAGGTATCAGCTGCAATGTAGTTACACAGATAGACACATCTGAGAAAGAACTGAGTCTTACTCATCCTAACTGTTAAAAGCCTCTTAAAGCATTGTATGTAAGATACATAATAAGCTATTACTGACAAATGCCTAAATTGGTAGACTAGATTGGTAAGGTTTCTGACAAAGAGGCTGTTCCTGTGTCCTGTGTGCCTGTTTGCACTACATCCAGGGCAAAGAACGCGACATCCTGACGGGTTCAGCAGTGTGAATCCCAAAACCGGTTCTCTGAACAATAACTTTCCATCAGCCTGGTGACAGGATGCTTCTAATCATAGACATTGCAGAGCTGCTCTTTTGAGGACTCGTTCTACTCAAACTTTCTCACGCAGAGCAGGTAAAGCAGGAAAACAGCTTTCAGTGGAAAAGCAAGCAAAAAACAACAAGAAAAAAAACCCACCTCTGCGTACAGGTAGATGAAGAGTCTGGGAATCTTTTGATCCCTTGGACTCAGTGATCCTCCAGCAGAACAGAGAAGAGCTGATTGAGGAATAATAATGCCAAATAACTGTATTTCTGTAGGAGAAAGACTAAAATGGGGCTAGGAGTGAATGGGAAAATGTGATTGTCTGTGAAGCTGGCTGGGTGAAAACCTAGCATTGCCACAATCAAACTGGAGCTTTGCTTTTGGCTGCCGGGGAGCCAGGCTTTAACCACTGAGTTCAGTGAGGACATACACAATATAAACAGTGCTCACTCTGGGAGTTTAAAAATTTGCCATAAAGACATTTTGAAAATTCATCATTTGGATGAATCATAAAGAAGTCTAAGTATAAAGAAAGTATTACAAAGAAATTAAGAAACTTTATTTCCATCTGAGGTAAACAACTATAACAGGCATTACTGAGAGAAACATTAAGATTGTTACTGCTAAAGCTCAGATAGAGCTGCCAAATTGCCAGTAAGGTACACTTCACCTTTGACAAAACTTGCCCATGTGAGTTTCAAAAATACTGAAGTCTTGTATTTATCAATATTATAGTAATGCATATATTGTTATATACATCTATATGCATGTATACACGCAAAGTAAAGCTCATTGGTGAGATTATTTTTGTCTATGGACTAGAATACTTGTGTTTGAAATGTTATGCTGGTTTAGCAACCCTTGGGTTATAAACATTATATTGCTAGCCTGTACCTAACTGAGCTCTCACTCAAATCAAAATAGCTGGAAAATTTCTGACAAGGATAGGATTTTATTAAATAATCAACTCATGCAAATGCAGAGTTCCAACAACATGGTGTGATTCTTGTAGATGTTTTCCTTATTTCTCCTCAGCTGTACACCTGGGCCAAAGGGCACCACACACCTAGGAGTTCTGGCTTCCCAGCTGATGAGCTCTCAGCAGTTCCTAGGCTTTGTTACATCCTTAGGTCTCAGCTCAGCTGCCTTCAGCATAAGACAGTGGGGCCTCTGTGGCCTACAGCTCAGAAACTATATATGCTATAAACCAGGATCTTCCCTCTTTTCAGAGAGTACTTTTGAACTCTTGGTTTTTTTCAGAGATCAATCGGAACAAGATTAATTTTGCTAATATTGGTGTCTTCCAGAAGTTGGAAGTGCTTTTTCCACCCAGTCCTGATCACTTTTTCAAGCACGAAATATCTGTTTTTACAGAAGGAAGCTGAAAATTTTCATCATCTCAGCTGGCATTGTTCTCCAGTGTTAACCACGGGCCACTCTGTGCATTGCCAACCACAACTGGCAAGTGGGTTAGTTCAAACTCCAGACCTACTTCCCACTGTTTAATGTGCACATTCGTATCTTGTTAAAAAAAAATTTGAAGAAGGATCTCGTGAAGTATTTTAAATTAAGTGGGAATCAGCTAACACAAGGACCTAAACATCCAAGAGATGTACAAGCATGCAGAAACATAGAAACTCCCATTCACCTCTGGGGTCCATGACAGTCCAAAGGCTAGATGTGTGAAAAAGGCACTCGGGCATGGAAGAAACCCATGGGTACTCCCCTTTCCTGGAGCCTGTTGAGCTCTACATAAACACTGCCCCAGAAGAAACATATTGTCTTCCAAGGACAGCAGCTTTCTTTTGAATCATGCAAACCTGTCAAATTCATTGCAATTCTTTTATATATATGCACACACACACACACACACACACACATATATATATACACACACATCCTGTGCTGTGACAATAATAGCAATGAAGAAATATGATGCTCATGCAAATAATAGCACTACTTTCAAATGAAACAGAAAAAAAACTAGTGGAAAAAACCCAGAATTTTAAAAGATTTATTGATAAATAACTTCAGGTCTTCATTTACTGACAATCAGCCTTTTTCCTAAGCAAGCCAATATTGATCCATATGGCAAGGGAGAAAACATAAAATATTTACTCCTTCACAGAATAACAGTAAGCAAAATTTTTGCTAGGTAGCCAGAGATCTGAGCAGGATGCTGGGCGTACATGGGGAGTAGTCTATTAACAGAGCTGTTCTGCATATTTTGTGTAGGCTGCTCCTCGTGTTTTGAGCTTCTCCTGAAAGGCCAAGATTTTCCACCTGGAACAGAGGCGGGTGTTCATTCACCCAACAAAAATTAGTCTCTGGTGCAGGTTTAAGGCAACTGGCAGTGTAGGCCTTAACTCAATGAACCTGGAAGGGCCCACACCTCCCACACCACTGCCTTTCAAATGAGAAATTCCTCGGCACAAAAGCCTCAGCCCACGGGACTTCTCCAGACAAACAATCAGCCTGCAGTGCTTCACTGGGCATAAGGGTCTTGGCAAGGCGCCATTCACTATCATTAAAAGTGTTTATAAAAAAAATGTTCATTTTTGGCCAGCTTTTTTTCCAATGCCAGGCCTCCACCCCCACATCTTCAGTGGAATGTGTTAATAATTTGCTTTGTGGAGATGAAAGGCTCTTTGATAGGAGAAGCATAAACACATCTCACTGTGCTCAAAGGTCTTTGTCCCACAATAGAAGCATAGTTTCTGTACAGTGGCTTGAACGGAAAGAACAGACACATTTCTGAATCACTTTTCACTATTTTCTCTGCCTTCCCCCCCACCCCACCCCCGCCTCTATCTCTTCCTTTATTTCTTATAGTCTCTTGTCAATCCTTGTGTGGAATACAAACAGGCAACTCGTTCCAGACAAGAAATCCTCACTGATACTAGCAGCAGATGGATTAAAAATACCAGCCAGTCCCCACAGTCTGCAGTGTCAGAAGCCAAAAGTCACACAGAAACATGAGTCTGTCCCCGAGTACATGACTGAACATAACCTGGAGCTGTGTGTAGCACGGGAGGAGGGAAGAAACCAGGAGCTATTGTCTTCTGACACTCTCATCAACAGCAGGTTGCAGGGCCTACTGAATAACTACAACTGGGAGATTATTATTCATCAGGAGAAAAAAAATATGTTATAATTACCTCAAAATGCAGTATGCAGTAGCAAGCACTGCCTAACTGGTGTCTCCTGGCTATAGTGTGTCCCTTTCACTACCCAGTTTGAGCAATTGCATACATCTCCTCTATACCAACATCACCCCTTCAGAAGCCCAACCTAATAGCGCTAAACCACAGCATCAGTCTTCCGTTCCATTTTTATCAGATCCCAAAGGGATAAGGACATGACTGAGATGTGGCCCTTACTCCTTTCTTGGTTTAAATGTCAACACAAGTCTTAATCACCAACTGTCTCTTGAGGCGCTAGCACTTCAGGACATCTTTCAGGATGGGCATTGTGTAGGCTTGCTTCCTTTCCTTCTTGCCTTTCCTTTTGATACAAACGATGACTCTTTCCATGATACACTGTCTCACCTTTACCCGTGCTTTGTTTTCCTAAAGTATTCACTGTTGTCACTCTATGCCTCTATTTGCTTTTGACAGATTATTATTTTTTCTATTCATGAAGCCCTATCTAATCATTTTCAAATCATTTTACAGATGGTTCACCTAATGCTTCTTAAGCATCATCATTCAGTCATTAGGATAACATACTCAGATACGATGAAGTGACTTGAGAGACTATACTGTTTTTAAAGGCATTTAGTCACTGCTCCATGCAGTGTTAAGCTCTACGTTGTAGACTATGACTATATGTTTGGGAATGGACAACAGCCCATCAGCTCCATTTGCAATCTGCAGTGAAGCAGCATCAGTCTAGACACGCACAGCAACCTGCTCTCTTCTGGGAGAGACGATGCTTCTGGTGCTCAGGGCTCAGCCAATGCTTTTCAGGTGTATGTCCTGCTTTCACAAGGATTTTAAGTCCTTACTGAACTCTACCCAGAGTGTCACTACTGAAAAGAGGGACCGAAGTTTCTTAGCAAAAATGTAAGAGTTTAAGAAAAATGTAAGCATTGTAACTTAAATGTAAGTTTGCCTCAGTGCAAGCAAAGCCCATAGTCTCTGAGCTTACCTGGCGTGACTTGAGTGGATAGTTTTAAGTCAAGTCTCCGACAGTAGAGTTTGTACTGTGGGTAGAGGGGGGATTTAGCAGCTTTGAGGTACAGCAGCTCAGCAAGTGCTAATCTGGTCACTCTGTGCTGCTAATCTTGCTCTTTTCTATAATCATTGTTTCCAGCCCTGGTGTTCCAGCAAACACAATCACATCTTGTCATCTGCAACATTTCCTCTTACGTAATACTCTCTGATAACATTAACGTCAAGCCTGAGTTTCGGCGGTGGTCCCAGTCCTGCCCTAGGAAGGGAGGATGGCTGACGTTGCAAGAGGCACTTGGACTGACAGGAATGAAGGTTAGTGAGGACCCCTCCTGATGGTTTCACATTTTTAAGCTAAATGGTGTGGGATAAAAAAGCACATCTTGAAAATACTGCTGAGTGACCATGGACAGTATGTATTTTTGCTCATCCTAATGCGTGAGAGCTCTGGATCCACATTCAGTGTAAGGTGTCCCTTAATACCACATTTTGCCAAAAGTTCACTTTTTTAGCTTCCTAAATATACCTTCCCACAACCCTGTGTGAAATAGTGACCATGTATTTTGACATGGTTTCAGTGTAAAACCACCTAAGAATGGCAGTTTCAATTAGGCGTTTTGTGCCCATTCAGAGCAGAAACTTAGGGAGTGCCGTGATACTGCGGAGCAAAGCAAATATTTGCACAACCCCTGGAGACCTAGGAGCACCAAGTTGAAAGCAGACCTATTGTGTGCTGCCGCCTCCAGCCAGCATCTGTGTATTTCTGGTAGGCATAAGCAGGTTGGAGCTTCTGGGCATCTCTCCCGTCCTAGTGTCAACCTCTGGCAGAATGGTGGAGCAGACAGTTTTGTGGGGCCAAGGGGAAGGATAACATTTTAAAGTGTAGTGGAAAATTCCCCAGAGCTTCTCTGCATGCATCTGATTCAAAACATCTCTGACTCAAAGTGGTTTTTAAGGGAAAGCTGTTTTCCTGCAACAGGGGTATAGTGCTGAGGGGGAGGTTCCTGAAAGAAAGGATCTTCTGCTTGGCTGTTTGACTTCTGCTGCATTCTTGGAGATGTTTAAATACAATGACCTACATTGCAAAACACCCAGGTTCCTTTTTGCTGATTTTTCGGTCACTTGCAGGCAGATATGCAAGCCCAGCTACATCTGCTGCTACCCGGGAGAAGGACAGAACAACATGCTGGTAAAAGGGGCTAACACCCTGCAACGAAGATTTGCTTTGCTCTGTATGTGATGCCTGGAATTGGCCCACAAACATTCTCCTTAGCAAATACTTCTGGTCTTCCTGGCATGCTCTGAGTCACACGGCACAGTGATGGAGCTGCTTGCTCCCTATGAAGACCCTGCTCTGACCAGCTTCCCTACACCATACCCACTCTCTGTCTAGAAAGAACCCATAAAACTGGAGTAGATAGACCCAAAAGTAGTGCAAACCTGAAGCTGTAGCAAGACCGGTTCTAGATCAGTAGCAGTGGAAATGTAGATATGACAGTGTCTGCCCACACAGGAGAGACTACAGAACTGAACAGGAGGATTTGGCTTTACAGTTGGTACAGAGGGTATCAGAGAGTGTAACAGATATAATGGGGTGGCCCCAGTCCTGCCCATATCTGGGCCTGTGAGTAAAGCTGGTGAAAGAAGGAACTGGAAATATGACTGGGTGGTCTGAAGTGTAAAGCTAGACATTTAGTATTTGCTTCCAGATGATGGACAAAGCTGTGGTTGCACTTTTTTGTCCTGCTCTTTCTCTTGTATAAAAATACAGGAAGCACTGCCAATCTTCTCCCAATCATTTTCCTGTTTCCTTAAATAAAACCCCCGTTTCCATGTTTCCAAGGAGTCTGGGGACATAGAAGCACAGGAGGGCTCGAGCACAGCTAGGAACATGCCTTTGGGCTGAAACATGAAGCCACAGTTTTCTTTATTTTAGAAAGAAAAACATAACAAATAAATAGTTATGACAACCTGAGAGAAAACACTCTTCCGTTGTTTATCTAATTTGGATGATACTATGAATAGCTAATAACAAGCCATTGCTGGAAGGTACAAGCAAAATGTAAAGTCTCTTTTTGTCCATATGAGGGTTCCCTGCTGATGCAAGGACTAGACCTTGCAGCCTTGTTTACGTGAGGGTTGTTACAACAGGGTTTGCAAGGACTAAAGCATTAAGCACATGATAATAATGACGACTTTTTAGTGTGCTCAAAGAAAGAAAATTGAGGTGATTTATATTTTTGATGGAGGCTGAAAGTAATACTTTTTTTAAATTATGAAATGTAAGAGAAACATGGAATTTCCAGTCAGGGAGGACAGTGGGAGCTCCCATACTGGCCAGTCCTGGGTGCTGCTGCTGGAGCTCTGCTTGTGCTATGACACACTCCCCACGCTCCCACAACAATAATGCTCCACTGCTAATTTTAGCATCAGCTATAATACAAAGTAATTCAAGGCATCCACACTGTATTTTGTGAGGACAGTATTTCTCTTTTGCTTGTGCAGTTCCCAGGCTGCAGTACCATTCTGTTCACCAATCTTAAACAAACACTACCCTTGAGATTTCCTAAATAGTTCAAAGTAGTGTCTAGGGAAACATTAGAAACAGATATGGAAAGCCTGAATATGCTTCAGTGGAAACCACTTTGAATATCCATTTTTGTGCAAGTTCTGGGCTGAAAGATAGTATAAAGCAAGAGGTTTTAAGATAAACTCGTCAGGAATTATGTTATAATAGCAAAGTTTTCTAAATATTTATTCCTGACAAGCTTTTCACAAGCCCTCCTCCTTGGCTCATCACTTCGTTCAATTTTTAATGCAAGAAATGTTTGAGAAAGAAGAATTAATGGTTATGAACTTTGCAGTCCCCTTGCAGTCTTGACTGGAATGTTTTTTTTATGTTGTTTCCCTGCTTATTTATTACAGGGAGCATATATAGATACATTTACTACAGGGGCCAATGCACAACAGGCACCACTCCAAAAGTCAGTGTTTGACAGCAGGGGCCACAGTTACCATAGTTATTTTCTATTCTAAGTACAGGGAGGTACTGCTGCAACTGAGGTGTGCTAGTTTGCAAAACACTGGCTAACAACCATCGTATTAGTGGATAATCACAGTTTACAAGTGCTGGAAATCAGCATCTATGAACACCCGTAACACCTGAACCTTGCTTTGAGGAAATATATGAAGTCAACTCATAGCACCAGCAAAAGACACTAGCATGAAAAGACCGTAAGCGGGACAATACATCCTCGTTTCTGCTCTTCATTCTTTTCTTTGGAAAGTCTTGGGACATTTGCTGGCCTTTATTCCTCACTGTCACCATCCATCCCTAGTTTCTGGAATGCCACATGTCACAGTCAAAATAGCCATCACTTTCCTGTCCCTTTTTGATGTTGATATTTTTGCAATATGGGATTAAATCATGTCCCATGCGGATGGAAGGCATCACAAAGGAGCTGTAAACGTCTTCCTCCTCGTTAATGCACAACATGTCACGCAGCATGCTGGAAGTTGGAGGAACATTTTGAGGAATTGTTACCACAGGTCTGGTTTTGTTCTTATTCTCTTCCTAAAACTTTCACTCTGGGCAACTGTTGGAGACAGGGCACTTGGCTAGAAAGAACTTTGGACTGATCTAGTTCAGTTAGTCACACTTTTTTATGATGCTCACTACAAAGATGGCATGATGATCATCAGTTCCATGCCCAGGGCTCTGAAGGTCTGGGCAATCCTCCTGTGGCTCTTTCTGTGATTCCTATAGCTTGAGAGAGATGCTAGACCCAGACAAAGAGCTTTACATAGCTTTTGTTCGATGTGTGCAAATCTACCCAACCTTTTCCAGCCTTTAACAAACAAATGCCTACTAAAACCCATTGGGACATCCACCAGCCCCAGTCAAGTTTAGCCCCAAAACTGAATCAGAGACCACATCTGGCCAGTGCAACCCTTTACCAGGCACCACCCAGGACATTAAGTTTGCAGCAGG
Organism: Falco biarmicus; assembly: GCF_023638135.1. Classification (NCBI taxonomy): domain Eukaryota; kingdom Metazoa; phylum Chordata; class Aves; order Falconiformes; family Falconidae; genus Falco; species Falco biarmicus. The sequence continues at coordinate 66,143,359 of NC_079311.1, forward strand.
CCACACAGATGTCATATGACTCCACCTGCTATACAAATATAGACCACTAGTTGCTTCGGGTCACTTGGTTTACCAGAAAATCTTGTCCAGAATATGGATGTTTTGTCCTGATGGTTAGGATGCTGGGGAGGTGTTGATCTGAGGAGGCTGCCGCTCAGCCAGCAGGACACAATCAGCTTGTCTTGTCAGTATGTGGGCAACATGAAAATGTGGTCACAGAAGACCAAGAAAGCAGTAAGTCTGCAATACCTGGGATGGAGGCTTAGGACAAGAAGCAGGTGGCCCATCTGTCCCACCGCCACCTCCCATGCCTGTTCCCTGTCTCCTGTTCTCTCCCAGTGCTGGTCCCAGCTCCCAGTTGACTTCCACATTCCTGGCTCGCCTGCTCCCTTAACCATCGCCACTCTGCTATTACTAATGGCTTTATTGGCCAAAGACCTGAAGCTTGGCTCCCTACCAGGCCTGCCTTTTCCTTCCCCAGTTCCATTGTTAGGCTCCTTTGCAGGGCAGCCATGGAGGTGCAGGGGTCCCTGCCCTGCCCACTGGTGCTGGGGGGCTGTGCTGGGGGACAGGTGGTACTGCTCCCAGCCAGCATCCCCGTGGCAGCACGGGCAGCCTGGCAGACAGGGTGTGACAGGGAGAGCTCAGTGTGGGCAGCAAAGCAGAGACTGCAGCCAAGAGGCAAGATGCCAGGCTCCAGCAGTGGCAGGAAGCAAGGGACTTCCTCGGCATCCAGACAGGACAGAGCAGTCTGCTGCCATCCAGAAAAACACGACTAGACCAAAACCAGGTCTGGGGCAGGTGTTTCAGCCCATTTACCCCTATTTTTTTTTCTGACACATTCTGTCTTCTCTAAAATAGCCAGTCATCCTACCAAGCTGACCCTTGTACAGGGGCTTTAACAAGGGCCATACCCTGGCACAAGAAGAAAATGACACAAATGTACTTGAAATAACATGAGGGATCTGCTAAACAATAGGTAAAGGGCCTGCTCACATATTTCAGCGGTTTTTGGATGTTTTTCACAGGGGAAAAGCCATTTCAACACACCTTTCAGAGGAGAGCCATCCTCCTGCCTTGACTGCTGGCCGCAACCACCGAGCACAGAGTTTGCTGGCATCTGGACTGAATTTGAGTTCCTCTAGCCTGAAAACATTCTGGATGTCAGTGGCAGCCCTGGCAGCTCCACACATGCAGCCCCACGCCAAGTGTATTGCTTGTCCCTCCAATGAATATGTATGTTTTGGAAGAGAGCACATAAACTGAAAACTGTTCTAATAAAAATTATTTAACTTAGTAGTAGAAAAAAACTTTCAAGCAGTTAGATATCTGACACAAGGAAGTTCTCTAGACTCCTCCAGTATAAAAACCAATGAATTCTAAGGTTTATACAGTCATTCTATTTGTGATTAAATCACATAAATTTTATATATTACACACTTACAGGATACAAATTGGTCTCCAGTGCATCTGGCTCCATTTCAAAAGTGTAACTGCTAGATTCAGTGCCTGCATTGTTTCTCAGTTGGGTGACGACTAAAATTTTCCTTCTGCCATTTTACCTTATTTATTAATAAGTCTGCAGTCAAGGTTCCTGCTTTTGCTGAGCTGAGCTGAGCAAAACATTTCCTATCTGCCAAGAGAATGAATGCCCTAGCTGCCAGTGCTTGTGCCTGAGTACGTGAGTGCATGAGAAGTGTATGTGTACACACATATATTCATGCTATATGCATAAATTGTGTATGTTGGAGAGGAAAAAGCAGGAACAATCACACATCTAGATCTTTGCATGGAGTGAGCGAGCAAAGGAAGGCTGAGCAACAGCCACGTGGTGGGAACACAGTCAGGGAGTTTGCTGGGGAGTCCAAGGCTCTGCCCTCTGCTTTACTCTTCTGTAAAAATACAGAAACAACCCAGGCACTAGGCTCCAAGGCCCAAGTTTGTTCTTCCTGAGTGCTCCAGCCATTAGGCTAAAGGACTATTCCTTCTCTGACCCAGTTAACCTTGAAAGATGTCCTTCAGAAGTTAGCAGGAGAGCAGTCTTTAGCCTGTGCTTCAGGGCCTCGTCCTCAGAGGCAGGCAGTGTGTCCTTCAGTGGCTTAGGGTAGAGGGCATTTGAAATGTCATCCTTCACATGGGCAATACCAGTTCTAGCTGCTGCATCAAAGGAACATGCTCTTCTGCAGCTCCTACTGTCTTATTATTTCAAATAAAAACACTTTCTGCCACTGTGTTTTATGTAGAGCCTAATCCTGTGGATATTCATTACATGTCCTCTGAATCTACTTGCCAGTAATAGCAGATGCACGCCTTGTTAGTGCAACCTAATGGCACTTTAGTGCAATATAGTGATCAAGCTGTTTAGACTCCCTGAATCCGAGATGTTCTGAGATTGCTGCAGAAAGGGAGCTTAGGGATCCCTGGGAACATAAGATTTTCCACCTTGAACTTAAGGCCCCCACAGATTTAGGCAGCTACTGAAGCAAGGCTTTTGAAGCTCTTAAACGTCAAGTGCATAGCGTCCAGTGGTACATAAAGTTTTGTAAATATGGCCTTACCAGCTTCCTGCCTCACATCCCGGTAACTTAGAAGGTCCATGACATACAGGTGGAAACAGCAAGACTTGGCAAAGACTCGGCAGAAATAAGGGACTGAAAAAATCTTCATGTTAAATTATGGTAGAAGAGAAAACAGAAGTCCTGAAATCACAGCAAATCCTATTTATTTCCTGTTTCTGCTTTCTAAGAAGAACTGAAAGTGTTGCAACAACTGCCATAAAGAAGGCTGCTACCACTGGTGTATTTAGCATTAGAAATTAATGAAACTATCCTAAATGTCTGTCATGAAGCACCCAAAGACAGGGTCTGGGAAAAAGCTGAAGGCTGACTTTCTGGAGAAGAACCTGTGTCCTTACCAGTGAACCTGCTCTTCTGCAGTACTCTGATTTGTTACAGATATAGCCACACACAGCATGCTTGTGTATAAATTGCATATGAAAGATCACTTTTGAAGAGGAAGTTTCCCCACTATGGGAAGGATCTGAAACTAAGTCTGTGTTACAGTCTAAATAATTATGACTCATAACACTACACACAAGAACTGAAAGCAAAGCTATTTGCAAGTAGGCTAGCAGAAATCCAGAGCTCCACAATCAGCCAGGTGGGAAAAAACACAGGTCCTAAACCTCTCAAAAGATCTCAGTCATCTGGCAGCTATGCCTTTTGATCAAATACATGTGGATCTAGAGTACACAGCAGACTGACTTTCCCCCCACACCCCCCTACAAAGTGGGTACAAGAAATCAAGCAGGTAGGATCAGGGGAAGTTAAGATCAGCCAGCAGGAGGTCTGTGCTGGTTTGTGGACTAGCCATCAGTGCCCCTATGTGGACACAGGACCAGATGCACAGACCTGCCCCACTGCTGTGTCATGACTAGAATCAGCTCTTGTGAGGATGGTAGCAGTTGTGCATACCGCTGATACACTCTGCTTCCTTTCCAACCCTTCCCTCTCCCAGCTGAGTCAAAGGAATGTTCTTTAACATTTAATCAGACATTGAAAAAGAAAGTAGTTTGTACCATGTTATTGAATGAATGACTGTGAATGCAATGCAGCTAACAGTACAAAAGCCTTAAATGTCTCATAAACGGAAGTACTGCGTAATAAGGAAGCCTTATGTATCACTTTTTGCAGAGTAACAGTATGTGTTACTTCCGACATAATAAAAATAAAAAGCGGAAGTCTTGCAACAGAACCTTTCCAAGCTGTGATGCTGCAATGGGATCTATTATCTAAAATATGCATATAAAGAAGAGTAGCCAAGGGATGTGAATATCTTTCCGCATATTGTGAAGGCTCTGAGTAGTCTCTTGTCAAATGTTAACATTACATGGAATATGTCAAAAATCAGTTCAAGAAGCCAAAGCATGTTAGACCCATTTACCACAGTCTAGTCAACCAGCTGAGCTTAGATCATTAAATTAATTATGAGTGGCCAAAATAATTAAGGATTCCCTTCTCACGTGATATTGCTGGAATTCTCTGTTACAGAACAACTGCATGGTCATTAGTAAACACTATGCATGTGCCCAGACATTTGCTGGAGTTGATAAACAACCCTTGTTCTTGAGAAGCTTTGGTGGGCTTGTGAGCAACAGTCAGTGACAAATAAGTAAGAACAAGCAACATATGTTCAGGGAGGTTTTCTTGGGAAGATTACTTTGGGGCAGGGGGATAAAAGAGAAAATTGTAACTGGCACATAAGAGTGCCTCTATAAAACTGTCAGGTTCATAGCCAGACAAATGTTCTCTCTATCCTGTTTGCATAGAGCAAAAGTAACCCCTGATGACTGATTACATTAACAGGATGTCTGCATTCCACAGATCTTTCCTGAGGACTTATACCGTACCAGGTCATGATTTATATTTATGGTTAATCTAGAATAAAGCCAGAAAACAACTTGCCTTTTTTCTGACAAATTTCCAACAAATTCTGTAGTGGTACCAGTTGCAGCTCTGTGGGTAAATTGATCCTCACTCATCATAAACCTGTACACAGATGCAGACATACACATCTTCATGTTCACAATCAGCTTGAACATTAATTCACAAACTTACTCTGGACTGAAATTAGGTATTTTAAATTCTTCATTGTAAGTACTGTATTTGTTTTTTATATTTGAAACACAGTTGTGATTTCAGCTCATCCATTCTTTTCTGGTGTAAAGATCCAGTTGATAAATTTTATCCATTCTGGGTGACATTCATTTTTTTTTCTTACAGCACAGCATCAAACTTTAGAACCAACCTAAATGGAATTAAAAGTTGGTGCGGGTGCAAAACTCTAGCTGGGCCTTAATCTCAATCCATTTTCTGCTAGCATTCCTGACATATTAATTAAGGTCTAGATTTTGGAAAAGCCATAGGAATCTCTAACCTGAACTCAAGTTCAGCAAACCATTCCGTGAATCTATGATCCTATGTAAATGTGCCCTAACAATACTATGTATGAGGAAACAAAATCAGTCCAAATATCAGAGCCACTGAACAGTGCTTCAAACATAGAGAGTATGTTTCTGCTGAGTGAAATGCTACAAGCTTAAAATGACTGAGAAGAGAGTATTTCAGCTGCAGCCAAAGCCTTCTTCTAAGTGGAGGGCTGGCAGACAGATCACGTGGCCACATCCCACAGTCCCAGCGCACACACCACGCCAAGCAGGTCTAGCACAGGAGCCCAAACAACAGTCTATGAGCTAAGCCTGAGCCCTCTGTGGCTTCTTAACATCATTTTCACAAGGGTCAGTAAACTCTGTGGGAATGATGGAAGTTAATCTTTTCCCTTCCTTTACCCAATTACTGTCCAGTTAATGATTAAAGCAACCCCTGGGAAACAGGGGGAAGATGATGATTTCAATCCCGAGGGACTGAGGTGAGCCTACAGCCCTTTCCTGGGTGGTGCTGCTTTAGCTGGGTTGAAAACAGTAGATCTGCAGGAGCAAACATGAAGTTCACTTCAGTTTTGATGCTGATCTTTCACTAACTGCACCTGACAGACTAAGACAGAAATATTTTAAGCACAGACAATATTGCCATAACAACGATTTTCAACCACTTTTCTCTAGGAGGGGTAATGCTTGATACAGCAAAGTGTGGGGCAGTAGGTGCAAAGCTTCATGATCAGATATCATGATCAGAAAAAATCTGAATTCAGGAATGAAGAGGTTAAAATGTGTGCAGTGTTTCTTGAACTTACAGGCCCACTTCACAGATCAGTGAAAGGACCACATTTTTGTAGATTATTGCAAGTTTGGGGGTTTTTTCTTCTGAAAAAATGACCTGACAGGAAATACAAACAGGCCTTTGCAGAACTGCTTTAAAATCACTCTTTAATTTTCACCATAATTTCTAGCAGCTGTGTTTTATTATAAACAGCATAAGCGGAGTTGGGAAAACAATATATAAAGAGGAGAATGAACCCATGAAAGATTGGTGCAAAGTGCTGTGAGGAACTCTTAACGGGAAACTTTGACCTTTTATTCTTTTGCCACCTTCTGTATGTATGTGCATTTACCCCGAGAAGAAGGGCCTTCCTTTCCAATTTTGCTCTGACAAGTAAATCTGTGTACAATAGTGTCTTCATTTAAAAAAAAATATTCAATGTTTATATTTTGCATATTTGTTTATAATGTAATTCTTACCACTTTAGACTAACGCCTTCATACATCCTTAATAAATTTCAACATCCACAGAACACCTCCAGAAGTTAGGCAGACATCAAGTTCAAGACTATGCGGGCAGTGAAAAAAAAGTGAGAAAAACTGGAATAAGCAAATAAGTGGATTGTCACTGAGTTTCTTGGGTTTCATGGTTTTCTGGTGTAAAATGGTTTAATTCCATACATATGTGTGCATATGTATGTACATATACATATATAGTATGCATAAAGAGATAGATGTATTTATTCCTTTTGCAAATCTTCTTGGCAGAAGTAAGAAAGTTCTACAGAGTAAGCAGATGTGTGTGAGAGGCTTAATAGATGAGCAAGACAAACTACAGTTGAAGGGTATTCAGTAGAGATGTCAGGGAGACTTGCCAATTACATTTCACTTAACTGATCAATTCCTTTTTCCTTGCTCTCTCTCCACCAGTCATCTCTATTTATGTCCCAAATGTCTTTCATTGCCTCAGCTTCAGTTTGGATGCTGGCCTATTTCAGACAGTTTTAAAAATGTTTCTGACATATAAGGTTTTCATGTATTTTCTACATCCATCCAGAATAGTAAAATAAGAGTTGCTTTATATTTTTGGTATCTCACAATTGGTTTTGATTATTTTTCTATGATTTGACCCTATGGACAACTTAAAAAATTACGAGTGTCTCAGCTTTAGTCTAGTGAAAATATTTTGAAAGTATATGCAGTTCATATGTGTGATACCAGGATAGATTTCTTGACCTACATAGGCTTAGCTCAGAACTGACACTAAAATCATTCAAAGTAATTTAAAACTGAAGTTTCAGATTCTTTGCTATTATTCTGGTTTCAGTTAGGAAAAAAAAAAAAACCAACAAAAAAACAACAAACCACTACTCTGATTATAAATGCATGTATTTTTGAGGTAATATGATAGCAATGATATCCTGCCTTGTAAGCACAAATAGTTCATTATGTAAGAAAGCCAAGATAAAATTGCTGGCAGTAAATACTTAAGCATCTTGATTTACTTGTCAGTGGAATGCGCCCTGAAGATGTGATCCTTGAAGTCTGACTGTCTTCACTCTGCATGCATATAATTTACTAGCACTGATGCTAGCTCTGTAATAGATTGAGGAATACATTGCTCATAATTTTCTTAAACATTTATTCATTGAAACATACTACTAGGTCAGCGAGGCAGCCGTGGGGTGATCTGTCCCAGATCTCGCTGAAGCTGAACAGCCCTGGAGCAGATATGCTCCCAGCCAGAGGATGGAGCTGCCTCCTGGCCGGTAGAATTTGCAATTCTTATTACTGATTTCTCAGATCAGAAAAATTGTCTGTAGCAATGGGCAAGATGTCAGCAGTGTGGCCTGTCACAAATCAACCTGACAGTACAGAACAGTGGAGAGACCTGCATTTCCTGAAATCACAGGAAGGGTTTTGTTGCTTTTAGTGGCTTTGCTGTGGGCGCTGAATCCTTTACTTTCTCTCTGAAGGGTATTTTTGCTTTCTTTCTGAATATACAGAGGCATGCAGATTTGTCACAGCTACCTTCCATTGAGCTTCACTAATGGCTCCATTACCGGAAAAAAATCTGCTTCCAGGGGAAGAGTCATGTTTTGCAGGCTGTACATATTCTTCTTTACCCTCAGTCCTCCCTTGTGGGAGCTTGAAAATAATGCTTTTAACCCAGTCTGCTTTCAATAGCAGGCACTCCCTCTGGCAGATATTGTTGTTAACAAAATGGGAGAGAAATAGCTGCAACACCACCACACCTTGTGAAGGAGGTGGCTGCACCACACCACCAGTTCCAGTGGCCGGGGAAAGACTTTAGCCCCAGTGGCCACTCACTTCTGGTCAACCTCCACCATAAAGGGGTTTCAAGTGGCTGCGAGGATACCCATGTTTGACCATATGCTAGGAGTAAATGCAGAGCAATTCTTCAAAAATGTGCACATGCATGAGTGGAAAGCACAGAAAGATCCTGAGAAACAAAGAAGATGAAAGGCTGTGCAGCTGCAGGCATCGCACCACCCGCACACCAAGAAATAGCAACAAGTGAGAAAAATACTTACCTGGGAAAACTTTGATTTTACAGAACAACGAATACAACATGAGAAGAAAGAGGAATGCAGATTTTGACCAACAGGTCCGCATGGTTTAGAATAACAGGTTGTAAAGATGCATGTACAATCCCAGCTGCTTGCAAATCTGGGGTAGACCCATGCCAGCAGGCTGGCCCAGCTGGACTGGCCCAGGAGTGGTGAAATCCTTCAGGAGGGTTGGACACAAGTTTTCTCACACGGTGCTGCCAGATCAACATGGAGCAAACCTGGATGAAAGAGTAATAATAATGGTTTCTTGTTTGGCAACCAGAACCAATTAATAACAGTGCATTCCTTTCAGCTTAAAGCTCTAATTTGGGGCTAAACCTGCCAGGACAGAAGGAGAAGTGAGGTTCTTTTCCTGAATTAAATCAATATTTATGAGGCAATAAGGAACTAAACTATTATTTTTAGGGCCAGCACAATGCGTGTGTTCACAAAGCCTCCAGGAGAAAAGGAACACAGAAGGTGGCAACACCTACAGCATTGTGCTAGGAATCCATTAGGCAGCATCACCATCACTGTGTAAGGTCTGGCCTTCTGCACCCTGCCTCCTCCTCCAACATTATCCTGGTCACTTCTCTATCCTCATTTCAGTTTCATACTGCTGATGCCACTGGTACTTTGCAAAACAGTGATCACATTATTTCAGATACCCTGAACTGAAAACCAAAAAAGCACACAAAGGTTAGTCTTGTGGGCCACAAGAACTGCACGGGACCCAGAAGATCAAATGACATGTAGTGTGAACATGGCTAGTTGGCGACTTGGGTTAGACCATTCTCTAGCTCTGCTTTATTTGCAGTATAGACATGGCATGACAAGGGGCCAAGCCAAAGCAGACCTGCTGAGTCACTGACACCAACTCCATGCACACATTGGGAAAAGGTTCCATGAAAGTATTCCTGAATGAGGAATGGTATCAGCCACAAACTAGGAAGCATTACAGTGATGTTGATGATAATAATGCTGTAGTGTGGCAGTGCCAGACAAAGAAATTATATGCCAGTATCTCAAGTAATCTCTTTACAGTTAATCTAATGTTTACAAAAGGTGAAAAAGAGATAAGTGGCTGACTGGGAACTAAAACAATTTTTTTAATTTGTCTGTTCACTATGCTGTTTTCCAGCTATAGCAAATACAGTATAGTCGACAGTGCAAAGTCACGGCCATTTCATTTTTCTTATCTCTGATATGCTGTGTCTTTATCAGTTAAAGAACCCATGCCAAATGGAACTTTGTCTAAAATATGGTATCTGTTTTATGTCAGAGTTGTTGGATTTTGTGTCTTTGATCTTTCAGCTAGAGCATCAATGCCAGCATTTTTAATAGCTCAGACTAGGCAGAATGAAGTCTGCCTCTGAGAAAACAGGGGGCATATAATTAATCTGTTTTTAAACAAACAGTAAATTATAACAGCTCTTTAATCTGAAGAGGATAGATCCTGAGCTGGAATGAAGCACCTAAGTGCCAGCCAAGTTCAGTGAAGAGTGAACACTGTGTATATCATAATTTATCATGACATTGCTATTTTGTGATTTACAAGAAGACATTCATTGTGTTGGAAGTACTTCAGAGAAACAGCTATTTATGATCAACTGGTGCACTTGCTATATGCTCTTCCCTTTTGAAAGACTGACTCTTTTTTTCTTGCTTTAAAAGCTTTCTTTATCTACTCAGTTATTTCATTGTCCTTTCAGGAACTTCAGCCTATTAATTAAAAGCAGATAGGCTATCTTTCAGTACTGAAATCACTGGAGTACTTTAGAATAGACATTGGAGCATGCATACCACCAGCCTGTATTTATGAATACAAATGTGCAAGCTGTTAACGCCTGGGTAAATCCGGAAATTACTGTGAGTGAGGAGAATATCTTGAGGTGAAGATTAAAAATAACAGTTTTATGGACTTGATCGGCATTTCAGGATTTGCCCAGCCATTATTAGATAAAGTAAGTAATCTCCTTCCTTATGACTTTCATGGAATTCTTTCAAGACAGTAAATGAGCAGCAGCTCATTATAATCAATAGAGGATACTTAAAGAAAGATATGGCAGCAAAATGCAATAAACATTCTGCTAAAAGTTGTAGAACTGCATATATGTAATTCCATTGCTTTTCTACCAAAAATATTATATTCAGATAAAAAAAAACATTACAAGGAGACAACTAATGAAATAAAGAATTAAAGAAAAATAAAATAAAAAAAAGGAAAGAAAAGGAACAAGTCGTCTTCTACTAAAGGAGAATCAAAATATTTGGTAACCTGGTGGTATGTTAGTACAGTCATTACTTGTGTCAGTTACCAATGATGAAATGTCAGTCAGGCCAATGACGAAATGCAGTGTAACATCTAGATCAATGAGATTTTTGAAATTCTGCAAGTAGCATGCATCATATCTCAGTTTTAACACCAAGCCACAGTAGGCACTTTAAAACCAAGTAGAAGCACATTTCAAGACATATAATTATGAAGTATTCCAATTTATACAAACCTTGGCAATAAAAAGCACTCAAAGAACTGAAGTCACCTTCAGACTCAGGGTATCTAACGCACTAAAGGCATGCTTTTAAATTAGCCTTACTGGCCTTGACAGTTGACAAACGCAACTTCATTTTAGCAAGCCAAACCACAGATGAAATTGCTTTACATTCGGCTGGTATGCTTTGTTTTGTAAGTGCTTCAAATGTATTGAAAGTTAATTAACTTTTCAAGCCAGTGAGCACTGAACAATTTACTCAGTGAACTTACAGATATGGCTAGTTACATCACTCCCAGAATCAGGGAAGTACAGAAAGCATGAATCAAGATGTATAGAACTTGGAGGGAAAACAGCAATACAAACATGTTATATGGATATATTGAGGTTCTCGGTGGTATCTAACAAAATCCAGTTCAATAAAGTTTTGGATAAAGTAAATTGTTAGCATAATACACAGAAGAATCAAGACACATTTGTGCATGCTAATGACGATACATGACAATAAGCTTGCTGGCAGACCTACCAGTAATGCAGAAGCAAGCAATCTGGTTTTGGCATGCCCTCAGCTGGAAAAAAAAATAAAAATTAAGAAATCAGAAATCATTGTTAGGTAAAAAGCATAATAATATACTTATAAACACAATATTTATTATAAATGCTAAAAACATATGCTAAAAATATGTGATAAAGTTATGCAACTGAACAAACATAAGAAGGTCCCAGATACCTACTGGCATGTCAAGGCTACCCCCGAGGAGTTTCATATGACAGCAAATAGCCTATTGACATTGTGGATGTTGTCTTCAGACATTGAGATCCTTGAACTTAATGAATTCATGACAAAGTGAAAATGTGAAGCATATATGGAAGTGTGAAATGAAATACTTTCAGAGACATAGGGTTATCTTGGTTTGGACTGTAAGCTAAGTGTAAGGTAACTTTTATGAAGCTGTTCTGGAAATTCACAAAGACTTTCCAGGAACTGCTTGTACTTCACATGTGACTTCAGTGATAGCATGCCTTCAAGTGTATTAGTCTTTCCAGTAATCTTAACCTTGCTCAATTGACTTAACCTGATTGAAAGGCAAACTTGTATCACCCATCATCATGGATTTTTTTGTCACAGAAACTGGAACAGCACATGTTTGAAATATGTTTAAGCAAAAGCCTGTGTAAATGGGAGGTCATTTTTTATTTCAGTGGATCAGGACGATGTCTCAAAACTGAGACTGGAGAGCAGAGGGTCCTGGAGGACCGCAGGTGATTTATTGTTGACAGTTCAGAAGGACCCGGTATCATTTCACTTTGAAGTCATGTAAAACAAGCACATGAACTCTTTCCTGGTTTTCTGCAAGTGTAATTCTATCTAATGTATTTCTCGTGTGTCCTACATGTCAAGGATGTCATTAATCTGACCCACTTTCACATTTGGATTTAGGACGAGATTAGTTGTGTGCTAGCAGCATCTATTTTTCTCTTGACTCTAAAGGACTCTAGAGTCACTAGCTCAGAAACTGCTATCTACAGTGCAAATAAATATCCACAGCATAGTTTAGTCAGATGGATCCCATCTATGGATTTCTAAGTACAACATGCTTTATTTGCAAGAACATACTTATCTTGAAATAAAGAGGATTAAAAACCGCGCCACATAATCTCTTCCTTGTAGCATCTCATCCCAACACCAGTTCTTGTTTTCAGGAGAGAAACTGCCTCAGGAACTTACCCTGGTCAGGAAAGATAACAAAAGTAAGTTGTTCAGATACCTTCTCCAGGAAAGTAAAATGTCTTCTATTGCAGCAGTGGCTGGATGTCTTCTTGCATCGTAATTACTGATGAAGTCAGTCATTTACCCTGGCAAGATCCTCAGCAAGAGTGTAAATTAGCTGAGCTCTGCATTTCACCAAGTAACCTTCATTAAATCCAACATGACTGTCTTAAAATTGCATGTTACAGTCATCTTTGAGGTAAATAAAATAGAGACTTTGGAAGAATACCACCTGACAATCCTTTCATGGTTTTCCAATTTTATATATGCATACACTAGATACTGTTTAACAGTCTAATTTTTGCAGAATATTTTATTTGGAGCTATACTATGTGGAGGGAAAATATTTTTTCCCATTAAGTACTTGTAAAATGATCAAAAATAATAAACCCCATGGTCTAAAGAGACTTACCCTGAGCAGATCTTGAAACTTTATTTTACTGTTTCTTGATACTAAAGTATCGCCCTGGCTATGTAAGATATTCTACCATTTCACACACCATCTCATGTACTGGGAATCCTAAAACCAATGACTGCTTTCTGGTGGAACTGAAGTTCTCATGCCAGATTTCTTCTGAACACATTTCTTAATTTATTGATTACAACTTTTTGTGCTGTCTCCAGCAATTAGATACTTGCATCAGCTTCCAAGGGATCAGACAATATGTACTGAAAATTTAGCAGATACCCTGCAAGCATGTCGCATTCTCCTGACCCTGTGGCCCTTTTTTTTTTTTCCCCCTCATTGCTATTTAGTAATGTGGATTCATTTGGCAGGATTGCTACCCTTTTGTTGATGTACACAGGAGGCAGTCACCACTGCCTGCAGACAGCCTGTTCAGTTTCAGACTGCTGTTGGGTCCAGAGGTCACAAGCACATTTCATCCACAAACTGCTGTGTGCCAAACCCCAGGCGCTTAGGGTTTCCACAGCTTTTTATTTTGGGTAAAATGGTGTCAGTGATGCTATGCTGGCTTGCAGCATCTGAAGATCTGTCCTGCTCTGCTGCCATGGTATGGTCAGGAAGAATAATAAATGTATAACCCCTTGAAATAAAATCAGTCCAGCGACCTTCAGAAACCACTAAACCAAGTCTATCAGGAGAACCAGACTGACATCCTGCCATTTATTAGTTCCAGCCATGGATCTGCCCTAAGGGAACTAGAAGTGGGGGAGCCTGATTTAACAGCACATTCTACTTACGACACAAGGCTGGTCCACTAAGCTGATCTTTCTGTGAGTACCTTAGAAAGCAGCTGGGCTACAACCCCAGGCTCCTTCTGTCAGCCATAGTAATGTCAGGCACGTCCTCAGCAGCTACTGGAAAAGATACGCTTAGCCAGGAAGAGCCTTCAGGTACTGGAAGATGTTTTAAGAGAAGGCTGTACAGATGAGGTCTTTCTACTAAAACTAGTGTAAACATGGGGTTGTTTCATAAATATATTGTTGTCAGCATATCAAGAACAGTGGCTCACAGTGCCTTCAATATCTGCAGTCACAGAGGGAGGAGGGAAAAAATTCCATGAAAACTCTCAGTTTTGGAAGATCCACGGAAGTCAGATGATGTATTTGTGCTGAGATGTGAGTCTTCAGTCTCTCCTAGATCAGCATACAAGAAAAATTACTCTGATGAGAGTTAGTACCATCCCATGGCTTGCAGGGTGCTCATGCTCAATGTGCTGCAACTGGTGTGTGGGTGAATCATAAAAACATTTCAGCTGGAAAAGGCACTTAATATCAAGTCCAACCATTAACCCAGGACAGACAAGACCATCACTAAATTATGTCCCTAAGTACCAATTCTATACATCTTTTGAATACCTCCAGGGATGGTGATTCTATCACTTCCCTGGGCAGCCTGTACCAGTACTTGACCACCCTTTTGGTGAAAAAAATTTTCCTAATATCCAATCTGAACCTCCCCTCGTGCAACTTGAGGCCATTCCTTCTTGTCCTATCACTCGTTATCTGGGAGAAGAGACTACCTCCACCTGTTTACAACCTACTTTCAGGTAGCTGTAAAGAGCTCTTGTCTCCTCCCCTTCAAGCCAAACACCCCCAGTTCCCTCAGCTGCTCCTCATAAGATTTGTGCTCCAGAACCTTCACCAGCTTCGCTGCCTTCTCTGGACACACTCCAGCACCTCAGTGTCCCTCTTGCAGTGAGGGGCCCAACACTGAACACAGGATTCAAGGGGCGGCCTCACCAGTGCCCAGTGCAGGGGGATGGTCACTTCCCTTGTCCTGCTGGCCACACTATTTCTGATACAAGCCAGGGTGCTGCTGGCCTTCTTGGCCACCTGGGCACTCACTGCTGGCTCATGTTCAGCTGGCCACCAACCAGCACCCCCAGGCCCTTTTCTGCCAGGCAGTTTTCCAGCTCCTCTGCCCCAAGCCTGTAGCATTGCCTGGGGTTGTTATGACCCAAGTGTAGGACCCAGCCCTGAGCCTGGTTGAACCTCATACAACTGGCCTCAGTCCAACTGTCCAGCCTGCCCAGATCCCTCTGCAGAGCCTTCCTGCCCTCCAGCAGATCAACACTCCCGTCCAGCTTGGTGTTGTCTGCAAATTTAATGAGGACACACTCGAACCTCTCATCCCAGTCATTGATAAAGATATGAAACAGAACTGGCCCCATACTGAGCCCTCGGGAACACCACGTGTTACTGGCTGCCAACTCAATTTAACTCCACTCACCACCAATCTTTGGGCTCAGCCGTCCAGCCACTTTCTTTTCACCCAGCACAGAGCACACCCATCCAGGCCATGAGCAGCGTTTCTCCAGGAGAATGCTGCAGGGAACAATGTCAAAAGCTTTACTAAGGTCTAAGTAAACAACATTCACAGCCTTTCCCTCATCTACCAAGTGGGTCACCTTGTCATAGAAGGAGATGAGGCTGGTTTGGCAGGACCTGCCTTTCACAAACCCGTGCTGGCTGGGCCTGATCCCCTGGCTGTCCCACACATGCCACGTGATGGCACTCAGGATGATCTGCTCCATGACCTTCCCCAGCACCGAGGTCAGGCTGACAGGCCTGTAGTTCCCCAGATCCTCCTTCCTGCCCTTCTTGTAGGTGGGCGTCACACTGGCTGACCTCTAGTCTCCTGGTTGGCCAGAACTGCTGATAAATGATGGAAAGTGGCCTGGCGAGCTCTTCTGCCAGCTCCCTCAGGACCCTTGGATGGATCCCATCCAGCTCCATAGATTTGTGTGTGTCCAAGCGGAGCAGCAGGTCACTGACTGTTTCCTTCTGGACTGTGGGGACTTCATGCTGCTCCTTATCCCTGTCTTCCAGCTCAGGGAGCTACATACCCTGAAGGTAACTGGTCTTAGTATTAAAGACTGAGGCACAGAAAGCATTAAGTACCCCAGGCTTTTCCTCACCCGTTGTGGCAACGTTCCCCCCAGCATCCACTAAAGGATGGAGATTCTCCTTGGCCCTCCTTTTGTTTCTAATTTATTTGTAAAAACATTTTGTATTATCTTTTACAGCAGCGGCCAGCCTGAGCTCCAGCCGGGCTTTCACCTTTTCATCTCCCTGCATAACCTCACAACATCCTTACAGTCCTTCCGAGTTGCCTGCCCCTTCTTCCAAAGGCGGTAAACTCTCCTTTTCCCGCCCGAGTTCCAGCCAAAGCTCTCTGCTCAGCCAGGCCTGTCTTCTTCCCTGCTGGCTCATCTTTCAGCACATGGGGACGGCCTGCTCCTGCCCCTTAAGCCTTCCTTCTTGAAGGATGCCCAGCCTTCCCGGACCCCTTGGCCTTTCAGCACTGCCTCCCAAGGGACTCTGTCAACCAGTCTCCTAAACAGACCAAAGTCTGCCCTCTGGAAGTCTAAGGGAGCTGTTCTGCTGACACACCTACTTACTTCTCTAAGAATTGAAAACTCTATCATTTTGTGATTATTATGCCCAAGACAGCCTCTGACCACCAACCACATCATCCACCAGTCCTTCTCTAAACAGCAGGTCCAGCAGGGCATCTCCCCTGCTTGGCTCACTGACCAGCTGTGTCAGGCAGTTGTCTTCCACACACTCCAGGAACCTCCTAGGCTGTTTCCTCTCTGCTGTGCTGTATTCCCAGTGGACATATGGTAAGTTGAAGTCCTCCATGAGAACAAGGGCTAGCAATCATGAGACTTCTCCCAGCTGCTTATAGAATGTTTCATCTGCCTCTTCAACCTGGTTGGGTGTTTTATAATAGAATCCCACCAGGATATCTGCCTTGTTGGCCTTCCCCCTGATCCTTACTCATAAACATTCCATCTTGCTCTTACCATAATTAATCTTGTTTTTACCATCATTAATCTCTAGACAGTCAAAACACTCCCTAACATACAGGGCTACCCTACCACCTCTCCTTCCTTGCCTATCCCTCCTGAAGAGTTTACAGCCAACCATTGCAGCACTCCAGCCATGCAAGCATGAAGCACCAAGCAAATACTATGTCCCTCCATCTGCCTTGAGCGGGACAAGATGAGTCTCCCTCCCTCCCTCCCTCCCTCCCTCCCTCCCTCCCATCCTCGCCCTGCTCCACTGAACAGACTCCAAAAAGACATGTATAAAAGCTGTGGCAGAGATAACAAGAACTGAAGGAGTCATAGCAGGTGTTGAGCATTACAGTACCATCTGGGGCTGTCTAATTTCAGCCAAAATAGTCTACTCCTCAACTGCTCAGAAGGGTGGGATGGCATAGTTACTCAAGGTCAGGCAGGCAGAAAAGAAAGCAGAAGCTCTGGCTCAAGCCTGCAGATTGTTAGAGGAGCCAGCAAGATTGTAGCTATGCTATTAATTACTAGCCAGCATTAATGCAAGTGCCAGCTCACATTCTTTCTCTGATTACTTTCACTGATGTATCATGATCTTGAAATTGCCCTTGACTCTGACTGTATGAGTCAGATTCCAGAAACGTGGCGCAAACCACATCAGCAAACACAGGAAAAGTATTTTCCCTCCATATCCAAGGTTAAACTAAGCTAAAATACTCCTCAACCTTCCTCAGACAAAAGCTGAAAATCTAAGGCCACAAGCACATACTGAAACTCAAGCACCTCTAAAGCCTACAGCACAAGGTTATAATGAACCTTTTGAAAGGCTGGCAAGAAAAACTTGCAGCTCTGTCCAGGCTTCACACCTGCAGTTTTGTTTGTCAAATGTCCCCTGAGTCTAGTGTTATTAGCTTATCTGTAGTCTCTATCAACTGTAACTTCTGAGGGAATTTAGGAGAACCCCTTTAAAATATCACAACTGCTAAGTGTTTCTCAAGCAATGATCAACTAAAATGCACACATGTGGCTGGCTATGCTGTGACAGTTTGACTGGGAAAAACACCTGTAAATCCCATTAACAGATGACTGTGTTTGATTCTGGAACTACTCTATTGCTGGGAAAGTAAGGACAAATCAACAAATAATTTTTAAGGTATCTTTCTTCACTTGTTCAATCACACTTTAATAGTGAAGTGGTGAGGGTGATGAGGCTCATTTTGTTCTGTTCAGGTTATTTTTAGCAATGTAGTTGTGTAATTTTTATCAGGTAAATAAATGTGTGCAGACAGTGATATGCTAACCAACCACTTTGCACTTGTAGCTCACAAAGCTGAAAATAAAATATTATGACCCCAAATGAATTGCACAGATAAAGATGGGAATGGTTAACCTGTTTCAGAAAGTAACTTGTGATTCATGCTACTGAATCATATAGCAGAGGATTTATCCAGAACAGATGATGGGTGCCAGGACCCTCAGTGAACGCCATGCCTGGCAACACTGCTGGTCATTCATACTGTCTCCTCAGGGGTCCAGAGACGATATTTCAGAAATAAAGTAATATATGCATTACCTATATGCCATGATTGAGACTTTGAAAAACGTGAGTCTCTGCCCATGGCAGGGGGGTTGGAAACAGGTGATCTTTAAGGTTCTTTCCAAGCCACACTATTCTATGATTCTATGAATCTATGATATAACTGTCCCTTCAATAAATGTACAACTCATACTGATACCCGTGGGAGAAGAGTGAGTTCCAAATTCAAATGGGCAAAATCACATCTAAGTTTACCAGATTTTATTTCCTGTCAGTCATATGTTTCTGAAGAGCTGAAGCCAACAAATTGAAAGCAGCAGGCAAGGACAGGGATGGACTTCAGGCCTACCCAACTGGCCAAATATAGGCTGAACACTTCAGAAGACTGCATCCTGTCCCTGTATCACCTCCTTTCACTGTGAACAGACAGCTTGGAAGTTTTCATTTCTTTGACTGGCTGAAGTTACGTTTAATCATCACTTCTTCTTTGTCCTCCCTCAAATAGACTTTATGGAATCAATTAATTTTAGGTAAGACAAATGTACTTTAATTATGTTCTCCACATGCATACTAGGTTTTATTTTAAAAAAAGAAAATAATCTATTTAAAAAGTGTAAAGGAATCTTGTACATAGTTCCCTGCAATACATGTTACTTTTGGTATTTGTAAATATCATGTTTATAATTCTGAGGGGGAGATATTCCTGTAATACTATGAGCACAAAAGCTTCTTCATATTCTTATTCTCATGTGTGTTGTATATTCAGACCAGCAGCTAACAATATGATTACACTGGTCATACAGCAGCCAGAGGCTGTCTGTATCATTCACTGTAAGCTCTTGGTGTTAATTCTCGTAACACTAGAACAAGGTGGATGTGCTGTCTTGTAACTGTGGAAAGTATAAAATTCCAGTGCTACAAAGTCTTTTTCCATATATTCTGATATTATACCATGCTTTGCAAGTTGCACATGCAGGTTTGTTTGAGGCTTTGGATCCAGTTCTGAGTATCACAAAGCCAGTACCCTGTTGTGTCTCATCATTATAATTTTTAGTTTTGGTAATACATAGGAGCCACTGCAAATGGCATCCCGTTAGACTAAGGCCTATACAGATGTGGGCTCCTAGGCAGCCCCTGCTTTTTTAAGTACAGTCTGTCAATTCAACACAGTAACTTCTCAGATTCTCTGGCATCATATCTTAGAGTTTTGGAAAGGTTCCCTATAGCTGATTACATATACTTCTTTAAACTAGATCCAAATGTCAGTGCCTAGGTTTAAAAGTATTGGGCCCTCTCCACAAAAGTATGCTTTATCACATATTATAGACATTAGAAAATAAATTATGCAAAAAACCAATGATATCATCTTGTCTCTCCCCATGAGCATAGGGTTGTTCTCTGCAATATATGTAGGGCAGCTTTGTTCTTCCTAGTTTAAATGTTCTCAGGCTTTCATCAGACTCTTTTACATTCTAATTTATCTTACTACTATTTTGAACCGTTGTCCTTCCTTCTAAGTAAAGAATCAGCATCTCTTTGTGTTCTGTGTTCTTGGGAAGTGCAAAAAATTCTGGACTTAAGTAGACAGAAAATCTAAATGGGTCTCAGGTGCATACGACTGAAACTCTCTCAACCAGTTATGGTACCCAGCAGAATGCAAACATCTTGAACTCAAAACTATTCAGAGCAAGAAATCCATTAGCTATTTTCTAATAACTTCTTTAAGATGAGTTTTCTCCTTGTAATTTTGTCTGGGTTTTTTTTTTATTGTACTCTGTGCCCATCATCTCTTCAAATTCAACAGATAAATTTGAATATACTTTGAATAGCAGTTGAATAGACATGATTACTATTAGTGACTTTTTAATCGACTGGTTTAAAAAGCACTTCCATGTTAACACTCATGTTTCTACTCTCACATACCCCACAGCATCCTACCTCTGACCTTGGTCTCACACAGTCACTTGTCCTTCAAAGTATTCTGCTTCATGCACCCACGTGCCTTCCAGAAAAACCTAGTGGAGCAGACACCCACCCTAATTAACAAGAACTGTTATCTAACTAATCCCATTAGACACCATAATCCTGATTAAAATGTCCAGGTGGCCAACATTTAATGGGATGAGTAAAAACACGGATCCAAAGAAAATCTGCATTTTTAATTGTCCTCAAATAATAAAATAATTTTTTTTACTTCCAAAGGCCTTCCACAAGTAACGTTACCTAAAAAGAAAAGGAGACTTCACAATAGTTTTTATAGGAACTACACCATCTTACACGCCCTCAGTAGCATTTCAAATAAGCGTATATTAGGCAGAAATCAATTGTACATATCTATCAGGTTGTCCATTATATGTGTGTGTGTAAATGTGTATGTATCATCGTACATACATATATGTAGGCTGGCTGTCGTACTTATGAGATGCTTAGCAACCAGGAGATAGAAATACTGACTGGAACACTAAATTAGTTGCATCTTTTGCGCAACTAGAAGAATCAAAGTTTGAGGAGTGCTGTATCCCATGAAACAATTGCTATAACCGATACATAACCAATATAGTTGTTTCATATACATATATTTTTCATATATATATACATATATATAAAGCACCTATAACCATATTGATAAACATTCTTTGAAACCTCTCTTGATGGCAGAGGTAAGAACAGGTGTCAATCTGTTAGTACCTCAGCACTTTTGTTTCCAGCCTCTTCAACTTCACCTCTTGCCACTTTGGCTATACTTGTTTTGGTACTGTGAATGTACAGTTTCTACTACGCAGTGCATGGCCCGATGACTCCTGGGAGTATATCTGCTCTGTCTCTGATAACCGCTCTGTGAAATACTGTCTTCCCTGCTCAAAGCAAAATACAGCAGCAGATTGCACAGAAATGACCTTACTGTAAGCTAGGGTTTGCCAGTGTTTGCTAGGTAATTTTAAGTATGCTAAGCCTTCTAGCCTGTTTATAGTCTAAGAAAGAACTTTATCTTAACTCCTCTCTTGAGTACCCTCCTGTTAGAAGGAAAGCAAACCTGCTCTAAGATACTTCAGGGTCTTTCCAGCATCATGACAGATATTAATGGTAGGTATTTTGTACTATAAACTCTGTCTGCTATTTTTCATGTGTTTTTAGTAACTACTGGCCAAAATTAATCACTGCCAGAACTCCATTTATTCAGCAGCTGACCCCCCTAGATAAATCTATCCATCAAGTTTAAGTGGCTGCTGTACCTGCTCTGGCTTAGCTCTACATTGACAAGTGGTCCTGAGAAAATGCTCATTCCCTTTGCTACACAGGTATTTATTTCAGGAAGGTTTGTCATAATTTACTTCAGTTTATCTCATTTCATGGTTCCCGGTTGTAAAACTTTGACAGAGAAAATGCACTTGTTCCTACTGGAAGGAATCTCCATTTTGCTGTTCTTTACTATTGCAGGCATCCACCAAGCTCAAAATATCTGCACCGACTGATGGCTTAAGCAACATCAATGTACAAGTAGCCAGACCCAGAACCTCAGGGGAATGGATGTCCCTGAGCACTGCTGATAGAGATCTGTAAAATAAGGAGTACTGGAGAGAACAATAATCACTGTTTCTGAAAGCACAAGATTAGTGGGCACAAGAAATTTAACCACATCATTTAGGATGATGTAGAAGCCAAAAGTATTTGCAAGTCCAATAACACAACAGACAGACTGATGAGCAATAGATCCACTGATGACAGTTAGCTGTGATGCTCTGGACACAACCTCTAGCACAGACAGTCTCTAAAGCCCTGATTGCTGGAAACAAGAAGGGCATACTACAGAAAGGTTTTTCTATGTCTGCTCAGTTTCTATACTTGTCAGCACCTGCTGCTCACTGTTGCTGGAGAAGACATCAGAGCAGATGGCCTACTGCTTTCATAATACTGTAGATCTTGTAGTATCTTTGAAGATAAAGGCCGCCAGTGCCTTTGTCATCATGTAGTATGTATCAGACCTCACGAAGAACATGCAGACAGGTTCACAGTCTTTCAGCAGTTTCATTAATCAACCTAAGGATGCATGTTGATGTTCTTGGTCTTAATTTCAGACAATTGTTCCTGGCTGTAGAGTTTTGATGGAGTGATTTCACATGGCCCCACTTGGGGTGAGTTCTAAATCTGTGATGGATTAGGCAGAGATCACTACAGCCATGGGGTGGATTGGAGAGGCTACACAGCTCCCCCCTTTGCATGTAACATGAAGTATGTGCCACACAGGAGGAGGCAGGGACAGTCTCCTGCTCCCTCTCCACCATCTGCCAGCAAATCTCCTCCTGGATTAAGCAAGTTCAGTAAAAGGTTGTCTGTTATCTGTCTTTATTTCATACAGATATCCTTCCACTACCCCTGCCCTTTGTCTGAGCCCACTGCAATATGCTTTTTGGTGACCTTCTATAACCTGTCTTGGCTTCCAGTTAAAGATTGGTAAAGGCACTACTGTGTGTATGTACAAATGCAATGTGTGTGTGTGTGTGTGTATGTGTACACGTGCATGCATGATTTTGCAAATCTCAGTAGGCAAATGACTGTAAACTTGTTTCTCTTGTTTGAATTGTCATCCAAGGGCACTATGTCTAACAAAATTTACCTGCTAAAATGCATCCTGGAAATTGTAAAGCTTCAGTCTTGCTTGCATAAATTTAAATCCCTGCATGGTCAGAGTTGTCCTAAAAGATTTATGTGTGCTTATCACTTTTGGGAAAAAAGGTGTAAGAAAACTGAGAAAGTAGTTAATGACTGGTGGTTTAGAATAGCAGAATAATAAAGACCAGCTAAAATTTCTCATTCATCCATAGAGACTTATGACATTTTCATCATTTTCAGACACAACAATTTTGTGTTCATGCAGCTGTCAAGAAAGTTGTGGATTATAAACAGCCTCACAAGTCATGGCAACCCAGTTCTGAAATACAAAAATATATTTGCAAAGAACTTTCTTTACTATTGAGCCAACTTGAATGTTAACAAAAACAAAGCAAGCATGCTTTTTCACATACCTAAAAAATATCTTGGCCTATTCCATAAGACTAACTTTTCTAAAAATGAAGGTGCTTCGTTTTTGAATGGCCTTATCCACTCCTAGTAATATTATAACAAATAACTTAGGATTTAAGGACTGCCAAAGTGACTCCAGTTAGGGAAGAAGAAGCTACACAACATGTGAAAGTATTTAGAAAGTAATTTCAAAATAATTCAAGAACAGAAACATACTCAAAGAACTTTAAAATGCTTCTGCCTTTAGTCAGTCACACAGCCAATCACAAAACCATTTGCAGTCTTGTATGGTTCTTTCAAGGTTGTTCAAGCCTCATTGCAAGGTCTCCATGAGGAACGAAGGAACGGGTCTGTAAGTTGTTTATTTTCAGTGCCTCAGTGCCTTTGTGCACTCCCCTCTAGCCATTGCCCTTGTGCTGCTGGATGCTACAGCAATGCCCCAGCATGGGGTGGGTGCATGGGCTGCACCCAGCAGGTGCTTCAGAGCAGTGAGGGCAGTGTGTGGCATGCAGCCCATGGGCAGGCGGGGGCCATGCTCTTGTCCCCATATCGCACCCACCAACCAGTGGCAAGCAGGTGACCGGAGAAGCAAGTGAGCATCCAAAACAAGAGGGGCACTGTCTGGCAGCCAGGAAAAACAGAATTAATGGGGGCAGGGGCAACACTCACTCTCCTCTCTGTACTCCCCTTCTGTCCTGAACGTGCCGCAGGCATGTCTGCTAGGTAAAGAGTGCGCAGGCATGAAAACAGGCATGCTGTGGTAGCCCCTCTGTACAAAATCCATAGCCCCAGCATCACCCTGGGAGCATGGGCCGGCTGCAGGGCACGCTGCCCCTGACCCCACCAGCCGCCAGTGGGCCTACTGCCCCGCTGTGCCTGTGGCTCCGCTGTGCCTGCTGCCCCGGTGTGCCTGCTGCTGCTGCTGCTGTGCCTGCTGCCACCCACATTCCTGCTGCCCCAGTGTGCCTGCAGCAGCCCGTGTGCCTGCAACCCCACTGTGCCTGCAACCCCGCTGTGCCTGCAGCCCCGCTGTGCCTGCTGCTGATGCTGTGCCTGCTGCCCCGCTGTGCCTGCTGCCACCACTGTGCCTGCTGCCACCCATATGCCTGCTGCCCCAGTGTGCCTGCAGCCCCGCTGTGCCTGCGGCCCTGGTGTGCCTGCAGCCACCCATGTGCCTGCTGCTGCTCATATGCCTGCAGCCCCGCTGTGCCTGCAGCCCCACTGTGCCTGCTGCCACCGGTGTGCCTCTTGCCTGCAGCCACCCGTGTGCCTGCAGCCCCGGTGTGCCTGCGCTAGGCTGGGCCTGCAGGCATGGCGTTGACATTGCTGACAGCTTCTGCCATGAAAGCTGCCTTCCTGGCCAGCTGAGACAGAGAAACGACGTTTCTCTGCCAGCCACATCTCCAAAGGCACTGTGCGTGTGCTCCTTTTGCTTAGCTAATACCTGCTTTCACTCTTTTCCCAGATTTTTTTTTTTTTTTACTTTAAGCATGCCTGCCCAGACTGAAAAACATTGCCCTCTCTCTGAAAAAACCCCGAAGTGAGGCAGTTTTGCTAGGAAGGTCTTTGCTTGTTTAACCTTTGGGGAAGCATGCCTAGTGTGGGCTCCACAGGGCAGGGAGGATTTGTGGCGTTTCATCTGTCACCTACTGTGCAGCGGGGAACATGGCACAGCACCCATTGGGCCAGGCAGCACGGCCCCCCTGCACAGGTGCTACATCCCCCTCAGCTACGGCTGTTTGAGGCACCCTCAGCACCTCCTGTTTTCTGCCCTCATGCTCCTATTCTTGCACATCGATGCGCATAATCCATTAATTACTTCTGACCAACTTATCTGGAGTTTTCAGTTACGTTTGTAGGGGAAAGGTTCCTCCTTGTGCTTATTTTTCCCACAGATATATACATATGTGCGCTATAGCAGACAGACAGTCCAAGCTGAAAAATGTATGACTGCATTCATGTGATGCTGGGCTTGAGCTAACAAACCAGGCTTGTCTTTGTGTCAGAGCACAAACTAAGCAAGTTCGTGCCCGTCCATCATATGCAGAATAAGCACACAGAGTTTTCAAGTAGTCCCAAAAGGCTTCCAGTTTCTCTTGCCAGTTGAAGTATCCACATAGTTTAAAGCCACACTTTGACCCACTTGGATCGTTTTGTGATCTCAGGGAAGGTCCTCTAAGTTCAGAAATTGCTTCATAGAAAAGCCACTTGTCAGCAGCAAAGTACGTTTTCTACATTTCTGTTACACACTGATTCTGGAGATCACAGTAAGAAATGAGCAAACTTTACAACAGCACTCCTGCAAACATCCACTCAAGATTTAAAACCACACCAGTTCTATGAATAACTGATTAATATTATCACAATATTATTATTTCCAGTAAACTAGAATAGCAGAGCCTACATGAGCAGACTGCAGCAGAACACAGCAATGTCCCAGTTTGGTATCTAACCAGTAAGGCCACACTTGCTCCCATAGCCAGGATTGTGAATGACACAGCAACAGCCTACCATGGCCATTTGGAAGCCCCTTGCTAGTCCCAGGACTGCTAGCCAGTTGTGTGGCCCTGCTCTGGCCTTCCAAGCAACCTCTACAATGTACTTCACCTTGGTGACTTGTCCTAACCTTTTTATGTCTTGTCTAGGTAAACAAGGGGACCTCAGAAGACTTTCAGGTTGGGTTTCAGCCCTTCATGACACCATGGGAGCACAGGGTTTGCTTAGCCCTCCCACGACCACCATAATTTCACAGTTACTCCAGTGGTTATTGTACACGTGGAGCGGGTATCCATAAACAGGTCTTCAAAGTCTGGAAACCACCCTGGCTACATCAAAGCAACAATAAATGCTGCTGCAATCCAGAGTCGCTGGGTTGCAGATTTGATGTACCATCAGCAACTGTACTAGTGTAAGTCTTCAAAAGGGTAATGTTATTTTGCCCAGTGCGCTTGGATTTTTTTCTGAACCTACCTCTGGTGCTTTGGCCTGCTTAGCTGCTCAACTTCAAATTCTGACAGTGAGTGCACTAAGTACTGATACCGTAAAGTCAGTCACGGAGAAAAACCCTCTAAGACTAGCATGCTCACAGTGCTGTAATAAAATATGTCTGCCTTCTAAGGCCTCAGATCTAATCTAAAGAATGCCTGCCTTCTAAAATTTCAAATCTAGTCTTAGAGGGTTTTTCTCCATGACTGACTTCACAATATCACTTTCTGGCAACCCAGGTGGGACACTGCTATTGAGCGTCAGCAGCTCTGTGGGATCACAGGAATTACAGCCAGCACGAAGGGATTCTCGGGGAAGACCTCTGATCCCTGGACCAAAGACTCCAAAGCAAAGTCCCCCTGGTCAGACATAAGGCATTCTTTCTTGTCTGCGATACCTGCCCATAAGTAAAGGTGAAAGTCCCACTGGGTTCGGTTATTGAAGGCTCTCCTGGAAACAATTTGTCTGCTAAAATTTCTGTCTGACATACTGAAGTGTGTGTGTGTGTGTGTGTATATATATGCATATATATGTATGTATGTTTTGTTGGGTTTTTTAAACATATATATAGAGAGAGAGAGAGAGTCATGGTTTAATGCTGGCTGGTAATTAAGTACCATGCAGCCGCTGACTCACGCACTCCTTACCCAGAGGGATGGGGAGGAGAATCAGAAAGGAATGTGAAACTTGAGGGTTGAAATAAGAACAATTTAATAATTGAAATAGAATAAAAATGAAAAAAAAAACAATAATAATAACACTAACAGTTAAAATGAAAAGGAGGGAGAGGGGGGAAGGGATGAAATCCAAAGGGAAAGGAGGAAAGAAAACAAGTGATGCACAACACAACAGCAATGACCAGCAGGCCCTGGCCAACCCCCCTCCCCCCCAGTTGGGACATCCCATGGTATAGAGTACCCTTTGGGCTAGTTCAGGACAGCTAACCTGGCTGTGTCCCCTCCCAATTTCTTGTGCCCCTCCAGCCCTCTCCCTGGTAGGACCTAAGAAACCAAAAAGTCCTTGATTTAGTATAAACATCACCCAGCAACAACCAAAAACATCAGTGTCCTATCAACAGAGCCAAAACACAGCTAGCTACTAAGAAGAAAATTAACTCTATCCCAGCCAAAACAAGGACATACATATATATATATATATATATGTATATATATATTTCTGTCTGGTATATTACACTCTGAACATCTGAATATATTTAAATACATGTGCATTGTTATAAAACTTTAAGTGCACTAAAAGAAAATGGGCGTTGGTCAGTCCAAAGAGCGTATAGTAAAGAAATATCTGTTGGGATGTATTTTGGGACACTGGAAACAAATAGGGGGTGGTTCTGGGGGAAATGTAACTAAAAGAAACCTAGTTAAATACTGTAATCAGTGGTGGCGGTTGTATAAACTGGATGATGGAGAAAAATGGCCAATGAACAGCACTTTGAATTATAATATAAAGTTACAGCTGATGTTGTTTTTCAGGCAAGAAAAGAAATAGGACAAAGCTTTATATGCTGATACATTTTTCACTTTAAAGAACCACCCTGAATGGCAAAAAGAGTGTGGTAAAAATTTCCTTCCAGTGATACTTTTGTCTTGGCTTTGGAAAAGGATAAGAATAGGTCTTTGAAAAGGTGCTGCTCTGCTTGAAGTATAGGACAGAGATGTTTAAAATTATATGAACAAAGAAAGAAGACGATTTAGAGTTAATGGTTGCTCCCCAGCGGAGATTGAGAGAGTTCTGACGATGATATTAATGACGTGAGCAGCATAAGAGAAAGTGGTTGCAGGCAAGCTGATGAAGCTGGTGTCAGGGAAAGTGGCTGTGAACAAGGACAGCAATTTAGTAGGGCAGAAGGTTTTAGCCCAATACAAGTCAGATGTGGGCCAATCAAGGGGAAGTTATATAGGCTTCCCTGCACCAGGCTGTGGGAAATGAAGGATGCATTACAGTGAGGGTCCCATTTTCAATAACAAACTTCAATAACTGGAAAGCAACCACTGGAAATTATGGGGACAACCCTGAGAAGGTGGCTAGTATTATTGAAATAATGTTTAAACACAGGATCCAGACTGGAAGAATATAGAGGTGATAATGTAGGTTTTGTTTGATAGTACTGAGAAGGAGATGAATTGTTGGACAGCTAGAATGAATGTGGAAGCTCAAGTTAACTCAGGAACTTCACAAGGAACTGTGGAGTATCACTTCCCCTGAGCTGGTCCAAACTGGGACCCAAATACTAACTGACCAAGGCAACCTTTAACTCAATATCAGAACTGGATTTTGTTTGGAGTTCAAATGCTATGCCTACGGCAATAAACATGTCTGAATTTTATGAGATTAGGCAAGATAAAAAAGAATCCCCCACAGATTTCCTGAATAGAATGAAGAAAGTAACCCACAAATATACAAATATTGCCCCTGAAGAAGAAGAAGGACAAAATCAATTAGCCCCTCTATTTGTGGGTCAATCCTCAGACGATAGTAGAAGAAAATTACAAAAAAATACAAGGAAATCATGCTCAAGACTGGAGAAAGTTGTTGGATGTTGCTTGAATTGTACATAGAAATAGAGATAGTCAAAACAAAAGAGTAAATATTAGATTGGTGGCAGTATCAGAGGAAAATACTAGAATCAGTGGAAGGGACTGAGGACAGGGTGGACTCCCAACAGGGGGTCTCTGGCCTGGGCCTTGGTTGGGCAATCAATAAACAATGTGCACACTGCAAAAGGGATGGACACTGGAAACAAGAGTGTCCACTTCAGAATCAGATCTCCTCTGCACCCTTGCTCCCAGTAAGCAAGGAATGAGGGGGACCAGAGGAGTCTCTCCCAGTGGAAACTCTAGTTAAAGCAGAGGTAGGAAATGAAGAAGTTGAGGTTTTGGTAGATATTGGGACTACCTACTCTGTTCTGAACACTTCAGAGGGGGAGCTGAGCAATAAGAGTATAAGCATTGTTGGTGCAACAGGGACCTGTGAAACTCAGCCATTCTTTAAACCTTTAACAATGAAGATGGGAAAACAGTGGGTTACTCATCAGTTTTTATATTTGCCAAATTCTCCAAAACTATGATTAGGGAGAGATCTACTCAAGATTTGGAAGCAGAAATCTGATTTTAAAACAGGGAAATAAAAAAATTTATTTCTGGAGACTAAATATGACAAGGCAGCAGCTTTGTTATTACAGGATATGTCCTCTGAAAGGAAAGATACCCATGGAGGTAGAAGATGCTGTAAATCCTATTGTATGGACTGGAGAGGTTCCAAGAAAATCCAAAAGGGCAAAACCGGTAAGGATTGACTTAAAGCCTGGATCATCCCTGGTGAGAATTAAACAATATCCACTGAAGCTGGAAGCTAGGAATGGGTTGGTACCAATAATTCAGAAATTCTTTAAGTACAAATTGTTTGTGAAGTGTGAGTCCAAATACAACACCTCTGTTTTGCCAGTTAAAAAGGCCAATGGTAAAGATTAATGATTCGTGCAGGATTTAAGAGGAATAACTCAAAATATTTATCCTGTAGTAGCAAATCCATACACGTTATTAACAACCCTTACAGGGGAACAGGAATAGTTTACAGTTTTGGATTTAAAGGATGCCTTTTTCTGTATTCCCCTGGACACCGAAAGTCAGGAGCTTTTTACTTTTGAATGGGAAAACCCAGAAACAGGAAGGAAAATCCAATACACTTGGACAATTTTACCACAAGGCTTTAAAAATAGCCCAACAATCTTTGGAAATCAGTTGGCAAAGGAGTTAGAAATTTGGAGAAAAGAAAATGATTAGGAAACAGTACTACAATATGTGGATGATACTCTGATCACGGCAGAGACTAGGGAACTGTGTCTTTCCCTAACCATAAGCCTTCTAAATTTCTTGGGAAATAGTGGATGTTGAGTATCAAAGGATAAGGCTCAAATTATCCAGGAGTCAGTTACATATTTGGGGCCTGAAATCCTGAAAGGCCACAGACAATTGGGGTCTGAATGGGAAGAGGCTATTTGCCACCTCCTGGAGCCTAAAACTCTCAAGGAATTATGAGCATTTCTCAGAATGTGAAGGTGTTGGCTTTGCATAGCCAGTTACAGATTATTCATGAAAACTCTATATGAGCTATGGAAAAATTCCTACGATCGGTACTACTGAAAAGATTCAAAGCCTCAAGAAAAAAAAAAAAAAGGTGGGAGGGAGAGGAGAGGTGTTGAATGATGCCACTGTATAGATACCACTGTATATACATTTATATCAAAGTATTCTGTTCAGGGAAGGTTGCTTGCTCAGCAAAGGGATGAGATGTCTGAACTCCCGAATTTTCACATTCTGATTTAATGTTTAGCTATATGTTAAAGAAATCTGTGCACAAAGTTTAGGCCAAGCTGACTTTCTGAAGCTGTTAAAAATGACAAATGAAGGGACTTCTAATCAAGGGAGTCAGCCTTGGGAAGGACAGGAAACAAAGAATGGATGGGGAAAAGAACACCGTTATCTGAAGTTACGCAGAAAGAAGCCTTCAAGTGAGGAAGTTCTAGCCACAAGAGGAGACAAGTTGATAAAGTGTTGAAACCCACAGCAAGTTGGTTGAACAAAGGTAATTTTGGCACTGGGAGATCGCGACCTCCAACTCAAATAGCTGTCCTGGAATAGGGCAAACCCCAACTTGGGGAGCATGCATAGTAAGTAAAAAAACTTCAGTAGCACTGAGGGTGTGTACTAGTTTGCATTAGAAGCAAGAAACTTGAAACCAATCCTATACGTAAATGAAAATGAGTATGTAACACACTATGAATGTGCAAGTACTCTACTGTATATGATGTGTACCCTCGAGTAACTTGGTGAGCACGCTCACAGGAAATATTCCCCTGTGCTCCCAGCACTGTAATACAGAATGCCTGCCTTCTAAAGCTTCAGACCTAGTCTTGGAGGGGTTTTCTCCATGATGGACTTTACCATATCAGCATATTGAGATGCCAGTTAAATGTTTGCATTTTCGCTTGAGTTTCATTTGCACGTGGTTAAATTGCCACTTCTGTGTAAATATAACCAGACCTGTGTGCTCCATTACTACTAATGCACTTGTTACCTTGCAAACCTCAAGTAAAACTCATAAACTGGGATAAGACATCAACAGGAGTCCCAGGTATGCAAGGAATGCACTACTAAACATTTTGTGATGCACAGGAGTCCCAGATATGCAAGGAATGCAGTACTAAACCCTTTGTGCTGCAATTTGCAGTTTGCATGTTACAGACACCTTTTCCCCTGCCTGCCCCCCCCCCCCCCCCCCCGCCCCTACTCTGATATTCTTATTTTCTTATATTCTCATATAAGGCTATGACATGCCTTGGCAATGAAATGTAAAATATTGCTAATCAAAGACTTCAATGGACACTTAACTTTAATTGCCCCAAACACAAAAAGGACAGAAGTCATCAGCTCCTTTACTCCATATTATACACATCACTTTAATCACAATGAAGAGTCAGGGGAGTAACTTTTGATGCAATATTATGCAGCTGCATTATTTACCTCTTATTTATATCTGGGCTACCCTGGTCATTGCTGAAGCTGCACAAGTAACAATCCGGGATGTGTCACTGCGTTGTACTTAGTTTTGCTTGTACATGCTTGAGTTAGTGTACAGTAGCAAAATGATGAACAGCTGAAAAGTAAGCTGGTTTCAGGTTGTAGTTGTCAATAGAAAAATTGCATAAGACAATAACAAGACATGAATGGAGGAAGCAAAAAGTTACTCTCACTGAGGAACGCACTGTGGAAATTCTGATGCTTGACTTCGTAATGACATCTTCCATTGCAATGTGGCCCCATCAAAACACTTTTGTTAATGTTACTATTTTTTCCAACAACCACTTTACTTTTCTTACTTATAAATCTGATTTGTCACTGACTGTAGCCGTGCCTTGACAACTTCCTCACTGTGCCAAACAGCTTCCCTGAAGCATCCTACTTCCCCAGCTAGGTGACAAGATGTCAGGGTAAGGGCTGTAAGCAATTCTAGGTTTTCACAGGTCAGACAGGAGAGGCCAGCCCAAAGACATGCACTTACTCTGGCACAGAAACACCCACTTAATATGAAACTGAAATCATTAAAAAGAACACTATGTAAAGATGTGTGTGTGGGATGTAACCTTATTATTGTCCTCTGGTTTCTGCATTAAGAGGCACAGAAAGACATTCAAAGAAACAGAACTAGAAAGAAGGCATGTGCTTCCGAAGCATGGGTGGCTGGTATCAGTGTATTGTAAGCACTAATGAGGAACACAGGAGATATAATAATCCTATAACACAATAAATAGATGCCTGTTTTTTCTACAACCAAAGCTAATTGGTCTGGATGCTTTATATTTGCTTCTCATATAATATAAAAGTGCTCAGAAGCAGGGGATGAACAAGTTTCTTTTTTAAGCAGTTCCTCTAAGAATTGACTTCTCACTCAGATTTCCTGCTTTCTGTTTAGTTGTGCCTGTTTGGACTTGTTTCATTGCCAGTGGCATCCACATATCCCATTGCAGAGTCTGGACACAGCCACTGCTATGGCAGGCAGTGGTTCCAGAGCAGCTGACACTCCCTCACTAGCCCAGTTTTGTGTGTCTCATAGGAAAACTGGTCCAGCAAACACGCAACAGCAGAATGGTGCAAATAGCCTTGAAAAGGCATTCACCAAATCCAGTACAAAGATGAGCTGACCTAGCTGTCCCAGCAAGTCAGTAGCACAGCAAGACTGGGATTCCCAATGTATACATCCCCATCTGCTGGGAAGAGGCAGACACCCTCTCCTGATTCAGTGCTGCAAGAGGTGACTTTCTCCCTTTGCCTTTTAACCATATGTAAATACACCAGTCAGTCCTGTTTCGTCTTTTTCACCCACTCTCCTTGATAGTTTTCAGCCCACCTGTAATTTGCTATCTACCTTTAAATGACAAGCTTTTCTTGTTTAAAATAGAGTATTTTGGAGCTGAAGAGGTAAAAACAGATGTTAAGCTTTTTCTGTATTTTACCAACACAAATTTACTATCACAAAGGTTTATAGCAAGGCTTTCAAAGCTTACCATTCACAGATGATTAGTCATGCTCTGTATTGTTATTTGATAACTAGAATGGGACTTCGTTAATTTGCAGACATTCTTAGTGCACTGCTTAATGTCAGAGATTACCAGTTTCCCACAGATGAGCTCTTCTTCCTCCACTTAAAAGGATTTAACAGAAAAACAATGCAAGTATCTCGATTTAAGAGCTGCTTCTCCTGATTCAAAGAGCCAAGCGCTGATCCCACCCCCCCATCTACTGGAACTCTGCAGAATGACAGGAGCCTCTTCGCTCTGCAGGCCACTATCTGAAAAAAGGCTGAAGAGTAGAGGATCAGAGGAAATATCACTGCACACTTGTCCTGCAGCTCACCAGACAGCTGCTGGTAAGTGCTAATTAGACACTGTGGTTACCAGGCTAAATGAACTTTCGATCTGACCTGGAACAAGCACTTTTTTTTTCCTTATGTTATCTTGTAGAACAAACATCAGCATAGTAATAATAATAATAATATAAATGTTAGAAGTGAGGGTTTGAACATCAACTTCCCCTTACCACTGTAATACCATGAATGTGACATGTCCCAGCTCCAGCTCCCTGGTGTTGCAAACAGGGGTGTGTACCCAGGACAGACACACCTACACCTTGGCTCTCCTGACTCCGCAGATCTCCACACCCACCCCATCTAGTCCTACACACACACATCTGGCCTGCCCACTCCATCAGGCTCTTCAAACCATCCTCACACTATGCCAGAAGTACTGAATGCAGTTTTATACCTGAAAATATCATGAGGAATTTTTTGGAGTGTTACAAGAGAAAGCTACAGCAGAGTAAGGGTGACAAACTCAGTGGGAGGCTCCCCACTCCTCCTGAAGCGGGCACAACAATCAGTCTGAGAAAAAATGTAAATTTGGTTCAGTTAATTACAAACAGATCATCATTTGGGAAAAAAACACCCATAAACCCAGTTACCATTTAATAGCCCTGCTCTAATTATAGAGTGGACTCTCAGGTGTCATTCTCTTGTTATTAAATTTGTCTCACAGGATGCTAGCGATATCCCAATAAATTGTACCATTGGAGATGCCCTGATCCCATTGAAGTCAGGGCAGAAAGTCATACTGACTTAGCAGAGGATATATTTGGCCTTATAAAGCAGGGAGCAGAGCAAAACAGATCCTCATTCTGTCTTACATTTAACGTCGGAACCTCTAAAATGTAGCTGTAACTTTATCCTTTCTCTAGTCACTGTTTATCTGCTGACATTTTAACAGAGATTTTTGCTCATTTGGGTGGACTCTAGATCAGTCCCCACCAGAGAGCACAGCTGAATCCTTCTGCCTTCTAGGGGTCTGACTTCTCCACATGCATCTGAGCTTGGTGGCAATACTCCCAACATTGAGGATGTAGCTCCAAATCCAATGAGGAGTTACTTTATATAGAGCATGATATTTTAAATACTTTATAATCAAATTATTATTGCTGGATTTCATTACGAACAGGAAGTGAAGGTTGATGGTATCCCTTTGTTCATTTTGTTTTCATTTTGACTTCCATTCGCTAGATTACATGCTTACCAAGCTACATTGAGGGTGTAAACATTCAGGCTTGCTATACACCCGTGCAGAAAGCAGGGCAACAACACTTCATTCACCCCTGGTGCTGCTGTCTCTGCAGTGCTGGCTGCTGGCAGTGCTCGTTACTGATGGGGGCACTGCTGTTCCAGGTGCTTTGCAAAGGCAGAAGATGATCCTTCCTCCAAAGCACTAAGGTGAAAAACGATGTCGATCCCTTGCTCACTTAACAATGTTCTCTGCAGGGAAGCAGAAGAGCAGGTGTGTAAGAGAGCAGGTGTGTAAGCTGGGTCTATGCTCGTGATGGCAATGTGGCATAGAGCAGGTGTTGTCAGCAGATGTAAGCACTGATCTCGGTTTCTGCAATGCTGCTAGTCTTCAGCCCTGCTCTGCACCCCAGTAAATAACAATTACATAGCATTTGAATATGTTCTGACCATTCTCTGTGGTCTCACCACAACTTTTGCATTCACCTAATGAGCAACAGTTAGAAGGAGAGGGAAAGTCAACTACCCTACATTCAGCCAAACACTGATACACAGACAAATGTGGGCAAACAGGCAAAAAAAAAGCTCTTTTCATCACTTTTCTGTACCAGGGGTACAGAACATCCCAAGAAACGCTAACTACCAAGTGAAAGCATAAAACATCAAAAACACTTTGCTTAAATTAAAAAATAATGTAAATTAACAATATTAAAACTATCATCTTTATCTGCTGCCTAGACCAGGCTCTACCTCTTTGGTGGCTTTGCCGTCTTTAGCCAGAGTTGCTGTCATAGCCACTGAGCACAGGAGGCCCTGAGGAATTTCCTTCAAGTCTTCTAAAAAGACTTACAGAAAAGTCAGTGACTTGAGCCCAGCTCCTCAGTCTCAGCTCTTCTGGCAGCCTCTAAGCTATGATATGTCTGTCATAGCTGAGACACAGAAATGTGATCACCTGGTGCTTGTGTCTACATGGGGAAAGGTGTTCTGAAGCATTGGCTTTGTTTCTCTTCTGACAGATGTAGAGGACAGGAGTTGCCAGCTCTCAAAACACACTCTGTCCCTGTGGGCTGTGGATACCTATCTCAGAGGAGGTGCCTCGCTTCCCCATAGCTGAAGGCAAGCTGAGCCCCTGGCAACTGTACAGTGTCATAGGGAATATTGTGCCCCACATGGGACCCACAAGGAATCAGTTTCCCCAAATTCCCTGGCTGCATATTTGCAACGCACCTCATTCCCAGGCTAATGCACTGCAAGAGTGAGACTGGGTCACTGATCTCCAAAGCCCATTGCCTCCATCTCAGGAGTAGAATCAAAGGATAGACACCCAGTAATGCTAGATGGGCAGGTGAAACTGAGTGTTTAATTGATCAGATTAGGCGGAGGATGGTGGAGCGGCCACCTAACTGCATAACCTGCACTGCAGCAGTGCCCGAGGTCAGAAATCCTATGTACATAGAGGACAGAGGGCTTCTTGTCACATGCAGGAAGCAAAGGCCACTTTTGGGGTCTTCTGAAGATCACCACGCATGATAATTTGCAGTTCAAAACGCCTGACCACAGGCACATCTCCAGTTCCAGTGCCCCCTCCATGAAGTCAGCAGCCATGGCAGCTCTTCCAGCACTGGACTCAGTGCTAGACTGGACAGACTGGACTGTCACCTGCCGGTGCCACCCCCTGAGCTATCCTCGTGGCAAGGAGATGCCAGTTAGGAGCTGACCACCTGCATAACTAATACTCTACTCCCAGACTGCACCGACAGCACTTGCCACACGGTGGATCCCTCCTCAATGCAAAAAAAAAAAAAGCCTGAGAAGCTAACGCACAAAGCAGTCAGCAGCAAAGAAACAGCTGATCTCTGGCTCCAGAGTCCCACTACATGCCTCTCCTCGAATAAGGACCCTTGAGCCATACATTTTAGACAAATTCAGCTGGGGTCTTTCTTTTCAAACTGTTGAGGCTGTACGGCTTCCTGGACCATGCTATGTTTTCTCAAACACATAGTTGGTTTTTGGTTCAGAAGCAGATGCTTGGGATGTGAATCAGCTCCAGACAAAGCCCTACAATGTCCACATGTACATTATATCTGTAGCGTCCGTTGTAGTCACGGGAACCAGTCAAAACTCCAGAATAGCATAAATACAGTGAATAAAGTCTGGGGCAGGGGTCCTCAAACTTTTTAACCAGGGGGCCGGCGCGCAGATGAAGTGGCAGGCAGCCATCTGCGGCTGCTTGGTTCCCCCCCCAGCCCCCGGCAGGGGGGGAGCGGGGGGGTGTCTGTAAATACCGGGGGCGGATTGAGGACCCTGGGGGGCTGTATCTGGCCCACAGGCCGTAGTTTGAGGACCCCTGGTCTAGGGGATGTTTAGGCTGACCAACTTTAGGCATAGCTTTAGCGTAGGTCCTGTCTGCACTTTTCAGAAAAAAAGTGTCTTGTTTTCCTGATTTTTAATTCTTAGCTCACCTTATTCAGCAGTAGTGATGTGTCTCTTCCAGCACACCAGAGCTAAGTAAACTTGTCATATCCCTCCAGCCCACCAGCCCCTAGGCACTGCTCGTGATCCAGGTAAAATTCCAAGTCAGTCCATTTATTATTCCCTCCATAGACACAACCTATCTAAAAGCAAAGCTCACGGGGGTCCCCTCCCCTTTCAGTACGGAGCCTGTTTCCCCAACTTAGGGAGGCAGAGGCCCGGGCAAAAACTTAGCATGAAGACCTGGGTCCGCCGCCGGCTGTGCAGACGCGGGGTTCGGAGCGTCCACCGCGAGCTGCTGCACCTGCCGCGCTGCGCTGCTGGGGCGGTCGCGATGCGCTCCAGCCACGGCAGCCTGCCCTCCGTGACTGCGCCTTCGTTCAACACCGTGCTGCAGCTAACTGTGACTGGGCAGCACTAAACCAAGGCACAAAGGGCTTGCTGATGTGTGTTCTCCGTGCGGGGCCGAGAGCAGGAGCCGGTTCCCCCGCAGCCTGCGCCCGCAGCTCGCACATGCGCTGCCGGCCCGCGGGCGGCGCCGGGCGGCTGAGGCGGGTGCGCTGCGGCGGCGGCTTCGCTCGCTGGGGACGAGACATTTTCCAGAGGCTCGGTTAAGCTCCCAGGGATGTCATTTTAAGAGGGTCCATAACAAAAGGGAATACACCGTTCCCATCAGGCTAGCGATAATGTCCTCGCCTGCAGCTGTGCGGTGAGTTTAAATCTCTGACAAGAAGATTGGCGACTGCTGTTGTTGCATCGTTTACTGTTACATATGGGCTTCCTCCCTGAAAACCCTGGAGATGGCATTTGTCTGGTCTGGTTGTAAAATATGAGATAGACCACGATGGATTTCAGTTCCTCATCCGTGTTTGATCAGCATAAAGGTAAGTCACTTGAAAATCTTCTGGTCCTCCCATGTCTCCCACACAGATGTACTACAATTACTTGACAGAATAAATAAGACGGTTTTGTTTTTTGTTTTTTTTTTTGGGGGGGGGGGGGACGACCAAACAGGTCACATAGACGTTTTTGTACACATGAAGGAATTCCTTCCATCAGTTTTAGACATGGATATTTCAGCCTAGTGCTACAGAGTTTTTTAAAAATAAATTTTTTCAGCAGAATAGCAACAGGATCTGACTGTTCTTAGCAGTGACAGATGTACAAGTATATTTATTGTTTATATATTGGTCCTCAGGGATATATATAAAAAATTGCAATATTAGCAAACAGAGAAGCTTAAAATGGAGTAAAAATTTAAGAAAAGATTATTTTCCTGTCTGCTAATCTGTACACATTAAAAGGACTAGATGCTGACAAGTGATTGACTTTGCTTCAGCATATCTTAGCTGTATAGCTAAGTGTTGTCATAATGGTGAATTTAAATATCTTTAAAAGCCCCAAAATGAAGATTTCCTACATGGTAAGGTTGCTATGGAAATACAAATGTCTCTTTGATGTCTGTTTTTAAGTGAAATTGAATTTCATGTCTTTATCTGTCAATACAAGCTTCTATGTCTTACAACTTAATCCACGATCAGGAATGTAGTGGCAATCCTTTCATGTTCCCAAAGCAGGACACTGTCATTGTTTGATCATCTGCATTGCAATAAATTTCTCTTTAAGTCAGATTGCCAAATAATTTGTGTGCAGTGGCCACAGTTTCCAGGGCACACCTGCATAGTGTCCAAGCTGACATGGCTGTGCTGGCCCCACAGTGAAAGTGCTGACTGTTGAAAGAAGATGGAGGACAGGAGGAAGACAGAGGCTGCAGTGACTTTTGGGTGGTCGGGTCTCACAGGTTGTAGTTTTGTGCTTGCCTGTGCTTCTTTGGTGAACCCAAAGTAAATGCACTCCATGTAAAGCAGTGGACTCACGGCCACAGTAGCACCCAAAGCCTGAAGCAAGTCTTGAGAGTACTGGTCACCAACAGCCCACCTGGGACCCCACCCTGAGTAGAGGGGAGGAGTGGGATGCCATCAAGCAAAACTGATTCACAAGAGACAAAAAAATACTACCAGCAAGGAAGTGCAACAGGTGAAGGGGGATCTGTACTGCAGGAATAGAGACAGGTGCCCCTAGGTGATGTGTGAATGATGTAAGGAGTGTTTTCCACAACAGGACAGAAGTGTGGGGCTGACTGAGCTTCTGCAACTCCAAACAGCCGTCTTGAGCTCTCCTTCTGCAGGCACTACAACTACGCTCTGTGCCACACGCCATCCCAGCAGTGCTCAGACTGGGGATGGAGTGGGGAAACACTGCACACTCAGTGCCATGGGGATGGCTGCCAGGGAGCCAAGGGGAGTAGTGCCAGGAGCGAGGCTGGAATATGACCAGGTCTGGGGAAGGAGAAGTCAAGTCTACAAGATGGATAAGGGGGCAGATAGCAATGCAGAAGACCA
This sequence comes from Falco biarmicus, assembly GCF_023638135.1. Classification (NCBI taxonomy): domain Eukaryota; kingdom Metazoa; phylum Chordata; class Aves; order Falconiformes; family Falconidae; genus Falco; species Falco biarmicus. Next base: position 66,183,216 of record NC_079311.1, read on the forward strand.
CTGACCTAAACCACCTTACCTGTGTAGAAGTAAAAGAGTTGGGAGGCAACATGTGCCTGCACCTCCCCTAGCTCCTGACCTGCAGAAACTTATCCTGCCAGGTCACTTTACACACTGGCCCACCCTTATTCCCATGCAGCAGCATCTCTGGCCCCATGTCACACTCAGAGCATCTCCCCAGCAAGACGGCCCCCTCCAGATAAGTTTGCCCCTCCACCACCACTGCAGGGATGCTGGCTCATTAGATGATTTGTGGCTTACTGTTTGCCTTCCCTGGTAGCTGCCTGGTAGGTGGATGGGGAGTAGGAGCAGACAACACACAGTAATGGGACAGTAAACTCATTGGTTATCATGCAAAAAGCTCTGTTCAAAATTTACTGTGTACAGTGGATTTCATCTAAATAGCTTGTTAATGTCTTGGCATATTAATGATTTAAGCAGGCATAATTTTTGTAGCAGGGAGAAAGGGAATATCTTCCATTGGAGCAATTTATAACAGCGGAGGAATACAGACTAGCTTTCAAGCACACCAGATCAATATCTGTTGGTCCAATAAAACAGTCCAACCCTCCCCAGAAACCTGTTCTCCACCCTACACATCAGAAAACTATCCCAGCTACAGATCAAAAAAAACAGCATTTCAGGCTTGAAATACTGTCTCTTTGTGACACTTCCTATAGTACTTCTTATTAATATTTTATAATACTTATCAATATTAACAGCAGCAGCAATATGGGACTTGAAGCCAACCAACATCAGAAACCTCTCCTTTCTTAATATTGCTTGGTGACATTGTGTGCAGTACCTGGCTTCAAATGTTTTGCCATTTAAACAGAGAAGCTAAACAAAGGCCTGGACTGGTACATTCACAGCCAGACACACACAAGGATTACCGCTTTGTTAAGCAATCAATAAATCCATAATATTAGAGAGTGAGTTACAATTTCCAAGAACTGCACTCATCCACCGCCCACTGACCCTTGGCAAGCTGAAATCAAATAAACTGCCCAGTAACGTGTCCTGCCAACAAGCCGTGGGAAATTACATAAGGCCTTTGGCTACTGGTGGAGACAAGAGGGTCTATAGCAAAGACGGGAGTTAATTATATACATAAATATTTCTTCTTTACAATGAGCATAAATTATCCTGTTATCCAGCCTTTAGTTTTCAAGACCTAGTGTTTTAGCAAGGTCTGAATCAGTCATTGTCAAGATCACACACACTAAGCTGCAGCAAATCTATTTAGGCCTTAAAAATCCAGTGCAGGAGAAAGCATGCACTTACGTGTATCTCAACAGGCACTTTATAAAGCAGCACATCAGCTGACACAGAAAATCACGTAAAACATGCATTCTTCATAGGAGAGTTGGAGGAGAATTAATGTCACAAGCAGTATTATTTCATCGCTCTGAATCCTATAATCATTCTGCACGTTTCATTATATACTCCCTTTTCCAACCAAAGACAATTACTTTGTCTTGAAGAAATGACATGCTTTTAAAACACTGTAGCTCATTTCAGATACAGTGGCTTTTAACTCTGATTCTGAGTATTTTAGGCACAAATTAAGATGTCACAACCCTTTATGCCATTTTTTCTTTGCTCACTGAGATCCTTCCAGACCTTTCTACACCACTGTCGTGGAAGCCTGTAGTTTCTCCCTGTCTGTGCTCCATACACAGGCTCCTAGCTGGACCTTCTGCCTTCCTGAAGCTGACTTACCAGTAGCACAGCAATTTTCCAAAATGAAATGTAAAATGGAGGGTCAGGCATTTGGCTGTTCATAATCCCTATATCCCACATGGTGCTGATGCCTCAGCCACAGTCAAGCTCCCCAGCAGGGTAGGCTTACAGAGGGGGACACAAATGTTCAGTATGTCACTGTCACTCTCTGCAAAACACCCACCCTGAAAACCATTCCTCTTCTGCCCAGGAAGGCGTCTGCAAAAAGTAATGGCCTACAAGCTTTGTGCCCATGACCCCTCATTCCTTGACAGGGTAAGCTGGAGGAACATGAAGTAGGTAAGCTGGAGGAACATGAAGTGGGAGATGTCACCTGGAGCAAAGTCCATCCAGCACAAATGACATCCAATGTAGAGGAATTACAGAGGAATGAAGCTGGGTTAATTAACATTGATAACATACAGCAGTGGGCTGGCTTCAGGGGCGGTGGGTCGGCTGATGTGGATAATGTGCAGCTGTGGCTGGTTCCTGCTAAGTAGTTAAATAGCTCTAAGGGGGATGGAAGAGGAGTTCTGGATGAAGAGAGACTTGGAAGAAGCAGAGGGAGGAGAGACAAGGAGAGGCCCCAGATGAGGAGAGGCTGGCCGGAAGAGGAGCCCAGAGAAGGAAGACTCCAGATGCAGCAGAGGCAAAGAGCAGGGTGGGCTGGCCTGAAGAGGATGAAGAAACATCACGGACGGTAGATGAACTTTTGAAACCTTGTGGGGGATTGGCGCCTGTGCCAGGGCAAGGCGCAGGAACTACTTACTGAAGTTAACACCTTGTTGCAGCCGGCTAGTTTTGATAGTGCTGTGACAATCCAAAGCCCTCCTGGCATTTCCTGCTCCCTGTCATGTGAAGCATCAGGAGACCACACAACTGTCTTCTTCCTCACACCCCACCCAAAGCTACACAGGTCATGTCAAAGACACCCCACTTGAAATCATGTCACCCTACAGATACGGAATTAATGTCAGTCTCCTTTATGTCAGATGCACAATACGGGTGTGTGTCAGTTCCTCCTGGCCCAGTCTCCTTTGCCAGCAGGGTGACAGTGTAGTCCAACTGCCTCTCCTTGCACTGACAGCTAGTAGGACTCATGGGTGGGGAAGTGTGAATCTTGATGTGGCTTCGTGCTGCCATCCCTTAACAGGAGTGGAGCTTGTGTTCTGCAAAAGCAGGCATGGGGAAAACCTCTTTGTTCATTCACCCATTGACTCATTCAGAGGTTTGCTTCCTCTCATACAGGAGGATAATTGCTCTGGGCAAAGCAGATTCAGCCTGGAACAAGCAAAGGTGCAGGAGAAAACGTGTTTTGGTTTTAGTTAGATGAAAAAGGGCAGAGGGAGACAGGGACCCATGTGCAGGCATGCATCCATGTCCTTGCCTTCCCACCATACTGCCCTCCATGTAAGGTAAACAGCAAAAAGTACACAATTTACATGTGTAATGCATAAAAGGAGGTGAGAGCCCCCTTGGTCCACTGTCTGTCTCAGTACATCTAATAGTTTCTTTCCCAGTGCCAGCAGCATCTTCTCTGTACCATTCCCATATAGTAACCACCGCATGCAGTTGTGAGAGGAGCTATGTTGGTGCTCATGGCTGGCACCTCCTGTGTGCCTGCAGGGAGTGGCCAAGAGGAGCAACACAAGCAAGGAACCACCGGCTTGTCTCCTTGCTTTCCACCCAGCCCATATTACACCCCTCTTTGCGTAAGGGACTAGCTCAGACCTGAGCTTGTTATTAACATGCCCTTGCTGACTTTACTGATTGTGAGAGCAGCCTGCAGATCTGGCACGATAAGGAAATCTGATTAATGAGCCCTGTGGTCAAGTCACTTCTTTTTTCATGTGCTAGTCACTGATGATGACTCTGCAGAAGCAATGCCTCTTGGTCTCTCCTGATCTCCCAAGCACACAGGTCAAAGCTTCTCAGGCAAATGAACAGCTCCCTCAGCAACAGACTCCCCAATAAAATAAAAATCAAGTTAACATTTTTAATTCACAAATTTTATCAAATGTGTAATTTAAAAGACCAGCTGGAAGAAAGAAAATAAATTATTTTCAGTTGAGTAGTGATGGAGAGGGAATCTGTGCACTGGTGAAGGCAGATTTAACATCAGTTTTCTAGTCTTCCCAATTGCACAACCGGAGCTCCAGCTTTGACAGACTAATCTTCCCCAGGGTGAGAGCTGATTGCGTTTCCATGGCAGCCAAGTTTTGAAGCTGAGAGTGACAGTTGCATCCTGGGGAGAGAAGATCACATGTGGGGAATTACGCTGGCTGTAAACCCTGTGGAGCTCATGCAGGTTCATCTGTGACAACATCTGGTCACAATGTGCATAGCATGGCTAATACTTTAAAATTATCGTAAAAGATCTTGTATCACTCAAAAATATATATGACAATGTTTAAAATATGATTTGTTTCAGTGTGTTAATAATAATACATTGGTTATGAAAAAGACCTTTTTTTTACTTTTCTTTTTTTACTAACTTTTCAAATTCTCTTTAAACCATCTCCCTTTTTTGTGCACAGCTTACATAGTTATGCTATCTCCAGAAGACATGACAGTGACCATCACTTCATCCGTCTTTCCTTTGATCAACTCGCTAGTGTGATTTAGGCATCAGTTTTACATTCTTCTGCTAACAAGGTAGTGCAGCAGCTGGACAAATGCTGCACTCTGTAGCTCTAACCCTCAGCCACAATGAACAGCGCAGCTCACTGCAGCTATACTTATTTTTGAGTTAATAGAGATCAGAAACTCTTAAAAATTAAACATGAGACTGTGGCTGACCAACAAAACTTATCTGCATCATTTGACCATTACATCAGATTTGACCCTGCACCAAAAGATCAACTGCTTTGACTCCTGGAGTTAACAAATTAATAGTCCACTTGAAGGCAAAGAAGGTGTAGGCATATGGAACATGGGATGACCAGTCTGGAAGGAAGTTACAGACAAAAAAACAAAAGACAGAATAATGAAATTGATTTCTCTAGAAAGAAAAAACTGAGGAGTGTTCAGGAACAGGTCCTGCAAGGCATCTCTTTAAATAATACCTCATACTGTAATTGCCAAACAAAATAAACCTCTCCTGGGTTCCAAGCAATAGTCCATCTTTCCTTTTTGCAGGAATCATTAACACAAGTTATTGCTGCCACAAGTTCACTCTCCTGAGAAGAGAATTCCCCTGGATACTGCAGGGAAAGGAGGTGAAAAACCTGTCTTCTGACTGGTGCAAGGATAACACTGAAACTGAAAACACCTGTGTCCTGGTTTCATCCTATCTCTTAAAAGTGTGGCCAGCAATATCATGAACCATTTCAGTTATTACTTCGTTGTTTCTCAAGTCATGTTATATTAATGTTAGTATGATTTCTTATAAGAGGTGAAACTTTCCAGAAGTTTCCTTACATCCTCTCAGTGTCTATGTTTGACAGTTTTTGGAAGAAGTTACGATGAAAAATGTTTCAGATGACTAACACAAAAAACAGTGCTGTTTAGATACATTTTATTCCACCTTGAGTTATATAGTCATAAAACCTCAGTGAAATAAGTGTCATTATTTTCACTGTTAATCATTTGTACTTGCTCTCTGCTTACTCATGGACATACCTGTAGGTGATGCAGCAGAAGAGGTTGACTTGACTGTGGTTTACCAAGCAGCAGCTAATGGTGATGTGAACACACTAACTGCAGTGATTCGAGAAGATCCTTCCATCCTGGAGTGCTGCGACAGTGAGGGTAAATGAAGGCCAAGCCTGTTCTCCGGGGATTAGTTGATTCAGCTTGCAATTAGATTTTCCATTTTTTATCCTGATATTTACATTCGGCAATTTATATTTAGTAGCAGAATATGGGAAATGTGAGTTATTCTTTGGAACATCCACTGGAAATGCTCAGTTTGGATACTTCTTTCCCCCTGTAACTGTAAGGTTTTTTTCTATGGGTACAAATAAGTTGTTTTGCTATAATCACAGTACTTTATCATGAATCTATTTTCTCTTCTTTAGGGAGATGCTAAGAAATTGTTGTCGTTTCAGGGAAAGAAACCCCCTATTTTTTATCAAAGCCAAATTCTATACATTCTGCACATTTCTAGAGTAGGGTTTCCAGTCTTTTGCACTTAAGAAGCATGTGTACAGACACAGTTTGAATGATTTTGTCATGCAATTATTTGCCAAAGTGTTGGTTATACAATGTGCAATGATCTAAATAATCTGTTTCATCTGTGAGACTCTGGGCTTTTTGATTTTGTGTTCAGGTTACTATTTAATGGTTTTACGAAGTGCTGTCCATTGGCTGGCTTTTATATACATCTATTTCCCAAGTGAAGTAGAGCCACAGATCTCTGGAAGCTTCTCTGAAGGAAGACTGTTTATTCAAAAGTATTTTTGTTGCAGTTTACCACAACCTGGCAATAAAGGGCCTGGGGGTGCTGGTTGGTGGCCAGCTGAACTTGAGCCAGCAGTGTGTGGCCAGGTGGCCAAGAAAGCCAAAGACACCTGGCTTGTATCAGAAACGGTGTGGCCAGCAGGACTAGGCCAAGTCCCCCTGCACTGGGCACTGGCGAGGCCGCCCCTCGAACCCTGTGTTCAGTGTTGGGCCCCTCACTGCAAGAGGGACACTGAGGTGCTGGAGCGTGTCCAGAGACGGGCAGTGGGGCTGGTGAAGGGTCTGGAGCACAAATCTCATGAGGAGTGGCTGAGGGAACTGGGGTTGTTTGGCCTGGAGAAGAGGTGGCTCAGAGGAGACCTCATCACTCCCCACAGCTACCTGAAAGGAGATTGTAGGCAGGTGGGGGCAGGTCTCTCCTCCCAGATAACAAGAGATAGGGCAAGAGGAAACAGCCTCAGGTTGTGCTGGGGAGGTTTAGATTGGGTATTAGGAAAAATTCCTTCACCGAAAGTGTGGTCAAGCATTGGAACAGGCTGCCCAGGGAACTGGTGGAATCACATCTCTGGAGGTATTTAAAAAATGTATAGATGTGGTGCTTAGGAACAAGATTTGCTGTTGGATTTGGCAGTCCTGGGTTAACAGTGGGACTTTATGGTCTTAAAGGTCTTTTCCAACCTAAATGCTTCTATGATTCTCTTAAAAGGTCCATATGAACGCTGTCTATTCTTATCTTTAGCTGTTTTCATAAAGTTACCAGTTTTCCCTACATTTGAAAGCAAACATCCTAACTGTTACCTTTAAAACGTCTGTTGGTCAGTAGGGAAAATGCTTAATCAAGCTAAAATGCTCTCCGTCCAGATTTTACTGGGAGAGGGACTAGGTATGAAGGGCAGTGAGTGGAGACAGACTCTTTCAGCTCCAGAATGAACTTGTTTACTAGATTGTACATACAAATGGAACTAAAGACCAGTCTTGTGAGACAAAACAAACAGCTTATGTCCTGCACATATAGCAGAGCCTGCACAATCTCAGGTTGGGTAGTATGTGTTTGCTCAGCAGTCTCATTGAATCCAGTAAGAATAAATATTCTTCAGTTGTCTGAAGTTTCTAGTAGCCTTATTATTTCTAATATTCATGTTTATTCCCAGTTTAGTCATTTTAAATTGCTTTGTCAGATTCTGCAGGAGAACCTCTTGCTGTTATTCAGCAGCTAACAGAATGGAAGGAAGAGCAAGCAATTAAAAGATATAACCCTTCATTATGTTTAGTATTAGGTTTGGATATAGATATCTGGTTTTTTCCAGCACATAAATTGTTTGCAGAATATTTTTTTAAAGTGGTTATGACAACAGAGAATATTCTAGAGCAAATCCAGTCTTTAAAATAAGTAATCTACATAAAGCATCAAGTCACACACATGCACCTTTGCACAGGACACAGCTTGATTTCATAAATCTTTTGAATATACAGAGACAGAATGAAGTTGATTTGAGAAAATTAGCCAAGCACCACCAGGCTACTAGACACTGAAGAATATCAGCCTCCAAAATGGTGTACAAAGCCAACAGTTCATACTGGGAGCTTGTCAACAGAAAAACACTTTTCCTTCCAGAAGTACAGTTAATGAGGCAAGGTTTTTTTGCTAATGAAGTCATGCTCTTTTTAAATTCAGTGGTCAGTAACTGGCATAGCAGTTACTTCCTGCCTATAAAAAGCTGAATACAACTGTTGGACAGTTGTCAGAGAAAGGATTTGTTAATTTGCCAGTGCTAACATTAGCAAATAAGAAAATATCTCTCTCTTATGGCTTTGACAAAATAAAAATTGTAAAAGAATGTTTGACTTTCTTCCCCAGGTTGCACACCTTTGATGCATGCTGTGTCAGGACGCCAGGTTGACACAGTGAAGCTTCTGTTGAAGATGGGAGCCAATATTAATACTCAAGATGCTTGTGGACGTACCAGTTTATCTCTGGCAACTTATCTGGTACCAAGACATGAGGGCAAAGGATATAAAGATACATGGAGTGAAGGGAGTAAATGTGCAGACCAAATAAGATTTCTGCTTACACTACAGAAAGAAAAAAAGTACAAAACATTTGGTTCTAGACAATAGTGAAATGGTAAACTTTACCGTAATGCAAATGGAGCAATGATTATTAGAAAAGGATCAGGACTCTTCTCAGAGTGTCCCTTCTCTTTTGACTTGTGAAATCATTGCATGGTATGGGGATCTTACTAGGTCCAGCGTCCTCTGTGTGATTTCAAGAAAGCCACTTGTTTCTGGGAGCTCAAAAGTCCCCTTTTGTTCTTAATGTGCAGATGAACTTCTTCACTCCCACTGACAGGATCAGATATTTATGCTCCAGAGAGGGCATTCCTATCTCAAATTCTGGTGGTCAGCAGGCATGTTTTCCTGCACACCACATAAGCCAGAGCATTGCCTTTTTTTCACTACAGTTCTGGACCTTGGATGGCCAGGTTAAGAACTTAGTGCTGCAGGTGCCAGTGCAGACTTTCAGACTGTGAGCAATCCAATCCCCCAATCAAACCACATGCCAGTGACAGCAGGGGCAGATATCCCATTAAGAAGTTTGGGAAGGGAGATGCAGTGCTCTCTGTCTGAAGTACACAAGGATTACCCTCTTCTCCTTAGTCTTCTACTCCTTGCTGGAGGTAATTCAGGATTCAGAGAAAGGCTGGGGACCAAGTTAGCTGGCAGAGGCATTGACAATGGGCTTCCATTATTAGTTGGACAGAAAGGAGGAAGAAATGTTCACCCATGCTGCATAGTATGAGTTACGGCTGGATGACCACCAGTTCATTTAAACAGATACCGTGGCAGCCTAATTAAACTATATCCCTTGCATATAGTCTCTTCCTGCAAATTCAGGACAAAAACAAAGCTCCTACTCACCTTTGCAACATTCAGCCAGAAAATAAGTGTAGAAAACAGCAAAACAGGCAGCCTCATTCAGTGCAAGGAACATGCCCTGCTTACTTCAGAATAAACATTTCCTCTGCCAGCTATTTTCAAAAAATCCCATAATTGGTGTCATGCTCCTTTTTTTCCTTCCTCTTTTCCCAGAGGGGAGAAAATATTTTTTGGAAAAAAAGAAATGACTGGAAAAGATTTAAACCACCCAGGCTTCGAAGTTTCCATTTCTATTTCTATGAAGGATATAATCAGGGGTCTAGAGAGCATTTGGCTGTGATGTCTGTCCTGAATTCAGCAGAGAATTGCATGCAGAATTCAGCGGTCTTGCACTTCCACCAGGAGCTGCACCAGAGATGTTCTGATTCCATCATTGCACACCTTTTCCCTATAAATGCTGGTAAAGGCGATCCAACATAGCTCATAACAGGAGAGAATGGTCTTTATTGATTGCCTATGGAGGTTTGAACAAAACACTTAAACCCATGCTCAATTTCTCTGGGACTTAAGTATACACTGAAAGATTTATGCAGTCAGAACCAGATTGTTTACTTGCTTCTTTGTTGAGGTGATCAATAGAAGGTTTTAGTCCAAGAACTGATTAATCCCATCTCTTTTGGTGCCATTTTCAGTCTGACGTTTTTAATTCAAACTTCTGCAACAATGTTTGCAAAACCACACTCTAAGGCTTTTTACTATTGATTTGCCATCCCTGCTAAAATTTCATAAAGGAAATGAGATTAAGTGCTCATGCTCTCAGTTTAACCTAGTATAATTAAATCCACATGCAGGAGTACGTGTACCATTTGCTAGTGATACAGGGATTGGCTGTTTACTGTCTGCTGTTTACTCTGTCAGTACCTGCCACAGCAGCAGAAAAAACAAAATGCAATGTAAAGAAAACGCTTTATCAGAGAAATAAATGACTGTGCTAGTCTGAAACTTGGACTCCAAAGGGGAACTGCTGTCAGTGCTGAGAGACCTCTATTGGGGAAACAAAAAACCAGTTCCTCATACTGCGGAAACAGTTAAAGGCGTACACAGGTGCCAGACCACCAGGAAAGATCTGGCCTGATGCATTTCACCTTCGTCTTTGACATGTTCTGATTTCTTTTTTAGGGCTGGCTGGAAGGCTGTGTCAGCCTGCTCAGAAACGGTGCTAAGCAGAACATACCTGACAAAAATGGGAGGCTGCCACTACACGCTGCTACTGCAGAGCCTGATGTGAGGTATGTCCCAGGCTCCAACAGTATTTGTTGGTCAATTCTCAACAGACAGTCACCAACACAAGGTACCGAGCCCAAAGGGGAGCCCCAGTCAGGAAGGTTAGCTGTGAGTTACATTTGTGACCTCCTCCTTTGTTTACTGGTTATCATAAAAAAAGGTAGAGAGGAGGAAAAGCATTGTACAACACTTGTGTAACAGAGATATATGGCCAAGCAAGGTGAGGAGCCTGCTTTAAGATCACAATAGCAGAAGGGGGGAAAAAAACTTATAATAGAGGTTGAAAACCTCCGTCTCCCCTAATTAATCACCTTTCTTCCACCTCCCCACAAGAAATACAAGAAGCTCCTTCTCTGGACTTGTCCTCTGAGTAGCACAGCAAATGTGAGGGAAGTTTTTCACATGGCAACTTCTTTGAGAGCCTCTGCTTAAAGGGGAAGCTGAGTTTTGGTGTACTGGCTCATTTTTAACTACTTTTACTGAAGGTGGAGTAACAACTACAGAGTGTCTTCACAAGAAGTCTTAAGAAAGATCCCCTTTGTATCATTCCAGTCTGTGATAATAAGAAGGTTCAACAAATTTCGATTTGTACATCTGAATAAATTCACTTAAAAACCTCTAAGTAAACAGTGCTTGGAGGGATAAGAAGATATTAGAGATATACAAAATGTTCATGTAACTTAATCACTCAGTCTACGGTTTTGCTGCTGTTGGCGTATCAGACCAGACCAGACCTCTTGTGTGTTTCCACTGATTTTGCGCTCCAGCCTTTTTTAACAGCTTTATTCATTTTCCTTATTATCATTGCTTTTCATGCATCACTTGGAGAGAATAGCTTGAGGTTTCTGCAAAAGTACGGGTCACTATCATTAAACAAAACCTCCACAGAAGGAAGACGATGTTTGTTCGACACTGCATGTGCTCTACTTGAAAGGAAACAGTAATCTACTTCACCAGCATTACACAGGGTTGCCTGAACGTTTTTCACATTCTCCATGGATATGGGCAGAACTTTGCTCTGCACAGGAGCTTACCAGTTGCTCAGTTCCTTTCCCTCTCTTCTCACTGGGTTTGCTCTATGCTCAGAAGACATGCCTGAACACTGAGGTGGAGGCTCTTTCACCCCGGTCATTGCCAAGAGGGTATATGCAGTGGCCAGCTATGAAAAGCTTTTTCAGCCAAGTTTGAAAGCTGGCAGCCCGCTGCTACAACCCCGTGTGCTAGAGGCAGCACAACGACCACTGGAAATGTCTTTCTTCTGAATAATTTACATTATGTAGTTGTTTATTACTGGGGGCGGGGGGCAGCAGGTGGAGGAATGAGTTTGTCGTGCAACATCCTCAGCTTGACCTGATCCCCGCACCTGAGCACAGTTCAATCCAGAAAACATACTGGAAGTTGTTGAAGATTGTCCTGATGAAAAGCAGCAAAAGATTTTCATTCAGTCTCCTATGCATGGGAATAAATACATGGTTGTGTACACTTACCTGTGCATTATATGTATATTTATCAGAGTCCCCTCCTTGACACTTCATCATCTTTTAATTTCCTTGCAAAACAGCACGTCTTTTAAATAATCATGTTTTGAATGTTTCTAGCAAATTCACACCTTCAGATGAGCCACAGATTTGCATTATGATCTTATCCAGGGGTACACTGAGGATATATCTTTCCTTTTGCTAGAATCATAAGAACTGTACACCCATGTTAGGATCTATGTTATTTGGCTTTGTTATAGCCTGTGACAGGATGGTCCTTTTCATTTCCATGGTCCACCTGTGTACATGATCCAAACACTTAGCTTCCTACTATAAAACACAACCATCTTCACCAAACCCATAGTGATTTTGGAACATCTTCATAGGATACCAAAAAGAAAAGAAAAGCAAAATTCATGCAGTGTTAAAAATATTATTGCACTTGAATAATAATATTTCATGTAACTATTTTATTGTAACTGTTCCCTCCACCAGAGGGGAGTGTTTGTAGTCTGATATTCTATAAAAACATGAACCAAAGCATTGCTGTACTTTATACCATGACAATGGCCCTATAGCAGCAGACACTTGTAAAATGCTATTGGTATTTTATATACAAGGCCTTCTAGAATACTATTGGTTTGTGTGTGTGTAGATATATAGTATGCATGCATGCATACACACACACACAAACACGTACACATCATCACATTAGTCCAAGAGCTAAGGAGAGTGGAAAATCCTTTCAGAAAATGGTCATTATCATTTCTGTTTGTTTAAAACTTTATCAAATAGGATTACAATGAATTGCTAAGCTACCAAAAACTGCACACATGTATAGTATTACACACTCTGATTCTAGCCTGGCAATCAGCACAAAAATTCTTCCTAGTGGGTATGCTTTTAATTCACAGAACTAAACTTTTGTTGTTACAGTAAGCTATAAAGTCCTGTTTGCTTTTCTAGTACGACAAAGCTCAGACCTAAGATTCTGACCTGTGCCCATCACTAATACTGAATTGTCTTGAAATTGCATGTTATGTTTCTCAAAAAATGTCAGATTTTCAGGTTTAGTCAGGAGTACACGACACTGATTATGTCATTGCTTCTGCAGGCTTCTGAATGTGCTTCTGCAGCAGTCAAATCTTGGTGAAATTAATCATCAGGACAATGAGGTGAGTGAGCTTGTGCATTTTACAGTCCCAGGCTCTGAAAGCATATGTCTTGCTGTTCAGAAAGAGTCCACTGTAATTCATCAATTTTATGATGAGACCATGCACTAGTCAAAAATTTCTGTAACACTTTTGCTGAAATCTGAAAAGCATTATCTCATTTTTCATACTATACATGATGCACCTTTAGGCTAATAAACCTTCTCCATATGCTGCCAACTAGGGAGTACTTTGAGTCAGTCTCTTAACTCACTTGCCAAGACATTAATTGCTTTTGATTCTTCTAAAGTTAGACATCGGACTAAATCTTCACCTTTACCAACCATCCCATCATTAAAGTACTGTTCTCAAGAAAAAATTCAGAAAACGAGTGTTACACAGAACAGCCATGAAGCTACACAAATTTATGCTGTCCTCTGATTGTTAAAGAATTGTGCCCTGCATATATATATATATATACACATAGTGTACAGAGGAGAGTATTAACTTCCCAAATGTTTTTTTTCTCCAAATAGAGAAGCCAAGACACAAGAGAGACTCTGCATGTCTCTTCATATGTTTCTTTTCACTCTAACAATTGCTCAAGGATGCATCTCTTCTCCATGGTGCCAGAATCGCCACAGGGTTGTTAATTTTCCTTCTTCCCATGAACCTTCCTTATCCACTGGATGGTTTGCAGACCCTGCTCACAACAGCCTAAAACAGATGTATGCTTTGTCTTGGTGTATAATTATGTTGCTGATGAATTGCATGGAACCACGGATCAAAATTTCAAGCTGTAATGTTTTGCTGTAATGCATTGCTACATGCAATTTGGAACTTTTAGTCCATCTCTGTCATTTGGCACTGAGAAGATATTTGTTCAAGTGTAAGTACTAATGCCTGAATATTCATGTTCTCTGGAAAATGTGGATCCTCAGAAATGATTGCAGCTAATAGAGCTGTTCTCTTGGCATAACTAAAACACTTCAGTTTTCCCATCTTACACTTGAGAAAAACACCCCAATGAATGCATGCACACGTAAACAGTAAGAAATACATCTGGAGGTTTCATAGTTTCCACAACAGTGGCTTTCTGTGGGTTTACTTATGAAGCCTGTAAGATAACAACGTGAAGAAACATTCCCTGAAAAAGCCTCGAAGCCAGGCAAGAAAAGTGTCACACTATATTTCTCACAATCATTTCTTGTTTTTTCTCCTTTTACATCCCCTATTGCTCCTTATTTTTCATACATGTGCAATTGTTTGACAGTTTCACCTTTAATATTATCTTCTGCTGGATCTTCAGCTTTGACAGTTCCGGTATCACCCTCATGCTTCCTCTCACAACCAGTACTCTATCTACAGATGCCACTCAAAGACAGTATCACCATGCACAAATCAGATGGGTGCAAGCTACACAGTCATTGCCCACTGCAGCAGGCCTGCACGTGTGAGCTGCCATTACAACCAGCTAAATGCTCTTTGCTCAGTTAGGTGCTCAAACAGGACATGTGGAATGTATGAATTACTAGAAAAGAAATAAAGAACAAAACAGCAGCCTTATACTCTGAATCCTTGGTGCACCCGCATCTTGAATGCTGGCTGTAAGAGTAATCTGAAAAAGGATATACAAGAAAAGGAACAGAAAAGGACTACCAAGATGGCAATAGTTAGAGAGTAGCTTCCTTTCATGGGCAGACTAACAACTAGAACAAACTTATTACAGTAGGACTTTCAGCTAGGCAACTATGTCAGAGAGATGATGTAATACAAGTCCATCACATAATAAATTGCATGGAGAAGATGAAAAGAGAATTATTATTAACTGGCTTTTACATCTAAAATGATGGGGACACCTACAGAAATTTAAACAATTACTTTTTCAGAAAGTGCATCATTATCCAGTGGAGCTCTGGATGTCATAGGAAGTCTTTGATCTGATTACCAAATGTTAGGTGACTGTATATCATCAAGCTTTGTTTCTTGTTTTCTCACTAAGCATCTGCTACTGATCTCTCTGAGCTGCATCCCTGTGCTAGAGATATCTTTGATCTCTACCTACCGTTTCCACACTCTTATATTACAGCTGACTTTGCTGGTTACCAGAGTAGAAAGAGAGAAAATTGTTCTTCAAGGATTTTTTTGTCCATATCAACAGACTGAGAGTAGATGATGGAAAGCTAGCCTGGTACACTGTAGCTCTTCTTTCAGTGATTTTTCCTGCTTTTCAGGACTAGAGATGAGGACCCATTTGCCAGGTGGAAATCACTTCACTGAAGCATCACTTCACAGCACTCACAGATACTGAGTGTTCATTAACAGTATCAAGTCCTTTGTGCCAAAACCTTGGTCCACCGCTGTCAATGGCAGAGCTCCCATTAATTTCAGTTAAGGCAGGATTTTACCCTCGTTTTTGGTTTTAGAAAGCCAAAACTCCCATGATTAAGCTTTGCAAATCCTAACTAAAACCAAAACTGCTTGTTCAGCTGCTCTGTTTTGCCATCACCTGTGCTTAAGCCACCTGGGGATGTGAAAAGCCTTATAAGATACATGATGAGTGACAGAAATTCATGTTAGGGCATTCAGACTTCTAGATGGAAGATCACTGCTAACAACATCCAGTATTAATACATTGATAAGCTGTTTGCATCAATGTTTTATAGCTCATGTATCTGAGTTGTTGCTAATTGGATTTATGGTGTTTTTGTCAAGTTTTAATTTCTTTTCCACTCCACAATTTTTGCTTTTTATCATTTTGGAAACCAGGAAAGACTCTTGAAATGCATTTTCCCTGATAAGAGGTAGTAACGCCTGCCAAAGTAAACTGTTACCACACCTGAACAACACTACCAATTTTTAAGAAACACATTGAATGAGTAACTTTATACAGAAAATCTTTAATATTATGGATGTAGAGTAAAATACAGGTGTGTATAACAATGCTGAAGAAAGTGCAAATAGAGGCCATTAATTCTCTGATCTACCAAGACTGACTGAACACAGCTAAGATGGAAATGAAAATACAGGTCAATAGCTTACCATTTGCTTTGTTTTCTCCCTAAACGGTCAATATGAGATGTTTATATTGTGACTTTTTTATTGAGATCACTGAGCCAGTAACTTAGCTTGCTGATTAGTGCCAGCTAGAATACTAGCTTATAGTATTTATTTTGGATCAAAGACAAGACCTAAAATAAACATCACACTGTGTCATGTCAAAGAACCTGTCTAAACCAGGCTTTTCTCACAGGATCCAAACTGAGCAGAGAGGAACCATCCCCAAGCCACAGTGACCCTAACCACGCATTATTTATAATACGCTATAGTCACGTACAAAAGAAGTGTTTGTATTTGTATCCATTTTCTGTAGTAACTCAAAAAGTTGTTTGGTTCCCCCTTATCCACTAATTCAGAAGCTGTTACTAATTATTCCAAATCAAGATAGGGAAGAACCTGTCAGTCCCAAATGGTTTTAGAACTGTCTAGGTTATCTACAGAGACTTGAAGGATGCTCCTGTGAGTGACAATTATTTGCTCTCTGGGTTTGTGGCTTTCAGGGAATGACTTCACTCCACTGGGCTGCTTTCCACAACAGGCCCCAGCACACACAGACTCTGCTGCACAAGGGAGCAGACCTGACTCTGGTGGACAAAGACTTCAAAACAGCTCTGCACTGGGCAGTACAGGTGAGCCACAGCCATGGTTTCAACAGGCAATTGTTTTGGCTGTGAAATGAGGAAAACAGATGTTAGGAATGCCTGCCAACAGCCCCAGCATTTTGCCAGTGGACATGGATCAACGATCTAGTATCTTTGTAGAGCAAGGCGTACTTAATATAAACTCAGTGCTGTCGCCCTAAACAAACTTACCACTTATCTCACTGGGACTATGTATATGCTTCATGTTGAACTCATACTTAAATTTTTTCACTGAATCAGGGTTGCAAAAATCAGCAGCTTAAATAGTCTTGCCAAAGGCCTTTGGGAATAAAATAATATAAACACAAGTAAAAACATATTTAAACAGCTATAGTTGTGGAATAATTAGATGAAGCATTGAGGCCTTACTTCTCTGGCGATTAGTGAAGAGAAGGAGCCAAACACATTTCCTGCTCAGCTGTATGTTCCTATCTCCTATGCAGAAAAAAAAAAAATCACATTGCTAAAAATTACTCAGGCCATCATTAGAGAAGGAAAACACCCAGATTTAAAGTGGCATTAAACACTGTATTATGCAATTGGTAGTAAGTGGTCTAAAATTTAGTATGATTTACTAAGTTACGCCTAAAATTTACTGCAGAAAACATCCCAGATGAAATTATAACTTGCTCACTTGCCATAGCAAGTTCCAGTATCAATGTTCAAAACACCTGCACAACAGATAGGCAGAAATAGAACTTGTATGAAAATCCAGTAACATTTTCCTACAATGACTAAGTATTTGCATCTTCACCTTTTGGTCTAAGTTCACTCATCTTAAAAAATCTGTCAGCAAAGAAATTTAAAAGCTCTGAACTGCCACATACTGTATTTGTAAATGAGTAAGGACACCTAGGACAAATAATCTCTTTTCTTCCAACCACAGCCTCCCACAGATGGTTCACATACAATAGGCTCAATTTTAGTTTTCCTGAAGTAAAGGTGTATTTTGGCCTCTGCAACTGCTAATATTTCAACAACAGTTTTATTCCTCTTTAATCCTAATCAGTTAGAAATTGGGCTACATCCTTTGCTGTTTTGCCTTAGGGGGCCTAAAGGTATCTACTTTAAAACTGTTGTGCCTTTTTACTAGGCTTACCCCAGTGCAGGCTGCTTTCAGTGGGAAATTTCTGAAACTCAGGCAAGCTCCTGCAGGCCAGGCAGAAGTCTGCATCATAGCTTGGGGAACAAGCTGTCTCTCGAACAGAAAGACAAAAGGGAATCCCCTTCATATCGTGACCCCCAGAGCTCCCCCTCATACCTTAATCTTTCCCTGATTCTGTATTTTGTAAATTTTATTATTTAATTTCACCATTAACTCCCACGGCCCCTTTTTCTCACAAACATGCAGAACAACTCTTGAGAAAGGGGGAAATTAAAAATGCACAAAACTCAGCTGGGCTCTGGTGGCACTAAATCACAAATCCCTCTTCTTTGTTCCTTTAAGGTGCTCCCAAAAATCAGAGGAAATGTGCAGAATGACCCTCCCCTTTTTTTTTTTTCCTTGAGAGTTTTCTACTATGAAACCTTATAAATTGCTTCTTCCATCCACATACTTCTCCATATTCTAGGTCCAGAAAGTGTATCTGAAATACAAGAGCATGCAACAGATCTGTTAGTATTTATCTTACTCATTTTCTGCCACCCTGTTAGGCTCAGGAAAGAGAAATAGATACTGTGGGCAAACATGACTTTCTTTGCTATGACAGAGAGCAGAACAACAGCTCTTCTGGGTGGGATCATCATTATGTCTAACAGCCTTCTCTGTGGCTGCTGGAGAGGGGATATTTTTTCCTTTAAGAATTGTATTAATATCCTCAGAGAACAAGAGACTCACAGAGCTCAGACAGTACCAGCTGCAGGGGTTGTTTTCAGCTGAATAGGGCCCTGTGTTTAATTTCATTTATAAAAAATGCAGCAAGGGGAAGACCAGGCACTGCACAGAAAGTTTCAGAAGGAAACTTTGCAGGAAAGAGTTTGTGCACACTGCGCTGAAACAGAGCAGGACCACTTACAAACCATTGCCCACCATTTGAAACCAAATTCTCAGGCATGTTTCATATGGAATGATTGTTCCATGCTTACTGTTTCTGAGTGCAACTTTGGCACTTGATCTCCCATCACACAAATGGTGGCTGTGGAGTCCCAGCTATGTAACTCAACAGACCTTGCCTGCACCAAGCTCTGATCGACTGTAAAGCTCAAACCTCCTGCCACTTGAGTTCATGCCTTCAGCGCAAATGTGTTACATTGGTGTCAAAACCACAGATCATTCTGGTTTGAAGTGAGAATATCTCGTGTCACATTTTTTACACATGCAGTATTTTTAAGAGCTGGTGCAGACAGGACTATATTAAAAGTGCCTCAGGAGGTATTTCTCTTCTTTCATTGCAGCCAGCAGTAATTGCTGTAAAGAAAAGGAAACACATCTTTGTAACAAAAAACTGTTACCTGATACTGGAACAAAGTATAAAGTCATTCTAATACTTCTAAATAATGGTATCGTTAAAATCCTAGTAAAATATAGTATGTACTGTACAGTATACACTATCATACTTACATACTATCATATCATAGTAGTATTAGTACCTTGGGAATAGCCTGGGAAGATTTGGAGTCCTCCTGCATTGCCTTACCAGTTGTAATGATTTTTACCAGAAGTTTCTTTGTATCTTTCTTAAAACTCTGGCTCCCAAAGTCATATGGTTATGTAAAATACCAGCTTTCATTTAAAGAATAAAAAATTAATCAAACAAAGATTTCTTCTAAAGTGAAGAAATGCAGACCTCTAGGGATAAAAAGAAGGCAACTAAAAAGAAACCATTAAAAATAATATTTTGCCACATGGATCTGTGCTTATGGCTTTTTTGTAGGTTGATTTGGAGTGCAAAGCTTTAAAAAATTACAAGCCTGCATATTTGCTCCATAGCAACAATGCAATTATTTCATTCCCCCATTTCCTGCAAGCAGAGTGAAATACCTGTATCTTAATATCTTAAACACGTTGTAAAAGAAAAGCATAGGCAATTATCCATTTATGTTTGGCTAAGCAAGCACAGCAGCCTCTCTGTAATTACTTGGAAGGTGAGAGCATGCTTAAGTTTCAGGATCTCTAGGAAAGAAATCTCTCTGTTGCTGCAGGGCATCTCAAGGACAGAGTGGCCACCCACCCAAGGCAAAGAAAGGAGCCAGGGAAGGCAGCAGTGGCTCAGGGCCAGGGTTTCTCCTGAGAGATCACTGTGCTCCTTCTCTCTGCCTAGCACCATTTTTTTTTTTTACTGTGGGCTGCCTGTGGTGGAAGAACTCAGAGAGACTTCCAAAGGCTTCTGAAAACTTGGTGTTTCTCCATGGCAGACATGTTTGTTGTTGCATTAGGCCAGAAAAGGTGCATTTGCTAGCATTGTTTGCAGTCTGGTTGGTTTCAGGCAGACTTGTTTCACTGCGAAATTGTACCTCATTTTTCCTTGTTCTATGCAGTTTTCTAGAGACAGCTAAAAAGTAGTGATTTCTTTTTTTCATGTTACTAAACTTTAAAGACAATTTTGCCTGTCAGGCAAGCAAATGAAAAACAGATTTCATCTGCATATTTTGAGCATACCCTTAAGAAATCTGTTTCTTGTGTAAATATTGTCATTCCAGCAGAGGTACAGCTGTTGCTCATGGAGGCTGGACCCTCTGCATAGCAGCAGGGCTCTACAGAGTGAGCTGTCAAGTTGCAAAACAAGGAGGAAAAGAGTTTGCAAATAGTTTTGAGTAGGAAATAAACTTGCTCCGATACCATCAGAAGCTTTTTCCAAAAAGTACACTAAACATTTGTGACGAAGTCTGCAATAGTAAACTAAACGTGCTTGAGTCTTGGCTCTGGCACTAGCCAACTATCACAGGACAGCCTGTGTCCCTACTGCTAAACTCCCTTTATGCTCTAAAACAGGATGGTCATATGAAGACCACTTACTGGGAATGGTCTGTGGCCCATGCTAGCTCCTGAACTATGTCCAGGAAGTGGTGGGCAAAGTGTTATTTGACCCAAGCCAAAACAATGTCAAGGATGATCTGAAAAATTTTGTGGTACAGACAACCAACTTCCGATGCTCAGGGATGTTCCCTAGTGCTACTTAGTTTTTTGTATAACTGTAACCTATTTCTACACTTTCATTTATGTCAGTTCATAAGCCAAAGCCCCTTTTGTGACTTGTACATGGTACAGCAGTACTGATATACAAACTCACCAGTACAACCAGATCATCAGAAAAACTGCTAGTTTTCCTTCGCCTGAAATAACGCCTTTACCTGAAATAACTGACTGTTAAACAGTAAGTCCTTCAAGTATGAACATGCCACTGACAATGTAAAATTATGCATGCCAATCAAATTTCCAAGGAAATCAATTGCAGAACTCCCACTGAGCTTAGTAGGAATTTGTCTCAGGCAAAATCTGTAGGTAAGTACAGGATAATTGCCAGACCTCTTCCCGGCACACAGTCTATGCATAATTCCGCAAGTGGATGCCAGAATATGAGTAATGTACATGCACCACACTTTTTGCATATCTATAAATGTCCCATGCCTCACAAAAAGGCACTGGAAGAAAAATGTTTCCATTTCTCTGCTAGTAGTAAGGAATAAATCCTTATTCTACTGATGACCTCTTTTTCAAAGCACGTAAACAGCTCATCTAGAGAAATTGGTCCTCGCAACAACATACTAGCAGGCGAAAGCTGCCAAGTAATTTTAGTCATAAGCATAGTCATTTACACAGTAAATCACGCACACTTATTATAGAAGACTCCAAGTGAAACTAAATTCTCAGAGAGACTTGGCCAGTACTTCATGCAGTTTTTTGTTTGAGCAAAGACAGGGTAAAAGAGACATGGACATATGATAGCCATAAAGCTATGCCTCCATGACTGCCTTTGTCATTTAGTAGCTTTTTCCAACAGCCACTAAAGATGCTGAGGGGATAAATATTTTTAAAACACTATGTCCCCTAGATGTACCAGAGGCAACAGTGCTTTGAGGACCACAGGACAAAGTATCCTGTACAACAACAACACATTCTCTTTCCCAGAGTACCACAAAGTCAAGCCAAGCTGGGTCACTCTTGAGTCTGCAAGAGACACTGTCTCAGTAGGTGTCTGAGGCTGAAGCGCTAGGGTTAGAAGAAGACAAATGAGCTTCTCTCTGAGCTGGCTGAGTCTCACCAATGTAACTACAGCGGCGTCAGTAGAGTTGTTGTTAATTTATATTGGTTTGCCATCAGAAACACACCCTGTGAAGTGCCTGGGTTGCATCCAGGCCACTTCTGGCAAAGTTTCCCTGGCAGGAGGACAGCTGAAGATGGTATTACAGATTGTTCCTTTCCTTAGCGCAGGGCCCAGTTGTCTCTGTCCCCTGAGGGCAGAGAAACCACAGGGTGCTCTGAATTTTTGCACTGGTTCTCCACTGCCAACACAGCTATCTGGCAGTCACAGCATGGCAGCAGTGGAGGCAGAGTGGACATGCTTCCATTCTTCAGCTTTCCTTAGCCTGGGGTTCAGAGGGAGGATGCTGGAAGTCCTTAACACTGGGAGAAAGGTCCCATGCGTGCAAAACTCTCCAGCAACCCAAGCTGCCAACTTCACGGACATTCCTGTCTGCACTATGTTTGCTGCAAACTAGAAGGAGCCACATTATGTCTCTGCTCTTGAGCTTGGCGTTCTCCATGTAGACACTGCACCTACAAGACAGGGATGCATTGTTTTGACACAGCCTTATTTCCAACCAGACATATCCTCACTGTTAATGCAACATTATGTTTGTCTTGCTCTGATTCTAGGATGAAATTCTGAACTCGTGTTACAGTAAAGGTAAAGACATAATAGACTGCCCTTGTGCTCTGAACATGAACATGAGGAAGATTGCTCTTCAGTGAAATGAATCCCGTAAGGGAAAGAATTGTACTGGAGGAACTGATTGTTTTTGCCAGTATAGCTGTAACTGAAGGCAGGGCTTCTGCCAGCAAAGCCTTGAGTGAAAGACCAAGATTTTTCAAGCCTCAACCAACAGACCCATGTGTGAAAAGTCTGTGGAATGGCTTTTGCTTTCATTAAATAATGAATTTCAGAATAAAAAAGGAAAAAAAGGTGACTTTGAAAGGAAATATGTTTATTAATAATTAATTAATTATTACTTAATAACTATGCTTTGAAAGGAAAGATGGTTTTAATAATTAATTATTAATTAATAACATCACATTGTTATTAGAAATGTAATTACCTCAACTGGAGCTGAGCTATGGGTTGCTCAACAAATACTTGAAATGGCTCATGTTTCTATATTTCAGCAAAGGAGAAAAAGATCATTTGCTTTTTTTGTTTTTTTTCAATGGCCCTGTTGGTATTACAGTCAATTTCATATTAAAACATGCAATGTGTGTCTGTCTGTGAAGGATAAGAGGAAAGATAAAAGGGTTGGGAGACAAGTCAGCATTCTGTAACATAAAACTTCAAACAGCACCCAATGATGCACAAAGATGTTTTCCAGGAGGAAGACATAAGTATTGGTGCAAATTTTATTTAACCTACAGTAATTTGTAGTGCTTCTTTATAAAGGTAAGTTACCTCCCAGAGTAGTGCAATGGGAATAGTATTTGCTTGCTGCTGCAGAAAGGAGTGAAATAATGGTTAAAATGTCAAGTCATTCAGGGTCAGAGCGGAAGGACATCAAAGATGAAGTCAAAGCTTTGGATTCACAGGTGTGGAATTGAAAGAGAAGGGAATGTAGAAGAAAAAGCACAGACATCCCTAAAGTGCAACGCTAATGATAAGAAGCAACACCAAGAGCTGCTAGTGTGGAATTTCCATCCAGCAAAGCTATCTATAGATATAGGAAGGCTTTAAACTGCATACTAATACAAAGAGACAGAAAATATAAGAGAACTAATACAAGATGACCACATAATCTCTAGAGGCATTCACTTGGAAGAAAAATACTAGGGTATCCTGAAAATAGTTAGCGGCTTGTCTCTCTCCCCCTCCCACCTCTACGTTACTGGTAGCCACAAGCCAGATTAGCATACCCCCTTCACATGGTTCTTCTCTTTGGCATTGAAATATCTAGTTCCCTAGAGTATTCTGATCAGGGGAAAAAAGTAACCCTCTATACAGTGCAGTGAACAAGGAAAACATTGTACTATGTACAACGAAGACCTGGCAGACTAAAATGCAATGTTATGGTAGAATATTACCTAAGTGGCAATAAACCTCCTAAGTAAAATTATCATTCTGCGTATCAGTTGGACATACAAAGGGCTGAAGTATACAACAATGGCTGTTGTAACAATGAGGATAAACTGAGCTGAGGTAGGTGAAAAAAGTGTCAAAACCAGAAAAATGTCCCCAACTTGCAGGATTCTACTCATGGTACTCGATTCAGTGGATACTTCCTGAAGAGCTATTTTCTTATTTTGAAAGCACTGAGAGATGTAAACTATAAAAAGTTGGACTTTTTATTAACCAACATGAAGAAAACGGAGCTGTAATCGAGTGAAAGTGAGAGCTAATGACCCTGTTAGTGAATTTGTTGGTTGCTGCTGTCTGGAGATGACACAAATTCAGACAAAAAATTGCATAAAGCACAAGGAGAGTTTACCTTGCAGGGGCTCCTGGATTGAGGCTTCAGGACATTTCTTCTTCATTTAGTAAGTTTAATTTAGGTGAGTGATTAAGAAAGAAAAGTTCACTGAGGAAAATGAATAATGGATGGAAGCAGATAAAGGTGTGAGATGGGACGGAAGTGTAAAGAAAACTGAGGGAAGCCCTGCAGAATTATACAGAAACACATAGCAAAAATAACTAATAATCCCAGAAAGTTGCTGAAAAAAATGTGCATGCAAAATGGGAAAACAAAATGTAGCAATACATACAGTAAGGTTACAAAACCATGTAATTTTCCTATGGTAAATATACCACTGCACATCCTAGTCTAACAATAGTACTGTGATTCATGGTAAATTTACCACAGGAAGACTACATTTTCGGTGACCTCAGCTCAGAGCTATCAGTCTGAAATAAGGGCAGTGTGTTTTAGAAGTTTGTATGCAACTTTGAAAAGCCAAGATGAATGTAAAGATAAGAAGGCATTCCTAAGAAGAGAGATCTGGAAAGCCATAAAGCAGTTGGCCAGAGATCTCTTTCAGCATTAGGTTCAAAATATTAGGAAATATCTTTTGATTATTTGGAAAATGTAATTAGCAATTTGATTGAATTGTTAAAACAGCACAGAAACTTCATTGCCATCTTCAAAGCAATTATTGTTTCCTCAGGTAAGAAGCTATTGGATACAGTACGTTTGAATGTGAATTAATCAGTTTAATACCATGTAGTAAACCACAGAAATACAGAAGTGCCAACAAGATAATGTTCATCACACAGAACAGAAAGCTTGTTAAGCAGATGGTGAATAGAGTGATCATAAGAAGTCCAAATCTTTGTCTGTTTCTGGTTTGAGCAGTACATGCAATTTTAATCACATTTAATTACATCAATAGCACAATTTGTATAAGCGCAACCTGCTATAATGGACCCAGAATTCAGTCCAAAGACAGGATGTCCCAGTGGAGAAGAATAAGGAGTAATGCAATCAAAATCAATCCAGGGGCATACATCATACATCATATATATTCTCTTATCGGCCACATTCAGTATAGTTCAAATAATCTTTCGAGGTGGACATCTCACAGAGAGTCCAACCAGAGATTTATCATGATGTTTTTATTTGTTCCATAATGAGGTGACAAAATATAAAACACATTTACAACCCACAGCTAGAACCAAACTGAGGGACACGAAGGACTTCATGGGTCAGGATGAAATTCAAAATTATTTTGATAAATTATAGGAATTAATTGAAATTAGTCAAATAGTACTGTCTACAGAACTGTGAAATATTAGAGCTGTTTACATGAAATGAAGAGTAGTAGACTAGTGGATTACAAAGTGAGTAGTAGTTTAAATTATGGTGTTGACACAAACCAAACAAACATCATTCTGGGACATACTAACAGAAGTGTGATACATGTGGGCTATAGGAAGTAGCAATGTGGTTTTCAATATCAGGAGAGAAGTCTCAGCTGGATAATTAAGTCATTTGGGGTGTCATGGTTGAAGAAAGATGTAGACAAACTGGAGACAGACCAAAAGCATGCACCAAGTATGATAAATGGGTTGAACAACTTGACTCTTGAAGAGAGGCTGAAATGGTTTGTTTAGTCTAAAAAATGGAAGACAGGTGGGAGAGAGAACAGTCTGTAAATGTATGAAGTGCCAGTAGGAACACTGGGAAATTTCTTATGCAAATTCTAAGAGCTGTGTAAGAACCCTGAGGGATGGAAACTGTAAGTGCAGGATGTGAAATTTGGACTTAGCAAGACAGTAGAAAATTAGAGGAACAGTCATGACACTATAGAACATGAATACAGAAATAGTAAGATACTGCATATTATTTTTTTTTTAATCAAAACTAACTTGGAGAAGGATGATAATAGATGTTCATGGTAGTAGTACTAGAAGTATATAATAGACTTCTAGATTCAGTTAGCCCTGAATGTGACTAGAGATCTCTCTGACACCAGTGACCAAAAATGTAACTGAGAATTATGCTAGTGTGGAGAACATTGACATTTGGCATAGGGACTGGAGAATAAAAACAATTATTCATAGTACCTCAGTATTCCTGAAGATCAACATTCTTTTCTCATTTCATATAGTTGTCATTCAGACAACTATAAATTATTAACAATTTAGTTTACATTTAGTTACAATTAGTAACATGGTTAATGAGGACATTATCAAATGCCTGGTCATAGAAAATGAGCTTGGATGGCATGATCATAAGTAGATTCTAAATTAAACAGGCGAGTAAACAAAGTACATACCAAACAAAATTCCTAATTTCAGAGTGACACATTTTAGTAAATTAAGGGAATTCCTAGCTGGACTGAGAAGCTCTGGGATCAGCAGGTTCCAGGGACCTGGAATGTATCCTGTCAATGGTGCAAAATGTAGCAGGAATTTCTATCTCAAGAGCAGAGACAAAAAGTGTGAGAAGAGGCTTGAGATATAACAGATGACTATCCATCTTTAAAAGATATATTTAGAATAAGTAGACATCTTACAAACTAGGCAGAAGTATGGAGGAGCAGAAGAAGTTGTATCTCAAAATCAAGAAGTGAAGAATAATAATTAAATGTTGAATAGAGGGTGGTAGGAAATTACATTCATGGACAAGGCCTGAAATCAATCTTGCTTAGTATTTTGATGAGAGCTTGGCACAAAATACAGGGGCTTTTTTATGAAATCTACCAATTACAAAAAACTGGAAGACATTAACAGAAAAGAATAGGGATATCATACAGGGAAAGCTAGATCATCTTCAAGTCTAGAGTAATACAAATGGGACAAAATTGAATAGGGTAAAAAGTTTAAGTCATGCACTTGGGTGCTAATAGCAGAAGGTCCTGCCAGAAACTAGAAATTCTATGTTTGGAAATAACTATGTAAAAGAAGTACCAGGGTGTAAAAGGTTATTCCAAAACGACTAGGAGCTTCTAATGGGACACAGCTGTGAATAAGGCAAATGCTGTTCCGTGACACACCAGAAGAGTTTCTAACACAAACAGGGAAGGGTCACTGTACAAAGACCTGGCAAAAATGTCTGTGTATGACTAGGTACAATTTTAATCATCCCTCTCCATGGATACACACTTAAAATGCAAAAGGAGAAGGGTTAGTAAGTTGATGAGAGAAATAGAAAGCATATTTTACAAGGAAGACTTAAAAGACCTTGGTTGACTAGAGCAGCAAGGGAACAGCTCAGAAGGGACATGACGGTTGTCTACAAATACATCTGAAGAATAAATACTAGTTAGAGGAAAGAAGTATTTAATCTAAATAATAATGCTGGCACAGAAACAGAGGGACATAAATCAGGCATGAGTATGAATAGAAATGAGAGATACTGATGATTAAAGCAAACAAATTCTTGAGCTACCTTCTTTTCAGAGTAATAGGGGCACACAAAAAAATTGCTTTTAAAGGACCAGTAAATTTACTTTAAAAGGGCTGATGTAATATAGCTGCAAGTGATGATGGAACATAGCTGCAAGTGATTGCAGGCATTGAAATTAATGATCTAGAAACACATTTTCGGCCTTGTGTTTCTATGTTGTTATAAAGAAATCATGAATTATTTTTCTCTCCACCAGGTTAGGGTAAAAATGTTCAGTTCCATTTGCAGGTTAGAGAACAATGTCAACTTTCTATTAAGACACTGAAGCACTGGAGCAAACTAGCTAAGAAAGTTTTCAAGAACCACTCAAGCAAATATTTGACATGGCTTTTCTAGGTGTACTTGGACAAGCTTACAGAAGTGGTCTTTTGAGATCCTTTCCAACCTTAAATTTCTATGAGAAAATATAGGTTTGTATCTTTCTGGATTCTGGCTTAGCAAAACAGCAAAAAACCCGAAGTTATTTCTGAGGAAGCTGTTGAGTAATTTACACCCTGTAACTTTTGGAGGTATTTGCAGTCATACGTTATTTATTATTTTTCCAGTGTCAATAGTGTTCTAGGAAATTCATAAAGCAAACCCAGTTCCCAGCAGGAGATTGGAAGCTTCTGGCTTTCATACCTGGGGAGTCTGCTATACACAAAATAAAATACCATTGTTGTATTTAGCCTTCTCTAGCAGAGAAAATACAGTCTGGTGAGAGCTCCGTTGTAAAAAGCTTGTCTTCTCTGAACTTCCAGAGTGGCAACAAGATTCTGTGTTCCATCATTTTGGACCACTACCAGGGACCATCAATAATAAACTATGATGATGAGAATGGCAAAACATGTATGCACATTGCTGCTGCTGCAGGCTACAGTGATATTATCAGTGAGCTGGCTAAAGTCCCAGAGTGCAACCTGCAAGCCCTTGATGTGGACGACAGGTAACCATGGAAACTCTGAAACTGAAATTGCCGTTTCCTTTCTATTAACCTGAGACTACCTCTGTTTCTTCTATAATCATGTTTCCTGTTTCACTGGCCATGGCACAGTCAATGACCTGCACTTACAGAGAACCATGCTTGCTCAGAAACACTGCAAAGTAGTCTAGCTCATATGTATCGTATCTACTATAGTAACTGACTATTAGGAATGTTATTTAACTCTGTGTTTCTGATAGGAAATGATAAAAGAGTATGTGTGAAAGAACTTTGTCACCACTTCTTTCAATCAAAAGTGAACATTCTTTTCAAAACAATAGAACAGGATACTACAACTTCAAGGTGGGATCCTGCTATTTGTGTTTAAGAAATGGCAACGCTCCCTTGTTGCATTTAAGATGCGAACACAGTATTCCTATAGGACCAGGGAACTTCCACCTTCCATTCTGACAAGGCATTTGATTCCTTCCAGGATTAAATCCCTACAACATAAGTGCAAAGGAATCAACTTTTTTTTCCTCTTTTTCACCCCATACCTACCTCCCTTGGAACTGTGCTCATAAATTTATTTAATGTGAACAGAACCAACTGACTGTTCA
The DNA here is from genome assembly GCF_023638135.1 of Falco biarmicus. NCBI lineage: Eukaryota > Metazoa > Chordata > Aves > Falconiformes > Falconidae > Falco > Falco biarmicus. The sequence continues at coordinate 66,212,397 of NC_079311.1, forward strand.
CATTGATTACCCCGCTTAGTGAAGCAAAAGCCAAGGTTTTCTTAGCTTAGGCCCTCAGGTACTTAAAATAATAGCATTCTTCATGAAAAGTGCAATAAAATGGAACAGAAATAAAATGAATAGGATTCTGGAGAAGTTTCTAAACATCAGGAAAATGCAGCTGAGAAGGCTGTGTTTCTGTGGAAAGAAGGGTGAAGGGAGGAGTTAAACTATACTTAAAAGCTCATTAAGAAGTGGCCTCCTATTACACATTCTCAGATACTTCCATAGAAGGTATTATACTCCAAGAGAGGAAAAAAGCTGTTCACTATAAACACACAGTCAATTTCCATTCTATTGTGTTTCTGACTGCACCTATCTGAAATCATTGGGACTGCAAAGAAACAAGCAGAGAAAAGTAAATTTTATTTTTTTATTCTTGCACAGTTTTCTTACGGTATTTTCTGTGCCTTCAGATTTTTCACAAGAACAAAATATTACAATTTGGAAACTGGACAAAAGTTCCCAAACACAAGACGCAAATCTTCTGCCAAGCAGAAAACCCGTCTGAGTCTTCCACACAGATTCAAGACAATTATATCTGCTCCTGTCTGTGTCCATCAAAGAACACAGAAACTGACATAGGGGCAATAACAGTCTGGTAGATGTGTCTAGTCATTCTCATTCATCTGGAAGAGGCTTCTTCTATTAATGGAAAGCCCTGAGCCAACTAATTGTGTTTGGTGTAAAGATGAGAAGAGGCTGCACCTATGCAGTGGACACTACAAAGATTTTTTTCAAATTCTGCTCTGCAAACTTTGGCAGTCCTCCCATTCTGCAACTCGGCAGCAGTAGAAATGCTATTATATAGCATGTATAGGCATTTTGCAGCCTCACATCTACTTTCTCTACAGCTAAATAGATGCACATGGATAGATGCCAGTCAATGCCAATATTACCACCACTGGCAGCTACCTCATGTGGGATGAGTTGCTGGAGAATTCCTTAAAATGGATGTCATAAATCTGCATGAGTAGCATAGGAACACACCTTATTATGTCATTAATAGTTTTGATAGTAAATTTGTTCATCTCTTTTAATGACACTCCTCCTTTTCTACAGGACACCTTTGCACTGGGCTGCAGCAGCAGGGAAAGCTGACTGTGTGCAGACACTGCTAGAGCTGGGGATAGAGAGCAGCCCTCGAGACATCAATGAAAACACTCCTCTGACATATGCAATGTACTGTGGGCACACAGCATGCATCAAGCTGCTGTCTCAGGAGAGCAGGTAAAGCAAAAGTTCACATCTTGCTCACATTGTTCACATTGTTGCCACTGACTAGAAAATAAATGTATTGCTTTTTGTATGCAACTGAAGGGTTTGAGCCCTGGGTGATATCTCCTTGATTCATATGCAATACGAATGTTCAAGTTTTCCACCAAAATAGCAATGTTAGAATTAGACATCTACTCAAAACTCATCACTGCGATCACAGTGCTAGTCTGCCAATCAGACTCTGACTAGGCTCTGAACCAAGATGTTCAGATGATAGCTTTTTCCAAGATGATAGCTTTTGCTCAGTCACCTTTGTGCAGGAAATTTATCTTACAGAACAATTTCTATGCCTTCCACTTTTTTGAAATCTCTATGCACTAGCTGCATGTTCATGTAATCAGACAGAGGGACAGACTGAACACAAAAGCAGCTTTGCCACATAGATAATAAAATAATGTCAAGCTTTCATCCTCAGGGTAAGTGTTTGGGAGTGTTCGCCCAGACTTCTTTAGCTCTCTACCTTGACTGCCTCTTCTCATTCTGAGGTTTTGTTCTGTTAAAAAGTGTAATTCTTTTACCATTGCTTATGATCTTTCTCTCTGCTTATATTTCTCATGTTTCAGCAACTGTCATTTAATTCATTTCAGTTCTTTAACTTTGGTAAATATGCATGCATTTACAAAAACATTTCTTTGTGCCTTCCCCTCCTTTCCAGTCAGCAGCTAGTATTATTTCCTGTGTTACAAATTGTGAGACATGGGTAACGTTACTTCTCCTCCTCCTGCACTCTGTCTGTCAGAGTAGGTCTGAAATACTGATTAGTCAAAATCTCATCTAAAATTCACAACAGCAACACCACTGCAGGTAGATATCTTGCTAAATCTGAAACTGTGCCAGGCCTCTTAAGTACAGGCAAGGCAAAAGGGAAAGGGGAAAGGGGAGGGAGAGGGAGAGGGAGAAGGAGAGGGAGAGGGAGAGGGAGAGGGAGAGGGAGAGGGAGAGGGAGAGGGAGAGGGAGAGGGAGAGGGAGAGGGAGAGGGAGAGGGAGAGGGAGAGGGAGAGGGAGAGGGAGAGGGAGAGGGAGAGGGGGAGGGGGAGGGGGAGGGAGAGGGGGAGGGAGGGGGCAGGGTTAAGGGGTAAGTGGTAAGGGAAAGGGAAAGGGAAAGGGAAAGGGAAGGGGATGGAAGGAATGATGAACTAATGTCTTTGTTACACCATTAGCAATGACTGTGCTGTTGGAAATGCTGTTGACCATTTTCCAAATAAGACATAATACAAAGACCACTTGGTTGTAAAGATCTCACATGTTCTTCTTGTTATTATTGGCTCTTGCCCCGCCAATAAGAATAATGATTCTGCAGCTGGTAGACACTGAAGCCAGAAAAAGTTGCTTTTTTTTTTTTTCCTGATAGCTGCACTGAGCTTACATTAAGATGAGTGTAAGGCAATGAACCCCGTAAGAAAGACTGAAGTAACACGGTATCACTTTCAGTCTTTGTTAATTACAAATTTGGAGTCCTAATTTTCTGCCTCCTTGAATCACCCCTGCAAATGTATCTGAACAGTATATACCCCATTTCATGGGCTAACACAGGCAGTGTTTTTTCATTATTTGGCAATAATGCCATCATATTTTGATTTCTACTTCCAGTAGATCTGAGCCAGTTCATCAGTTTCCCTCCCAGAACAACAGACTCCTAAAGAAGGAAGGAAGGTTCAGTATGCTGAACCATATCTTCTCTTGCAAAAAGAAGAAAGATGATCAGAAAATCAATCAAAAGGAGAGGAGCAGTGACCGATATGCTAGAGAAGAGACCTCAGAAGTAGATGACATTATCACCACTTTTGATTGCGTTATGGACACAAACTGCAAAGACATTCCAGATGAGCGTGTAACCACCAGTGACTTTAAAAGAAAGAGCAAAGACACAAAGTACTTCATACCAGAAAAGGAGCAACCAGAGCGTCAACTTCTGCCCATCAGAACCCAGAGCCTCCCTCCAATTACTGCAGGCAATGCCTTCCTAACTGCTTCGCAGAGCACAATGTCAAGCTTCTCCTCCAGCACCAGCACCCACCATTTTGCACACAAGTCTCAAAAGAGTAGGAGTGAACACAACTTGCTGGACCACAGAAGCAGCTGCCAGGCGTTGTTGGATGATCCCTGGAACACAGACTCTAATCACTTACTCTCCTACAAAGTCTGTACTAGGACTCCTTCAGACAAACTGATAAATGGCTTCAACTCTGACAGATCTCACCATGTGCTTTTGTGGCCTCCCCGCCTTCCCTCACTTCCCAGTTCTCAATCAGGTAATTTCTTTCTTCTCTATCTTCCAACTCCTGTAATCTTTACTGATGTGGCAAGCTGAGTCAGAAAAAGTAGTAAATCTGACCCATGACATTACTATTTCTTTAATAACTTTTTCAATTTCTTCTCCCTGTATGTAGTAGCAATCACAACTAGCACATGGACTGGGCATCAGCTGACAGCTGAAGCAATGTGCTTAGGTGTGGGAAATGAAAGACTGAGATAGCTCTGATGAGCAAGCAAAAATGCAGGTAGTTAGGAAGCATGTAAGGTATCTGATTGAGGTAAGTGCATCCAGATTATGTAAGTTTTATGAATTGCACATTAACACCCGCTGCCATGCCTACTGCCTTCTGTCTGCATTTAGTCCTGGAACTAGATGTGCAAGGGGACAGTACCGCACTCAAACCTCTAACTGTGCTGAGAGCTGCTTCCAGATCCAACCAGGTAAATCCATGTGTGCCATGCTGGACAGCTCTACAAGGTGCCACTTTCCCTTTACAGACATACTCTGATTCCAGGCTGTATTGTGACCCCTTCCCACTTTTCTCACCCTGAGTGCCAGCTCTTTGGTCTAATGTGCTGTTCTTATGGTTTCTCCACAGCTAAATACAGGTTGCTAAATTTACAGAGATGGAGTAAATGCTTTTATGCTGCGGTTTGGAAACTACAGTGCAAAAATAATGAAGCAGAGCATCAGAATTCTGAAGTAAACTTGAAACCAGGGTTTGGCAGGATATGGGATCTAGTACTCTGACTCACATCCATGTTTAAATGAATCTGGCTGGCTAATCTGCATGCTGGAGTTTACTTCACTATATCAGTGTCTCCAAGTTCATCTCCTTTGGGATTAGTCCCATGCCAAAATTAAACACATCTAGCATGCCTTTCAACCACTGCAATATCCAACTGAAAATGAAGCAAGCAAAAGCAATCCCCAAACTTACCAGGACACCATTACATAGAGTAAACATTACACAGTAAGTTAATCTACCCTCACCCCAACAAACATGAGTCGTTATCCTTCTGTGGAAAGAGAAGTGAACAGAAACCCTGCCTGAGAAGAACTCTGTTAGGTCAGGTCATTGTCTGAGCTTGCATGATAGTGCAAGCTGTACTGACTTCTAAGCAAAGGGATCTATAAAATAGCAAATCTTTGTTCACATCTCTAATAGTAAAGGTAAAGATGGCAATTTCAGAATGACAGGTCATCCTACATTGTGCAAATAAAGGCTGGAAACAGTTTTTCAGGGTAAAAAAGGAGCTATTCAAAAAGTTCTGCTTCCTGAATATCACGCCATGTTTCTGAAAGCTTGATAGACTCGCCTATAGTTGTCACTACTTATTTACTATGCACTCTTCAGCTATTCACTCGACCATACAAACCCCATACTCCACACAGCTAGCAAAGATTGCTCCTGCACAACACTTTCTATAACAAACTCTGCAAGATTGTGCTCACATGTGGAAGAGAAGGAAACTTGCAGGGCTTCTTTACAACCTAAATATAATAAGGTAGTGAGGCTGAGATATTTGAGATCATTCATGTTGCTGTACAGTAGTAGGAGAAATGAACTCAAACTGGATAAACCAAACCTGAGAACAACTATGGAGAAACATTTCTTAGGGGAATTAGCTAGACTATTAATACATTTGATGTAGAAGTAACTACCGTGTTATTTAAAATGTGATTACAGATTTTTCTTAAGACTGTAGAATACTGTACCATTAAATCCTTGTTTGCTCTGGACAGAAGGACAGGTGGTTTTCTATGAACATCCTATGACAAAAAGCTGCAACTAGCTGAATCAGGATGGACCCTGTGCATCTATTCAGTGCTCCATGATCTGCACAAGAGCTCACTATAGCACCAGCAGTCTACAAGCAGAATGAGAGCAAAATCACATCAATTATGGGAAATTCAATTGTTACAGTGGGAGCTGTCTTTACATGTCCAAAGGAAGACTAAGTAAGTTTATCTCTGACCATTTATTATCTCCCTCAAAGAAAAAAAAGCCTGAGTCTGCTTTAAGTCCAGTTCTCTGTGTACCAGCTCCCTTTAACAAGTCTCTCCAACAATAAAAAGATTCCTGCAGCTAGCAAAAAGGGATTCCACTGAAGTATGTGAATTAAAAGCTTGTAAGGAGGCAGAGAGTGTCTGACAGGAATACACTGCACAACCCAGATACTGTCTCACATTTCTTCACGCTAAAAAGATCTGCTTATCCCTCTTCATGCCTATATGTGTGGTTTAAATCTGTCTGTCCCTGTAATTAAAGCCACCTGACTTGCTGTGAATTAGAACGGTGTTTACGCTTTGACTCCAGGGTTTCCACGTCTCCAGTGCACTGTGCCTGCAGGACTTAAAGGGATCAGAAGCAAAGTAAGCCTGGCTCCAGCCCAGCCAGCAGTGCCGTGCAGGCAGCTGTCTCTGAAGAAAGATATTTCAGGGTTTTTTTTCTGCAGGAGGCCTAGCTGAGGGAAACAACATCTGGTCTTTGAAGAGCACTGAAGTGTTAATACTGCATTTCTCAAGTCATGACTGTGCGGGCTACATATAATTTCCTAATCACCGAATACCCAGGGCAGGATTATAGGTATCAATAATCCAGTGGAGCTCAATTTAAAAAATTTTTTCTCAGCCGACACACAGTATTGATTGTCTTGCATGACCATGCCTTTTATTAAAGTCAGAGCTAATTTTTGTGCCTACTGCTACTAAGGCAGCTGGCATATAAGTGGGGATTTTCTTGGAGGTTTTTTGTTCTGTTTTCTGTGCTTCTGGAAATGAAAGATGAGTCAATTTACTAGCTGAGCCTTAGCACCTACAGAAAGTGGAGAGGTTGCTGTGGGTAGCAGTGAGACTTACTTTACTATCATGCCACTGGTTTCTCACACAATAACTACTTTGTCTTGCCCTCCACTGGGGAGAAGAAAGAACTATACCAAAAACTACTGTCAATATTGTAAGAGTGCTTGCCAGCCACAGTGCTGAGCTGGCATCCACAATCTGAAGCATTTTGTATTTATGAGCTTTGCAATCATTCCTTTTTGCAAAATGTACTGCCATCTACTTTCCACAGGGAAAATTTTGTAAACAGAGAAAATCCAAGTGTTTGGGTAGAAGGAAGCCTGTCTCAAAAATAAGGCAGCTCTTAGCAACCTCTAATCAGCTGGAACCTCCTCCTATGACCCACTCATCTTCTAGATTACTATCATTCCAAGTCTAAGGTGGTATTTTATTAAAGATTTTATTACAGCAACCCAGTACCTTCTATTTTCTTAAACAAGTAATGTAGAAAATATTATTAAGCTTATGTTGGCATTAGCAGTATGGTATAGTCCAATATGAAGCACTTCTTGGCCAGGAAAAAGCAGAGCAAAGCTGATCAGTGTGGCTGTTTCTTTCTGAAACTGAAGGACTGATTTACATCAGACATTCATTATAACATTTACAACCTTTCCACAAAACACACCACAATGTGGTGGTTCACCTACATAAATGCAAAGGAAAATCAAAGAACAACTTGTAAAAAATGTCAGTAAACAAATGCAGAACAGTCTTGCATTTTACGATAATGAAAATGCCTTCTTTCCACTTTTCAAAAACAAATGCCATCATAAAAATGCTCTTGAGGATGACAAAGTTAGTATCTTTAAGAAAGAAAAACTTTTCTTCTTTGATATTATATGGTGCGGGTAAAAAGGAAGAGCAGAAGAATAAATACTTCCACTCAATGCCAGAACTTTTAGACAAGGGTTCTTTTCCAAAGCATTCATATCAGTCTTACAAATGTTTGTACTGTTGTTTTTGCTACCAGATACTCCCCTTTACAAAATAAACATATCTCTTGATAGAAAAACATATCTCCCATCATCATGGCCATAATGGTACATACATAATAAGCCATTAGTTCTCAGTATAAGCATCAGTGAAACCAATGTAACTCAAATTGCACTATTGGGAGCAGCAAGCTTGATACTCTGCTATTTTGGAATAGTTATTTTTTTTCTGCACAGTGGATGCAATATCTATGAAGAAATGCACGACCTTTTGCACTCACTCTTTGATCACACTGGAGAAGTGTTCAAGACTAAATGAAGAGTAAAATATGGGAAAAGGAAACCAAAGTCCATTTCTATTAGACACAACTCACGCATAAGATGTTCTTCTTGCTTTAGCCCAATACACATCAGCTTTACCCACAGGATCCAGTAAATTTGTCCATTGTCTACCAACTGCCGTGGTCTTTGGACCAGAATCTTGCTCCACACTGAGCTGAAGGGTGCACTATAACATGAGGGTTTGTCTGATAAACACCTCTTCGGCTCCTTTCACACAGAATCCATTTAGTCAGTAACATAGTCACAGCAGTCTTGACAACTGCTTCAGTGCACCTCTAGGAAACTTCGTACAACTGTTTTCCTATAGCTTTATCTTGCACAGCCCAGCAAAACATCGGTGTTTTCAAGTACCAACTACAAAGCCACAAAGGCAATTTATACTATTCCGTTTCTTCCTATTGCTTAAGATGTCCTGCTACATCCAGCCTGAGTGTCCCCTCGTCTCTGTGGGCCAACAGAGCCTGTGCCTGCTCTGCAATGACCTATGTTGCAATGCCACAGTGCAAGACCACTCAAGACTCCTTACAAGGCTCATCTCAGAGCTGCAAATAACAAAAAAGGAAAATCTGAGGGACTCAAACATCACAGAATAAGATCAACTCAGGCAAAGTATCTGAGTAAAATGTTGATTTTGTGCTTGAGTTTCTACTTTTTTAATAATTTCTGGTGTGTCATTTATGTAGTGAATTGCATTACATCTTCGAACATACCATCTTTATAATAGTACTAGACCAAAGTTAACTTTAATCTTAGCCAGTGGAATGCCACAGTTAGTCAATTAATCTGCCATTTTCCAGTATCTATTCTTCTTGGTAATAACGAAATTGCCATGAACAGAGTTTAGTAAGAATCAGTATCAGTTTATATCAGTTCTGCTATGTTTTCTCTGCAGCAAAACACTCTCAAAGCTCGTCTTTTCTGCCTGATAGACTTCTGCCAGTCTCATTTTCCAGCCAGCAGTTGAACTCCGTTTGTGTTCTAGTACTTAGAAGGGCTGAGACCCTATTAGAAAAGCTTGTAAACTAAAGCTTTGATTCTGAAATCAAATCCATCTGGTTGAATCTTTCTGTAAATTTATTGTCCAAATATTCTTACATGGACCTGGTTACTGGACTGTGCCTGTTTTAAGACCAGTTACTATATTATATGAGAGGAAGTGATAAGGGTACATGTGAAAGCTATATTAAATCAATCACTCTTCTTAGTGAACATGAAGAGAACAAAGCAATAGTCAGTCTGTTGTTATTACTTATTTCTGAGAATTGCTATGTTTTCCTTTTTTTCTAGAAGCCAGAGATCTACAGTGCACTGTATTATTTACAATTATTTTCTTATGGTAACAGATTATCTTTGTCTTTCACAGGTAAAAAATTTCAACAGATGCCCATAGACCAACCCAAAACAAAAAACCTTACTCCTGTACGGAACAGCCTAGCTCCCATACCCAACCACTGTGTTCACAAAAGTAAGTACAGGCAAGTCTCAGTTACAGGATCAAACTGTGCCACCACCACTGCATCTGAGGGCTTGAGGGAGGTTTCATGTTCCTTTTTCACAACATCATAGAAAGGCTGATGTTGGAATGCTCCTTTGGAGATTGTCTAGTATAATCCCCCTGCCCATAGAGGGGTCACCTACAGAAGATTCCTCAGGATCATATCCAATTAGTTTTTAAATGTCTCTAAGGATGGGGATTATACAACTTCTCTGGGCAACTGTTCCAGTGTCTAACAACCCTTTCATAGAACCATAGAATCATTTAGGTTGGAAAAGACCTTTGAGATGGAAGTCCAACCATTAACCTAACACTACCAAGTCCACCACTAAACCATGTCCCCAGGTGCTACATCTACACGTCTTTTAAATATCTCCAGATAGATAACTCAACCACTTCCTGGGCAGCCTATACCAATACTTGACCACCCTTTTGGTGAATCATTTTTTCCTAATACCCAATCTAAACCTCCCCTGGTGCAACTTGAGGCCATTCTCTCTTGTCCTATCACTTGTTATCTGGGGGAAGAGACTACCTCCACCTGTCTACAACATCCTGTCGGGTAGCTATAGAGAGTGATGAGGTCTCCTCTGAAACTAATTTTCTCCAGGCTAAACAGCTCCAGTACCCTCAGCTGCTCCTCACAGGACTTGTTCTCTAGGCCCTTCACCAGCTTTGCTGCCCTTTGGACACACTTCAGCACCTCAACGTCCCTCTTGTAGTGAGGGGCTCAAAACTGAACACAGTATTCGAGGTGTGGCCTCACCCCAGTGAGTACAGTGGGACAATCAATTCCTTAGTCCTGCTGGCCATGCTGTTTTGGATACAAGCCAGGATGCTGCTGGCCTTCTTGGCCACCTGGGCACACTGCTGGCTCACATTCAGCTAGCCACCAGCCAGCATCCCCAGGTTCTTTACCACCAAGCGGCTTTCCAGCCACTTTTCCCCAGGCCTGTAACATTGCAAGGGGTTGTTGTGACCCAGCTGGTCTCAGCCAGTCAGTCCTGCCTGCCCAGACCCCTCTGCAGATCCTCCTGCCCTCCAGCAGATCAACACTCCCCCCGTCTTGGTGTTGTCTGCAAACTTACTGAGGATGCACTCAATCCCTTCATCCACATCATCAATAAAGATATGAAACAAAACTGGCCCCATACTGAGCCCTGGGGAACACCACGTGTTACTGGCTGCCAACTCAATTTAACTCCACTCACCACCACTCTTTGGGCTCAGCCGTCCAGCCAGCTGTTCACCCAGCACAGAGCACACCCATCCAGGCCATGAGCAGCGTTTCTCCGGGAGAATGCTGTGGGAGACAATGTCAAAGGCTTTACGAAGGTCCAGGTACACAACATCCACAGCTTTTCTCTCATCCCCTAGGGGGGTCACCTTGTCATAGAAGGAGATGAGGCTGGTCCAGCAGGGCCTACCCTTCTTAAACGCGTGCTGGCTGGGCCTGATCCCCTGGCTGTCCCACACATGCCACGTGATGGCACTCAGGATGATCTGCTCCATGACCTTCCCCAGCACCGAGGTCAGGCTGACAGGCCTGTAGTTCCCCAGATCCTCCTTCCTGCCCTTCTTGTAGGTGGGCATCACACTGGCTGACCTCTAGTCTCCTGGTTGGCCAGAACTGCTAATAAATGATGGAAAGTGGCTTGGCGAGCTCTTCTGCCAGCTCCCTCAGTACCCTTGGATGGATCCCATCCAGCTCCATAGATTCATGTGTGTCTAAGTGGTATAGCACATAGGTGACTATTTTCCCTTGGATTATGCGGTTTTCACTCTGCTCCCTGTCTCTGTCTTCCAGCTCAGGGGACTGCGTAACCAGAAAACAACTGGTCTTACAATTAAAGACTGAGGCAAAGAAAGCATTAAGTACCTCAGGCTTTTTCCTCATCCTATTTGTGCCCATTGACTCTTTTTTTCCTTCATAGGACACCACGGAGAAAAGTCTGACTCCTTCATTACTCCCCCCAATACATATTAACAAGATCCCCTGAGTTGCCTTCTCAAGGCTGAACAGTCCCAGCTCTTTTACCCTCCCCTTTAAGTTTGGACACTCCAATCCCTTAAATCCTATCCAGTATGACCATGTCTCTCTTTTACTAGAGGCCCCAATACTGGACACAGTATTCCATATGTGTCTCACCAGTAGTGAGTAGAGGGGAAGGATCACCTCCCACAATCTACTGGCAATGCTCTTCCTAATGCAGCCCCAGGTGATGTTGGCTCTCTTTGCTATATGGGCACATTGCTGGCTCATGCTCAGCTTGCTGCCTGTCGGTGGGTCCCAGGTCCCTTTCTGAGAAGCTCCTTTTCAGCTGTTTGATCCTCAGCATGTATTGGTGCAAGCAGTTATTCCTCCCCAGGTGCAGGACTTTACATTTCCCTTTGTGAGAGTCTCGTCTGTCCATTTCTCCAGCCTGTCAAGGTCTCTCTGAATGGCAACACACCCATCTGCTCTATCAGTCATCTGCCCCAGTTTCATGTAATTTGCAGACTTGCAGAAGGTGCACTGTGCCCCATCATCCAAGTCACTAATGAAGACATTAAATAGTACTAGCCCTCTACCAGTTCCTGGGGTATTACACTACTGACTGGCCCACCTCCAGCTGGACTGTGCTATGGATCACAACCTGTTTACTCCAATGAGTTCCAAAGAGTTGGCCTAGTAAAAGCAATGCACATCAATACAGAGGAGAGTTTGGTTCTACACTTCTTTCCCAGAGCAGTGGTGACTGGAATTCTCATAGACATAGGATTTTTCACACTCTGTTTCACTCTTGATTGCATATGCTTGTAGGATCCAGCAGCTTTTCACAGGGGGCAAGACATGATATAACATGGTGACTTACAAGATGTAAAGAGATGGATGACTACACCCTAATGACTGCCTGGCAGAGAAAGGTTGGATATGTGAGATGAAAGCCAGGATAAGGAATGACTTTTCTGCAGACAGCGCGAAAAATACCATGACACTGATTTTTGTGTCCTTTTGCTAGCAAAAATTAGGGGGAAGAGGATTAGAACAAAATCATCAGGTTTCCAAAAACTTTGTAATTTTCTAAATGTTAGATAGGTGAAGAGATGTCCTATCTCTCTCTATTAAGCACAGCACATAGACTAGATTTCACATGAGGATGGGTGTCACTCATTCTAACAGCAACTGGTTTGGGTAGCTTCTATAACATAGGAGCTAAAAGAACAGGCTGGAGAAAGCAGCAGCCTTTTTTTCCTCTGCACTTTCAGCCAGCTCCTCATTCCCAAAGCAGTAACAAGCAAGGTCCCAAAGAGCAGGGAAAGTCTCACCCTGCTCCCACAGCCCCAGCAGAATTTCAAGACTTAGTGAGTGTCCAGGCAGGATTCAGCCAGTGGCTGGGAAATGTTCTTCACATCCAAACACTAGCCCTACTCCCAGCAGTGTCCTGCCCTCACATTCTTGTGCTCCACTAAGTGCAAATCCCCCAGTGTATTTTGGATGAGGATTTGCAGCTTACTATATGTCATCCTGCAGGTCAGCCAGGTCCTAAAGCATTCACATTTCAGAGCTAAATTTAAGATTAATTGCCTCTTATGATCTCAGTTTCAGAAGCAATTCTGCAGCTATAACAATATCACTAAAAACGAAACAGCTGAGGTAGCTTTATAGGGAACATCAGGTTAGGTAGGGGGAATACAGAATCCAGCACTGCTGCTAAGTGGAAGAAGAGAGGAAGAAGAAAAGCAGAGATATGTGCAATACTGAGGTGGTCTCCTCTGCTCTCAGAGGAAAGAAAAGTGCTTTCAAAACCCCAGCTCCAAGTCTTCTGTTTTTAAGCTTTCTACTAATGTTCTCAGTGTCTTATAAACATAGTTGTAAGCAAAATCGTAAAAAATGATTTCATCATCACTGATGTTTTTGCAGTAATTGAGACAAACAGCCAGGGTTTTCGTTCTAGTCTAATTCCAAAACCTGTGTTTTACAAATAAGATACAATTATCACAGTTAATAGTCATGGTTTAATTAACTAACACAGCACATTTATCCAGGTGCCTTTACTGCTTGAATTTTTCTGTTCTTGCTTCAAGCCAAGAACAGAAAACTGAAGTTATTTGCTAAACAGATCACATTTCTTCTGTTAATACAAATTTGACCCTAGAGCTTTCCAAGTAACTGATTCAGAGCAAAGATTTCACTCATCCTCTATCCAGCCCTAAAAATACTGCTGTTCTGGACACAGCCTTTATCCAGGCAAATGTCTTCCTCGACAGTTTGAATATAAAGATTTGTGTGTAATAATTTTGTTACACAAAATGTGTGTTAAAAACATGCCACAAAGCCAGTGCGGGGCAGCCGGGGGGGAAGGCAACCAGGGTGCTAGAACAATAAAATAAGCATAAATTAGAAAGAGAACTGAAACTACTCAGAGGTTAACAGAAAGAAGAAGAATTTCCCAAAAAAGGAAGGGCAATGAAAAAAAGGAAGAGATGCTTTAATCTCTAAGCAAAAATATTTAAAAATACAGATTAGAAAGAGGATAATAGGAATGGAACAGTAGCCTAGGAAAAGAGTACTTGAGTGACTTTAAACCATGGTTTATAAACTCCCACCCTCCAGATATTTCCAGTGCCAGAGAGGTCCCTCACATGGCTTCTTTTGTAGCCTCAGCACAGCCTGGCATCTCTGTTATTCTGCATGCTGTTGCTCTACCCCTAGCACACCCTTTCTATCTCATCACACAACTCTCCCAGTGAGCCCTGGAAAACAGGCTTACAGCTATCACACACTGCACACACAGTGCTAGAATAATTTCCCAAGCAAATACTACTAGAGAACTCTCCACTGCTCTCACTTCTTCATGTGGCTTAAAAGGTCTGAAGCCATAGTGAGGTTATTACTTGCTGGAGGGGGTGGGAATTATCTATGGCTGCAGGTCATTTCACAGTATTTTCTGTGGATCAGTGGTTGTTTTTGCTGTTATTCATCATGTTTTGAAATTCCTTCTTTCCCAAGTTAACAGCAAAGGATTCCACAAAGCACTCTCCTCTCTGCAGAGGGCCACTATATCCAATGCTTGCAAAAGGAAGAGAATCTAAGAGCCATCCCTTCTGCTGGAGTACGTACTCCTTGGGCAATGCCTCACTGACAGCCTTATTCTTGCCTCTGCAGTTTGTAATAGCAGCCACTTGAAAGTTACTACTGAGTAGAAAAGGCTCCCTGAATTAGTAGCTCTTATTGTATCACTAGGTCTTCTGTAGCTGACTCTGCCCTCTGAATGTGAACAATTACTGGTGCTTTTGCTGTACATAGCTTCTGAATGTATGGCAGCCAGCCTTTAGAGTTCTGTCTCTCACAGACCCCAGTGCTGGGTCCAGGCTTGTGTGTTTCAATACATACACTAATACCAGTCATTATATGTATTATTTCATTATGTGTATTATTTCAACCATACATGTACCAGTCCCAAAATCCTTATGAAATATCTGAAACTGAGTACAGTATGTAGGACTAGGTGGAAAGCACTGATGTTTGGGTGCTGTTTTTTACTTCTTTGAATGACAGAATGATTGGTGTTGGAAGGGACCTCTGGAGATCATCTAGTCCAACTCCCTGCTAAAGCAGGTTCACCTGGAGCAGGTTGCACAGAACTGTGTCCAGGCAGGTTTCAACGTCTCCAGAGAAGGAGATTCCACAGCCTGTCTGGGCAGCCTGTTCCAGTGCTCTGTCACTCTCAAAGTAAAGGATTTTTTTCTCCTATTCAGATGGAAATTCCTGTGTTGCAGTTTGTGGCTGTTGCCACAAACTTGTCCTGTCACTTGGCATGGCTGAAAAGAGCCTGGCCCTGTCCTCCTGACACCCACCCTTAAGGTATTTGTATGCATTGATAAGATACCCTCAGTCTTCTCCAGGCTAAAAAGGCTCAGCTCTCTCAGCCTTTCCTCAGAAGGGAGATGATCCAATCCCCTCATCATCTTTGTAGCCCGCTACTGGACCCTCTGCCTCTGTTGAACTGGAAGCCCACAACTGGACACAGCACTCCAGATGCAGCCTCACCGGGTCAGAGCCAAGGGGGACAACCACCTCCCTCGACCTGCTGGCCACGTTCCCCTAATGCCCCCCAGGATCTCACTGGCCGCCTTGGCCACAAGGGCACACTGCTGGCTCATGGGCACCTTGCTGTCCACCAGAACTTTCAGGTCCATGAGCATGGGTTTGTGATAGCTACCCAGTCATGGCGGTGAAGTTAAACTATGGCTGCTGTTGCCCTACTTAAACCCATCGCTAAGGCCTTGTCTAATATGTAAAGTGTTCTCAAGTTACCTTACAGCGGTGTGATCTTTGAATGCATGAACACATGCCTATGCTCCAGAAAGGGAAACAAGTGAGACTCTCAATATGCATTTGTTTACACACCAAAATGTCAATAAACTCAGAGCATTTTGTCATGTGCCAGAAAACAGATGGGCTCATTTATTGTATTTAGCCCTGCCTGATTCACACAAGTTCAACACAAAATAAAGCAAAGTATTAATGGTATAATTTTTTTTATGGAAAGCAGAACTAAGCAATTTCCTGAACATCTGAACATGAGTGATCTTGAATGTGACCCACGAATTACACTGCATTGCCAAAAGGGAGGCAGATGTAGTAAACCCTGGCTGCTCAGGCCATCACAATTTGAATTATACTGAAATTTACATGAAAAGAAAAATTACCGATTTTTTAAATCCTCTCCATAAAGATTCTGCTTTGCCCCAAATAGATACCTGGTGAGTCTTAAGAGATTTAATGCTCCTGATAAATAAATAATGAAAGATAAAGTGAGTATATGGCATATGGTACGGGGGAATATGGCAAAAACTTTAGCCTCTTTTGTGCAATGTATACAGTAAAAAAACCCCATAGTTGCAAAGTTTTTTCAGTGCCCACTGCAGACGTTAGAGGTAACATTTTTTTCAACAGGGCAAATTTCTGACTTACTAATTATGTAATAGTGAATCTACAGACACAGAAGGGCTTCCGTGACATGACTGATGTGCTTCTGCTTTGCCAAGGCACAGAAGCTGCAGGGTTTCTGCGTGAATTTCTTCAGTGTATGTCTGACTCAGGCACAGTCTGTGAACCCAGTTACCTGCAGGACTGTTACTCGCCTAGCCAGTTACTACCCACCCTACATTTGGACTTTTGGTGGTTTGGGATTTCTCTGTTTGTATTCCCTAAGGGTAGTGGTTTGCATTTGCCTTTACTGAGTTTTATTATCTGAATTTCTTACTGATTATCAGAGGGATGGAGAACTTCTGCTATAAAGACAGGCTGAGAGGGCTGGGGTTGTTCAGCCTGGAGAAGAGAAGGCTCCAGGGAGACCTTATAGCGGCCCTCCAGGACTGTTGTGGTTTAACCCCAGCCAGCAACTAGGACAAGTACCTAAAGGGGGACTACAATAAAACCAGAAAAGGACTTTTTACAAGGACATATAGTGACAGAACAGGGGGTAAAGGCTTTAAACTGAAATGGGATAGATTTAGATGAGATATTGGGAAGAAATTCTTTACTGTGAGGGTGGCGAGACACTGGAACAGGTTGTCCAGAGAAGCTGTGGATGCCCCATCCCTGGAAGTGTTGAAGGCCAGGTTGGATGGGACTTTGAGCAACCCGGTCTAGTGGAAGCCATCCCTGCCCATGGCAAGGATAGAAAGGTGATCTTTAGGGTCCCTTCCAACCTAAACCATTCTATGATTCTAAGATTTTGCACTGTAAACCTGCTCTCCAGAAAATGACATCTTGAGTGCATTTTTTTCATCAGGTGTGTGTCCACATTATAGTAATGGATCTACCTTATTTTTTATGAAAAATTGTGACAAAGTTAGTAATCCTTCTATACGAAAACTACATAATTCCTCACTTCAGCCCTCAAGAAACTTCATCCATTATTCTATTTATGAGGTCCTCAAGTGTGCTGAATTTTTAGTTTGGTTTGGCAATTTTTTTTATGGTCAACATTAACTTGTAAGGTCCAGCTTATCACAAGTGTTCATGTAAATTGATTATGTAGTCTGTTATTTCTAAAAGAAATCAGTTCACTTATCAATTTATCCTCTATTAAAATGGTCCCAATCTAGATTAACTTTGGATATTTCTCTGGAATTACAAAAGATTTTCATTGGGTTAAGAAAGAATATTCTCCATTTCTTATTTATGTAGAATTTCACTGAATCTGCACCAGGAAAATTTCTGTCAGAGATTATGAAAGGGTAATAATCAAGGGAGCTGCCAGGAAAAATGCAAACATAAACACTCATATTTTCATTGGAGTTGACTAGGAAATGGAAAGATAATGACAGACTGAGATGGTCAGCTTTTGAGCAGAGTGCTTTATAGCAGGGTTCTTCCTATATGTAAAGAACCAGGACACAAGCATGATACCATTCTGAAGACGAGTGAGAAGGGTTTTTAATACTTGATCACAAGGAAGCATTTGTGATTAGTTTCAAAGGATGAAGACAGTCAAATAGACAAAGAATCCAAATAACCTTCTGTAGGCTGTCATGAACAGTAGAGAAGAAACTCAAACTATAAATTCTCAAAGGAAAACATTAATAGCCTCTCATATATTCATCACAACAGATGCACATGGAAGGAAATCACAGATGGGATGAGGATGCAAGCAAGGAAAAATTAATGTGAGAAATTGCAAGGAAGATTCTGTAGCCAAAACACAGACGGTATTAGCTCCAGTAAGGAACTCTTCATATAATTAAGATAAAAAACCCAAACTGTTTCCATACAAATTGCTTGTGAATGAAATGAAGAACTAAATGAAAAAAAGTTAATGCAATTCACATTAAATTCCAAGGTAGAGGAAAATAGGTCTACAATGAAGTTTTCAAATTCTCTTTTTTAAAAATCAGGATTTAGTGAGTTGCCTGAATGAAGGAGCATGAGGATTTCAATCTAAAGAAGATATAAAACTACATTAACTTTAAAGCACAAACCATGTTACACTGCAGAGTGTGCACAGGAGATTAAGGATGATCTAAATTCACAGTTTCTTACAAGACTGCTGATGCACAATACATACAACAGCTGTGGCTCTTGTGTTTCAGTGCAGGTCTCTGTGCGCTCCAGGGTAACGGGCTACTTTTGTGGCCTGTGACTTGCAGAGCACAAGTTGAATTGTCTTCATGATGGCCTGTGCCTAGAGCAACTCACAGTGTTCCACATTCTTCCATTTCATCTTCCTAAGAATTTGATGAGAATTTACCCTGGGTACTAGAGCATCCTCCCCCAAAGGTTTTGTTAAAAATAATACAATCCCTTGGAACATTTCCATTTCACTTAGCCTGTGGTTTTTGATGAAAAAATGTCTTGTGGAAATCTCTCCAAACAGAACAAGTCTCCTTCAGACAAATTATAGATTCTCTGCTTATCAAAAGTAAACTTTTGAACTTCTCAGGTCTTATTGATCACCAAACACAATGTAAATTGCTTAATACTGGAGTTGTTTTCTTCAGCTGAAGATTAGTCTTCCCAGGCTTTAGCGATCTTTTTACTCAATTTTGATCACATTTTCCAAATGCAGGTTTGAGTACACACAACACAAGACAAACTAATAACAGTTCAAAGAAAGTAGCAAACTCATTTGTAAAAATGTCATGCTTTTCACTTTCTGTGCACTCTTTTTGTCTTTTTTTTTTCTTCTAGTTCAGCTACCATCTCAGGGTGCTAAGAAGTTTAAGTCCCTGCCTTTAAATTCCCTAAGGACTGGTGCAGTTATTCTCCCACCAGCCCCAACCTCCAGGTCCCAGAAAAGGGGACATTCTCAGAGTCATTTGCTCTATTCTCTCTTGCCTGGTCTATCAGGAGAGCCTCTGAAACCAAGCCGTGTCCTACCTGCTATCCCAAGCCAGAAGAAATCTAATCCTGCAGAAGAGCTTGAGAACTCTCTCACCAAACCAGACACTGGAAATTAATTCAATAATTGCATCAATCAGTTGAAATGTATCTAAGAGCTTGTTACAAGATAACTGTACAGTAAAACCTCATTAATTTGCACTAATGATGCTCTTGTGAACTGGAGTGTAAATGAACAAAAAAGAGGAAAAGGTAGCATATCACCAAAGCTGAACTGTGTATTTATATAGGCATTTGCATTATAGTTTGCAGTTATGATGAAATTACTAAATTAGTATCTAACTTGCTTTAAATCTATTTTGTGAATGGAATCTTCATAACATGCAATCTTGTTGCAGCAATGTGCTGTTATGCCTTTCATAGAAAACAGGAACAAAGAGTAAGATTTTCTGCGTGATTTAAAAGTTGCAGTTAGGGAAACATAAATTGACAGGGATTCTCTGTAGTTTGTAAATGCAAAGGTGCTGATTCTGAGGCTGTGTGCCGTCCAAAATATCTTTTTAAGATTAAAATGATAAGTTCGAAATAAAAGGCAGTTTTAGCAAATGAGGGGGTTTGGCTCTTTGTTTTTCACATACTTTCTACACTGTAAGTTTGTGGCATTTGTGAATTCAACAAGCTAAAAAAGCACAATGAAACACTAATCCCTGTGGGACAGGCAGTGCTATAGCACTCACTATTCAAAACTGTTCATTGCACTGACAGATTTAAGTCTCTTCCATTTAGTTCTTCATAGTCCTCAGTGACAAAAATGTAATTGCGCATTGTTATTTTCATTAAAAAAAGGACTGCCCAGTTCTGAGTTATTAGACATTATTTTACCATTTTGAACATTGAACTGAAGAAGGAAATCTAGCCAGACTGCTGTTCAGTCAAGAGCCTTGGCAAGTGCTATAAGCCTCCAACTAAACATTTCACAAGACTGTTTCCTAGAGGCCAACAAACACGCCAGCCTCTGCTTGCTTAAAGATTCCTATCTAAATCTTGCTGCTATTACTCTGGAGGCTTCCCCACTTCTGATTACAGAGGAGCTGTGGGCATTACTGTGGGCAGGGGTGGGGGGGGATAGTCCCCTTTGGTCACTATTGATAGTAAACCTGTCCTAATTAGTTCTACATCAGCAGCTCATTCCGACTAGGACATGGCATTTCTGGTTATCTCTAGATAGCTGTACAAATATTTCTTTTGCTGTGTCACAGTAAAAGACAAACCTGACATGAAAGAGAAGATAATCATGTCCCAGTTGCTGCAGTTTCCAATTTCTTTGCGGTAATGACTGTAAATAGAAGGATGGCTGGTAGCTGTCACAGACAGTCCCAGAAAGAAAAAAGCAGAGCACAACAGCTGCTCTGATGCAACACAGGGAAGAGGAAAGTTTTGCACACAAATAAAAGGATGTTTTATTTTTAAACGTCAAATCCAAATGTCCAAATTCAACAAGTGATGTCAATCTCTAGCTTCTTGCTGAAATCCATGAGAGTAAAAAGTTCATGTGCTTTGGCTCTGACAGGCAACCTAGTTTCTAAGGCTACATGGAAAAAATACTGCATGACAGAAGCATGTGCTGTTAAAGGAAAAATCAATTCTGGCATGCTGACTTTGCACCTGACCAGTCTTGTTTAGTTCAGCCTCGCTGAAGAGTCCAGAGTCCCTCCTACAGTGCCGCAGATTGGCATTTGCTCTACAGGGTCACTGAGCTGCTCTGCTTTCCAGAGCCCCTAAGCTTCTCTGCCCTAGAACTCCACCACTTGCAACCCCCAGATTCTCTGTTCTGACCCCAGCCTTTTTGTACGTCTCCCTGTGGCCTCACACAAGAGGCAAGTGGTTCATAAGTCAGTTCCTAGAAACATTCAAGCTTCATTGCAGACCCTAAGCCACTATCAAACAGTACAGACCAGATGGTTTTAGTGCAGACTGCACAAAGGAGAAGGAAAAATTAATTCATACAGCTCTGGCTGGCAGCAAATAACCTCTATGTTAACCCTAAGTAGACATTTGGAGAATGAGATTTGTCTTTGCAGAGTGAGAGCCCAAAGTAACCGGTCTGGCAGAAATTATCTTTAGTTTAACACACTGCTTGGGAACGGGTACAGTGTGTGGAAGGAAGACCAAACAGCACAGCAAGGAAATCCCAATGAATTCAGATGTTTGTAACTTTTTCACCACTCTAGTAATTTTGAGTGGGTAAGAAAAATGAGCTTTTTGCTATTAACTGCAATGCCTCAAAAGAGGCAGGTCACATGTTGCAACTCATTTTTCCTGAGTAGAAGGGGATCCTCATTGTTATTATTGGCTTTAAGAGAGGGGGTGAATCTCTCTCACCTCTTCTGTTACCCTGACTGTCCAGGGACCAGGAGAGTCCTGGGCTGCCTAAATGGCAATCATATAAGACCTATGGTGGTGCTCATTCATTTGCCATCTGTGATTCCAAGCTGAAGACATGATACAGGAGCAGTCTGTGCTGGTTTGCCATAGAAGCTTGAACACATTTGTTTCCAGTATTACAGCAAGAGAGAAAGGGAGAGACATTCCCCCATGCCTTAAGCTATACACTTCCATTCCCAGAACAGAAGTAATCAGCTTTCTGGTTTTCCTATTCAGCATTGCTTTGTTAATGCAGCAAGGGCAGACAAAGCTGATTAATGAACAATTTTTGATCAAAGATAACACTGCCTTTCAGAAGAAATTCCTTCAAAAACACAGAATTTCAGGTGCCATAACTTGAAGCTACAAACACACATTACCACCGCCTCCTCTCTATACAATCAGTTTGCATAACAGGCGACATCAGCTAGCTGATATTTTCCTATCATTTCCCCCTTTTTTCCTCATCTTTTCCTAGGAAGGAATGTTTATTTTCCTGGGTCTTCAACCCAGGAAATAAGACTTTTTCAGGAAAGAAATGCAAATCTACTTGCCTGTTCAAAGGTAAGGATAGAACAGAACACAGTACTTAGCTGAACAGACAGTCTTAAATGCATGGTAGTCTGAACTAAGATCCAGGTCACTTTTCTAATGTGTTTCTTCTGTACACTGTCAATAAAGAAGTAGTTCACAATTTATCAAAAATAGATCTTTAAAAAATTAATGCTCATACGGCACTAAAATTATTCTCAGAAATGTTCCCACCAGGAACTGTTCTTATCTTTCAGGTTTGATAACCAAATTCTACAGCAAATAAATAAGCCAAGTTAAGTTGAAGTCTTTCACCTTCAGAGAACAGACTACTGACTGCAGCATTCCGCATGAAAGATAACAAATGAACCAATACCTACCTAAGGTACCCTGACCTCTTGCTCAGACCTTTCCTGGAACATAATGGCAGGAGAGACAATAAAAGGCTAGCACAGTTGATTAGCAATTGCCAAGAAATGTCTGGTCAGTAGGTCATGACAGAGATTATTTTTTTTCCTCTGTCTAGTGGTTAAATATCTCTGGCACATTCTTCTGTGGCACCAGCTGAGTGTTAACTCATAGAGTGTTGCAGTACTCAGGTGTCTGGGGAGTTTGGCTTGGCACAGAAAGCTAAGACAATATATATACATGCAGGATACATTTTCTGACCAAAACACAATACAATTCCTCTCTGAAACACACTCTACATTCCATATATAATTCTTATGAACAGAATTTGAAAATGCTTTTTAAAATAGTGTAGCTTTTATTCCAGTGGACCATTTACTTACACATTGTTACTGGAGTGATCCACTCTTCCAGTAAACTCTGCAGGAGGTTAACATTAGTCCATTATTTAAAAGAAAAATATTCATTTGTAAAACAAAGTATCATCCAGTATTACAGGGATATTCCAAAAGCTATTTTATTGATGAGCTGGCTAATTCTTTTGTATAAATACCTAAAAAGGAAGACATATCCTCTTAAATTCAGTCCTAATAAAGAATTTTAAAATCCCTATCACCAACAAAGGTGGAGTTCTCTGACCCTTCACCCCAAATACACTGCATTCTTCTACGTCACCAAAGAAGACTCTGCATAATCCATATGTTTTTCTATTGCAAAAAACACCAGAAGTGTTGTAGTTAAAACTTCAGAACATAAAAGCATAGCAACTTTTCAAACAATTCTAACAGAGCTCATCTGATCGTACTGTCATCATGAGTTATCAGACCTGTTACTCTGCATCTGCATTGTAATAACGATTTAGAAGAAAACAGAGGTACTGAAAGTATACACTATTTGCCTTTGTGTTTTAAAAGTGGAAATTTTCTCTCATTATTTTCGTGGGGGTTTCCTATGCCTCTTAGTTTCACAAAACGCAAAGATTTTCTTCTGCTGTTCCTATTGGTAGAAAATCTCAGCATTACAACAGAAGCAGTTTAGACCAGAGGTTGTCAGGTGTCCACACCAAAGCCACCTCTCACCAAGGGCAGTGAGTAATAATTGATGTGAAGCAGTTGACACAAAGCCAAGCAAGTGTTCCCTCCCTGCCAGTCAACACTGTCAAGGGCCTGCCTTCTGCAGCTGCTACTGAGCCTACTAAGGTCTGCAGACTGCAACATGGTACAGCCTCCTGCAGTAACTTTCTATTTCCCATCTCACTGTTTGTGGTGCTCTAGGATACTTGGCATCACGCTGTGACCTTCGGCTGCTCTGCAAACACCAGGGAGAACCTGCAGGGTCAAGGGGGTATTCATACCTGCCCCAGGAGGAGTACTTGAGTCTATGCACATGTGCCTTCCTGCACCTTTGTGCATGTTTCTGTGCTCAGCATGTGGGATCCCATCCTTAGGAAGAAGGATGTGGTGGAGTTCCTTGTAACTCACAGGAGCAGACTGAAACTGTCTGAATACATCCATGTACTAAGAAAAAGCTCAGTCCAGCCCTCCCAATGTATCTCTGCAGCCATCACCACCACTACAATCAACCCCACAGTCACCGACTTCCCTATCAAGATTACATCAGGAAGATTAGTTTGGTAAGAGGTCAAGAAACAGGAGAGCCAGATCCCCTGCTTACATACAGTGCCACAAACTTCCGCTATAATTTCAGCTTGTCAACTTAGTTGAAAGTAGCTTTGCACATATACTGAAAACTATGAAGACCTTCCCACAGTGCATGAATAAGTTAGCTGCACTAAAATGATTGAAAAGAAATGGGACTGTACCTTTCATACACAGAAGTTAATGGTAAGTATCATCCAAGGAAGAAATATAAGGTCTAACCAGAAAGGATATACTAAATACACAATTGTAAAGACTGCATTTTCAGTTTCTAAAATTTGCCAATCCTGTCCTGTTTCTGAAGTGACTGTTTCTAGTAGACTCTTGGAAATAAGGCAGAGATTTATTACTAAGAATAGCTAAAACAAACTGCTAAATGATAAGTTAACCCAGAGGGAGGCTCTGCCTACCATTCTGTTCAACTCCAAGCACCAGAGAGGTATTTTTTTCTGATCTGGAGGTCTGAAGGTTCTTAAAGGTTCATTCACCCTTCAGCTGCTGATGCAGAGACAATCCTCTGCAGGGAATTTATCAGAAAGGGGGGGTCAGATGCTTTTGAAAATTCTAATACTTGAAACCCAAACTATTTTTGTGCTTTGGCCTCTCCTGTTATAGTGT
The DNA here is from genome assembly GCF_023638135.1 of Falco biarmicus. Taxonomy (NCBI): domain Eukaryota; kingdom Metazoa; phylum Chordata; class Aves; order Falconiformes; family Falconidae; genus Falco; species Falco biarmicus. Next base: position 66,237,056 of record NC_079311.1, read on the forward strand.
CTAGTGCTTTTTCCACAGTTCACTGTGTTGTGAACTTACAGAGATTTTCCTCAAATTGTTGATTTGGGCATTTTTTTTCAGTATGTCCTGTAAACTACAGACTGAAGCCAGTTGAAGTTTTTCATTGTCCCTGAGGTTTTTCTCTCTCAGCTAAATATTTTTAAAAGATTGGTTTTCCTGTAAATAAATTTGCCATCTTATTCTCATTGTGGGTTCCAAGATGTATCTTGGGAAAGCTGCTTCTGATTTGCCATAGCTTAGATTTCTTCATGAAACTTAAAAACATGCCCACTAAAAGGGTTCAAGACAACTAATATGCATAGAAATCTCCACTCAGAGATGTAGTGACTTGCCAGCAGCATAGGCCATGAGGAGCAATTTGTGCCCTTGCTGTCCTTTTGCTTCCTCCTGTTCTGTTGGGTTTTTCATGCCAAATGAATTTACATCAGGATTTTATTGTTTTCACTCTTACATACATGCCTACCATACAGTTAATCAAATGCTGCATTTACAGGCACTTTAAAGTCTTGATGCAGAGCTCGTACTACTTAGTTTCAGAAATGCAAAAATCAGTGTGTGAGGACTTTCAGTTATATTACTCCTTTCCTTAGAGCAGTCATTAGGAATTCAGACACCACCTTCTTAACTGTGGTAATTATGAGGTTCTAATTCTTTTGATTCAAAACAGCAGAAAATACTTTTCCAAATTCTTTTCACAAAGAAAATTTCATTTTACATCAATACTGTCAGATCTATCAACATCAGTTTTCAATGTTATTTTTATAAACCTAAGATCAGCAAGTTGTCAAAATGTCAGACAAGTGCCAAAAACAGATTGTAAATTTTGGGCAAGAACCAGGGTAAGCTCTTTATCTAAATGGAAAAAACCCAGCACCTGTTTTTGCACACTTCTTGGGCTCTCTGGTAAGGTGGTAAACAGGAAGATAGTCTGTTTTCACAGAGGTTTTATTCTCCTCTCAGCTTTTATGTGAGGACAGCACCTGGTTACGAAAATCCACGGAGATCTTCTACCAAACTGGAGGATATTTTTATATGTTCTAATGAAATTTAGCACTCAACAAAAGGTAATCGCTCCATCACTGAAACCTTCCCAGTAGGCTAGTAAATAATATTATCCCAATGTCACATATGAAGAAACTAAGGCAGAAAGATTAGACACTATATTTTCAATAGTGGCTTCTTAGAACTGGGGGCTGGAGGGCTATCTTCAGTGCTCAGGTGTTAACCCTCCAAAATCTGGCTTCTGTTTTCCCTCCTTACAGGAACTTGCTTGTGGACTGGTCAGTATGTGTGAAAATCTGGTGGAGAAATGCAGAAAGCAAATGAAGGGCTGAAAAGTAAAGATTATAAATGGCTCTCCTCAGGGCATTGTACAGAAACTCAAAGTCTGACAGCAGATCCTGGCCACTGGCCTACGCTTATTCTTGGCCAAAAGCCACCTTGGCCAGCTCAGCTGCAAAGCTACTGCTGGAGAGTGTGTAGTAGTCACAGTGCTATCACTGATAGTCTGAAAACCAACATTACCCACAGCTATGGACAGTTCACACAGGATGCTGGAGATCTTGGCCAGGAACCACAGCCCCAGAGCAGTAGTGCAAGAGTGAGAAAGACCCTTTATCTTCAGGAATGATAAGTGGCAAAGTTCTTCATGGCAGTTACCTTGTGTGACTACTGTCTGGGCTAGGAAAGGCATAAAGCTACATTGGATAAATTATCTGCCAGCTGCGATTAGCTCTTCCCTTGTCTTCTTGATTCCTTGTCCTCTGATCTCCTCAATCTTCTTCAAGGATGGAGGAGAACAGGCAGAGATTTTGGAGTCACAGTACCACTCAGTCATCCCAAATAACAGAAAAGATGAAACAAGCTACTATATAAAGACCATGTTCCAGCTGCTCTCCTGACAGGTTTTGTGAATTCTAACTGAACTCATCCTATAATACCTACAGCATGTTTTTCCTACAGTCATCCTATAATACCTACAGTCACTGAACAATGATTGTTATCCACATAGGAGAGATGCAGCCATTCTCACACAGAATGGTTTTGTTTCACATCCTTTAGCTGACCCAAATCAAAATGCTGCTGCCCACTAGTACTGCCATGGAGGGACACTAATTACAGCACATGAGGTCAGCACAACCTTTCTTGGGCAGCATCACTTAGTAAGCACCTTGGCACATCATTTTCACCCAAACAAGCTGGTGGGTGACCAGCACTTGGGAATGCAGAGCTGTATGTATAGGTTAACCACAGGGAAGTGCTGAGGAGGTGGAGGGTTGTCATGTTCTCCGTTTGTAACAAATGGAAAAATCTTGCAGTAAAATCTAAATCACAAGTTTCTTTGTTCTCTTCTTTGACTTGTCTTGAAGATTTAAAAGGTCAGGCCTAACAGTGCTTACAACTGCCTTCTGTAAGCTGAATCCAAATCATCAACCCAAACCACGGAGGCCACTGTAAAGCTATAGCATGAGTTCAGTCCCTACTGACACGCTGTTTCAGCCAGCAGTCTACCCTGAAAAGTTTCTTGTATTTCTGTGCCACCCAGATACATCCAGCCATGGAAATCAAATCCACATGAGTATAACTCCCTTATTTAATGTTGCGAAGTACATAATTGTAGTTTACTAACCCAAATGTTGGGATAAGTTGAACAGTTGAGCCAGTTCAAACTAACAACTACAAATTGTTTCTAGTGATGACCTAAATTATCCTAATTTAAACCATCAATAAAGCCTGTAGAGTTTCCTCTTTGCACTAACCTTCACTTGTTTATGGTTTTCTTTGAATATACCATTCCATGTGTAGTTTTCCTTATCTTCTGGCCCATCTTTTCAATACTGTTAGAACATCAGGCTAATTCTCACATTCATGTGTATTTCTGCAAGTTTACACTCTGCAAGAGCATGACAAATTCTGCATTCCACACAACAGAGTATGAGGTTTTTTCTGTTGCTTGCTATGCATAACCACATTGTATTACTTAGCTAGGTAACAGTAGTACGTTGACAGACAAGTTGATTTTTCTATTCCAAACATTCAAGAAAAAATTTAATTCCTCAGTAGCCTGAAGCTGAGAGATGTCACAGATCTGTATCAAAATGTTCTCTAAATAAAGACAACTTCAAAGAAATGCCACCACAGGTGTAAACTACTTCCTTTCAAGCACATCTACCACCAATCTCAATCCTACAGTTAGTCTGAGAAACCAACTCTCAAGCTATTTTTAAATATATTTTCATAACAGAAATTGTACCTCAGCTCAAGAGAGATTTCTTTACAGAGACAAACATTCTAGTGAAGGGCAAAATCCGAACTACAATTTAATCTGGGTACTGCTGTAAAAGATAACAAAACATGCTTCCATAGAAAAAGGAGGGCCAAGGAGAATCTCCAACCTTTATTGGATGTTGGGAAAAACAGAGTGACAAAGGATGAAGCTGAGGTACTTAATGTTTTCTTTGCCTCAGTCTTTAATTGTAAGACCAGTTGTTTTCTGGTTACGCAGTCCCCTGAGCTGGAAGACAGAGACAGGGAGCAGAATGAAAACTGCATAATCCAAGAGAAAATAGTCACCTATGTGCTATACCACTTAGACACACATGAGTCTATGGAGCTGGATGGGATCCATCCAAGGGTCCTGAGGGAGCTGGCAGAAGAGCTCGCCAGGCCACTTTCCATCATTTATCAGCAGTTCTGGCCAACCAGGAGACTAGAGGTCAGCCAGTGTGACGCCCACCTACAAGAAGGGCAGGAAGGAGGATCTGGGGAACTACAGGCCTGTCAGCCTGACCTCGGTGCTGGGGAAGGTCATGGAGCAGATCATCCTGAGTGCCATCACGTGGCATGTGTGGGACAGCCAGGGGATCAGGCCCAGCCAGCACGGGTTTAAGAAGGGTAGGCCCTGCTGGACCAGCCTCATCTCCTTCTATGACAAGGTGACCCCCCTAGGGGATGAGAGAAAAGCTGTGGATGTTGTGTACCTGGACCTTCGTAAAGCCTTTGACATTGTCTCCCACAGCATTCTCCCGGAGAAACGCTGCTCATGGCCTGGATGGGTGTGCTCTGTGCTGGGTGAACAGCTGGCTGGACGGCTGAGCCCAAAGAGTGGTGGTGAGTGGAGTTAAAACCGATTGGTGACTGGTCACAAGTGGTGTTCCCCAGGGCTCAGTATGGGGCCAGTTCTGTTTCATACCTTTATCGATGATGTGGATGAAGGGATTGAGTGCGTCCTCAGTAAGTTTGCAGACAACACCAAGACAGAGGGAGTGTTGATCTGCTGGAGGGCAGGAAGGCTCTGCAGAGGGATCTGGGCAGGCAAGACTGATGGGCTGAGACCAACTGTATGAGGTTCAACCAGGCTCAGTGCTTCAGAAAGAGTGCCTGGAAAGCTGCCTGGAAGAAAAAAGTAGTGGGTGCTGGTTGGTGGCCAGCTGAACATGAGCCAGCATGTTCAAGTGGCCGGGAAAGCCAAAGACATTCTGGCCAGCAGAACAAGGTGAGGCCATACCTTGAATCCTGCGTTCAGTTTTGAGCCCCTCACTACAAAAGGGATGTTGAGGTGCTGCAGCGTGTCCAGAGAAGGGCAATGAAGCTGGTGAAGGGTCTGGAGTACAAGTCTGAAGACGAGTGGCTGGGGCAACTGGGGTTATTTAGCCTGGAGAAAAGCAGGCTCAGAAGAGATTTCATAACCTTCTACAACTACCTGAAAGGAGGTTGTAGCAAAGACGACGTCAGTCTCTTCTCCCAAGTAACAAGCAATAGGACAAGAGGAAACAGCCTCAAGTTGCACCAGGGGAGGTTTAGATTGGGTATTAAGAAAAATTTCTTCACCAAAAGGGTGGTCAAACATTCAACCAGGCTGCCCAGGGAAGTGGCTGAATCATCCCTGGAGGTATTTAAAAGATGTGTAGATGTGGCACTTCGGGACATGGCTTAGTAGTGACCTTGGCAGTGTTGGGTTTATGGTTGGACTCAATGATCTTCAGGATCTTTTCCAACCTAAATGATTCTATGATTCTATGACATTTTTTATTTGGCAGTCATCTGCCAAAAGTCTGAATTCTGCTGGGAATTATTCCTTTCTTCTGTTTTACAGAAGATCCCTGAAAGCAGTCAGCACTGACACTCACCTGTTAAAATGTTATCCACATGGTAGGATGAACAGTGTTAACTGCTCAATGCCAGCACCCAGTAATGTGATGCATTATTGGAAATTATAACACACCACATTATATGAACTCTCAAACAGCCATGTAACAACATTAAATGGCTGTTATTAGTTCCAGCAGATCAGGGTATGGTGTACCACCTCAGTGTAATGACACATATTTGTTCAGGCATTATTTTTTTGGACTAAAACTATCAGTTCATCATTTTAAAACTGATTACCCAATCTTCCAGGGCAGGTCTGCCAGCATGTGTAGTCTTGTCTGTACACTGAGTAAGAAAGCATTGAATAAGAATACTTGGTGATGGGGGGTGGTTAGGTGCTTTTTTGTTTTGTTTTTAATGGTAAATGAGTGTCAGCTGAATATTGTTATTCAAGGAAAACAAAATCAGCTATCTCAGTTCACCAGTTCATTTCTGCTGTGTACTCTGAAAAAAAATGTTGCTTTCTTTACAAAAATATATGTTACCTTCACTTATTTCAGCAGCATTCTCAATGGATTAGTAAAATACATTACTTTAAAATCAGAACTTGTTTCCTGAGGCTTACACTTGCCACCCCAACCCTCTGCAAAGAGGCAACGGTAGTGCCTGATTTGGCACAACAGAGCAGCTTAACATCAAAATGGAAAGGAAAGATGACAATTTGTTGAGCTGAGTCCTGTGTGCCTATACAGAGGCACTCTGGAAAGCTGTTGCCATGGGGAAAGGAACTGAGGAACAACCACAAGATGCCATGTTTCCAAGGTGAAGCTCACAATGTGATCTGAGCTAAATCTACAGCTTCAGGGAGGTATTCACAGTAGTTGTGAAAGCAACAATTGCCACCAGATCCTAAATGACTAGCAAATTAATCAACATAAGATATTCATGAGAGGCAGAAGCACGGTCTCTAACTTATCTGATTATTTTCAAGAGTATCTGCAGGGTTATGCTTCCTACATAAAAAGGAACAAACAGCAGAATACCGTTTCAGTTTCTGCATCCAAAAATGGGAAACTGCTTTCCAGGCAGAGCCTGAGGAGCTTATTTGTTCTCTTCCTGTTGTCACCCTAACAGTGACTCTCCCTTTTCTTGTGCATTCCTGGCCACCTTCTGCTGTGAACACACACTGCTTTTCATAACACCCATTCATACTGGCCAGCACCAACATAGGTGGCTCAGGCACCACCTCAGGAATGTGTTCTACATACATGCAAACTGTTTAGCGTCATACAGCTGTGCCATATAGTGCCAGAACTGTGCTAACAGTTTTGACTTTATGGGAAGTTATTCATTTTAAATCTTACTGGCAAATACTCTTAAATAGCCTCTAGCAAGAGTTTAAGAAAGTAACCAATAAATACGTTTATGAGAGAATGGAGTATCACTGAGCAGCAGAGCACGTGACACTAAGCTGCACTGGGATTTATAAAAGAGAAACCATTTAGGGTGTGATTGGTGTGGTTGGCTTAAACAGAAAAAAAAATGCAAATTCCGTTATGCAAAATATTCTTTCACATTGCAGTCAGCATAACTGGAAATACAGCTTGTGACAGAAGCCAGCATTGCCTCAGAGTGCATCTGTCCTCTCCCAAGCTGCAGGCAAACCTTTTACTCTTCATTCTTGTTCCATTAGACTCTAATTGCACTAAAGTTCATCTGTTATACATAAGATGTAAGTACTTATTTAACTCTTTGTAATTGATTTACTTACATCAAAGTAGCACCTGGACATTCCAGTGAAGACTTAAATCTCATTGTGCTTCTTACCATGCAAATACATTACAACAAACAGACCTTTAATCCCAAAATTTAGAACTGAAATAAGCAGGCTACATATAGAGTAGCAAGAGTAGCAGCAGCAACAAAAAGAAACAATTTGGTCAAGGTAATACAGCAAAGATGTCTTGGTTGGTTTCTTGATTCAGCCTTACATATTGTTAGCAGCTTTCAGAAATTGAAAATACGATGCCCATTTGCACTTAATGACTGAAAATTGTCATAGTCTCACAACATGAGTATCAGTCACACTGGTTATCAAAATAGCTTGGCAGGAAATAAAGCCTACAGAATAGCAAGGAGTGGTTTTTCCATTTATCTCCTTGCTTCAGATCCTCCAGCTGTAAAAGATAAGTTACTTGGAGAAAGGAAGGCTAAGCTATCCATTTCTGAAATCCATTAATCAGAAATAACATTTGCTCATAGCATGTTGTAAAATTCATGTGCTTCTCCACAGAACTGTGGTAAGAAAATCATAAAAGTAATGAACTTCATTCCCTGTTGTGTTTTTATTTATGTGAGCTCTGTGAAACAACATTCAGGAATGAACTAAATGGTGCTTTCAATGACACTTTGATGAAACCATTCAAGTGTGAAAGGTCTGCTTTCACTTTCTTACACCTCGGGTGGGTTCCTCCCTGTAGCACTACTCCCTTGGGGCCTTGTAATTCTTAGATTGAAACCCTTCATATTGTCATGGCAATCCAACAGGGTCTTCCAAATAAGACTGACATCCTTGCTCTTTGGTTTTCATAACCTTATATCGCCATATTCTCATTTTATCTGAATGTGAGATTTTATCAGTGTTTTACAGATATTGCGTATGTGCTGCCTGTCCTTCCTAGTCATCTACTGTGCATAAAACTTCACCTTTCTCACTGTGAAATGACAGGATGCATCTATTAACACAGATACATACAACTCCTGTAGTGCTGATAAACCATTTTTAAGGGTCACTGTGTTTCACCATAGGAGGGGGCTGCATTTTAGCGGTAGATAAAACATAGCCATCACATATGCGTAATTCCTTAGACTTTCTCTAAGTATTAGCTATTTTTAAATAAATGATAACAGCCTGTGCTCCTCCAAACATGTCAGCCATGTATATAAACTAAGAAATCCACATTCTTTCAACAGTTCATTCTTTCAAATAATCTCTTACACAGAGCACTTTAATCCTCCTGCAGAGCACCTCTTACCCCTTACCTCATTCCCATTAGTATTTTTAGAAGCAAGAGATTTAAACCTAACCTCTAAAATGGAAGATTGCATTTGGTGTAGGACAGATAAAACAAAACCAGTTGAAAATACAGCTGCTCAGATTCTTGCATATGCTAGGGTGAAATCATTGTAGACACACATTGGGCTCATCAGAAGGAAGCAAGTGATTCAGCTTCAAATGTTCCACTCAATTTTAAAATAACATTTGTAAAGTTCTGGGGTGCTGCTAGACTGCAACTACCAGCAGATAAGGGCAGCAGGGCTTTCAGAATACTTTTTTTCTCATGTCACAAGAGCCTCAAGATACATTTAGCATAAATTCTTGATATTTTGTTAGTGTTATAAAGCATTTAAGCATTTTTCTAAAAATTTAAGATTTTTAGAATTTCAAAACTTTGCTTAGACTCATTTATATTCCTGAGGTGAAAAGAAAAAATAAATATGGCAGACCCATTTGCAGCAATGCTTACATAAGTATTTGTATTACAGAAGCGACATTACAGGAAGTAAAGAGGAAATACAATAATAAGCACCCACAAGCGTTGAATGATTTAATGTAGAAAGTGAAAATACAAAGACACATATATTTTTCTGCGAATACTTCTCATCCTCTTTAGAACAAACTCCAATTTGTATCTGAACAATATTTCCAATGTAGTTCAAGTGTTTATATTAATTTATTTTTTTTTAATATGTTCCCTGGTGCTTTTAGAAAAAAACTTTCTCTGTCACAGAGTTTAAGGCTTAAGGACAGCTAGAAAGTGTGGCAGCTGCTCAACATCTACTTGAGATGAATTGTAGACAGAGGTACTTTTATATGTGGAAATACACCCCTCCCTTTCCAAACCAGAAAAACAGGCAAGATGCCAGGAGCTGCAAGCTATTAGCATGTTTGTGAAGGTTGAATTCACCTGCCAAATCATGAACTTGGGGACTGCACAATCTTCCACACCCTGTCTTCCAGAAAACATTCTGAAACAGCTTCTGCCTGCAATGCAGTTTGGAAAGATTAGAAACTGTGACATTCCCATGCTCCTTCTCTGGACTTTCCCCACTAACGTTATTTGAGCCTGTTCTGTGTCCTGCATAATAATTCCCTATGCACATACAGACAGGCTTATCATGTAGCTACACTACCCGCAGCCTCTCTTACCACAGGTTGATAAGGTTCAGAAATACACTGACTTCAGTCTATGCAGAACTGATATAAGACCTGATCTGGATGAATCAGTTGATGAAAATCTAGGAAGTCAGACTTCCTGCTACCAATAATTGTTTACCCACAAAGTTTAGACTAATATTTCTATTTTATTTCTTATCTGTACTTCCTGGTCTTGGAACAGAATAGTTTCACTGCAAATGTAATCTGGCTGCTGAGAACACCCTTAAAATAATCTTTCCTAGGTACAATTTGAGAGTGGACCACAAAATGTATAGCAGAAAGTAGCAGTTTTTCTTCTGACATTACATTACAAAGGTGAAGTACAGCACCATCCTCATCACCCTTAACAGTAAATCACTTCACTGTCAACATAACCTCAACACAGCTTCACTGGTTTCACAACACTGCTAAGCGCATGGGAAGTTTGTGCTTTCCAGCCTTGCAATAGTATTTGTTAATGTATTTAGAATATAAATCCTTTATGTTGTAGCAGAGGATCTGGAAGACAGATCACTGACACAGTGCTACCAAAAACACAGACTTAGTCTTTATAATGTAAAGCTTCTACAAGCTCCCATAGCATGCAAATTTGGCATTCTTTCAAACCAGAAGAAAAACTGCAGATAACATCGCTTTGTTTCACTTTTTTAACAGTTCTTATTATCTTAAAATTGAGCACTCTTTTGCTCTTCCCGTAAACTGGAGCAGTTGCTTGTTTACTAGATTGTAATTGTCAGACATGGTTAGCATGGTTTTCATGAATGCAAAGCTATAAGAGACAGCAGAGAAGACTTGTGAGTACTTCAGAGTACACTGGCTCTCCAGACTACACGTTTGCTTTTATGGCATAGTCAAAGCAGCATGAGGTAAGATGATGAACAGTGGCAACTAAGAGATCTCTAGGATCATCAAGAAGTGCAACCACCAAAGAAACCCCTTATGAAACATATTATTGCAGTGGTATCTTGTTCCGTTATAGCCCAAAAAAAGAAATCAGCATTCTTTGGAAATGTGCTGAATGTGAGGAAAAAGGATCATTCCTCCCCATCTGCTGGAAATACTCTAAAGTAAATAAGGATGCCAACTACTGGGCAGAAATACTGGAAGTAATTTTTTAAAATAACAAAAAAGCAGACACCAATGGAAGACCCTAGTCATCCTCCTAGGCTTAGCACTGGAAAAAAATTATGGTTTGGGAAACTAAATCTACAGATAGCTGCCAGATGGTTAGTGGAGAACACAAAGGGCTCTGCTTGACAATCAGGCTTAGCAAAATAACAGATGTCCCAAAAACCTGAAAATTTTACAGATTCTGAAAGGTCTGGAGACAGTATACAATCTGGCTAACAAATTCAAACCCTTCATTTAAACACATGTCAGACCTCACTTAAATGTTGATTATTGCCTAGGAGATATAGGCTGCTAGGAAAAGCCTTAAAAAGCTTGTATCTGAGAAGAATGGTGCAGGGTTTGACTCTGCTACTAGTATACCACAACCAACATTAGACTAAGATGATAAAACTATCAAATCTCATTCTTGTGCTACTAGTTACTGGGCTAGGAAGCATTTTTCATGCCAACATCAGACAATGCAACATTTACTGTACCTACTGTAGTCACCTTAGGTCTTTAGATATTTACAAAAGTGGGAAAGTACCATCATTGGTAAGAATTCAAAGTGATCTATGAAATACAACACATTAATGGTAATAAGATAAATACGTTTGTTTTCACAGAAAAGTGAGTTGTTCAAATGTAATAGAAAACTGACAGAAACCCCAGAGGTTTTAGTGCAAGAAATACAGAAGACTGAAATGCTGAGATTTGGTGGGGGTTTAAACAATTTATTGCTTAAAGCAATATATTTTAACAATTTATAACATTCTTTGTATAAGGTGAATGATAAAAAATATTTTTCTTTTTCTTGCAGAAGCTAAAATTTATACACTACCCAAAACATGGTTGACAGAGCCGTAACGTGTTCTGTATTCCCCTTGAAAGCGGATCTTATCAATGTATACAAATATCTTAAGTGTGAGTGTCAAGAGGATGGCGCCAGACTCTTTTCAGCAGTGCCAATTGACAGGACAAGGGGCAACAGGCGCAAACTGCAACACAGGAAGCTCCATCTGAATAGGAGAAAAAAATTCTTTACTTTGAGGGTGACCGAGCACTTGAACAGGCTACCCAGACAGGCTGTAGAGCTTTCTTCTCTGGAGAAATCAAAAACCTGCTTGGATGCAGTTCTGTGCAATCTGCTCCAGAGGGTTGAACTAGATGATCTCCAGAGGTCCCTTTTAATGCCAACCATTCTGTGATTCTGTATCTCTTCAATAATCTTATTAGTTGCCTTTTCCTCCTTTTTAACTTGAAAATTTGTGGCCCTTTTCAAACAACTAACTTTGCTGTTAGTATCTCCAGTTCTTTTTTTAGCACTAGGGTTTGACTCAAATAGGAAGTGGATTTGTTGTTTCCTTTCCTTTCAAGCCGCATGTATGTCAGTCAGTCAAGCAGTAAGCATCCTGTCCTTGTTTTCTTGTTTTTACATTTCACTTCACCATTATATTGGAGCTTTGTTTCATAAAGGAATTGACACTAGTACTGTCACCTATGTTTCAAGAAGCAAGATGTTTCAAAAACCAACAGTAACAGAAAAGATATACACTGTAAAAAATGTACAGTTAAAGACTTAAAATGTATATGACCTCTGTTACCATGCCATTTCTTTAAATGACTTGTTAGATCTCACTTACTTACCTGGTTAGCCTATTTTTTGAAAATTGAAGATGAAAACTGACCTTGTAAAAGACAATGGAAAAAATTTAAGTTCAAGTGAGATCAGAATTCCCTCTATTTCTTCTTTTATACATTAACATTTCCGAAGGAAACTTTGTTTTTCAGTCTACATTTGTACATGGTCAATTTTCACAAAACACTATTTGGGCATTATATTTTTCATGCATACAACAGATGAAGTTCCCTTGCTATGAATTCTGTCTGCCAGAGGGATGTCCTTTTTTTGTCTGCATTTTAGACTCATTTGCAAAAAATTAAGTCTACAAAACTAGCACATATAGATCAACCTCATTTAACAGATACACTGAATTAACAGTATAGTCTCATATGGGATAAGAAGGTTGCTGCTGAAGTAAGGATTTCTCTTACTATATATAGGCTTTATATATCCTAGAATGCTTTTTCTCCTCAGTTAACAACATGGGGGGGGCGGAAAAAAAAGAGGACACTACTGGATCTTGGAATAACTTCACTTTTGTATAGCAGTATTTTATAAAGTTTCTGAATAGTTCAAGATGTTTTCACAATGACCCCATATGTCTGTGGGTAAATTTAAAATGTCTTGCTTGTTATAACCGCAAGTAAGTATTTTCTTCTTATTAATTTCCGAGCAGCGACCTGTCTTAAGAGCACAGTGACAGGTTTATTTTCACTCCTTCATGCGTATGAGTTTCATTCTCCCTGAAGTTACTTTAGAAGGGGATACCAACCTCATTTTAAGTATGGGCTATAACCTCTAAAATCTTTTAACTAGTGTACTAAATCAAGTTGTAAATTAAAGATTAAATAAGATAAATCTTTTGACACTTCATATTCTCGAGTATGTTCCTGTAAATCACTACAAATTTACAGTACTTACTTAGGTCCCATATAAATAAGAGGGGTTAGCAGAGGTCAGCAGAATCCTGCGGAATATGACAATGGGAGTCCAGTCCAACTGTTACTGAACTGAACAGCAAATTCCTATTGTTTTAAATGAAATCAGAATCAGGATTAATATACATGCATACTCATGCTTAACTTTCAAACAGTGGCTGAAGATTTAATTCCTCAGAGAACAATTTTACCCTACAGGGTCAATAATAAAACATTGTTATCTTTTCTGGTCTAGAATTTTATCAGTCAGTTTCACTTCACAGTTCAGGAACCAAATCAGCTAGCCCTTAATGTGATTAAAATCTAGCTACAATTTTTCGATATATTCATACCATCAATACAACTTCACATTACTACCAGTGAGAACACTGAAAACACACTGGTCATGTTGACTCTGACTAGTTTTGAGGGCAAAAACCAGTCCTAAGGTTATTACCAATAGAACTTTTTCATCTAAGAGCCAGCATCCATGCTACAAAAAGGCATTAAAAAAGCCTAAATCATGGCCTAAAAATCTTCTACTTTTTTTTTTTTTAATCTGCAGTAACTGTTGGAGTATTACGTTAGGTTACATTCCTTTTCTCAAGAAACAATTGATTAATGAGCAGGTAAAAAGCTGTTTCTTGATCTGGCTGGAAAAGTACCTTCTTACAGCACAGCACATACTCACAAATGATATTAAAAAAATTATGTCAGTTACCACTTTAGAGCTATCAGGCTTACAGTGTGTGAGCCAATAAGACTAATCTTGATCTGGATCCAGCTTTACATAATTAACTTCTTCCTGCCTGCAAAATCCCCCTGCAGAATCAGCTGGATATAATCTAAGGCTTCACATTATTAAACAATTGTTACATTCACCCCAGAGACGGCTGAATTCAATCATGTGTAAAGGGGACTTCTTACACACAGAAATGAGACTGAACTTTCTGTCTTCAACCCAGACTTCCCTCCCTCCTCACCCCCCAGGCTGTGGACAAAGAATTACTGCTTATAGAAGGAAAAAAACCCCTATGTGAACACCGAGAATAGTTTCCTCTCATCCCTCAGTTACAAGGGTCAGCAACTTGTCAAGGATTATATGTCAGATTGTATTTCTCTTTTCTAAGTCAGTGGTTGAATTTGCTGGAAGGAACTCAGCAGGAGCCAGGAACTGCTGCTTCCCAAGAGGCAAGATCCCATCGCTGTACAGTCAAAAGCTCATCTGTATGTGAGGTACTAGTTTCTGGCCACCACCAAGTCCTAACTCAGCTTGTTAATCACATCTTCCTTTCTTCTCTGTCTGTATCTGCTCCTAGGACTCCTGTCTGTGGCAAGGGTTACCATAGACACCAACTCATCTTAGCAAATTTGCCTTGGACGACACTAAATAAAGCCAGATGCAAAAGTCAGGAGAAGGAAATGTAGTGAAGCAAGCAAAGAAAAATTTAAATTAAAAAAAGCTCTAAAGGAAGACAAAGCAGGAAATGGAAAGCCTGACACCTAAAACACTGCAGAAGAGTGGAGACACGGCAACTCAGGTCATTCCTGAGGACACCAAACGAACATTCTAAGAAACCTTGAGCTACAAATAGCCCGCAAAGCAACTTCAGACTGTAACTTACACAACATTTGAGGAGCTTTCCCAGGGGTGGGAGTGGTATAGAAAGGTACTACAAGCCAGCTTTTCACAAAATGAGATATGGAACACATCTTTACACTAAACATGTAATCGCTCCAAAGTAGACAGGTGCTTATTGTGAATGTATTGCTGTACTTCCAGGTATTAATGGTCATCTGAGTCTCCATAAAGTATGCATATTCTCAGTGATACACAATTAAACTTGTAATAAGGTACACATAAATGTAACATAAAAAAAACCTAAAAAGACACATTGAATACATTCCAGTAACCCCTATATATAGTATACATTGGGACAGTACAGGGACTTAATAGCCCAATCTTCAGTGATAAGCTAATGATTACCATAGAATTGTAAAATAATTTAGAAAGAAAGCTCTGAAGGCACCGTGGTCCAACCCTCCTCTCAAACCTTGCAGTATCCACCATCAGCTCATGTGGGAGAACAGTGCACTCAACACGTCCAAAGATGAGACTACCCAACTTCACACTGAAGTTTCTCAAACATTTAATTTAAAAGAACCTGGACATACTTATGCTATTAAATGTTAACATGCATGTAATATACAGTATGAAGCTGCCAAAAGGAACCTTCCAGGAGAATGTCTATGTAATCTGAGAAATTTTCATCAAATCCCATGTATTAAATGTAATTTTTAATTGTTCATTTTGATTCAAGCTTGTCAGGCAATTAATGAGTGACTTAAGAATGTACAAGCATTTCTCAAATACATTAATTCATGTTGCTAAGGACTGTATATACAATTTCAGCATAGTGAAAATGTTAACACCTCTTGTTCAACAAACTGTTATTGGTGAACAAATTATTCTTTTAGTCAATATTGACTACCACAGACAGTCATATAATAAAGTTCAAGTTATACTTTATGAACAATAGCTTTGGAGCAAATACTAGCAAGCAGTTTCATAAAGGATCTGTTCAGAAAAGGCACTGGAACCAAGAACAGGGACAGCCTAGGTGTTTCAGGATATATTGACATGACTTGAACCTGATTCTGAGTACATACATATCTCCAAGAAGATTCTCACACCACTTAATTAACTATAGATAAAATATATTATAAATTATAATACTTAAACAATAAATATATTTAAATATATGAACTTTATAAGCTGAATGACAAGTGGTCCCAATTCTAGAAAAAAGGAAAGGCAAAAGAAGGGGCAGGAAAGTGACAAAGAAAGAAGCAGACAATAATGTAAAGAATAAGGGAGCATTTGTCTGTGATCACAATAACAGTTTGGTTTGTATGTTCCATCTCTTACCACTAATGTTTGTCTGCTTTTTTCTTTAATCTCTTAGGATCCCTGAATCTAGGAGAAGGTCTGCATTTTTCCACACATTTATACACCACAAAGACAACAAGCTCCTAGTCCAGTCTGCGAAATTTGAGTGCTGCAACAAAACCATAAAGAAATTATAAAAACTACAAAATTATGTTCTTGGAAGTTAAAGCTCAATTACAGATATTCATACCAGAATTTCAAGTAACATTGACAATTTCTAAATTGGGGCTTTGGCTCTCAAAAGAATGTTTCACAGCTCAGTGTAGGAGATGCCTTCTGGCTATGATTCATCTCTAGCTTATCTCCTAAAGCAAGCTTTTACTGCTTTGTGCATGACAGAAGAGTTTCAGTACCAAGAAACGGGAGTTAACTTTGCTATTCATTATGTATGACCTCCACCTTTTTTGTTTGCTAAATTCTCACCACAAAGCACTTAATACTGCAGGTGGTGAGACAAAAGGAAAAGGAACTCTGTGTAATGTCAGATTTTTGGCAGAATTTAGTTTGCTGTATAGCTGAGTGGTAGCATAAACATGACACACAAATACTCTTATCCAATTAACCTTCTCCCTAAGATAATGCTTAGAAGAAATTATTTTGATGGACTGATTCTGGACAAGTTGTAAATATAACAGCTATATTTAAGGTAATGCTAAAGGAAGCAAAGAAGAAAAGTTGGCAATGGAAGTGGAGAAGAAGAGCACAAGGAGATAAAAGGAAGATATATTAATAAATGGTAAAGAATAATGATAGAGGAAGGAGAAGAGAATATAGATCAGTGAGACCAGAAATGTAAAATGCAAAGTAGATCCTCAAAGGCATTGAAGCATATGGGGCAAAGATCTTTACCTGTACATTTGTACCATATGTAAAGCTGCAGTATGAATTGGCTAATACAAATCATCACTGTTTCTTTTATTTTCTAGTGAATGCCTAAGGGTCATAGGTACCTAAATACATTGTTCAATCTAGATATAAATTATTTAAGACATGTAGCAGATGGAAGCTATACCACAGCCTAGTACTGATGAGATGTCCTTCTCCATGAGTCCCACCGCCTTTACTTGTAGCAACAGGCTCCAGAATTTTGTGTTTTCTAACAGCTGAAGCAGAAAACTTGAAGCACAAAGCTGTCAAGACCCCTTTTCAAAGATGTGTGTCACTTTAAGGCAATTAACTATGTATCATTGTTGATAGCTCTGTTCCTGGAAATCAAGTGGTATCTCACTGTATTGATTTCTGTCTAACAGTAGGTATAACACGGAAAAATACAAGAAGGATTTGTCAGTAGTTTGCCTGTAGCAGATTTCCTCTCTGAAAGCTCCATGTACAACATTTCTTCAATAAGCCTCTACCATCCTATACTGAGAAGTCACAAGCTGTAGTATCAAAAAGCCAGTTTCCCACCATAAAAACGGCTTAAATTTATACACAGCATGATACAACAGGTCTTCAGAAGCTGAGTGTCACCCCGATGAGTGAACTCACCAGAACCAAATTCATGGTTGTTACAAGTCAAGCTGAACTATTTTATACTGCATACAAGCCCTTGTATTACAACCACCCTGCTGAGAACTTTCCATTATTAGACATGACCAGCAGTTATGAAACACTGCAAGCATAACGTTGTCATTTGTTATTACAGCTTCCCTTTGCACAGAGGAATGTGCTAGCTGGTACCTCACTGTTTTAATTCCTGGCAATGTTTTTAACGTGTTGCTCTGTAGTCCTGCTTTCCCTATACAGGTTAAGAAGTACACCTTGCACTTAGAGGAAAAATAAAGAGGTTGTCAACAGCTCTTCGTGTTTAGTCATTGCCACTACCTAAGACCAGCTTTCACACAAGGCAAGTTTTAGCCTTAGTATGGAGAGCTCCACTGTGTGATGGAGCAGCCAACCACCGTGTAGAGCCCAGAGTCAGGCACCCCCTGCGCCATCCCTTCTACACTCTGCAGTTGAGGACCAAGAACATAGGCCCCACTTGAAATTCTATGCCTTGTAAGTGAATTATCATACAACCTGAAGAGGCGTATCATTATTTTCTTCTGCACTAACTTGAACATTGTTACAGCCTGTTCAAAACACAAGGAAGGACTGAATAACCATGGCCAGTCAGAATTTGCCTGGCAAGGACTATTCCTTGGCTCATGGAAAGGACAGAAAGTGCCACTTACAGGTGTTTTTTTAAGAAGTCAACATCAGAAAGGAATCCACACTTACATCTACGTAACACAGGCTAGCTGTGAATACACATCCTATAAAAAAGGAGACTGAACCATGGCCTTGAGTTTTCAGAATGCTTTTTTCTGTTGCTAGTATCACTTCTGTCAGCCCACACTGAGGCTCAGCTTAGCTGTCCTTCACACATGACCATATTTTGTTCAAATATTTTGTCCAAAGATTACCTTGGCAATGAAGGAGTGATGTACATTTTCTGGCATATTTGTTATTGGCCATACTGCTCATGAAAGTCTTTGTGGCTAAGCAGGAAAAACAATCCTACTCATTCTGAGGACATCTTGCTCACCTTTTTATTTGTCTTCTGCTACTCCTAGTCTGGTCTTACTGCCTGCTGCTTTCAGCATTTGTCCAACACATCTCCACTTTGGGCTATGTATGCAGAATCACTCAAAAATCTTTTTAGCTGTAGCAGCTGTTTGTGGCATAAGTGACTGCAGCATGTCACAACAACTTCAGCACATCTTAGCTACCAGTCCGCATCAGCACTTCCTTGCAGTGAACAGCAATTTCACTGTATTACTCATTCTCACAAGTATTTTCTATGTTTGATTAATTTCACCCTTTTCAAAATTTTTATTTTATCTGCACTGATGTTTTGTATTTGCTTTCTTTGATTTAGAAGCATTTTCATTTTCCTGGTCGCACTTTTGGACTTGTTCCTCCAGTGAAGGTCAGACCCCATTTTTTCTTATTGTCCTGCCCTGTATCATTTGGGAATAAACCACCATCTAGCAACACATTCCATCAGTTGAAGTTTCCAGCCTAGGTCTAAAATTATATTAGCTGTAAAATTTCCACCCCAGAAAAACAAGCATATTGCTAGGTTCCACACCACTTTGTCAGATGTGCTGTTATTTTTCAGTGGGCTATAACTAATCTTCTTTCTATTCCACATGCCCTGCTGCAGCTTCATGGTGTTGCCATTCCTCTTCCTGAGAATCACAACAAAAGAATTGGGTCAAGTCCTCTTCAACAACCCAAAGCTTCCCTGTCAAGCCTATCACATGTGGAGGAGTCAACTATGCCCATTTCTAACTTCTTCCAACGATCACAAGATTTTCCTGAATTGTTGAAGCCCGGCTACAGCTCTACAGAACCTACTGAATTTTGCAAGACCTTGTCCTCAGTCTCAGATTTTAGCAACCTTTTGGGTATAGTGACACTAAAGCATGAGGATAGCCTTTTTGCTATATGCATCATTCATTGCTTGCTGCAACAAGTGCCATCAAGTATCAAGTGGACTTGCTTTTGCCTACATTGTACATACTTGGTTGGTTGCAATAGTGGCTATCAAATGGCATTTGTAATGCTATTAACTTGTTTTCACCTGCTTGCACCAGAAAATGTCTACTGATGTAAGAACAGTAAGATTTTTGGCAACTAAATTGTTACTATCTTAATGATATTTTGTGCTGATACAGAAAAATTAAGTACAATTGCAAAGTTTTGTTCTTCTATGCAGCTTCAGCTACGTGGAAACAGTTTTACAGTGAGTATATAAATAGCATGTGAAATACAAGAGCTCTTGCTTATTTGCAGAGTTACAATATGTTTCATATGTAAGCAAGGCCTGAGATGGGGGATTGGTTTTGATGCGGGGGGGGAGGGGAGATGTGGGGGTGTGTCTGTGTGTTGTTCTACAAGTTCTGGCAATAAACCAGGAATCGCTTCAGGCTATCAGATTTCGGAATGAGAATGTCACAAGAGGCTTTCTGTTGGCTGGGGGAAGCGGGGAGAGCTGACAGTCTACTCTTGGAATGTCTGCTTAACAGGACACAGAAGGTACACTAAAACAAGAGGAAAAAAATCCACTATTTGTGCAGTCCCCCTAGTTAGAGCCTGCTTCCACTTAACCTTTTGTTGCCAAACACCAATTTTTTGGAAGGTACTGAAGGAGGGATATCTGTGCAGACTGAAAATCTACCAATTAATACATGATTCTCAAACTGTAATACTAATCAACACAGGCACAAACACATCAACCATAATCTGAAGATAAAACAAAAGTGACAATTTGTAATGCTGAAGTACTTTTTCTCATAATGAAAAAACTGTGAAACTCACTCCCTAGATGTCAGCTTTCTTGATACATTAAGAAGGGTTTGAACACCAAAAACCCTGTAAGAGAAGATGGAAAGGGCTGGGTCTATTAAGCGCAGAGACCACCGGTGGAAGAAACAACACTACAAACATCTAAGGTTGCTTAGAAAGAGCATCAGCTGTGAGTAGGGACATAAAGTAATACATTTAATCTGAAGGTTAAATACCTATCAGAAACTTTTTAAGTATCGTCGATTTTGTCATGAGGAAATCTAAAAACTAAATGACCTCTGAAGTGTCTATCCAGTTCTACTCATACATAAAATATACAACATTCTCAGAATTAGTAACAGTATTTTTGTGGGGGGATACCAAGCTATCTTAGAAAGTAAACCGAACAATCAGACTGGTACTGAAAAGGTGAGAAAAATTTTATTTTCCATTACCTTTTTCCAAAGTTCCTGATCTTTTCTCACTAGCAGCTCATGCCAGCTACTGTTTGAAAAAGGGATATTGGACTAGATGCCCTATTTGTCCAGCCAATCTGCCTATTCCTCTAAATATGTAACTAAAAATAAAATAGAGCTCATATCCCACTTGAGCCCAAAGATAATCTAAAAGTAAATGGGTGAAAGCCTAAAGCGTATGGCAGGAAGCAACCGGACATGCATCAGTGATGTCTGGTAGTTTCCTGACTAGAAGCCGCCTGTTTTGACACTCTTAGCAGCCCAAGTTTGTGGCTGTGGCACTGAAACTTGTTCCTTCTCACTCACTGACCGGAAAAAAATCATCTGGAATGAAGAGGCCATCTTGGAACACCTGTAGCCGATTTACAAAAGTAATTTTTCAGGGTTACTGAATGAAGAAACGTACAAGGACAACATCCAGGCCACACAGATGATTCCCTGGATCCAGATCACAGGAACAATCTAAATTACAGACCATTTTCTAGCAACCCAGCCTTCCACAAACACCTTTTCTAGGGACTGTGCTCTCGGTAACAGCTGTTTGCTAACACCACTGCTGTTGGTAAGACGATTCCCCAACCAGCCGTGCTCCCAGGGGAGCCTCGCGAAAGGCTGGGCAAGCTGCTGGCTCCTCAGGCCTCCCCGAGCGGACAGCCGCGCCGCGCCGGCAGCAGAGGCCCGGACGCCTAAGGGCCGGGAGAAGCTTCCAGAGGCCCCGCTGGCGGCGGCCCGGGCAGGGGCTGGCTGGCCTGTTAGGGGTCCCACGGCTGCCGCCCACTACAGAGGGGAGGGCCGCAAGGGCGACGGAAGTGACTGCCCTCCCGCCCCCCCCGGAAAGCAGGGCTCTCTCCAGCCCCTCGTCTGTTCTCACACACCCTGAAACACACCTTAAGGGAAAAACCCTGCGTGGAGCGTTTCTCCGAGGGGAGGGCGCCCCACGCACCGCCGCGGGGGCCGCCGAGCAGATGGCGGCGGCAGGGCGGGGGGAGGGGGGCACCCGCCTCCCCTCACAGGCCGCCACCGCCCTTCCCGCCCCCTGCGCGCGCCTCGCGCCCCGGATCCTGGCACCGGCCGGCGCGTTACGGGAAGCTCCGCCCCCCGCCCCCTTGAGGTGGCGTCACGGCCGCCGCGCGCCAGTGGCGGTGCGAGTCGAGGAGGGAAGGGAGCGGGGGGCGGGGGGACCGGGGAGGGGGAAGAGCGTGACCGTGAGCGGGGCCGCGCGTGCGGGACGGCGGCGCGATGGCGCGGCGCTGCGGAGCCGTTATCTAGGGGACGGCGGCGGGGTGCAGGCGCCGTGAGGTGGCGGCAGCGCCAGGTAAGGGCCGGGCGGCTCGTGCCGTGGGCAGTTTCCCCCTCCGCTTCGTCCCCCTCGGCTTCCTCGCCGCCCCCGTGTGCCCCTCTCCCTGGGGAGCGTCCGCCGGCGGCGGCTGTGCCGCCCCGCGCTTCCCGTCCGGGCTGTAGCCGGGCTCGGCAGGCCGGGCCGTGCGCCGCGGGCGGGGACGCCGGGGCGGGCTGGTGGGCGCTCGGCCAGCGCCGGCCGGGAGACGGGGGAGGGCGGCAGCGCTGCGCCACTCGCTTCCCGAGCCGATTCCTCGCCCTCCCCACGGTGGCGGGGGCGTCCGGCCGCGGCCGTGAGCAGCGCTCCCCGAGCGGGGCTCGGCCTGGCGAGCTGCGAGGCGGGGCGGGTGCGGCCGCCCGCTCCCCGCAGCGGCGTCTCGCCTGCCCTCGGCGGGCGCTGGCGGAGCTGGCCGGCAGTGGCGCTTAAAATGCAATATGGCCTCGGCCGCTGCCGGGCCGCCCGGGGCCTCCGCGGCGTGGGGGCCGGGGGGGCCGTCGAGCCTCTTTTCTGGCCGGCGCGCGTAATGCCAGCTGCGGGGTGCCCGGCCGCAGCCCGGCCGCTGGCTTGGTGCGGTTTTTACTAAGCTGCTGGCGTGGCGCGGAGGGCAAGGCTGAAGATTATCCAGGCTTTTCTCTAACGTGGTGGTGGTTGATGCCGACATGGAGGTGCTGCGACCCTCGCTGGACTCGTGCCTTTCGGGTTTTTTCAGCTGCCTGATAAGCTTGGCCATAGTACCCGCAGGCGTTTTCTTGTTGAAAAGCTGGCGGTTTGTTGCCTTCACCACAAGTGGTCTGTGCTCGTCGTCTGTAGACGAGAAGGTAGAAAACTGCTAGCCTTGAAAGAAAGGCAGGCTTTGTTTTACACCTGGCCCGGGTGCCGGTGGGGGCTGGGGGGAGGGGTGCGGTAGCAGGCTGGATGGCCTGCGGGCTTCGGTGTGCTCCTGGGCGCCGCTCATCCTTGCCCTGGGCCTCGGATGCTCTGCCGAAAGAAATACGGTGTCGTTATTTTCATCTTGCAGATGATGAGCCGAGGCACAAAGGAAAGCGGCCTGCCAAGTGTGCTGGCAGCGGGGAGGAGGATAAATCCCAGTCTCGGTTTTCAGCCTTGTTTTAGGCTTAGGTGTTTGCCAGCTGGTGGCTGCTCATTACTTCTGAGGCATTTCTGAAGGAGAAGCCCGATAATTGAATTATGTGGGGTTATCGTCTTGTCATTAGTGATCTGTCCTGTTACTGAGAAGGGGGGGGGGGGGCGGGAAAGGGGGGCCGCAACCTGAAGAGGTCAGATACTTTGGGAGTTACGGGCTTTTTTCTTTCACCTTCTTTTCCTTTATAGAACTTTTATAAATTTTGTACTTCTTAACTGCTACTACTTCAAAGGGTATATAAAAGGTATGTGTTGGAAGTACATAACTTCTGAACTCAACAAACTCTTTAATCTGTATGTTGGTGTATTGCAATAAGAAAGTAGGAGCAGATAATGAAATTTCGGTATTACTTTCTAGAATTTGAATATTAAAAATAAATATTTGGGTCTTGGTCACATTTCTAGACATGTAAACTTTTAAAGTAAAGCTTATACATATACATATGGGTGGTCAGGGAAGATACACACAGATCTATAACTATGTATGCAAAAGGGAGATAGGCTGTCTCCGATGCTGCTTCTCTGAAGGATTAGCACTAGCGCAGTATGAAAATAAATAAACCTCTTGGCCGATTTTTTTTAGAATAATTAGTTTAGACAACTCTTACTAATGTAGGAGAGAACCAGCACGGGTGATTGTTAGTCTTGAAGGTTTGACTTCAAGGTGAGAGCATTTATACAAAATAAGACATTTGTAATAAGCTACTTGCTAGCTGCACACACAAAAAAATTCTTCTGAATTATTTCAGAGAAAATTTTCTACAGTTTAAGAAGGTATTGAAAAGAACAATCTGTGCCCCTTTGTTTGGGAGTTTCATTATGAGTCTGTACTAAAACCCCAGAGGTAGGAAGAAACCTCCTTCTAGAGGCAGACAGATGACTAATACGGAGAAATTACTTGCCTTTTTGGTGAAAGGGTTAGAAATATCATTTGGGTATAGGTATTTTAAATATGAAAATCGGTTTCAGAATGTTCTGTGCATAGAATGTTACATAAGGTTTTCAAGTGATTATCTTAGAGGTGTTTGGGGTTTTTTCAGTCTCATAAATATTTCAAAGAAGAAAGTAAGCTTGGAGGAAGGAAGGAAGCTTGCGGATGAAGTACTCCTAATTATAAAGCAGTCACGGCTTGAGTAATCAAAATTCCTTGAGGATAGCTACAGCTTTTACATGGGCTTTAAGTACTACCTGGCTTGTTATAAAACCTCAGGTGGTAGCTGCTGTGTGCACTATCACTTGCTCCATCTG
Organism: Falco biarmicus; assembly: GCF_023638135.1. Lineage (NCBI taxonomy): Eukaryota > Metazoa > Chordata > Aves > Falconiformes > Falconidae > Falco > Falco biarmicus. The sequence goes on from NC_079311.1 coordinate 66,261,466, forward strand.
CCTAATATATGTGGATTCTTAGTGAGAGATTACCACCTGAAGCTGTAAGCTTAGGTCTTAATTTTTTTTAAAGGATCTCTGGAAATCCATTTACCAGTAACCTTTGGGCTTTCATGATTGATGGGATGATGAGTCCTAACAGACTTAACACCTTCCTGTGGTGGTTGTGGTGTTATCTGTACTTCCTGACTTGGAAGCTGGCTTTGCTGGCAAGAATGTTATTTTGGCTATAGTCTTTTAAACTGGAATTGTCATTTGTAGGTCACTTGGACAGTGTCACCTCTCTGAAGTGGGGAAGTGATAAGTCATCTTATGGCATATATCTGTATTCATTTGGGAGTAATTTTCATGATTTTTGAAATAAGATCAGTTTGTAAGATTTTTCTGTTGCTCAGAATAAGGAGTGATACCTGTTTTGCATGAATGCCTGACATTTCTTCAAAAACTGTTATTCACAGGTTAGTTGGAAAACTCCTTGGTGGTGTTTGTGCATATAAAGCTTGACTTCAGGGTGGTTGTTGGCTTTTCACAGGACACGGCCTGAAGCATCAGGTTAAGGTTCAGACATAAAGGTTTAGTGCTTTCCTTTCAAAATGATAGCAGGATGTGAAAAATAATGGAAGTCCCATATGATTTAGGGATTAAATGGGGTGATCTTGTGGCATATGAGTTTCATGTCTGTCGTTACTGAAGTAATCACAGCATTTTAAAAGGGTTTTTTTCCTCTTTAAAATAACTTCTGTGAGTTAAGGGCTGTCACCAGCCACAGCTCTAAACTGACCATGTTGGTTTTACTGTTTAGTATTTTGATGGACTTTGGTACTTTGCCACTTTTGCAAACTTAACTGTGAAAATAACCTGACAAAGTTCTAACACGAGTTTCTTTCTCTATCTACCATTCCTTTTCACTTAGTGGTCTACAACAACTACATAATATAGATAAAGTATTGATTTGGTTTTTTTTTAAAAAAGAAGCTGAACTGACTAGCTGCTTCAATGTTAGTTCAGCATAAGGTTAAACCTTCACCTTAGATTCCCAGTACACTACACCAGTTTGTAAAACAGAAGACTTTGGGCTGTGCTGCATAGTTGCTGAAACTATTGAGTTCTCCGTTGTCCAGACTTGCAGAGAAACTGTTCACCATTAACTACTTTGTGTTTAACAGCATTTCTTTTGAATGATGGCACTATGTTTTAAAGTTTTGATACAGCTTATCTGCAGAGTTTCTGCACCATCTACACTTGAGCATTTTTTTATGCTTGATTAGAAAACACTAGTTTCCACAGGAGTATCTTCATTACTAATCTAAGTACAGCTCCTTGTTTTGCTAGTTATAAACCCCACCATATTTTTTTTATTTTTTCCAGATTTCATCTAGGCAAGACAGATGGAATTGCATAGTGTAACTCTAGTTCTTTCCCCTAGAACTAAATTTCAATTTAGAATCAATCTTTTAAAAGCCAGAGACACTGATGTTTTTAAAATAGCATGCATTAGAAGGGATTGCAATAGCCCTTTTGTGGATTTGGAGGTGTGTAGTTTCAATCTTCTTTGAATTCAATCAAACTGTATTGATTGGAGGGGTGTTGTAAATATATCACAGGAGCCTAAAAGCAGATAGGTGCTGAACTCTAGTGTGGTTTTGACACTGTAGTTAACAACTGCTTGTTTGCTGTACTTTGGGTGGGTGGGCTTTCCACTTAAGTTTCCATGCAGGTGGTAGAGCATAAGTCTCAGTTCTCCTGCCTTTCAGGAGCTGAGTGTGGTGGAATAAGTACTATAAACTGTGGAGGATTTCTTTGCTCCCTCGAAACAGATACTAAACTTCTCAAAGTGCACAGTAGTAGGCATTGGGACTGCAGCTTCCCATCTGTAAATGAATCTTGCTCAGGACAACTAAAATGTTGTCTTCTAGGTCTGGAAGGCAGTTGAAGGTAGAAATGGCATTTATTTTAAAAGATGAAGTTATTTGACTTTGATTTCTTACAAGAATACGCTATACTTTAGAGCAAAACATGTGATAATTCTATACTATTGTTTACTTTTGAGTTGGTTATTTCTTTTGTACTGTTAGCTTTTGTGTTTCTTCAGGTGCTTCACAGTATTTTTTTTTATTAACCCATGCCATACTTAATGATTTAATATGATTTTAACACCAGCAGTTCTTGAATAGTTTTGTGGAAACATTGTTAAGCCTGAGGTAAACTATTACCAAGCAGAAAACCAGTGACTTTGTAGTGAAGTATTGCATAGTTGACACTGCCATTATTCAAATATAGCACTAATCCTGACACCAAATGGGAGAGAAAAGCTATATTGAACATTCTTTAAAAAAAAAACAACAAACAAACCAACAACAAACACTTCTTGCGTTTTTGCATCTGCTTCACTCTCTCCATGTGGAAGCCAGTTCTGCTGTTGTTTTGCAGCTTTTGGCAGTTAACAGGGAGGTGGAGCTGCTGCTTCTTTCCTACCTAGCCTGTAGTTGCCGGCAGAGTTCTTACGAGTTTCAGATCTGCGACTCAAAATTGTTAAATACCTTTCAATTAGTCTTGCTCAAAATAACAAATCATAAGGTCAACCCTTAAGAACACAACAAGCTTTAGATAGCAAGCAGTATTTCTGATAAATATTAAATCAAGAAACTAAAATAGATTCCTGTGTGCTGGTTTTAGTCACTTTCTGAAGACCTAAATCAAAAGAGAATACTTTTGACTTTGGTTGTGTTCACCATGTGAATTTATTAAAATTTGTGAAACCAATTGGGATTTTAAAATGCAGAAAGACTTGGGTGGGTAGAAACCTTATTTTTCAGATACTGGAAAACTTTACATCCATAAAAAGCAAAAATTAATTGGTTCAGTTCTCTTACTGTACACTTGTAATAAGTGCAGTACATACTTAGCTATTTAAAACTGTATAATAGCTTTCATATCTAGCCCAATGAGAGTACTTTTAGTAGCTTTTTTAGTCTCAACTCTGTACAGTTGCAATCTGATTATAAATGTATTGTTATATAGTTAAAAAAAACAGCTTTAGTGACAAATATAAGTGCTTGTTAACACAAGTGCCAAGTCTTCTAATCGGCAATATTTTTAGTATTTTTTAGTAAATTTTAGTAAAATTTATATGTAGGAAATCTTGGTGGGCTCTGAGAAATAAACTCAAAGTATAGATGCAAGTAAAGATACTGCTGAGTGATTCTGATACCTGTTATTTTGGTCCTAACTGAAACACAGCTATGTTGGTGAGCCCTACAAAGACTGCTGTAAAGGCTTGAGATTAGCTTTTGTTTAATTGTTGGCTTCTAATTATTGTGAGTATAGATTTTTCTTTACATTATACTGTTTACTTTGATTTGTTAAATGTGCTGATGCCTAAGGAATGAGGTTCTGTATCTTGGTATTGGTAACACTAGTACTTAAATGCCTTGTCTAGTTTTATTGATCTATATGAAATGCCTTGAGTCTTTCTGTTACTATAAACTACATGCAATTAAAGCAAAGGAGTATTTCTTGTTATAAATTGAAGTTCCTTGTCGTTCTGATAATAGAAATATAGATTTTAAATGTTCCTTTCTAGGGAATACTGTGGAATTCCTTTAGACTTAGCAAGTTGCCTTTTACAGTTGCTTTTTATATAAAGTTGCCTTTTTCAGGTCAGTAAAAACATTTCAGAAGCAAGGCTGCTATAGGCAGTCTCATCTCAAATCTTAGTAAACCTAGAAATGCCATGGTTAGTTTCTAGCTGTAAGAACAGTATGGTCTGCTTCTAGAGATCAGGTTGTGGACTTTATCCCCTATTTGACTAGGCAAATTACCTATTCCTGTAAAGATGCATATATGTAACTAAGAATAGTATAGCTCCTATGCTTAGTAGAGAACGTTCACTTGCTTTTTGTAACCGCAAGTGGAGAATCCAGGAGAGACTTTGTGGCTTCAAAACTGGAGTGGAAGGTAGTCTGTGAATGCTTCAGTTTCTTGAAACTGTTTTGTAGAATTATCAAAACAGAACAAGTGAACTTTGCTGCAATACAGAATAAAAGAACATCACATGATGATAAACATCCCAAATTTTGAGGAATTACAAACTCCCTTGTAAGGTCTTAAGAATTAATTAATGTTTTTTCTATAGTAGTCAACATCTCTTGATGTGGAAGTCTTGTGCTTTGTATTTCTTAAACATGTTTTGAGTCACTCTTGTGAATGAGACACCTGGTTTTGTGCAGAGTTGTTCTGAACCTTGTATTCAGCATATTTATGTTCTGCTTGAAAGCTAGATAAGTGTGGTAACCATAATCAAATTCATAAGGTTCTGTTCGATAACCTGAACCTCCGTGTTATGCTCTTTATTCTAATTGAGCTTCCTACAGAAGTACTAGTAGTTTGTTTCCATATACAACACAAAAACCTTAAGCTGATGCCTGTCTTAAATTTGTAACTACGAAGGCTTTAAAGTGCATCAGTTGTCTTAAGCAGACATTGGATTTTGTTACAACACTGAGTAAAATGGAAGCAGCGTGCCCATTCTTGCTCTAGCGTGGGAAGATATGAACTCCTTCAGGAAACTAAACGTGGGTACCTGAGAAATTGTCACTGATCAAATACAAACTGAATTTGAGAGTGATCTAAAATGAAAAGTAATAGCTTAAATTTTTTTTAAATTTTCTGTTACAGGAATTCTGTGCAGAATGTTTTCTGAGTGGAAGTGGGTAGCCCATGGCTTATATCTGCTTTTGAATTTTTGTTCTCTTGAAGGTAAGACTTCTGTGTCTCAAACGCAAGAAATTTCTAGAGCTTCTTTTGCTGGATGGTTGAAGCGCACACTTGCTTTTTGTCTAGATACTTGTGGGGTAGGGGCTGAAAGCAAGGTATATTGGTATAGAGAGACATAGCCTATGTTCTTGATACTATGGTAAAATAATGCATATTAAACTCGTACTCACTTCTGCTTCTATCCCTTGCTCATCTCTGTACAGAGAATAGTGAAGAGTGACTTTGGTCAGTGAGAGATGGCTTTGATTCCACTGACATCACTGGAGCTGGTGACTGTAGCAAACTCGAGTTTAATTTCACATATGCCAAATGGTATCTAAATAAAATCATATCTTGGTCAGACTAAACACTGTTAAAGCAATAAATTAGCAGTGAATTAGTGCAGTAGGTTCTGTGATCAAGTTAAAGCTGTGGTCCGCTGCTATTGTGTAGCAAATCATTCTCCTCAAGATGTTTAGTATGGCTGTTGATTCAAAGCAGTATTTCAGTCATCTATTTAATCTTTAAAATTGAGACTTTTTATGCACCTATATCGCAACAGTCACAATTTTATTATTGTATTGAAGTTCCTTTGTAAAGACAGTATTATCAAATGTGCAGAGTTCACTATAATTCCCAAATATGCTTGTAGTACACATACTGAAGCTTTTGAAATGGACAGTTCAAGTATTTAACTGTTTACGTGCCATTTTTCTAGAAGTAGTGCACACAATCCCTATTTTTTGTTCTCCACTTTCTCAAGAGAAAATACCTTTTAAACTGCAAGGGTAACCTCAAGTATATTACCTTCCTTCTTCAAAACATACTAAATGTTCAATCCTTGATTGTCTTCACTCTCTCTAAAGCCCCCTGTCTATTAACAGAACTTTTCTTGTTTGATAAATTGCTTTTGTAAAGTCTAGAGAACACTACACTGGTTTTGTCCCTTAAATCTGCTTGGTGTCCACTGATTTTCATTTTTTATAACTGCATTTCAGTTATAATACATTTATGCATTTCAGTTTTATAACTGTCAAGTAACCACTTCATTTCTTGCTCGGACACATATACTCTAGTGTTGTATCAGTAATATTGATTATGCAGTGCTCTGTAGTTTTTAATAAAGATGCAATTCTTTTTAGTTTCAGGTGGACTTGTACAGTCATGTGGTCACATCATCCCAGAGTCTCCCGTATTGGCACTTGGCTCCAACTTCACAGCATTGTGCATTCTGAATGAAAGTTGTCTTGACTTTGGCAATATCTATGCTAATCAAATTATATGGAAAATTAAAAATAGAGTGGTACCTAAAGAACAGTATCGTGAAATAAACAGAACAGTTTCCAGTGTCACATTTAATGACACTTCTTCACTAGCTACTCCTCTGACATGCAACATTTTAGCAGATGGACAGATTGAGCAAAACATTTATGGAATTACAGTTACAGTAGGCTGTAAGTACCATTTCTCTTGCCTTTTATTGTGGTCTTAAGAAAACTGCTTTTGAGAAACAGGGAAGAGAATGCAAGCAATAGGAAGTGCCTATATCTTGAGACATTTATTTCCATTCCCTCAGTTCCTGGATAATTGTATAAAACAATTCTAAAATTACATGCCATCAAAACTTGTAAATATGCACAGAATAGGGTTTTCTAAAAAATATAAAATACTGTGGAGTATTTTAGTGTTGAAATAAGAATAAAACAGAACAAAAGAAAAATGTTGAAGCAGAAAGATTTAAATTACAGAATTTAACTGAAATAGATCCTAGGAAAATTAACTTTTCCTTATTTGCTTCAGTTTCAGTGTTTAAGGAAGTACAGTGAGGTCGTGTGTCCTGCTTTCATAGTCACACTATGACATGCATATTTTCTTTATTAATGGACTGAGAAATACTTGGTCCATCTGTATCACTGAAACTGACCTTAACTGCCTTAAGGATGGAATTATTTGGATTAGTCTACCTCTATACATAAGAAAATACGCTTATTATAAATTTTCTTTGTTCAGGCGTGATAGCACTTGCATAGTTATAAGCAAGGGCTCTTTGAGACAAGACTGAGGTATTGGGAAGGTAATATTAATATACTACTTAAATAGTTGGTGGACCTTTAAGTGTCCTTAGTATCCGGGTATGAATGGCTGATGAATTATGTTGCCTCCTAGTGCTGGCAAAAGGTATTGCCTTGAGTTCACAATTTAATGTGGTGCTAGTATGAGTTACACAATGCTTTCACAGAAAAAGTGTTTTGCATTTCAACCTCTGAGGAGTGTCTTAACAGAAGATGTGACAGGAAAAATAAATGGAAACGTGAGGACAGATGCAATATGCTGAGGTGATAAACTGAATGAAAGTACAGGTAGCATTCTACAGTTATAATTCATATGTGCATCTTGAGATACATTTGTATTTAAAGACAATGTATTTTCATACTGTCAGTTAAAGAAATTCTGTAAACTGAGAATAACAGGTTTGAGAAGAACAGAACCATTCAGGAGAAAGACTAAAAGGTTCATAAGGTAGTTCTGTTGAATATAGCATTCTGCTTGAAAGGAAATAAGATTCTGCAAACACATTATATTCTTGTAAACAGTGGTATTCTAAAAGCTAGAAACTAACTTGTATGCTATGATTTGAATTTAAGAAGGGGAGAAAAACCCAGTTCAGCTGATAGTTCACTCTGAACACTCCTACACACAACTAAACTGCATTGATGAAAATGCCTTATGTTTCTTATAACTGTTCACAGCTAAAGCATTCTTCTTCCATAGCTCAAGTCAGGGAGAACAGACCTATCACAGTTGCTTTAGAGCTGAGGTTATTGGCAAAGTTAGCGTATGCCAATCCAGCTGTAGTGCTCATTAGCAATTTTCTGTGGGCGTTAAAATAGACTTAGATGAGAGATGGTATCAGGTTTTCTGCGTCAGAATGAGAAATAATCTGTGCTGTTCCTTACTATCAAGTGCTTATTCCTTATGTAGTCTACTGTTTCTCAGAGCAGCTTGTTAAGTTTCTTGACTTCCATTCCTGGATGCCATCTAGCACTTTTTGCTCCCTGCTTTAGAAATAAAACGGACTATAAATACTTCTGATGTTCACTGAAATTGCTGTAATGGGACACTTAGTATGATTCTTACTGGACTGAAATGTGTACATAGATTACTTGTTGCTAACTTTTTCTGTGCAGTACCTCCAGAGAAGCCCAAGAATTTAAGCTGCATTGTGATTCAGGTGTCAAAACTCACATATCCTATGACTTGTACCTGGAACCCTGGAAGGCATACATTCCTGGACACTCACTATAGGTTGAAATACAGGTGGTAAGTAGCTCTCTGTAGAATACCTAAATAACTTTGAAGACTATTTGTTGGATAAACCAAACTTGCTTGAAATTTCTTGGTATTTTGTAAATATTCTTAACTTAAATCCAGTTTTCTGAAGCATCTCTGTCTGCTTTGGGGGGAAGGGGAAAAGTTAAGTTCACATTTGAAGCAATTCTAACTCAGACTTGAAAGTGTGTTGCTGCACTTGTTTTGGAGTAACAGCTATCTTGTATTTTTCTGTTCTTCAAAGAAATTATTAGTGTGTTTTGAGTACAATATACCTAGCCATTACGTTGCTCAACGCAGACTATATATTTTATGGTTTTCTGTGGTGATTGTTCTGTCTCATTCTAAATAAGTAGAAGATGCCCCTGCTCAGTCCAGGACAGTTGGACTAGATGATCTTTAAAGGGCTTTTCCAACCCAAACTGTTCTACAATTCCAAGTAGAGAAACCAACATACACTGACTGCATTTTGTAGAGGTATTATCTACTGTGTACTTCTGGAGAATTCAGAATAGTGTATGTCCACAATTAATCCTAACATGAAATATTCAGCAAAAGTATTTCTCCTGTGAAAGTGAATTAACTAAAGTACTTTATAAACCCTTCAGATGGTCTCTCGTAGTTTAACATGGAGTGGACAGAATTGTTGTTCTGCTTTGGAAACAAGAATGACTGCCTACAGCTTTCCACCTACTTGGTTCTGCTGAAGTGTTTTGGTAACAAGTGTAGTAGAAAGTGTGGATTGTTAGAAAACTTTAATGCTTTGCAAATCTCCTGATGCCCCTAGAGCTATCTGTTAGTGTAGCAAAAAATTGTTTCTGTTCATCATGTGTTGCAACTGTAACACTGTACTCCTGAAGGGTGTGCAGGTAATATTGACCACATCTTGTAATGCATGAATATGTTTCTAGTTATGAGCCATATCACTTTTGATTAAACGTATCAATACTTGATCTTAATTGTATAAGTTAAGTCAGGTTTTTGTACAGCTTTTTATCACAGTATGGTGGCTTGTGCTTTTGAAGATAGGGGAATCAAAGTAAAGAGATCTTATTCTAGTTTCTATACTAATGCAATCACGCATTTATAGCTGGCCAAGCCATTCTAATCTCTTCACATTTTCTTCCAGCCCCTCTGCTTATCAAGGTAGCAGTGGAAGGGAAACATACAAGCTTAGACTGATTGATCACTCTGATCTGCTTAAAAAGATTGCCTAGAGGAAACCAAACTTACCGCTTTGTACCATGTTTTTCCTTCTCTTTCATTTAGGCCACAAGAGAACTTTCCTGACTGTATACCAAAAGATGTAAACAATTCTTGTACAATTGCTGATGTTCAGTTCTTTGTTAACCTGGAGGTTTGGGTAGAAGCAGCAAATGCTCTTGGGAAGGCTGAATCTGATCCTCTTGTTCTTGATCCCATTGAGATTGGTAATTATATACCTCTTACTAAAACTAGTGGTATGTAACTGCTGCTTCTGTGTATATTTCTGAATTGGTATGTTAATGTTTCTTGGCTATAAAAATAGTACCAAAATATTGTTGACAAGAACTTGAACTGTGCTGGACAAAGGTGTGGAAGGTGGGAGACTTGATCCCAATTCAGATAGCAAGTTCTTGTACAACAGTCTGCTTTAGAAACTACTGAAGTAGCAATTAATGGTAGTGTTACAGCATAGTGTATCAGCTGCTAGAGGCATGATAAAATACAGCTGTAGAGTTCACTGTAACTCCTTTCCTTCCAGTAAAACCTCTGTCTCCACACAACTTATCAGTCAACTCGGGGATACTGCCTACAGTTCTGAAGCTTTCCTGGGAGAATCGTATTTCAGCAGCTGTGATGAAGCTGAAATTTAATATTCGCTATAGAATCACTGGTGACACAAACTGGATGCAGGTAATACCACTTATGTTCCTTGTCACTCTTCTGTAACCCAGCCGTTTGTCAAACTACAGAAGTTCCCTTGCTGCAGAGGATTCACTTTAGCAGAGCATTCACTTTAGAATCATACAATTGTAGAATGGTTTGGGTTGAAAGGGACTCTAAAGATGATCTTGTTCCAACCCCCCTACCATGGGCAGGGACACCTTCCACTAGACCAGGTTGCTCAAAGTCCCATCCAACATGCCCTTCAACACTTCCAGGGATGGGGCATCCACAGCTTCTCTGGGCAGCCTGTTCCAGTGTCTCGCCACCCTCACAGTAAAGAATTTCTTCCCAATACCTCATCTAAATCTATCCCATTTCAGTTTAAAGCCTTTACCCCCTGTTCTGTCACTATATGTCCTTGTAAAAAGTCCTTTTCTGGTTTTATTGTAGTCCCCCTTTAGGTACTTGTCCTAGTTGCTGGCTGGGGTTAAACCACAACAGTCCTGGAGGGCCGCTATAAGGTCTCCCTGGAGCCTTCTCTTCTCCAGGCTGAACAACCCCAGCCCTCTCAGCCTGTCTTTATAGGAGAGGTGCTTCAGCCCTTTGATCATTTTTGTGGCCTTCCTCTGGACTTGCTCCAACAGGTCCATGTTCTTATGTTGGAGGCCCCAGAGCTGAACATGGTACTCCAGGCAGGGTCTCAAGAGGGCAGAGCAGAGAGGGAGAATCACCTCCCTTGATCTGTTGGCCACATTTCTTTTGATGCAGACCAGGATTTGGCTGGCTTTCTGGGCTGCCAGTGCACATTGCCAGGCCATGTTGAACTTGTCCACCAGCACCACAAGCCCTTCTCCTCAGGGCTGCTCTTAATCCATTCTCCACCGAGCCTGTATTTGGGCTTGGGATTACCCTGACCCAGGTGCATGACCTTGCACTTACACAGGCCCACCTCTCCAGCCTGCCAAGGTCCCTGTGGATGGCATCCCTTCCTTCCAGCATGTCAACGGCACCACACAGCTTGGTGTCATCAGTGAATTGCTGAGGGTGCACTCAGTCCTGCTGGCCATGTTGCCAACAAATGTGTTGATGAGCACCGGTATCAATACTGATCTGAGGAGTGCCAGTCCTCACTGGTCTCCACTTGGATGTTGAGACATTGACTGCAACTCAATTTTGAGTGTGACCATCTGACCAATTCCTTTTCCATCGAGTGGTCCATCCGTCAAATCCATGTCTCCAGTTTACAGACAAGAATGTTGTACAGGACAGTGTCAGATGCTTTGCATAAGTCCAGGCAGATGACATCAGTTGCTCTTCCCTCACCCACCAATGCTGTAACCCCATCACAGAAGGCCACCAAATCTGTCAGGCATGATTTGTCCTTAGTGAAGCCATGCTGACTGTCAACAATCACCTCCTTATTTTCCATGTGCCTTAGCGTAGTTTTCCGGAGAATCTGCTCCATGATCTTGCCAGGCACAGGGGTGAGACTGATGACTGTAGTTCCCCAGGTTCTCCTTATTTCCCCTTTTAAAAATGGGGTTTATGTTTCCCCTTTTCCAGTCCATGGGAAACTCACCAGACTGCCACGACTTCTCAAACATGATGGACAGTGGCTTAGCCACTTCATCTGCCCATTCCCTCAGGACCTACGGATGCACCTCATCAGGTCCCATGGACTTGTGCGCCTCCAGGTTCCTTAGGTGGTCTCGAACCAGATCTTCTCCTACAATGGGTGGTTCTTCATTCTCCTAGTCTCTGCCTTTGCCTCCTGTGACTTGGGCAGTATGGCGGAAGCATTTGCTGGCAAAGACTGAGGGGGGGGGGCGGGGGCGAAGTGATTGAGTACCTCAGCCTTCTCCATGTCCTGGGTTACCAGGTCTCATGTTTCCTTCTAGAGAGGCCCCACATATTCCCTTGCCTGCCTTTTTTTACTGAGATACTTAAAGAAACTTTCCTTGTTATCCTTGACATCCCTGGCCAGATTTAATTTTATCAGGGCTTTAGCTTTCCTAACCCAGTCCCTGGCTGCTCAGACAATTTCTCCGTATTCCTCCCAAGCTACCTGTCCTTGTTTCCACTCCCTGTAGGCTTCCTTTGACTTGTCCAGGAGTTTGTTGTTCATTCATGCAGGCCTCCTGGCATTTTTGCCAAACTTTCTCTTTGTTGGCATGTGTTGCTCCTGAGCTTGGAGGAGGTGATCTTGGAATATTATCCAGCTTTGTTATGCCCCTCTTCCCTTCAGGGCTGTATCCCATGTTTCTTTGCCGAGCAGATCTCTGGAGAGGCCAAAGCCTGCCACCTGAAGTCCAGGGTAGTGAGCTTGCTGTGTGCTCTCCTTGTTGCCTTAAGGATCTCAAACCTCATAATTTCATCATCACTGCAGTCAAGGCTGCCCTCGAGCTTCATGTTCCCCACCAGCTCCTCCCTGTGGTGAGAAAAAGGTCCAGCATAGCACCTCCTATGGCTCTTCTGTCACTTCGAGAAGGAAGCTACCATCGGTGCACTTCAGGAACCTCCTTGATTGCCTGTGCCCTGCTGTGTTGTCCCTCCAATGGATATCAGAGTGGCTGAAGTCCCCCATGAGGACCAGGGCTTGTGAGCATGAGGCTACTCATATCTGTCTATAGAAGGACTCATCTGCTCTGTCTTCCTGGTCAGGTGGCCTGTAGCAGACCCTTGCACTATAATGTCACTTGTCCCCGCCCTCCCAATTTATCTGGCCTATCCATGAATGCTGTGATCAGCCGGGCTTTTGGCACAACTGACAGTACAGTTACATTGTGTTTTCTTTGTTGCCTTCTCTGCTGTCCTCCTCATCATGTTGCAGTATATTTTCTTTTTGATGTTTATTCTGTACGTGAAACATTTAGAACTTTCATAATGGTGAACTTTACTCTTCCGATACACACACAAAAATATTGATCTAAATGTCATTTAAAGCTTGGGCAAACTCTGTACAGTGCTGGGCAACTTTTTTGAATGTGCTGTACTGCCTGGGTCACAACCACCCCAATGCAACACTACAGGATTGGGAAAAGTGCCTGGAAAGTCACCTGGCAGAGAAGGAGCAGGGGGTGTTGGTTGACAGCCAGTTGAATGTGAGCCAACAGCATGGCCAAGAAGGCCAGTCGCATCTTGGCTTGTATCAGAAAGTGTGACCAGCAGGAGTAGGGCAGTGATTGTCCCCCTGTACTCACGCTGGTGAGGCCGCACCTCAAGTATTGTGTTCACCTTTGGACCACTCACTTCAAGAGGGACGTTGAGGTGCTGAAGTGTGTCCAAAGGGCAACAAAGCTGGTGAAGGGCCTAGAGAACAAGTCCTGTGAGGAGCAGTTGAGGTTACTGGAGCTGTTTAGCCTGGAGAAAAGGTGGCTCGGAGACCTCATCACTCTACAACAACCTGAAAGGACATAGCCAGGTGGGTATTGGCCTCTTTTTCCCAGGTTGGTCTCTTTTCCCAACAAGCCATGGGACAAGAGGACAATGGCCTCAAGTTGTGCCACGGGAGGTTTAGATTGGATAATAAGAACAATTTCTTCACTGAAAGGGTGGTCAAGCATTGGAACAGTCTGCTCAGGGAAGTGGTTGAGTTGCCATCCCTGGAGGTATTTAAAAGATGTGTAGACATGGCACTTAGGGACATGATTTAGTGATGGACTTGGTAGTGTTAGGTTTGCAGTTGCACTTGATGATCTTAAAAGATTTTTTCAACCTAAATGATTGTGTGATTCAATAAAATATGGTTATCCTGCATGCATGCCTTAAACCTGGTGCAGTCAGCGAACTGGAAGAGTAAGGAATATGCCTTACCTTTAGTGCAATATAATGTGTGCATGTCATCAGGAGTTGTGGGGGGTTTATTCTGCATCAGTCTATGAACATATTTTCAACAGCTTCAGTTTTGCCTTCAAGCCTTCTCTCAGAGCAGCAGTATTCCAGAATCATTTTTTTGAGATCTTCCCATTTTTTGTTTCAGTACAGAGGCCCAGAAGTATTCTGAATTTCATAACTTGTTGCTTCTGATTTACCAAAATATGGTATTTGAAGCAGGTAGCATAACACAGCTGCTTGTGACTAATGTGGTGTGTTGGTTTGGAGGAACTGTGAGCTTTAGATACAGAAATTAATTGAGGTCACCTGTACTGATATTTTGAAGAGCACTGTCCTGCACAGCTTACTGCAACCTCAGGATCTGTTGATACGTAACCTAAGTCCCTTTAATTTGTCTTGCCTTCTTAAAATGTGCACAAGACCTTTGAAATAGTAACTCTTAAGACATCAGAGCTTGCTTAGCTGTGGTAAAATTTGACTACTATGACAATTCTTTGCACTCAAGATTAACCTCTTGAGTGTCCCACATGTGTGTTTTAATCTGCAGTCATTCCTCTTGCAGGGTTGCTCACTATGAAAAAACCCTAATTACAAGTGAAATAACATGTGACACAGCCTCTGTGTGTGTGTTCCTGTGTCTGTTACTTACATCACACATTTGTTTCTATACATGTGCAGTAAGAATATTTTCTGGCATTCAGTTGTTAATCTGAGATAAGGAAAGAGCTTATGAAAATAAACTGATTTACTAGCCAAAGTATAAACTACTGTAAAACTGTTTCAATGTTAGCTAAATAACACTGTTCTGTATCTGTGGAAGCAATGTTCCTGGATTCTCTGGCTTGGTAGCAGGCTTCTGGCACCAGGTATTTTGCAATCAATAACCAAACAGATAACTAGCAAAGTTCTGAGGTGTGAGATGGGATATTACAGCAGTGAGTAGAGGAATTAAATGAGGAGAAGAAGAGGTAGACATAAACTAATTAAGAAGGAAAACAGAATATGAGAGGTTGTGCTGAGACAGCTGCTTGCCTGTTTTAGTATGTGTATCATAGTATACCTGGTAAATACAACTCTGATCCCTTACCAAACCATGGTTGAAAACTAAAGCTTTTGGAAATCAGAGGGGAGAACAACTGTGTTTTTGTTGGGTCTGTATACAGTGGGGAGCCTTCTTGTATTGGGGCTGTGGTAGCACAGAATTCAGCTTTACAGTTTTTGATCTGTGCCTCTGAAGTCTTTTTTCCATTTACAGGTTCCTCCTGAAGATACAGCTTCACCAAGAACTTCATTCAGCATTCAAGGGCTCAGACCCTACACAGAGTATGTCTTTTCAATTCGCTGCATGAAGGAAGATGGAGTGGGCTACTGGAGTGACTGGAGTGAAGAGAAAACTGGGGTCACCACTGAGGACCGTAAGTAATACATGAAAGTGAGGTACTGATTTTCAGATGTGTAAGTACTCATCAGAAGTCTGGCAGTAGCCAGCTGAAACTGTGTATCCTTACTTGAGCTGTTTGATTATGCATGCAGCAAGGGTCTCCTAAGTCACTTCCAGTACTGACTGACTTGACTCATGCATTCCAAGGAGCATGAGAATAGCTTCCCATAAAGCTGATCCTGGAGGTGCCCCTGAAAACAGCTAAAACAGGAGGTAGAGAAGAAAAGCTTCACAGAAAGTTCTGTTCTTGAAGTCTCTTAGAAGAGATGCAAGCTTTGTGCTTGTGTTCTTGTTCTGAAGTTATCCTTTGTAACTGAAACTATTCTGCCTGTGTGAAAATGTTGGTGGGTTTTGGTTTGTGGGGTGTTTTTGTAGGCAGACTGCCTTAGTTTATGAAAAACTTGGTTTAGGAGGCCATTAGAGAAAGTCATAGGCGAACAAGCATCAATAAGTATGAAATAAAAGATTTTAGTCATACAGTGTACATAGATGTCTTCACAAACTTGGTAAAGCAGTGATATGAAATCATGTGCATATAGGAAGTATAGCCTTCTATGCACTAAAGCATCTAAATAAAACACTCTGGTTTACTCTTAACTTGTCCCAAAGTATTCTGCATCTGTAACATTTCCTTGCTTGTCAGTCACTTACAGCAGCCCCTTCACTGTCTTGTACCCGCTTTGTTTGCAATATTCTGCGCATAGTAATCCTCGAGTCTTGTTGCTCATCAGTGATATGGTTGTCACTGCTGGGAGGCATAAGAAAGCAAATACTATATATAAACTTCTGACTTCAAGCAGGATTGAGTCTGTGTGGAAAACTGTTTTATTTTGGCTATATTTAATAACAAAAATCACTGTTCCCTTAGTTTCCCTTCTTGATAACCATTGGAGTTGTCATCTTGTAGATCTGGACTTGTAATATCCTGTCCCTTTGCTGTAGGGGGTGAACACTGAATTACTGCTATTGTGATTTCGTGAGGAAGACTTCTTACAGGCATCAGCTCTTCGGGGGCAGTATTTGGATCATGTTTAGTCTTGCACAAAATGCAAGCGGGATATATACAACTTCAAAGTATAAACAGATTACTGCTTGAGATACACAAAAGATAGGAGATCACTTATTTAAGCTTTAAGTTTCCAGCCCGGGCCAGGGGGGCAAAATGCTTAAAACCTCAGTCAAATGTCAACTTTGTGGAACAAATCCTCAGTATTGCAAAGTTTCTGTAGTGCATGAAGTATGTTTATACTACAACGAGCTCAGTAACTTGGCTGGTCTGTCAACTCCTTGGGATGCTCCAGTCAGCTGTTAAGACATTGTCTGTTTCCATTGAACTGTATATTGTGCAGGTGTGCTGTGTTGCCCGGGACTCGTTTGTATTCCTTCAGGACAGTGGCACTGAGACTGTTACACACTGTCTTCTAAGATCTGTATCCATTGCATTCCACAGCGTGTTTAACTTCATTGATTCCTTCTGATTGCTCACAAACACATGCATTGCTCGAAACGCATTGTGGCATTAAAGTAACTACATTGTGTTATGAAATTGTTACTCTTCACAGCTCAGGAAAATTATTACAGTATTTCCCCACTAGAGAGGCCTTGCTGTCCTGCAGGTTTGTTCCTAGTGGCAGAAGGCAGTCTCTGTACTTGAGTTGTGCCAAAACTGTTAGTTGAGTATGTTACAGCATTTCCTGTTACTGATTTTTTTATTTTGTTCAGCTGTTTTGTTTTGCAGCATTTCATGACTTAGCAATTGTTGCAGAAACTGTAAACTTGTACAAAAGAAAGCTGCACAACAATAACTGAGCATATTTTTTTGGAACACTGACATTAAAATCACACCCATAGATTTGTTACAGTACAAAAAATCCTATTCTCAGATTGTGGATTGTTACATTTTTCCATTAACAGAACAAAAATACATGTAGTGTGTATACACTGCACAATCTAGACCTATGCATTTGGCCTTTTAATTTGCTCTCCGAACAAAAGCCCCATGCTTTGATGTATAACTTGCCTTGGTCTGTTCTCCTCTTGTCATTCATCTGAATAGCACACTTAAAATGAACTGGAGCTAAACCACCTTTAATAGATGGTCAAGAGGTAACTAGTATCTTCTTGAATCTGAACTGGGTCAAGCCAAGGGTCTTTATATCTATCAGAGCAGGTTTGCTGCACAGCTGTGTATATTACAGTAATATGCACTGATTTCTGGGGCCTCTTGTATTATTAAAACACCCTCAAAGGGTTTTGACTTCAAAAGCCTCGTTGGTTTCCTCCTGAATCATCAGTAGCAGCAGCAGCATTGGGAATCACTTGCTGATTTCTGACTTCAAAGAGAATTAAACAACGTGGGGATTTTATGTCTTGTTTTTTTTCAGAAACCTGGCTATTGTCAGTTACAAACTCTTTTTCTTATTCTAGAGTTCTGAGGAGTCAAACTGCTTTAGCTTGGTTGTGTCCATTTCTGCTTTGATAGCCTGCAAGACTGGCTTTGTTTCTGGCCTGTACTGATCCTACTCCATGTGGAGCAAAGGAATAGACCTTCTGGTTGTGTGCTTGATACCCAGTAGGGTATCTTCTTCCACCTACTGCAAATATTTTGATACCTGTTTAGCTTCTTAGTCAGCCTGATTATTTTTTTTTTTTCTTAGTCTTCTTCTTTTTTAAAAGTACTTTAGTCTTTCCTGCTTGCACTCGTTCTGGTCTCCTTACTGTAATAGCCTATCTATTTCTGAGTGCCTTCCAAGATGCCCTCTTCTTAAGCAGTTTATTTATTGCAGTGTTTCTATGCATGTCTTTAAATAGTTACACCAATACAGGTTTCATTGTTAGAACAGTGCTTTGCTTGGAGCTTAACTGCAGTGGGTCAGAAATCCTTCTTTGAATTTTTTACAGTACTGATGCCAGAAGGTGTTGTAGTACTGTACAAAAGTATTGCAGTTCCGTTACCCTTTTTATCATAGAGAATATAAAAACTTGAGGAATTCTGGCATTCCTTGTGAACTCTTCTGCACTTTTCTGGTTTAGGTGACTTGATATTGAGGGGTAGGGAGAGTGCTGGAGCTACAAGCCATAGCAAGGTTTGCAGTATACCTACAGACAGGGCTGTACCTCTGGACAAGGCTGCATGGTGTAGGTTTGGTTGTGCCTCACTCAGCATTGTCCTCTTGGGCCCAATGTTGCAGATGCTCTGCATGTTGAATCTCAGTTATTTTCAGACTGTACACTTAGAGTGGAATTGGTGTTTTGCTTATCCTATCAGAAGTGTTTTCATGCAGGTGTTCCACTTACATACCAAGCATTATTTTTTGGAGGAACTAAGGAAATGAGTTTTGTGTATGCTTTTATAAAAAAAAAAACAGTGAGCATTTAATGATAGTCAAAGACTTTAATTCAAACAAATGCACTAAAAAATACTTGCACTACTAAGCATTGTTTGTTTCATCAGAACCATCCAAAGGACCACCCATATGGAGGGTCATTGATGCATCTTGCTCACCAGCTTCCTGGACTGTGCACCTGATGTGGAAGGTAAAGCAACATGCTCAACTGCAGGAGTTGAGCATTCTTTTAAGAACATGGGTTTTTAAGGGGCAGAGTTTACCTCAACAAACATGAGAACATAGCTGGGATAGTACAGGTTTTATTGACAGAAGTGACTTTAGTATTTCTATTATAATTATTTATGAAAAATTAAAAGTACGGATGTAGAGGCCATCAGTTAACTGACACACATCTGTGATCCAGAATATACAGAATTCACTTCTGGATTCCTGACTTGCTGTCTTCAAGCAGTCTGTGAAATTGGAAACTTTCACGTGAATAAAGTAAACCTTCATGTTACGGCTTCTGCAGTATCCTAAAACTTTTGTAACACTGTCTGGATAAGGGTACTCCAGCTGCAAAATCCATTAAGCCTAGAGCTGTACTAGAGACCAGGCATTAAATACTGCCTGTTTGTATGCAGTGGGCTTCTGTGTCTAGTTGGTTGATTAGTCTAGCTGAGAAAGTGAATGGAATTATGATCAGTCCCCATCTGCTTTCTTTTGGTCCATGAACTTCATTATATTTGAGCTAGCTGTGTTTTTATTACTTTTTCCCTGTTTCTAGGTGGCTTTTGTGAAGCTGCATGTGTATTGATATAGCATCATTTTCTGATGTAACTTGTGTGCCATGTGGCCTTTCTGACATTATTTAACTTAGAATTGGAAAACTGGTGTTACTTTACAGTTTCAACAATTTTCTTTTGTGTTATCTGAAAACTAATACTGTTACACAGAAACATTTTATTTTCTGTGTTATCTAATGACACAGAAACAAGTATTTTTCCATGTATATTAAAAGAAAACTACTTGGGCTGTTTTGCATTCGGGTTCAACACAGCTGAAGACATGAGATTCTGTTTATGTCATTGTTGTAAAGTCACATAAAATTCAGGTTTTATCAACACTTGTTCAGCAATCTTTACAGAATAGCTTTTATTAGACTGTGAGCCAAGAAAAAGAGGATCTAAACCAGAAGTAGTTCTGGAAGTTAGTACATTACAGAAATGAATATGGGTTATTTGCACGTCCCTTTAATGCGCAGCTATCTGATCTATGTAACTTGTCTCACTCTCAGACTTGTAAATCACACATCAAAGACAAGAAAGGTTCAGTCACATTTGTTCAGTATCAATATAATCAAAGATGTGTTTCTGTTTCTAATAGCCGTTGAAGCCATTTGAAGCCAATGGAGTAATCTTGCAGTATGAAGTGACTGTCAAAGCTAAATCATCTCCTTCCAGTCCACCAGAGAAATACAATGTTAATGCCACCAACCTTACGTTAAAGCTGCCGAATGGAACTTATGAAGTGACTGTGATTGCCCATAACAGAGCTGGGGCATCCCCTCCATCAGTTTTACTTATCCCAGCAAGTAATTCAAAAGGTTAGTGTCCTAATAACATCTTTCAAATACATCTGTATGGCTTTTGTTATAAAAAAATACTCAGTGTTGTTAAATTATACTTCAATTATGAGTCCACATCAAAGGTTTATGTACTCACACCTTCATTTGAAGCTAGGTGTGCTATTTTGAAGTTCTTTTTGATGCCTAGAGTTACTGTGTGCTGTATTCCCTTGTTTCTCAGCATAGTAGGCATTTTTGTTTTCTTTTTAAGAAAGCAAGGGGTGGGGGAAGCAAGCATCCTTCACTTTATGTATACGCCATCTCACCATTGTTCTGCTTTCTGATGCAGGCAGGAATTTTTTTTCCCCTGCCCCTTTCTTTTGTCTCAGTCTCATTCTTGCCGGTTTTCAGTGTCTGTTCATGTTCATTTTTCTTATGTTCTTTTCATTGTGCAGCAGTAGCAACTACAGGCTGGTTTCTCCATACTTACAGCCTCCTTGTAGACAATCCAAGCACCACCAGGATAGGAAGCAAAAAAAAGGCATATGGACAGATGTTCGTTTTAGTGTAAACACCAAGGGAGAGCCACAAATTCTAAAACTATTGGATGAACTCATTAAGGGTATGTTTCAGACAGAGTAGCATTGCAGCCAGAAGTACTAGGTAAGGTAGGTGAGTATGAGGATTAGGATGGGAATTTAAAGTGTCTCAAGGTTTGATTGCTCTCTAAAATAGACCCTTTCTTTTGGAAGAAACATAGCATCTCTTTAATGCAATACAGCAGCTTACTCTGAGTGCAGAGAAGCTGAGTCTAATTCTAGTTTTTTAAATAGCCTAATAATGCTTATTTTGGACCTGATAAAAAGATTTAGACATAAGCTTCCGATCTTCAGAAAATGGCTTTTACATTTACCTAAATTCTGCCAAATTGTCACCATTACAATAACCCCAAAGTATCCATATTTGACAAATAACTATTATTATGAATACCTAGGGGAAGAACTGCAATATTTATTACTATTCTGTTTTCTGTCATTGCAGCTCCAGTGAAGAATGTTAGAACACTACCTAAAGATGGCAAGTTGTGGGTAGAGTGGACTGCTCCTAACAGTTACGTTCTTAAATATGTGATTGAATGGTGTCTGGTGTCCAACAGCTCAGACTGCATCATAGAATGGCAGACCGAACCAGGAAGCGTTCAAGAAACATACTTAAAAGGTATTTGGCTCGTAAATCTACAAATATTTGTAGAACACACTAATAACCCAAGTATTATTCTCAAAGTAAGGAACATCTCATGCGGACTAGAATTTTACTGTAGGACAGGAATCTGGGATAACGCTGAGGGCATCTCTTGGTTTATCATGAGTGTGGAAGTCTGTATGTTTTTATCAAATACAAAACTATCTAATCTGTGGTTTGACATTTACATTATGTAACAGCAAGGGGTTTATCTATGTTTTGGTTTTAGTCTTCTCATTCTTGGAAACCATTAAAGTAGTAAAAAGACTAAGTGCTTTCAAAATCAAATTCTTTGATCCATCTTTCAGTTCAAACAATGAGACTGGATCAGCTTTACAGGTTTATTGTTCATTTAGTTAATATTTTGGAGCAGTATATCAATGAGCTCCAGAAAGATAGTCAGCTGCATTAAATAAAAGTGCCTCTAATAAATCAAAATCCAGAATCCCGTATCTGAAGTAAATGAGAAGGGTGGTGAGGAATTTCGCTGTCTGTGAAACAATAAATTTTAAATTGTTTTTATTAGGTGGTATAAAGCCGTTCAAGTGTTACTTGATAACTGTGTACCCTTTATATGCTGATGGTCAGGGAAGTGGACAGTCTGTGAAGGCTTATCTTCAGCAGGCTCGTAAGTATAAAACAGTCATCTTGGAGCACATAAACTAATCTATTGACTAAAAATTAAGACCTTTGCTTTAATGTGGACTATGTAATGAGAACTGGACCTACGCTTTAGGGTCATCTGACATAATTGATCTTGTCTCATCTATTAACATCTATTCTGCTTATTTACATCAGTTAGGATTTAAGCAGATGTCTGTGGCTAACTCCCTTTTTCCAATCTTTATCAGATAATTTGGTGTGATTTTGTTATTTTATTGGTTTAATAATATTACTATGCTGACATTTTAAATTTCAAGTATAAAGCAAAGACTAATTAACTTGAAGATTTCATGTGATCTGCTGATTAGTTTTTTCCTTTTTTTAAAACATCTGGAGTTGCTATGTTGTCTGACAACAATGCTTTGCAGATGAGCTAGCAGCTATTCCCTTGAAATTTTTATGCAGTAGGAATTCAGTGCTCGTTTATTAACTGCTTCTGTGGGTGTAAGGGTGCCCAACAAACTAATCTTCATCTGTCATTACAGGTCCTTCAAAAGGACCAACCGTTCAGACAAAAAAAGTAGGAAAAGCTGAAGCTGTGTTGACATGGAACCATCTCACAGTGGATGAACAAAATGGATTTATCAGAAGTTACACTATTTTTTACAAAACTATCGATGGAAATGAAACAGGTAATGGAAGGCAGAGAATTGGTTTGTGGCATTGAAGTATTCCACCTGTCTCGTTCCTAATATGTGTTACTGGAAAAAAAGGTACAGAATTGAGTGTGGCTGACAGTTTGTTCTGATGACATAAAGCTGGTGTCTGAGGTGTAGCTCTCCTCCACACCAAACAGATAAATCCCTAAGAAAGAATTCAGCCCATTTAGTCTGTGTGTAACAGGGTACTGAGTTTAGTTTCTGAAAGCTGATTTGAAGGGCTTGTGCTCCCATCTTTCTATCTAAATACAGGGTGAGATGGTGGTATAGGAAGATGAAGCTAGACCATTCAAGATGTAAAGGAGTTACCTACATTTAACTATGATAAAAACTTGGAAAGAAAAGGGGGTGGTGTAGGTGGATTTTAATCCTCCTGGCTCTCTAAATCAGTACATTACTGATGCAAAACACCTTGTTTGAAGTGCATTTTAGTTCTGTGTGGTATGACCTGCTGGCATAAGACAGGGAGCTAACACTCTCAGAAGTTGGGGGTTTTTTTTAGATTTCTTTAAATTGGAGGAGCCCCCTACTACTTGTTATTTCTTGATAACAATTTTTTTCTAACTAATAACTAGGTATTTCTAGTTCACCATGTATTGTGCTTATTAGAGACCTTTGAGCCTCAGCTTTATTACTAGTTTAGTTTGTAGCTACATTCTACAAAGCAGGGGGAACTGCACAGGATGTGTACACATAAAATATCATCAAGAAGGAGAGTAAATTCAAACACTTGAACAGAAACAAATGAATCCCAGCATTTGTTGTACAAGTTTGTAGTCTCTGCTGTATTTTCCATACAGCCATGCATTTTACTGAAACTGTCTTGCACATCTGAAGATACGATGACCTAATGCTGTTGTGTTTTTGGAGACCTAATAAATTGTACAGAAGACTAATATAATTTTTTTCCTCTCTTTAGCTGTGACAGTGGATCCTTCCAAGACAGAGTATACCCTTTCTTCTCTTACCAGTGACACACTGTATACTGTGCGGATGATGGCATATACAGATGAAGGAGGCAGGAGTGGTCCTGATTTTACATTTACTACACAAAAATTTGGTAAGGAAGAGTGGCATAATTAGTAGAAGTAGTGTTGCAACTGCATAGCAAGGCTCTGCAAGATGTGATGGAGGGGAAGATGATTTTAATGTAAAAGAAAAATTTTTCAGTTGCAATCATGTTCACAAGGTGTGTAATATCCAGGTAGTTTGTTTGGTACTCAGAGGTAGCTTAGTCAGGGTTTCTTCTGATTGTACAGAGGATGAACTGTCTTCTGCAGGTCTCCTGGATTGCTCTTCTGTGTTGGCAGACATGCTGTGTTTGGATGTGTGTTTTGTATGCTTTAGGTTATAGTATTCTTTTGCCTAGCCCTGTGTGAGTCATTAGCATTTAGTCAGTGCCCTTGTCTTCTCTTCTGGTGTCTGATGGCTCCTACCCTGCTCTTAAAGAGCCCAGAGACTGTTCTAATCTGAAGGGTGATTGGGATCTGCTGTCCTGAGAAGTGTCCTGAGAAGCTGCACATGTGTTCTGGAATCTTCACCTGCTAATCTATGTGGCAGTCAGCACATGCCATTTCTTACACCACTTCCTGAGGTTCCACATTCTCATTCATATCATTAGTTTGCTACAGTTCTCTACAGAGACTCATTTTGAAGAGTTACAAACAGGAAGCCCTCTCTCAAGCTGGCATATAAATGTAAGGGCAACATTAACTGAACTTAGCTGTGGAAAGCACTTTACATTTAGCAGGGGTATTGTTGTTTTTTTTCCTGTATGGTGTTACTCTTCCCTAAACATTCTGTAAGGTTTACTTAAGAATATGTATAACATTGGAAGGAATACATAACAGTAATGCAACCTGAAGTGTTTGCACAGGATATTTTTATGTACAGAATAAGCTGATGGATGATGTGTGACTTCGCTTGCATTACTTACTTGACTGTTGACGTTACAGCAGCCAGTAAGGCTCTGAAACACCTGGACCACAGATGAATTCACATAGATGTTATTGTCATATCTGTCCAAACTGTAAAATTACTTGCTTTGTCAGTGTTGCAGCTTCTAGGGCAGCCTATGTTTTTTGTTGATGCAAGGCATTAGATTGCTGAGACAGAGCGTTTCATGTTTTCACCAACAAGTTCTTTTCAAATGATGAAAAGGTTCTTTTGAAGGTGAAGCTTAAGACTTCCATGCTGCATGTGTATTCAGTTTCAGATTCTCCCTGTCCCTTTGGAAATGTGTGATGCTGCTGAGTTCCTTAAATGCTGAAGTGGGCTATAACGGCTTCTCTCTTTCTTCAGGGAAAGGAGAAATTGAAGCCATAGTTGTACCTGTGTGTCTAGCATTCCTGTTGATTGTGCTCCTTGGAGTTTTGTTTTGCTTCAACAAACGTGACTTGTAAGTATTAATGAAGTCTTTCTCTTAGGCTTCTGATATTTCTGAGCATAATAGATGGCAATAATTCAATACAAAAAAACTAAATAGTTTGCAGTTAGATCAGAAAAAGAAGGTAAAACATACACACATTGATTGGTGATAACACTTTTGTTTCCTTGAGAAATCGGGACCTCTTCTGATACTAATTTCTTACTGTAAACAATTAGCACACAAACTAAACATTCCATGACTTAATCCTGCAAGAACATTCTTGCTGTTCTTGCTAGAGCGGTCAGGGTTAGGCTTGTTAGGTTTTGATCAGGATATACTGTCTGTGTTTTCTTAGTCATATTATAAGAGCAGAATGATGTCCCTAGTGTGAAGCACAGCAGATTTTTGCTGGCTGTGTTTGAGCTACTTAATTACAGTGTTAGCAAACTTCAAGCTTTACAGCCAAAAAAATTAGGCAGACCTCTTATTTATCTACCTTGCATAACCTCAGTCAAACTCTGTGCCTTTTTACTATCTGCGGGAAAACATTCTGCCTCCTGTTCCTTCTACCCCATAGGGCTTTAGCTGAGAGCTTAGTGCTGAAGTGTTTTCCTTGGCCAAGGTGTAGCACTTCTCCAAAGTCCTCAGTCAGCTATCTTGCAGGGTTCTTCAGAGTTCTCCTACAGGGGATCTGTTGTTGGAGCCTGTTCATAAAGAGCAGGATAGATGCATCAGTTTCAAAGTTTGTTTGATTGGAGGTGATTTATCTACAGAAACTTCTATGGTTGAATAACAATCATTACATTCTTAAACTTAAGAGTTCATAGTTAAAAAAAAACAAGCAAGTTTTTCTTCAAATATTTTCACTTTATTTCTAGCTCTGAGGTTGGCTTAGATTCCATGTTCTGGCTGAATATGACCCAGCAGTGTACCCAAGTTGCTAAGGAGGCCAACACCATCCTGGCTTGTGTCAGGAACTGTGTGGCCAGCAGGGCTGGGGAAGGGATTGTCCCCCTGCACTGGGCACTGATGAGGCTACATGTCGAATCTTGTGTTCAGTTTTGGGCCCCTCACTGCAAGAGACACATTTTGATGCTGGACTGTGCACAGAGAAGGAAGATGAAGCTGCTGAAAGGTCTGGAGGACAAGTCTTATGGGGACTGGCTGAGGGAACTGGGGTTGTTAAGCCTGGAGAAAAGTAGACTCGGAGGAGACCTCATCACTCTCTACAGCTACCTGACAGGACATTGTAGGCAGGTGGAGGTAGTCTCTTCTCCCAGATAAGAAGGGATAGGACAAGAGGGAATGGCCTCAAGTTGCACCAGGGGAGTTTTAGATTGGAGATTAGGAAAAATTTCTTCACCAAAAGGGTGGTCAAGTATTGGTACAGGCTGCCCAGGGAAGTAGTTGAGTCACCATCCTTAGAAGTATTTAAAAGGTGTGTAGATGTGGCACTTGAGGACATGATTTAGTGATGGACTTGGCAGTCTTGGGTTAACAATTGGACCTGATGACCTTAAAAGTCTTTTCCAACCAAAATTATTAGATACTGGCAACTGTGATACTCATAGTTATCTTAAAGAAGCAGCAGTGTATTTTTTTTTTTATACTGACATGCATCTGACTTTACCTAAAAAATTGTTCTGTAGATTATAGAGTGCTATAAATTTGAAAATCCCTCACTAAACATTACTGTTTGTTCGTTTGCCTCAGTGTTGGATGGCCACATCTAATGTGTGGAGGAGTTAAGTGCAGTGCTGTGTTCTGCTAACTAGTACAACTTCCTACAAAGATGTAAAGCATAGCGGGAAGCATTCCTATTTGGAAATAAATATTCTTGCAAAATTACTGTCTAAGGGAGTGGTGTACTGGATTATGCCCTACTTCCTATCAACATAGGAATTCTGGGACTGCAGCTTGTAATTTTATTCCTTTTTTTAATCCTTTACAGAATTAAAAAGCATATCTGGCCTATTGTCCCTGATCCATCCAAGAGTAATATTGCTCAGTGGTCTCCTCAAGTTCCAGCTAAGGTAATACTCGTCTTTCTTCCTAGTCCACAAGGTTTCAAATAAACTAACCAGTGGGAGTCTTGTGTTTTCTAGCACACATTTCAAGGAAAAATAACCCTGGATGTTAAGTTTCATGACTGTGATACGATATGGTTAGAAAATGTTATTGCATTATTACATTCAGTGTTAAAAATACGTGGCCCATAGGAAGTTCACAGCATAGAGCAGGCTTTAACATTGTGAATTATATTCAGTTTACTGGTTAGGAGGGTCAAGTCCTAATTATTTTACTCATTCATAGGAAATCACGATTAAGTAAACAGAATTCATGATTCCCTTTCTTAAAACCCTGAAATTACTTGTTTGCGTAGTTGTCGTGAATGAGAGAAAGCTCTAAGAGTTCCTCATGGATGAGGTGGCAGCAAAATACATGCCCCATGTGGGGTGAATGACATAGCAAATTCTGTTTGATAAATTGTGGCTGAGTTGTATGAATAAAAGCTCTGACTGAATACATTATTGGAAGTAATGTATGTGTAGCTCTCAACATAGATTGTTCCTGTGCTGCACAACAAATGGTTCTATGTTTACAGGTCGTAAAAATAATTAGAGCAAAACTTGCGCACCTACTATGCCTTTAGAATAGCTGCATAATTAAGACTTTGTATTGGAAACATAGCTACATCCTTCATTTTCTAACAGATGCTTTGGAGATACTGCCAGACTTAGTAAGAAGAAAATGTATATGAAGAAACTCAATACAATTATAGAATAAAAGTTCAGATATTTGATGGGGGTTTTGATTTTTAACATAAACTTCCTCTTGGGCAACATCTATCTCTTTCTTCCAGCATAACTTTAGTTCCAAAGATCAGATGTACCCAGAAGGCAGCTTTACAGATGTAAGCGTCGTAGAAATAGAAGCTGATGACAAGAAGTCTTTTTCAGAACAAGATCTGAAACCCTTTGACTTGCTTAAAAAGGAAAAAAGTACTTCAGAAGGGCACAGCAGTGGTATTGGAGGATCCTCATGCATGTCTTCTCCTAGGCAAAGCGTCTCTGACAGTGATGAAGGTGAAACTACACAAAACACTTCAAGCACTGTACAGTATTCAACTGTAGTACTTAATGGCTACAGAGACCAAACACCTGTACAAGTCTTTTCAAGGTCTGAGTCAACTCAGCCACTGCTAGATTCAGAAGAGAGGTCAGAGGATCACACGGGAGGAGGTGACAGTACAACACAGAGGCAGCAGTATTTTAAACAGAATGGTGGTCAGGATGAAACCAACACAGACAGGCCATGCTTTGAAAGAACAAAGCAAATTACTTCTGCTAATGAGGGGGATCTTGTTGGATTTGCACAACTGCAGATCTTGGGTCAGAGTTCACAGCCGTTGGGCCTTGGGCTGGATAAAAGTACCCAGGAAGCTGCTCTATCAGATATTTTACAGACAAGTACTGAAGGACAAACTGTGAGACCTGAAACAGTGGAAGGGAATCCACCATCAGCTGATGAAATGCCAAAAAGTTACCTCCCACAGACTGTGAGACAAGGAGGCTATATGCCTCAGTGAGAGAAGACTGGTTGTGTTTAGGCCTTCATTAGTGCCTGTTCACACTTTCTCCTGTGTCTCTGATAAACTAAGCTAGGTATTTTTATCTGAATGCAGATTGAAATACTGAAATTAAGTGAAGAGTAATTTGACAGAGTACAACAAGGACTCTGTTTTTGTGGAAAATTTGCAGTCCAGACCTACTGGAGACTGATTTACGCACTACATAAAATCTTTTGTCTGGATAGCTGGGGTTTTTGTGTCTTGTAACAGATTTACATGATTGAAAATGGCAAGTTTCAATTATCACATCAGCTGATAGACCTCCTAGAAGAAAAGTTCTGATTTGTGACAGTGTACAAGCCTAAAAAGCCAGCTTTAGCTGCTTGGAGCATCTTTGTGCTAAAGTAAGACTGAAGCTTAGTATTCTAACATGGAAGAATACTTGTCATGGACTTTTCAGTAGCTTGATTCACTTTCTGAATTTTGACTTGGCCCAGTGTCTCAGTTTCCAGCTTACCAGCCATGCAAATCATGTTCATCCCTGTTGAAAAATTATAAAAATTAAATAGAACATACTATGGTCTGCAAATAAGAAAATACAATGATTGCTTGACTCTGAATGCTACTATAATAATTGATATTCTGCCTACATTTAGATATGTGTGCACATGAATTAGATAATAATTTGGCCTAAAAATGTGCCTTGCAGCTTGACACAGCAGTTCAGTCTCATTTTCAGAAGTTCAAAAATCCAGATGGAAACACAGATTGAGAGTCGTTTAAAGGCTTTGTACCCAAATTACTGTCTGATTATACTGTACCTCTCTGGTCATAAAAACTGCCTTTGTTTAATAAGTGCACCTTTGCTGTAGATGGCTTGAGAGGCAAGTTAGAAGCTGTAAGTTTTTAACATTTTTCTAACTGGTCAGGAGAAAGGGAATATGACCTTCTTCCTGATTGACTACAGTGATTAGTGTGCTGTAACCTCACTGCTAATGCTGCAGGACCTTGAAACTGAAAGCAGTAGAAAACAAAGCATTTATTATTATTATCATTGAAGCTCTCAGAAGGAAAAAAACAAAACCTCTACCCT
Source organism: Falco biarmicus (assembly GCF_023638135.1). Lineage (NCBI taxonomy): Eukaryota > Metazoa > Chordata > Aves > Falconiformes > Falconidae > Falco > Falco biarmicus. The sequence goes on from NC_079311.1 coordinate 66,291,187, forward strand.
GAATTTGAATGTTATTGGTAGTGTGTATCTATTAGCAATCATGAGCCACATATAACACATGGATTTCAGGAAAAAAGTAAGGAATTTTATCTCTCACTTCTTCCCTCTTCACACAGTTTGCATTTTATTAAAGAAGATACATATCTTTCAGACTTCTTCCCAAGAAAAAATTTAAAGAAAAATGAAATTACATTAAAATAAACCCCTTCTCCAATCATAAATAGAAATTTGATGGCACTCTTGTAGATTTTAATTTTTTTAACAACATTAGTCTAGTCAGCTTTTTAATTTGACACTAAGAAAACCTTAATTCAAGACACTAAATGCTGTGGTGTGAGAATAAAACAAGGGTTTTATTTCTCCTTCGGCAAAAGAGCTATGTATTTAATACCATGTGTAAGCTTGTGTGCTGGAATCTCTAGTGCTACTGTTCTGCAAAGCACTTGCTAAAGGCCCTGGAAAGGCAGGTGTCAGTATCATTTCAACTTCCCTTGTCCTTGTCTGCCAGCTTGCATGGAAGGACAAGTTTATGTATAAATATTCACACAAATTTGTCTTCTGCTTTTATTACAAAGAAATTCAATGCTGGAGTGAGTTCATAAGATTACCTCTTGGGAGTCTGGACTACTTAAAGCAGAGGAAGAATGCAGAATCTTTAATAACATTTCAGTATTCCATGGTTCCTTTCCCTCAACAATGTTTTTTTGGATCTGGGCTCTTTTTTAAACTAAAAAGCTATGTTGTAGCTTACTATAACTAAACCTTTCTTCAAACCAGTCCACTTCCTTTTTTCCCTATTCCACCTCAGCACTTTCAAACACCCTTGCAGAAGACAAGGGCATGATGAAAACTATGCTGTCATGAGATAGCAGAGACCATCTTCCATTTTCTCAGAGGTTGAATGAGCATTTCTTGGAATTCCTCTTAGAAAATAATAGCAGTTACTTTATTGGGGGATGGTTCACCTTCTCTATGCAAACTTCATGCGGACTGTAGAAACCACAAGTAAAAGGGAAAGTTGTTGTTGAGCAGTGTGTGTGCTTATTAGAACTAACCTGCAGCCACATGCATCTAATCCACCTCCTGCTCATCTTTGAAGTATTGTGAGCCACAACCTGGCTACTTAGTCTGAACATTGCTTCAGAGGCCTGGATGTTTTCAAAAACATGCTGATGATTTTTTTTTAAAAAATGTTTTTGTGATCTAGTAACAATAACTTTTGATAGCATACATCATATGTGAGGGACAGCTTGAGTTATTCCTGAAGTTGCTATTTGCCTTTCAGTTGTGTGAAGGGAAGGCATGTTCTTCTCAGTTGGTGTTAATCATGGACCATTTCCAACTTTAGTGTCAAGAGATTCTCATTTTTAAAGGTCTCTGCAAATCGGGAGTTCTTGCCTGTCACTTAATGGCATCTTTCTTTGTTGTTTATGAGCTAGTGTTAATGAACTCTCACAGAATCATACAGGAGAGTATCCTAGGGAGACTTCTGTCTATCGGGCAGAATTATATTCTTTCAGGCTTGTGCATTTATCTAGGGCTAAAATACTAAAGACTGAGCAGGAGATACTGAGGGGTGAACAGCTTGTAGAAGTCACAATACAAGTAAGTAACAGGTTTACAGCTTGTTAATAAACCTATGTGCCAAATACTGTATCATGCAGTGTTCAGAGTTTAACAGTTTTATACTTTGGATCATAACAATCCAATTGTATCAAATAGTTGCCTACAGGTTTTTAGAGTGTCTGTAATGTAATTATAGCAATCCACTGAAATTCTCTGAACTTGGCCCTAAGATAGTAATTAAAAAAGCTTTCTCTCCCCATCCCCCCAGCCAATTATTATGGTGCACTTTACAAAATTAATAAAGGCATTATTAAAATAAAATCACACTTAAGTATTGACACTTTCATGTCCATCTTGATTTTCTGGAATGGAATTTTTCAGGTAGGGGTAGGAGAATATTTTTAAAGACCTTGTTACTTTCTTGGCAGAAAAGGGAGGCTAGTAGAAATACACAGTATTTTTCCTGTATTACCATGTTTGAAACATGTCTGAAATGCAGGCTGGCTAACTGCTCTGTTCACAAGAAAGTGAATATATTTATCCTTGTAGTTCTGTTGTGGTTCTTTTGGAACAGGGGTTGTTTCTGGGGTGTGGTGGCATACTTTCAAGGTGGATAGTCTGGGAATATCCTCTTATTAAACTGTAGCGAAAGTCCTGGGATTATGTTCCATGTGCCCTACTATAATAAACTAAACTGCCTGTTAAGCCTTAAACCTGGCAGCACAAAGCACAGCAGAATTTAAACTGTTGTGGAGTGTTTGTGACAGGCATGTGCCTATCTGTGCTACAGCAGCCTAGCAAAATTCAAGTTATCAGGACTGGAAAAAACTTTGGCCCTGAGAGGAGGAAGTAGTTTTCATATGAGGGCTGAATCCTGTTCTTGAGCACATGAGAAGGCCTGTGGCCTGGGTTGGGGTTTGCAGCTTTAGCTTTGACTGTAAATCATGAGCACCACCAGATGGTTAAAACTTACATTAGTATGCCCAGTGTGTGGTAATCACCATGCTGATTGAACTTCAGTAACTGAACTTGTTTAATTAGTGCCAGGTCTGAATACCCAAGACCCACATCGATATATGCTGATATGGTATTGACTTCTTAGTGGGATCTGAAACCCCAAAGACTATCAAATTGTTGATAGTCAGCTCCACTCCAGGATATACACATTCTAAATTGTAATTTATCTGCATTAAATGGGACTAAATATACTGGTTTATTTTCCCTGAGGCAGTTGTTACAACTAAGTTTAACTGTTATTTGGATATATTAACTATGTCAAAAAGTTCTCCTGACTGATAGACTGTAAAACTTCATTAATACCCTGTAACCTCTTGTCTGTTTGCTAGGATGGATACATATAGCTATTTTAAATTCCAAGCATTACTCTTAATGTTATTTGGAAGCAGTTTATAACAAAAATGTTGAGTCTTGTCACAAAACAGCCATTTGGGAATTACAGCCAACTGCAGAGTCTTCAGCTTAGCTCTTGATCAAGAAAACTGGCAAAGTGGAGGTTTAAGTGCAAAAGTCTGGAGAACAGTAAAATTAAGTATCTGGCATTGGACTCAGAATTTCCTATTTCTTTTTCTTAAAAGTGAAAGGATCAGGTAAGAAAGATGAAGCTGAAATGCATATGTGTGTTTGCTTTCACTGTTGTTTCCTTTGTAGCACTTGTGCAATCTGAGCCATTCCTAAAAATGAAAGCAGTGCTGACTTAATGCACAAGGATGCATTTTTAAGGCCACAAGATCTGATACAAACACATTTAAAATTACCAACAAAGGGCCAGATCTCAACAATTGTCCACTTCCCCCCTCTCTTAATTTTAGTGCCGAGAGAGGGTGGGCAGTAAGTGCCTCCCAGAATGCAGCCTTAGCCAGTACTTGCCTTTATTTGCAAGGACAACCTTGAAGGGGATATATGCAATAAAGTCACTGATACTCTGCAGAAGCACACTTCTGTAACAATAGATGAAAAACACATTTGGCACAACTGTCGACAGACAGCTGGAAAGCTCCACGTCCTCCTACTCGGACCGAAGCATCTTCTGCACCACTCATCAGCTGTTCTCCAACAACTGCAGGCACAGTAGACGAGTGTTGTCTGCAGTGCTGAAACTGGTAACTTCTATTGCTTTTCTTCATATCAAAGCACATTCTTTAATGGATCCAGTCAACTTGCCATGTTTTTTTAACACGCCAGTCTTGTTTACAGTATCACATATAGCCTGACACTTTGATACGGTTGGGGTTGAGGAATCTGCGATCTTTAAGTTACTGGTCACCGAATGTTGCTGTGCTGATACATGCATCTGGGTAAGCGGAGGCGTGGGACATGGGGATAGACATACTAACAAGGAAAGTGCCTTGATGCTGGATTGGATGGCTAGTGAATGTAAACATTGAGTCAAATTTTGCTATGTACTTAAAGTAGGTATGGCTGATTAACCTACTGGTGATTTGAATGCCAGCTTTAAAGGGCTTGTATACTCTAGCCAGAGGTTAAACTTGTAAATGCTGCATAAGCTGTCTCTGTATGGAAATGTGTTTTAATACCAGTACTCTATCTTGATTCTTTTGCAACCTGCATGTTTATTGTCATATAAACTCTGCTTTCTACAATTTACTTCATGGTCAGTTTTGAATGTCTTCGTCTGTTACCCAACTGAGCCTGAATGTTGCATTTGTCTAGTACATAATATATGAAAAGAAAACAAAATTCCATACTTGCCTTGTGTGCTGGAGTCAGTGTTTTGTAAGGCTGACTTAAGTAGTAACTACAGAAGGAGAAGAGCCTGGGGCACTAATAGGCAAGAAATGGAGAGACATACCCAAGGAGATATATGACCATGGTATACCAAGACAAAAGGCTGCCCAGCTGGGTATATGGGCGAGTTCAGCAGCAGGTGAATGCTCCTCAGTCCTCTCTGTAAATTGCTCCTGTAAATAGGTGTCTGCTATGAGTGATTGACCTGTCTCATGGTCACTGTCGTAGCTACCCAGCTCTGTTCCTGCAGCTGGCCATGGGTGTGCGTGTTCTGTGCTCAACGGTCACACCAGGGAAGTGGTGGCCATGTCTGCCTGCAGCTCCATCCTCTGAAGATATAGGACTGGTGCTCCAGGCAGGCTTGTTTAGGTCATTTGAAAATGGGAAGAATGTCCAAAAATCCAGTTGTAAGGAACAGTGTGGGAACAAGGAGAGTATAATGCTGTACCTCTGACATTGCTCTCAGTCTCACTTGGGTTTGGTTCTTTTGTTTCTGATGGATGGAGGACCCTCACAGGCCTCTTATGAACATACATCTCCGTACCGAAAAGCACAGTTGGATCTTAAAAAGACATTCACATCTGCAAAAGTCTTCAAAGGTGGACCTGAGGGAAGGCAACTTCCCCTTCCAGGCTGAAGTTCTGATTTGTGTAGAGGCTCAGACCCGGGTAGGGGGGTGGGGGTGTTATGTGTCACCATCAGCACCAAAAATGGTTTCTGTCACTGCTGCAGCCAAGCCATCCCAGACACATCATGCCAGTTAACACTTTGGGGTTACATTAGGTGCAGATATAACACTAGGCTCCTTTTCCTAAAATGCACACTGTTACTGCACAGTAGTTCACTTCCCACTGTTTCGCGTAAGGCCCCTGAAGTTTCTACAGCAACATGGAGTTTTTCGCATGTCCTCATGAGCTTGTCTGAGCATCAGCACAGCTGTGCTTCACAACTGCAGGGCAAAGCTTAGGCAGACAAGGCGGCGGCAGCCTGGCCTTTATGGAGTGCCTCACTGCGGGCAGAGCGAGCTTGCTTGCTGTAACTGTCACACGAAGGAAACAAAGCTGGGCAGTGAGCGATGGGAATGCCCTGCTCTCCACAAGAAACCTATTTGTGCAGTGCACACATCTCATGCCAGAAGCCGCCAGGTTCATGGCAACAGCCCTCCATCCCCATGGCTGGGGGCCAGCAGAGCCCGCAGAGGAGCTGGAGATGTGCCTAACCCCATGCCAGCCGTGGGGCTGCCAGGCTTTGTCCTGCCAGGAGCCAAGGACAGGCACTGGGCAGCAACAGCACAACAGCCTCGGATATGCACAGGAGCCCCCCCAGCACGGCACAGCTCAGGGCGATGTGTTTGGAAGGGCTGCTGGAGGAGTATGGCTTCATTTTGACCACCAGTAATCACAGGAACGTTGAACTGCTCCACAAAAGCATCTTGTCTTTTTCCAGACAGTGGTGTTCATAGTTGTAGCAATCTAGCACCTTCCTGTCTTCCTAGCATTCTCCAACTGCCACGAAACAACTACCAGAGCCAAAATATCACTCCCTCCAAATAGCAAGGAAATCCCTGGCTCAGCTAGGGAGGCTTTGAGCACAAGTGGCCCAACCAGGAGGTATGGGACAAAATTCAGATTCAGAGCCAGTAATCTGACTCCAGGGTTGCTTGCAAGGTGGAAACACGCTGTGCGCTGGTGTGCTGGGCATTACGCTGGCTTTCCTTTCACAGTAACATGTAAGTCACTTGAGTGCTGGGCTGGGTCAGGGGCCAGCAACAGGCATCAGTGAGGGGACAGTTCTGCAGGAGCCATTGACCCCTATCCACCAGCACTCCACCAGTCCTCTGCATCTGCTGGCACAGCCTGTTATCCTGGGCACGTAATGCTGTGCAGCGGGTTCTGGGCACCAACATACCAAATACAGCTCCTCAGAAAATGCTCTCTGGGCCTGTGGCTGCCTGGGACACTCATGACCTCCAGGATGCAGCCAAGCAGCAGACACATGGCAGCAAAGCTGACTGGCACCAGTGAGGGTGCACCCTGGTACTGGGGCTGTGGGCAGGAGCCTGGGGACTCAGAGCAAAGAGCTACAGACCCACTGCTCTCAGCAGTGCAGCATGGCCCAGCTCCTGGCCTTCCAGGTGCACTTCTGAGAGGTCCTGGGCAGCCCAGCCTGGCCCCTGAACTCCAGGGCCCGTTCAGCCCACTGGGTCCATGCCAGGAGATGGCAGCAGCATGTTGCCTTTAACAGCTCCAGACCCAGCTCCTACCCGTGGGCAAACTACATATTTTTCTAATATTTCTTTTCTGATGGTTTAGCAAGTCCCCTTGGCTTCTCTCCTGCCTCTGACCCTTTTTTCGTGCTTCCATCACCCACGGTCCTGAGTGGGACATTAAATCCAGACCCATAGGCAGGCTCAGCACCTACATGCTGCCAGGCAGGTCAAGGTCCCAGAGACCTCTGGCACATGTTATACTTGGTCAGGGCTGCACAATAGCCGGTCCACATGAAACAAGCCCAGACTACTGGCTCCTTGTCCGTGCCAGCTGACTAATACGCTGGGATTTGCTAATAGGAAACCAGTTCTCATGCATTGCTACAGCCTGAATCACTGCACAGCACCATCCAGACAAGTAATTACCACTGACCCTCATTTGTACTAATACACATTCCCACGCACTTTGGGAACCAACACAGGGCTCTTGAAGTGTATTTCTAGACCAGACCTGGGGCAGCAAAACTACTCCAGCTTGAACAGATGCAGCTTTTTCCCATTTTGAGGAGATCAGCAGCGGAGAAAGAACATACGTGGCTAAATGTGCATCAAAGAGCCACGGGGACCACCCCACTGTGCACACTACCTCTCTCCACCACCACTGCGGGACTCAGATATGGACAAGGTGAGGGTGCTATTTTGGTGCCGAGACAAATTTTCCTAGACAGGGGTACTGTTAACAATCGTTAAAACATATTCCCACTGCCATTTATCATGGATTATATGAAGCTTACCTTGTGTTGAGTCAGAGACACCTCCCTCCTTCCTTTCCCATCTTCCTCTCCCAGACGTTTGCCTAGATAGCCCCAGGGCAAAAAGCAGATGCCTGCAGAGACTGCTCCAGGCACAGCTCTTTGAGCAAGTCCCTGCTATGCTTTGTTTGCTGCAGGCATTTTGACTCACCTGTTTGCTGGATGTCTTTCTTCTTTAAGTGAAACTAGTAACACTCCTGTGTCAGGCAGGCTTTTCATTTTATTTATTAATATAAATTAAAGCCATTTGGATAGACAATGCATAGATACACATCTGTAAATGAATGGAAATTGAATCATAACTCAAGTACGAAAAATAAACTCTTATCAACCTTTAAAATTAGCCTGAGTGCAACGCAGAAGAGAGGTCAGACTCTGTGAGAGTGCAACATATTTAAATACAAATGTCAACACTGAAACACCAGAAATAAACAAACACTGCCAGAGCTCAAACTCCTTTAAAGGCAGTGAAACTGAGACTCATCCACAAAAGCTCGAGTAAGTAGAGACATCTCATGCAACATGTGTTTCTGTCCAGAGAGAAATCTCGAGTTAGCCAACCCTATCATATAAGAAAAAAAACAGTCCTTAGAGAAGTAAACCTCTGTGGTGAGAGCAGAACAACCACAAGCTGAAGACCATTTATTCAAGAATTTATCTGAGCACATGGCAACAAAAACCACTCACCTCAAAGCAAGCAGGGGCACATGGATTTTCCCCACACGTGTACGCTCCTATCCCATACTAGATGCAGCATTACTGCTGAGCACCAAGCGAGCTACCTCACTCCTGTCTTAAACTCAGATCAGGAACCTGGGCCATATCCACAGACTAGCAGACCTAGTAGTAAATTCAAGGCTTAAATAACTTCACAGCAACTTGCTCAGTAGTTTTGTACTGAGACAGTCACACAAATCGATGGCACTAAGAAAATTGTAAGTCCCTAGGGACATGGGGCTGGGGAAGTAGGAATGCACATAGGGAGGGTGAAGAGGGGTGGGGGAAAGGATGGGATCACCTCTATTTGAGACCAAGCATCTCCTCTCCCTCACACACCAGTATAATCAGGAAACATAGTACACAGCTTATATGCAGGATCATCCTTTACTTTGTAAAGACAGCACTTCAGAGAGAACCAACCCTGTGTGCTGGAAGAAAGGTGAAAATCTAGACTCTTGTGCCCATTTTCACCCAAAACAACTGAACACTCCCCTGCTTCCTTCCTCTCGCAGCTCAGACAGCACAGAACCTTGTGAGGCTTACAGAGTGCAGATACCTTTCATCAGGAAATGTAAAAGCAAAAGCAGAAGAGAGGTGCAGTCCCTAAAGACAAGAAAAACACGGCCTATTTGTAAGCCAAGCTATAAAACTGTAAAAACATATTACTGGAAATGAAAGCAAATGCAGAGAGCTCACAGGCGAGCAAAGCAGACAGCAAAGGCAGCAAACCACGAGGGCAGCTGTATGGATATATGTGTTGCCAAGCAGTCTGCTAGTTATGCAAAAGCTTTACATTAAAAGCAAAAACACTATCCCTGCTGTTTACTTCCTCCTGTGTTCAGAGATTTTTAAACACATTTTGTAAATAAAAACATCTGTAGCTCATAAACTACTGATGCTAGCATAAATTTCTACTCCTAAAAGAAGGGGGGGGGGGGGAACCAAACAGGAAAAGGAAACAAAACCTAGAACTCCATCCAGCTCAACACCCATCCCTCCCCAGTTAACTGCTTGAGTTAAAGACAGTAACAGAAATACAAAGCAGAGACCATGCCCAGACTTAGCAAACACTATGAGAAGATTCGTTTCAGAAGCATGCTGTGCTTATTTGGTAGAGTTAAGGATAAGAAGAAATTTCTTGCATTCTCTTACGTTAGGACATAATTTACCATAGTATCATTTTAGAGTGCCTTTCACACTCTTTTTTTTCAGAATAAAGTGTTGGATTAAGTTCAGTAATGTTCTAAGTGGGCATTCCAGTGCATTTACCCTGATTATAATCTTATGCTCATTGTTTCCAACACCCCTGAATACTGTTGCATAACCTTTCCATGATTATAAAACATGTTATCTCTTCATCAAACTCCATTAAGCATACAGTTGCTCATATAATGGCAAAAATTCTGCAGAAATTAACCCTTGGCTAGGTCAGCACTGCACTCTGAGGGTAACGGTGACAGACCCAGGAAATCTAAACAGGGCTGGTTCTCTGAGAAATGAGTACTCACTTCAAAACTTCAGTTCTTTCAAGTCAGACACTGAAATCTAGAGAACATGCAAGCTGGCTCAGCAGGCTTTCAGCAACGATAAAGCGCCTGTAGCTCATCAGTGTGGGGCTGAGCAACGCCTGAAAACCAAGATGATCTAAGAGGTTGAGAAAAATGCTGGTGGCAGACATTCAAACTGGAAGGTGTTGATCTCATTACTCAATAGGACTAGTCAATGTTAAAACACCACTCCTGACATATAAGATACTATATTATAGCACAGCTTCTTTGACTGCTCAAATTGGGGAGTACAAACCCACTCAGCTTGGATGGACTATTCTGTTACTGAGCACGCCTTGGGCTTCACCAGCTCCCCAGCATCCTCATCCCACAGCAAATGAGCGGCAGGGCAGCCTTCCACCCTCCTCCGCGCTCGCAAACCTCACCCGAACAACCTGAATAACTCAGGACCCTGGGAACAGACATTACTAAGCTACAGAAGGGGCAGCTCAGGGCAGCCTGCGCCCTGAAGCACTGATCTCAGACAAACTTAGATACATGACTGATTTGAAACTGTTCCCCTTTCCATTTGGGGAGAGCATTTTCTGCAAATGCATTGCCTTTTATGAGCCGAAGAAAGCAGAGCATAGGAATGGGCAGCATGAAATAGTCACTTTGCTTACTTTTCAAGTATCCTGTTTTAAACAGTTAGGACAGCAAATCTAAGCCATATGTACACGCACCTGTTTCTGTCCATGTTTTGATATTCTATCAAAAAAGAATCATATCATTTCACACAAGAATGTTGTCAAACACCTGTTCCAGCTGTTGGATAGTCACTTTTCCATGTCCGTGTTCTGAGTTCAAAAGACCTAGATAAAACTATAGCTTGGATTAAATTGCAAGGTGGCAGTAAATAATTAATTACTCTTGGAAAACAGGGCAAACAAAATAATAATACAAAAGCCCAGGCAAAGAGCAGGAAAATTAATCCAAGTTCACTAGATCAATTACATTTTTGTCAAATACTGAAAAAAAGAATTTCTGCTAAGTAGGAAAACTGAAAGACATAAAGGATTAAAAAGACAGTATTGTGGTCAGAGCCTCCCTCCTAAGTTATCAGACTGGGAAGTACAACATGTACACAAAAAGTTAGTATTTCATAATAAATAAACCTAATAAGCATTATGACGTAGAACAGTTCTTACTACAAAAAGAATGCTTGATGTTTTTCTGCCAGCTCCATTTACAAACATCATCCTTTGTATACAGGACAAATCACCTGCTTTAGGTACACTCTAGTTCTGAGTCAAGGGTAGCACCATTTTCTGATAAATAGCACTACTACAAACACACCATAAGACCACTGTATATTTTACTTATGTCTTGCCAGGAGGCAGAAGAGATTGCTGTTAACAACTACCTGAACTTGCAATAAGTCCATATCCTCATGGGCTTAAGGCTCTTGCACTGAGAATGAGTCTTGCTTCCTGCTATCAGTATAGCAAACATTAACATGGGGCAAGAAAACAAGTCTTCCACTGTCTTTGCAGTAGATTTTAAACCTGAGCAAAGCAACTCAGAACAGTAGCTCAAATACACATTTAATCTGTTCACAGGCAAGCTTTATATAGTTTAGAATCATTTATGGTACATAAGCTCTATGTGTTAATTTCCAAGTAAACTTTGGCAGAGTATCTTACCTGATTATTTCAGAACAGCTGCTAGTAAAACATAAAGCTATTGAATAAATATTCACAAATTATCTCTTATAATCCAAAGAGGCATGACATTTTTTACTAAAAATACTGTTTTGTGACACCACGGAGATTTAGAATTGCATTGCTTGTTACATAAACAACTTCTCAAGCATTGTGCTGCTGAATCTTCAATACTTTGTGTTTTGACACCAGGGTTAGCAAAGTAAAAACATTACAACCTAACACCTGAAACCTCTGCTATTAACAAAGCTCTCTTACTCAAATTCACCAAGGGAGATTTCATAATTAAAATCTAAGATTTTTTTAACGTAGAGCTTCAGACTTGATTCATTACCTTCAATGTTTCTAATCTCTGACAACCTAAGGCCAAAGGATTTGGTCCCATTCAACTGCAAAAATTACCGGCTGGCTGAAACCTCACTTTCATGAGTGCACCACATTGTATGCACTACAGTTCATCTGAGGCTGCAGAATGCATGATCTCTGGCATTTGTTCTACCCAGCCTTTCAGTGCCATTTTGAAATGTATGAAACACAGACCAGCATTAATACCCTAAAATCTTCGTGTCTGCGGAGATCTACTTGTCTTAGTTGCCCTGCCTATCACAGCTGCAAACACCAGGCATTTAAAGTTATTATCTTACTATTGATCATCATAATTATCTGTACCATGGGAGCACTGGAAGATACACCTGCACTGTCACCGTAGTTCAGGACTTGAACCTGCCTGTGTCTCAAGCTTCTTAATCATCCAGACTGCTTAAGTGCTTGTTTGCACTGAACTGCAAATGGAAGGAGCCAGCCACCTCCTCACATGGGAAACTCAAGACACAAAGGCAACACATACAGTGAAACAAGGAGCATCAATCCAAAAGCACAGCAACAAATACAGTAAAGTCATAAATTAAGATTTCTGGTGTGGCCCGGATCCTGTGAGCTCTTACGCTAGACTCCATGGATAACATAAAATAGATCCTAGCACCAAAACAGCCTCCAAACTCATCTATGGTGATGAATGAGATTGAATAACAACATAAATTATATAAACAACTTCCTTCTCTGCAGGTACTGCCACACAAACACTAGAATCATGATACCTTACTGTGTCTGCATTCAGGTGCAAATACACAACATAGATGTACACAAAAACTTCAACAGTTTCTCTGAGGAATCATTGTAGTCACATAGATTATATGTATCTGCGTAACTGCATCTTTTCTGCTGAAGCTACACAAACTTGCAGCAGCAACATGGCCACCACCTCCTCTTCTCAACAGTTTACGTCCAAAGATACTCTCACAAACCCTGAAGGAAGCAAACAGTGAATGTAACATTTGAACTTCCCTTGCCTGTGAATGTCCAATATACTGGAAAAACCATACTGTGTAGACACAGCACAATATGCACTCCATTGTGTCTGTAAATATATTTCACAACAAGGATGCTTAGGTTTTCTTATACTGGCTGATTCAGTGAAGACAGGCACATATGCACATATGTGTGCAGTAACTCTGAACACATTTTCATGTGAAGTCTAACAACCATTAGGCGGTGGTGAATCAAAATGCCCATACAAATAATTCAAGACTAACTGGCAAGAAGCTCAGAACAAGCAAGACGTGATTGTGTCGAGTAGGTTAAAAAGCATTAAGATAATTCTAAAGCAATTTTTATGTTTACGAGTGGTATGCATCGGCACTCCTACAAAAAGCCTGTAATAGAATCAGATTTGAGATTTCATGAAGTACTTAGCTCCTCTCTGTCCTAGGAAATAATGTCAGCAGGGTAGTTTCTATCTGGAATGCACCCTATAGACTCACACAATCATTCAGGTTGGAAAAGACCCTTAAGATCAACAAGTCCAACTGTAAACATTACACTGCAAAGTTTACCAGTAAACCATGTTCCCAAATGCCACATCTACACGTCTTTTAAACATCTCCAGGGATGGTGACTCAACTGCTTCCCTGGGCAGCCTGTTCTGATGCTTGACCACCCTTTCAGTGAAGAAATTTTTCCTAATACCCAATCTAAACCAACCCTGGTGCAACTTGAGGCTGTTTCCTCTTGTCCTATCGCTTGTTATCTGGGAGAAGAGACCAACACCCACCTCAACACAACCTCCTGTCAGGTAGCTGTAGAGAGTGGTAAGGTCCCCCCTGAGTCTCCTCCATGCTAAACCACCCCAGTTCCCCCAGCTGCTCCTAATAAAACTTGTGCTCCAGACCCTTCACCAGTTTCGTTGCCATCTCTGGACACGCTCCAGCACCTCAGTGTCCCTCTTGTAGTGAGGGGCCCAACACTGAACACAGGAGTCAAGGTGCAGCCTCACCAGTGCCCAGCGCAGGGGGACAATCACTTCCCCAGTCCTGCTGGCCACACTGTTTCTGTCTGATACAAGCCAGGATGCTGCTGGCCTCCTTGGCCTCCTGGGCACACGGAGGGCTCATGCCCAGCTGGCCACCAACCAGCCCCCCCAGGCCCTTTCCCCCCAGGCAGTTCCCAGCCCCCTGCCCCCAGCCCGCAGCGCTGCGGGGGCTGGTGTGACCCACGGGCAGGACCCGGCACTGAGCCCGGTTGAACCTCACACAACTGGCCTGGGCCCATCGCTCCAGCCTGCCCAGACCCCTCTGCAGAGCCTCCTGCCCTCCCGCAGATCAACGCTCCCCCACAGCTGGGTGTCGCCTGCAAACTTACTGAGGACGCACTCGAACCGCTCATCCAAATCATCGATAAAGATATGAAACAAAACTGGCCCCATACTGAGCCCTGGGGAACACCACTTGTGACCAGTCACCAATCGGTTTTAACTCCACTCACCACCACTCTTTGGGCTCAGCCGTCCAGCCAGCTGTTCACCCAGCACAGAGCACACCCATCCAGGCCATGAGCAGCGTTTCTCCGGGAGAATGCTGTGGGAGACAATGTCAAAGGCTTTACGAAGGTCCAGGTACACAACATCCACAGCTTTTCTCTCATCCCCTATGGGGGTCACCTTGTCATAGAAGGAGATGAGGCTGGTCCAGCAGGGCCTACCCTTCTTAAACGCGTGCTGGCTGGGCCTGATCCCCTGGCTGTCCCACACATGCCACGTGATGGCACTCAGGATGATCTGCTCCATGACCTTCCCCAGCACCGATCTGTAGTTCCCCAGATCCTCCTTCCTGCCCTTCTTGTAGGTGGGCGTCACACTGGCTGACCTCCAGTCCACTGGGACCTCCCTGGTTAGCCAGGACTGTTGGAAAATGATAGAGAGCAGCTTGGCGAGCTCTTCTGCCAGCTCCCTCAGTACCCTTGGATGGATCCCATCCAGCTCCACAGACTCATGTGTGTCCAAGTGGAGCAGCAGGTCACTAATGGTTTACCCCTGGAATATGGGGTCTTCATTCTGCTTCCCATTCCTGTCTCCCAGCTCAGGGGGCTGGGTGCCCTAAGAACAACTGGTCTTACAATTAAAGACTGTGGCCAAGAAAGCATTATGTACCTCAGATTTTTCCTCACCCTTTGGGGCAATGTTTCCCCCCACATCCAAAAGACGGAGATTCTCCTTGGCCCTCCTTTTGTTGCCAAGGTATCTGTAGAAACATCTTATGTTGTGTTTCACAGAAGTACCCAGACTAAGTTCTGGTGAGCTTTGACCCTTCTAGTTTCCTCCCTGCATAATCTCATGACATCCTTACTCTGCTCCTGAATTGCCGCCTTCTGTAGAGGAATTATAGAGGACTGTATGAAAAGTTTATTTGTAAAAAGGTTATGATGATTGTTAAACACCTAAAGGTATGAAATGTTAAAAAGGAAAAGAAAAAAAGAAAAGAAAAAAAAAGGGGGGGGATTGTAGAGGAATGAAGCTGGGTTAATTAACATCGATAACATACAGCTGTGGGCTGGCTTCAGGGGCGGTGGGTCGGCTGATGTAGACCAGGTGCAGCTGTGGCTGGTTCTGTTAAGGGGTTGGGCAGCCAAGGAAGAGACAAGGCAGAAGCAGAGAGAAGAGAGAGAACACATGCCCAGGATGAGGAGAGACTAGGAGAAGGCAGCAGAGGGACTGGCATGAGGAGTATGTTGGTATGAGATGGTAAAAGACCTTGTTGCAGCCCGCTAGTTTAGAGAGTGCTGTGACATCCTTCCAAAGTTCCTAAACTCTCCCTTTTTTTTTTCCCGAGTTCCAGTCAAAGCTCTCTGTTTAGCCAGGCTGCTCTTCTTGCCCACCAGCCCTTCTTTTGACACATGGGGACAGCCCTGCTGTGCCTTTAAGACTTCCTTCTTGAAGAATGTCCAGCTTTCCTTTGTCCATCTTGCGGTATTAAACTTCAGAGCAACATAAAACCATGAGGCCTATGGCATCACCGTGCAAAACTGGTAAAAAGGAATTGTAGCAGGACTGCTGAAAGGACTGCAAAGGTGACACGAACCCATTTGCTGAGCAATAGAAGCTGCAAATCGCCCACACACACACACAGACTGTGCTCAGACTAGGGTTCCGTTGCATACCTGCATTTACCTTTGCTACACAAGATACGAACTCAGACTAGCGATGCAACTCTTCTGAGTAAGTTCTCACTCGTGAACAGAAGTTGAAACATCTATCTTGGTAAGTCATCAACTATGTCAAATAGAAAGATATATTTATAATAAATCAATCTTTCAGGAATAGAAAAAGACAACATATTATCTGTAATGAAATACACATTGTGGCAAGATACACGCTAAACAGCACCAGCTAGGTCAGACCCCTTGCCAGTCCATCTACAGTCACTGTTCAGCAGCAATCGCATCACCTCTGGGGGAGCATGCACTGACCAAGTGAGCGCTAACTGGAGGAAGACAGCTTCCTGCTTTTCACTGCATTAACCACTGACATACTTTACACCCCCCATTTGGGCAATTGTAAAGGGCATGAAGAACACAAAAAGATCATAGGTTATGCAGCATGGAAAATTTGCTAGTTATTAGTTTACTCTTTTATACCAAACTTTGTGAGATTCCTGCTTGAAGAATTCAAAATTCTGGGAAGTTAAAGGTAAACTCAGGTAACAAAAGACTGAACATTTAATTTAGCTAAAAACATGGTAAACGAAAAACAGAACCTACTGATAATTTGCAGGGCATAAGCCTTAAGGTCAGAAAGGAATTATTTGTATGATACACTGAAGAATGACAACTGAGAAGATGCATGGGTATCTTCTTGAAATTATGCCACAAGCTGATCTCTATTAAACCTTGCAAAGACCCATATGGCTGTGAGATTTCATTTCATTTCACCATCACTAATCTGAAAAATGTCCATTTCTACTCCTGCTTAAAATGCAGAAAAAGTAATCTAGGAAAACCACTCTTTAGGAATAATGACACCAGGTGTTCTATTAAAAATGTACCAAAAATGTTATTGTAATGTCCAACCTGCCATTGCCACTTGACATTATGAAAGTGGAATAACTGCCCAAATACCCAGTCTATTTGTGGATCCCCATCAAAACAGGATCACATTCCTGAATTAACATATCTAAAATGTCTAAATGGTGTATTAGGTATAAACTGACAAAAACTTTTCTATGTGCTCTCAGTTTTATTTTTTTCCATGGTTCACAGCATTAGTTTGAAAGACAAATTTTAAGGAGATCAGAAAGACTGTAACTCTGAATACAAAACAAACCAAGTCCAAGAAGCTGGCATTCCACAGCACAGGCAAAAGGCAGCCCTAATTTCTGAGATGTGCTGAGCTGACTTCTTGCATTACAATTTTTCAGAGAAAATAATGGGCAAGGAAATCAGGAGCGAGCAAAGAAAAGCAGAATAGCAATAGAGAAGGAAATACAATGAGATGGAAAAGCAGGTTGTAACTTACCCTTCAGAACCTAAGAGATGTTTCAGGGAGAACCTACCCAATCCACCCAGAAAGAACCTCCCCTTTCTAATGATCCCTCTAAAGGCTGCAGTATTTTTTTCACTTTTCTCAACCATGCAACTCAGAATACGCAGCTTTCATATGGCTGCTAAACAATTCCTAGACAGGCCCCAAAACATCTCTGTTTCTGTTTATTTTTAAATCTTGTGATATTAAAACAAATACCGAGATTTATGGGAAAAAAACCTGCTGTGACTAGTCAGTGACTTCTGAACCCTAGGAAACAGCAGTATAGCCGCGGGTGAGAAGTCTGGAAGCCAGTGAAGCAGCAGGAGCACTGACCCAACCAAAGCTGTGTCCCATGTTCTTTTCAGAACCTGGCTTACCTAAGTAAGTGAGGCCTTCTAAGAGCAAACACATGTACATTTTGGGTTATAGCACTGTGGCTGGGAAAGTGATCCAACAAACTTGGTGGGGGGGGGGGGCGTGGCTCAGGGGAGGGGAAGCTGGTGGTGGTGGAAATGCAGAAATGAGTGTTGCTGTACAAGGAACTTCTGCAGAAATTTTCTCATCCTCTCTTGGGAACTAAATAAACATTGCTATAAATAAAAGCAGCTTGCAAACTATAAATGAAAACCCTAAATCCAAACTTTGCCCCATCTTCACCAACACAATGCAAGTAATAGCCAGTACACCCAGGGTAAGGCTCAGCCTCCTCACTCATGCTGGACAATGTATTTTCCATTCTCCCACTCCTCTTCCTGCACAGAAAGGAAAGGCTTTCCATTCCTATTCACATTTGTCTCTCCTTTTTCTATCCCCATGACTCCTGTATCTTTGTCACCCCTAAAGAAGTCTGTCTTTATGTGCAAACAAGCCTGATGATGTCAAGCTTTTAAATACTGTGAAAATAGTTTCAAGACTTAAAATGACTGTGCGCCACGTGTCATACTGAACAACCCCTTGTAATGCATTTTATGTAGAGCTGACTCTCTGTCTCCGTTTTTTTTAGTCTGTCATTTAACAGAGTAAATATTTCAGTAAGAATTTTATAGTAATAGCCTATTTCCTGCTGAAAAAAATCCCCTAGTATGATGGATGGTTTCCTGCTTAATCGCTGCTGTACAAAATGCAAACTACAAGTAGTTTCTATGACTAGAAATCTAGAAATCTCTAATCCTAAATTAGTTAGCACGAATATGTGGGGATGTTTTGTAGACTTAGTGTTTTTTCAACACCTCCCAGAAAAATAATTTCCTAAATAAAACCTCAGTGCTTACTCCAACACAAGATACTGTATTTAGTCAAATATTTTTTTTTCAGTTCAAACTACCAAAACCTCAACTGGGAAACACAGTTTTAAACTGGGAGAAATTAGAAGCAAAGGGACAAGAAGATAAGATATCCAGTAAGTAAACAGTTTTAAAGAGCAGCACACAAACAGGAAACACAAAAGCAGCACAAAATGCAGAGCTTGATTAAAAACACAAGAGAAAGGGAAGGAAGGAACAAAGCCAGCATAAGCCTATGCCTTCCAAAATGCAGATAAGTCAATAGCATACACGTAACAAATATCCTCTCGTTAAAGACAGAGAAGCCATAAGCCAAACCATTGATTCAAGAGTCAGCATGCAAAAAGACAATTACTGAAATCTACCAAGTATTTGTGAAACAGGAGGAACGCTATACATAAAACCAGATACAAAACAATTGAGGGAAATTAGAACAGGAAAGCAGTTCTACTCCATGTAACTCAAGGAAGGATTCAGCAGATCCTGGCTCTGTTCAAGTCAGTCCACATTTCCCCAGCAGAGCTTAGCAAGGGGAACTGGTTGCTGGAGAAGAAATCCATGAGCTGCTGGCACTGCTGCACACTCCTGCAGTACAGATCAGTTTGTTTGAAGCAGACTGATGTGGCAGAATTCAGAAGACACACAAAAAGCTACTTCTTTTGCCTCACTACTGGCACAACTATCTGGTAAAAAAAAAAACAACAAAACCCAAACCACCACAATCCCAAACAACATCCACCCCACACTGAAAGTGAACCCTGACACTATAAACTGCAAAAAAACACTTCACAGCTGATCAAATGAAGGGATCGTTTTCATCCAAATTAACTGGGATCAGCCAGGTCAGAACACACAAATGCACGAACAGCAGTGCCAAGATACACCCTGCAAGGGGACTTTGCTGAGGAAATTTTTCACACCCTAATGAGCCGTGGCCAGCCCGAACATGTCCAGTGTTATGTAGGGTTGTCCTGTGACATTTTGTTGAAAAGGAGGTAAGACAGTTGACTGGCTCTGGCGTTCATTCTTACTGTGTTCTGGTAAGCTCTCAGAAATAATAAATTCCCTTGTTTTCACAGAATTTTTCAGGTATGGATTGAAGAGCACTTTTTCACCGAAATCTTCCAGCTTTAAAACTTCATTAACATTTTCTTCATTTTTAATTGAACTCTGTTGAGATTCACATAAATCATCTTCCAGCGTTTCTATGGGTAGTAATTCCTTCGCTGGTATCAAAGCTGAATGCATTTGACTTCTGATATCCTGATCAGTAATTATGTAAGACATGGATGGTGAAAAACATTTAGCCACTTCATTTTCTTCACTATACAGTATCTTGTTATCTCTATTAATCATGCCTTTGGTATTAATATCAGTACATGCAGAAACATGGTTTTCACAATTCATTAGTAGTGATTCTTCCTGACTTTCTTCAGGAAAACAATGTTCCAAAACACTTACATCTTCAAAGTCTACGGTTTTAGCCTCAGATGTCACTGCCTTCAAAAATGAATTATTCTGTCAGTACAAAGAGATAAACTGGAAAGTTATATAGGGATACACAACATATTTGATTTTTTTTTTAATATATAAAATATTGCCATTCAAGCTCTGCTTGACTCAATTTAAAAAGTGAATTAATAAAAAGAGTTCATATGCATTTCAGTTGGGATGCAGTTGTATGAATGAACACTAAAAATGACAATGTTATTCTGTCCATTTGTTAAACACTTTCATATTAAGTTTTCTGTGTTTAATAAAATGAGGAGTTTTAATGAAGGCTCAGAATCAGGCTTTGCCTGTTTACATCTTTTTCACTCTAACCAGCCATTTTTGAGACAAAAGTTTAAATACTACTTTCCACAGATTACACTTGCTATGTAACCTGATCAACTCTGTTCAAATAAACATCAGAACTTTAATAAGGAACAAATATACAACAACAACAACAACAAAGAGATGTTAGTACAAGAATATACTGAATCTTATATGTTGCGCTACATTTTTTCTGGAGAAGGGAGGATATATCCAGATGTGGGTATCTGATTCAGTAGATTCAACCTGAGCAAATTTAATTGACTTTATTTAATAAACCATGTCCACCAATCACTTTATAACTTCAAAACATTTCTTATAATTATGTAAGAATTAAATTAATATACTTTATAGAGATGCATCTTTTCTATTAGTTTGAAACACAACAAAGTGCATTTCAGAGCACCTAAACAGAAGAATGAAACTTAGTGGTTTTTTTATTTAGTCATAAAATGACTGTCAGAGAAGAACTTCTCTCCATCTGATCCCTTCTTTAATATATATACAATTGCAATTATTACCATAGATGCATTAAGAGGCCATTCCACTGCAATGCTCTCTGCAGGATTGGGTACATCTGGCCAGCAAACCTTTTTAAACCTATCATTGAGAAAGGAATTTTAGTCAAATGATGGAAGAAACAGCTCATTAAAAATAAAATTATCAGATCTCCAAATAGCCCAAATACTGCTAAAATACAAACTTCCACAAAGGAAAATAAGCCCAAATGAGGCTGTATACAAAACCTGTTGTGATTACATTTCAGCGTGGCTCTTGAGTGAAAAGCCACTTCAGCTAAACTTTGCTCTAGTTAAGTGTCCCTAGCACTACACCACACTACAGCTATGCAGAGCTCCTATGTTGTCAGCAGATAAATGATGCTGACACTGCAGTTTATAACTACCCAAGGGAGCAGCAGACAGGAAACAAAATTAATCACTCATTGATACTGGGTGTATATGTAAGGGAATGAAAAGTGGGCCACAGCTTCACCTTTTAAATTGCAATTTATCTGCACAAGAACATAAACACTCAATTACATCTCAAAGTATTCTCCAGAATCAAAATATACTTTCTTACTATTGTGCAAGTTCAGAATACACACCACAGATGAAGATGTAAAAGAGCTGGAAATTATACTTACTACTTCAGCTGTACTGACTACCTGATGCATTGCATGACAATAATCATGATTCTAATAGCTTAGAATATCCCAAGATATTTA
Source organism: Falco biarmicus (assembly GCF_023638135.1). Lineage (NCBI taxonomy): Eukaryota > Metazoa > Chordata > Aves > Falconiformes > Falconidae > Falco > Falco biarmicus. The sequence goes on from NC_079311.1 coordinate 66,312,645, forward strand.
AGATTTTTAACCTTCTTAAGCTTCAACCAGACAACCCAGTCACTTTTCATGCTGATGAAAAGCATATGTTATAACCCTAAAAATCTTCACAATCATCTTTGGGATGTTATAGCATCCCCAGGCTCTGAGGGAACAATTTAGAATCTGACAGGGGACATCTGAGACATCAAAGAAAAGGATTATGAATTGCATATATATGGATCCATACCCAAGGATCAAGCACCCAAATGCTTTCACATAATGTAATTTTTAGTCTCTTCATGAATTCTTTATAGCTCAAGGGAAGAGTCACAAACTAATGGAAGAAACGTTAACATAGCTAAGATAAGCACTAGAGGTTGTGCAAAATGTGTTCTAGTGGTGTACCAGCAGATATATTAAAGAGTACCTGGGAAACTTTATTTTTGGTGTTATCAACTTTTCAGCAACTGACCTAAAGTATGTTTCACTTGTTTGACCATGGAACTGCAAACGGCATGTAGTGTTCTCCATAAACTGATTTTTGTGATATGTAAATCTGTTTCTCCTGTTTCTTCTGGTCTGATTTACTGAACTTTCTAAAATTAGTATTTATTTTGGGCTATAGCACATGAGCTGCAGTTACAAGATAAACTGTATGCTTAGTTAATTGTTACTCCAGTTGCTTAATTTGACATTGTTTTGGAAACCAATAAAAGCATTTATAAGACATATAAAAAATTGCCTTCTACAAGTTAAAATTAACTGACTGCATTCAGTTCTAGAAGGTAGAAAAAATACTCACGCATGTTTTTTCAAAATGCATGTTATCCAAAGACCTAACAGAAACAACATACTTAATCCAACGGGTAGAGCAATGAAAATAATGTCTTCTTTATCTTTAGAGGGGGGAAAAAAAAACAACACAGATGTTTATGATTGCTTCGTGTATTCCCTTAAGATAACTAATTTTCAACATCTGAGTCATCTAATTAGCTCAATTTTAAAGAGCTCTGTCAAAACTAGACACAATTACCAGAATAGTGTATGGTACTCATTGTACAATGTGTCAAAAGAGTATTTTGAGTCCAACAAGACAGTGTCACTGAATCAGAAAAGCATCTCCTAATAAGTCTGCTCAGGAACAGATGTATTGCACTTTAAAATTTCCTTTAAATAGAATCAAACAGTAATTCAGATTGGAGGTGACATCTGTAGGTCACCTTGTCCAACTTTGAAATTAGAATCGGGTTGCTTAGGTTATACCTAGGATGAAGAGTCTACCACCTCTCTGGGCACATGTTGTTTTAGAGTCAACTAAATCTGCCAGACAGTGCCACTGCTATCTGTTAACTACGAAATAAATAGTAAAGGCAATGCAGGATATAAGTTTTAAATACACAAAAAATACAGTTTCTCGACCAAAGCAGCGCACAGATTTCTGAACTAGCTTCCAAGTACCGACCAGAGCTAAGTACTGACAGCAGTACAGACCAGACACCAGCATAGTCTAACTTACCTTGCATTTGACTAGCAAATTGGCAGATTAATTTAAACTAGCAACCAAAAAATAAAGTAGGTTTGAGTCCTGCAACAAGTTTAAGGGTAGCTTATGCACTTCTTTATATTTCAGTTTGGCCACCTATGACAATTTATGTTTTGAAAGCACTTCTACTTCCAGAAGCAGAAATGAGGAAGTGTCTGAACTTCTGACCTGCAGCCCTGATTCCAAGCTCCTCAGTATAATCTGGCTAATACAAATAGTAAGAAATAGGAAAAGATATTTCCCCCACAGGCTGGCCACAACCTGTACATTCATTTATTTACGTAGCAGAAATGATGCAAGGCAACAAACACACAGCTATCCTCAGTCTAGCATCTCTGATGGAAATAACTGCTTTTTAATAAACTGCTAGGCATCCATCCCATAATTGATAGCATACAAACTCCCACATGATGCTCCCACAAACACTCATAGTATTCCACAACTTTATTGACAGCAAAATAACGATTTTAGGTTCTGAGTTCCAATCTTGAGGTTTTATTATGTGAGATGATAATGGAATTGAGTTAAATTCAGCTGCTGTTGGTAATTCTTCCTTCTTTTGTTTAACACTAATTTAAAAAAAAATAACAAAAGCCAACAAAAATGCCCTATATTTCTTACTCCCAAACCTGTTTTTAAAATAACAGTAACTAACCTGGAATATTACTTACCGAATTTCAAAGTCTTGAAGGTTTTTGGCTCTCCAGTTGTTCCACCAGCATTATTGCTCGCCATGATATAGACAGTATATTGTGTATTAGCCTGTAAGGACTTCAGTCTGTATTGCAGAACATCAGCGTTCACTGTTTCATCTTTTCAGAAGATTTGTGTCAATAAATACACAAAAACCTGTTATACCAGGGAACTGTAGACTTATTCAGCATCTTTTACAATGATAGATCAGGAAGTATTTTAAAGAAAACTTGAAATACAAAGTGACCTTATCAGCCCTTTGAGAAAGAAAAATTACCAGACAATGTTTATCAATGCTACTTAAAAGTTTAGGACAAAAAAAATAAACCAATAGGTACTTACTTTTAAAAATAGATAGACTTTTTTTGCTCATGTTAAAGATAGGTGAATTATTACCTCCTATAGTTTATTTTACCATTAAAGACAGGGCTTTGAAAATTTTATTTCTTTGAGAACTTAATTTCTTCAGAAATTAAGATTTTAAAATAGTTTCTGCAGCTTGTGAAATTTAACTATATTTCTACTACACGCAGTTAGACACTGATCATCCAAAAGGATAAAATTTATCAGCACTGGAATATTACCACAGTAAATTCAGAGGAACGCCAAAATCAACAGGAATTTTTTGTCCAACTTTCAAAATGCTTTTCTGAATAGAACTCAGTATTTCCAATACCATCTCTGTTACTGGAATTACTATGGTGTTCTTCACTTTAAGTTTTTTTTAAGCAGGTCATATATCATAACATTCTATGTCTACAAACTATTAAAAGCATGTTCATAGGCTAATCACTAAAACATTTTCTGTTGCATAAAGTCAAAGCCAACTCATATCATCCTTCAGTTCAGTCAAGAAACACTCAGGAAATAGATATGCTGCAATAGCAGGGAAACTAAGCAGTTTCTCTTAAACCTAGGAGGGGAAAGTGAAGTTTTAGAATTAAAAGCACATCAGTGAAGTCACCTTGGCATAAACTCCATGTTCTATTCTTAACAAAAAGACGTGGCATCAGAGGAGCCTCAAAAAGCATCAGTATGATAGGGTTTTGGCAAATAAGTTTAAGACCCTTGAGTTGTTATTTAAGATGTAATTTCCTAAAGAAACCAGGTAGAGGACTGAATCCAACAGAAATAATCAGCTTCCTCTTTCTATTTTAAAAACGACCAAGAATACTCTTGTTCTGGCTATCCAGATGTCCAGAAGCAACTGAAGACATCACAAGATTTGTACGTTTGAGATCTTTTTAAAAAGAAGTATTATGCTAGCTGTGTGCTAATGGTGATGTCTAAACAAGAGAGGAAAAATAACCATTTCTAAAGCACCGAATGATCCAACAGCATTCTTCATAAACTATACAAGAACAACAAATTTAGGTCACCAAAACACTTCTCATAAAAGCTTCTGCTAAGATTTAGGCTAGAGAAGTTCTGAATAGATACGATTATACTGACACCTTGTATGGATACTACTCTTGAGGCAGGAGATTAAGAATACTCTCAAAAAGTTATGCTATCAGCCTCCAGAGCAGAAAAGAAGTATCAGCACAGAAAACCAAGCACATTAAAAAAAATAATCTAAAAAACTATGTCCAAAGAAACTCTTTCTTGGCAGCTTTTCCTGGCACCTTATTTTAGCTCCTTGACTATGATTTGCTGGTTTGCTTTTATTCTTAAAATGACTGTGAAGACATTTTTACCAGAAAACTTCCACCATACTGTTCCAGAAGCTGAGGGCTTGGGAAAGACATCCTTCCAAGGACATGCATGGAATTCACAGATTCAATGAACCCTCACGAGATTCATATTCATGAACTTGCACAGGATCTATGACTCTACAATATATTTCATCTCCACTTTAGTTCCTCTACTTCCGTCATGACTTTCTCCATTGGCTTCAGAGGTATGTCACAATGGAGAAGATATTTGAAGATAGAAGGAGACCAGTATGTAAGTAAAAGTGGAAAACAGCAAGTGTCTGATAAATACTACTCTCTAATCTGGCATAATCCTGCAAATTTTTTTTTACTGTTAATGGGGAACAATCTGCAAAAAAGGCTCTCAATATATTATTTTCCATCCTGGTCTAGAAAGGGAAGAGGAATGATAATGCTGCTATAGACAGACTAGATTATCACCTGGAGATCCATCAGACTTGCCTTTGAGAAGCAGAAAGGATGATATGGTTGACAGTCATGGCTATACTACCACAGCCAGTACAATACTAATAGTAAAAAAGATTGAGAGCAAGCAGTGCTGTACAAAATAAGTTCAGAACAAAGAAATTGAGCAAGAATACATGTGTAATATTAAAGCAGGGAGTATTCACTAGAATACCCCATCATTTCAATTAGAAAAAATTAATCTTTAAGCAAGCCACATTTTAGAACCAGTGTTTTCAGACACATTTATACCATACAATACATCATATGATCTCCTGTCTGAAGACAATTATCTTCATAGTTATTAGCAAAGTGTGCTAATAACCACAAAAATAACTCTCTTCAGACAGCAGACTGTCATACCCTGTTGAAAGCGTTGTTGTTTAACATGTACTTACTCAATTCTTTTCCACCTTCAGGTTTATAAAATATTGTATAGTTACTGATAAATCCATTTCTTTTATCCTTTGAAATCGCCTTCCATTTTACTGTAACTTCATTTTTCCCTGGAATGCCTGTGTCAGCCACAGGTCCTTCTGATGGCTCTACACAGAAGAATCATAAATTAAAAAAAAATAGTAAAATAGTCTAAGTGCTGCAATGTTAGCCATCTGTGTCACTTCACACATACCAGTAACATTAGGGGCAACAAGTATGTGTCATCTTAGTGCTCCAATATAGCCCTCAACTTTTCTCACCCTCTTTAATGCGTGATTTCTTCTGATAATACTTCCCCTCATGTATTCTGGTATTTACATAGCTCTCAACATCACCGCATCCGAATATGCCAAGATCCTTAAAAGGCTCTATACCCTCACAGCCCCAGAGGGATCAAGAGGTAAAGCATCCGTATGCACTCCTGGGGGAACTGGGGCGCAAGCTGGCGGTGTTCGCAGGAAGTCTCTGGCTGAGCTGAGGTTCAGCTGAGGCCTCCAGCGCCCCCAGCCTTTGCCCATCACATCAGATCTTTCTGCTTACACAACACAACCACACATGCACTGCTCGTAACTGTGAAGCAAGAGTTCTCCGTGCTTCAGTTTTAACACATCTCTTCCTTCCCGTTCTCTGACAACTTCTAGCACTGTCACAACTCCCTACAAATAGGAAAGCATTCAAAACAAAGTTCTGATTGTCCTAGTATTAATCAAACAAAATACTCTGTCACCTCCTCCTTGTAATTAATGCTGTTTCGTAGTGCATTGTACTACGTGTATGTGCACACATACATCGACTTAGACACACACAGACACAAACTGGCATTTTCACCTGAAATCTTAAATACCAGTAAACAACATTCTTAGAGCTGGTTGTACAGATCACTGAATTCACATTAAACTTCTACAGATAAAGAAACCTTCCTCCCTAGCCTTCCTACCCTCCCCACTCAAAACACTATGCCATCCACAGCTTCTATCCAACCACAAACATCATGGCTTCTTAACATTTTTTAAGTGCAGGACTGCAAGTATTTTGTTACATTATAAAATTTTAAAAAAGCAGGCTTTTGAAACCATCCATTTTATTCTGTGAGGAGAATTTCTCCGTATCTTAGGACTGAAAAATGCAGTCCAGCATTAATATGTTTACGTATTGTATTTCTATTTTTTTATATATTAAATATATTCATGAAAATAATTACATATCTAGATGAGCTGTAACATTTAAAAGATAGACAGTTTAAAAAAGTTTCATGTTTGTAGCTATATGCTTTCCAAGTGCTCTGTATACAGTATGTAAGCCATACAACAAATGAGTGGATTCAAGCAGCAATGTACCTGTATCACAAGATACAAATCTTCTTCACTGAACAATGCAGTAGCTGATCTATGAACAGAAATCAGGAAGCCCAAATCCTCTGCTGCTGGTTCTTCTGGGTTTGGTTTTTGGGTTTTTGGGGGGTTTTTTTTGGGGTGGGGGTGGGGGTGGCATCTACATCTCTCGTCCAGTAATGCCAGTACCAAATTTCTCAAACATAATACACCCTGAGACAGACTACAACAAACCTTCCACAACATTACTAGTTTAAAATACGTACTTTTTTCTTGGACATAAGTTTGTACGGAACATGGAGCTGCTACTTTATCTCCATAGGAAGGATATACCAAGATGTTATAGCATATAAATGGCTTAAAGTTTTCTGCAAAGGAAAAAAAAATATTTACATACAATTCTCTATGTGATACTAGTACAATGAAAGCAGAATAAACCACAGTGCAGTTCTAAATATACTGCCACAGACCTCTATTTTCTTCAACATTTTAGCAAGCACAATATATACCTACTGCTTATTACTGCCCTTAACACAATGAATTTTATTCAGTAGTATTCCCAAGAGTACTTGGTTTCCGACTAATTTTTCACTACAAATGCTTGGAATGGGAATTTATACTTCAGCCTTACACAGCTTCTCTATATGAAGCCACTTACTCATCTCTTAACAGTTTAAGGTTTTGGAGGAAGATTTTATTTTCAAATAACCAGTATAAAATCATACTTCCAGGAATATTTTTAATTTAATATATCTTTAAGTTGACTGCTCTGCAGAAAAGAGTTTTTTCTCATGCATCAAACAGCTTAAAAGACACAGTGGAGCCCCAGCTCTTAACTCCACGTTGATGTTCCAGTTATACCAACTGCAGATCTGCTTCTAACCAGCTTGACTCAAAAGTACAATTGTAGAAGTGAAACCTCCGCAGTAGAATTTTACATAGAGAGAATTTCAAGACATAGTTCAAGCTTCTGGAAATGAAGTTTCGAACTCTGAACAATCCAACAGCCAAGTAATCAACAGGGTGCACACCCTACTTACAAGCAAGCCCCATCAACTCTAGGAGGACTCATCTGGGCCTTTACACCCCAGGGGATGAAACCAGTGTAAAGGGTTTCCTAGGCCATTCCTCCTCAAGCTCTGCAGCTTGTTCAACAAGAATAATGGCCATCAACAGATCCCTGCATTGTATCAGCTCTCTGATGCTTTTTCAGTCCCTCACACCTATTGCAACCCAGGAAAAGTTACAATGGCCCACATGTTGCCCTTAAACTAATTCCACAAAAGAATATCAGAACCAGGCCTCAGCAACAGTAAACCTGAACTTGACTTGTCATTTCTAATGCAACTTAAGCTTAAGGTAAACAAAGATCTCCTAATAACGCTGAGGAGAAAAGCTGGTGTTCTTTCTATATTGAGAACAGCTATAAATAGCATTTATTCCTCACACTAAAATGCTGAAATAGTGCAATTTTCAGTACGACTCAAAATTCAGGCATCTCAGTTCAATGAGTAATGAACTGCTCTTGAATTTCACTTCAATTTCAATCACTTCAGATTTGTTTTATTTGTTTTACTGTAGCACAAATACGGTATTTAAAACACTGTTGTCTGAGCCAGTAAGACAAGTTTTATGGGCAAGCTAGATATATCTATCATTAATGAACTGTGTTCCTTTTCATTTTAGAAAATGCAGGATACTTGTTCTCTGAAAACTCTGGAAATTCTTTTTCCTTGGTGTAGGATTCAGAAAGATCCTAATATGAGTAAGAACCACTTTCAAATATGTTAAATTTAATTTCACTAATGGAGAACCAAACAACTAATGATCACACAGATCACATATATTATGTTAAACATTTTCACCATTATTCCTATGTCTGTAAATAAAAAAATCTAAATGTATAAAGAAAAGCAAGTGTCTATCATTAACTAAAGGTAATGTGCATGGGCTGTTCACGTAGACATCAAAATTCACAGATTTGCTTTTGCACATATCTCTTGAGCTCTGCAGTTTGTTTTTTCATTGACGCTATGTACACATAGCTAAAACATTACTACTTAGAGAGATTACCTACCTAAAAAAAGAGTCGACCTCTAAACCAAAAAAGTGAGCAGAACCTCGCCTATTTATTAGTACATCATAAGGTCTCTGAAACCTCTCAGAAATGCCTTAGGTCATAATACAAATGTGACTATGTGATACTTAACATGCCAGATTGACCAGTCATTCCGCTTGCTTATTTTCAAGTAGAATTCCCCCTTAAATCCTCTTCAGGTTTCTTTCTCTCTAACACACATGAAGGCACATGACTTCCACCTTCAAATTCATTTTCTTGTTTCTAGATTTCTTTGCTAAAATAGTGTACATCTGTCATAAGCCTCCCTACCGGAAGATTCACAGCATAAGATCAAACCAAAGATGTGCTTAAATATGAAATCTGGGCCTAATCTTACATGGGAGCAAACACAATCTTGCAGGAAAATTTGAGAAACTTAAAACTCCTATTCAATTACATGCAAAGATTTCAATAAAGCTTGTAATGATATGGTTATTTTTTAAAATGGTTTGAGGACCGCTGTATGAGTTCATCCCTGTTTGTTCTTTCCAGTCTACCTATAAATAAATATACATAAATATGTATATATCTGTACATTGTTACAGCTATAACTGAGAAATTAACATACTTTTGTTAGTCTTCCAGTTTGTAGAATCTGACACATACTGCCATGATCTACCAAAAGGATCTGTTTCCAATTCCTCGTACCACTCAACTACGTATTTGGTTACTTCTGGTTCAGAAGCTATCCATTCCACAACCACTTCTTCATTTGTTGTAAAGGTCCTCACTGTTTCAATAATCTGAGAAGCTAAAAATTTAATAAAATAAGTCAGCAATTCTATCTTCTTAAAACTGCAGCAAGAAAACAATTCAATTATAGCAAGATGAGATTGCTTCTTTGCAAGGGTATGGGACTTAGTCAAGGTTAAAATAAAAGTTTTAGAAGTTACTTTATACCTATGATCACATGCAGGTACTCAAAATACTTGAAGCATGTAAGAATTCTTACAATGACAAGGGGTGGGGGGATTAAGGAGATTACACTCAAGGAGGTTTACACATACAGAATCAAAGAACAGTCTCTCTTTTAGGATCTGTATTTTACAGTTTGTAAAGTTTTACAAACCGATTTACTACCAATTTTAGACGTAGTGCAGATAAGCAAGTTTTGGGATGACAAAGGCAATAGGAAAACCGTAAGTCAAGTCAGCAAGGTCATGAATGACAGTGAAGTGAACCATCAACCTGCAGAACAGAGGTAATGAAACTGAGTGAACACCCAACATGGCAAAACAGAGGGGAAAAAGACATGGTGAAGCAGAAGGAAAAGACATGTGGAGGGTGGGAAAAGCATGCCACAGCATGAAAAAATCAGAGTAACATTTACTGTGGGACACAGAAGTGGATAGAAAGGTAGTCAGCAACCTCCAGGACAAGATGACATCCCATCTACATATTCCAGTTTTTCAATTAGATGTGGAACTTGATCGAGAAATTCCAAGGGGACACTTGCACTTATTTAATGAACAAGTGATGTAAGATAAGTGACTCTGTGTCAAACGCAGTCTCTCTTCCGGATGATGGTTAGGCAGCAGGATGTTGCAATACAAGGCTCACAGAGATACCAGAATTAAACATTAAGCCAAAAGAACACAATTGCCATGCTAGAGCAGACCAGCTTCCTGACCCTGGCAGTGGGTTGGATGAGGTACTGTGGGAACGTATATGAAATGAGAATAAACACAGCGTTTCTCTCTCTACTTCCATTGATGCATCTAAGGGACTTCTATTAAAGATGTCTTTGAATGATGTTAAATGCACTGCCATAATGCCCTGTGATAATCAATTTTACAACCTAGCAGAAGGATGAGACAGAATTGAGTGAGACTATAAATTCATTTGGGAGGTCCAAGGTTAAAAGAAACAAAACCAAAAAACCCTCAGAAAGTAATAAAATAGAAATTCTAATAAGATATCAGCACTTTCTGATGTCTTAACGACTATATCACAAAACAAATACCCCAACAATACTCATCTACAAAAAAAAAAAAACCCTTGATACGTGATAGCAAAATATGACAACCAGATCTTGTTCTAGTAAAAAGTAATGGACTACACAGCTCTGTGCAAAACAGTGTTCTATTTAGAGATTTATGACAAAAGTCCTTAGTACAATTCCACTTCCACTACAGCAGAACTTAAAACAGATGACAGGAAGATCATTTTTTTAATGAGAAAAATATATCATGACATTAAGAAATCTTACTTTTTTCATCAGCGGGTGGAATCCTCAAAATAGCTTCAGGAGAATCTCCAGCAGAGTTATAGGCAGTAACAGATACTAGATATGCCTCTTCATTTAAAAGTAAAGTAATTTTCTTATCAGTAGAGAAGTTTGTCATTTTAAGTGCAGCATTGTTTTCTGGAAAATACTGTATTTTGTAGCCTAGAATTCTCCCAGAAGGTGGAAAGCTGTTTAGTGGCTATTTAAAAATAAAAAAAATGTGATAGTGTTTCAGTGTTATTTGTATTGTCAAAAGTATATACTGTACTAAAAAGTCCATATCAAATTACAAAATTATTACCCTAAATTTAGAAAAGCAGAGTATTTAAGTCTCATCTTCCGGACAGCCAGCTGCAATAATTTAATTGAAGGAAAGTTCAAAAGTCAAATACTGAGATTTGAAACACAAAGACCCTCTCTCTGGTCACTCTATCAGATTAAAGTGAATTTAAATACAGCTTTGGTAAACTGTATTGTTTAAGAGTAGTTGTAAGGACATTCAATCAGATTCCCCAGTGATCTGAACACAATTAAACTCTTCCTTTCTGCACAGATTACAAAACACTATTCATCTACTGTTCAGTAAAAAAAAGCCTTTTCAGTTCTGCTTTAGTTCAGTGAGGTTTCTTTCTGACGAGCGCAAAAACCCCTGGCAGTTATATATCCTACAACACTAAAATACTTCAATGCAACATCAGCTGCAGGATACCAATATAATTATCAATTCACAAAAAGAGTATATACCTTCCACATAAGATGTACAGATCGACTTCCAGCTGAGTGTGAAGATTCAATTACCCTCCACAAATCCACTTTTTCTGAAGGAGCTAAAGACACAAAAATATCTTGAAGTTTGTTGTTATATTAAAAAGATAGTGTAATACGGTAAAAACTATCAAAAGGTTTCAAAAATACAGCCCGATAGCAACTTGTTAAGAAGTTTTTCCTTGTCTAATGTTGTGCCTTTTTTCCCTAATAAGTACAACTTCTCTCTGTCCGTAAGGTTCCTTCTGCTTTCTTTTATTTAAGTTCTAGAGGAGATTTTCTAGTCTTGTTTTATAACTGGCAATTTAATTTCTCTACTTACAATTCACTTTATTGGACATACTTGCTACACCACATTTCTGCTACTATTCTGCTTCGCAATGTTGTCTCCAACTGCACTATTATTTTTTCCTCTTTCCACTCTCTATTCACCTTATTATTCTGCCTTTAGCCCTGTGTTGTTTGTATCACCTTTCAAATCTCCTCCACTCCCTGCTCATCTTACAGTTTTCCTCCTCCTGTATTTACACAAAATACACATTCCATTTAAACAGCAGAACTTTAAACTCAGTGACTGATAATATGCTGAGAATACAGTTTTCCAGTATTAAATTCTAATGCCCGAAGTACAGCCAAAGAAGAACTTACTAAAAAGTTAGCCTACCTTTCTCTTCTGTGCTTGCTGTTTTCCCTCTACTCCATTCACTCCAGAATACTGACACAACACTAATACACCGAACAGCAACTGAATATTCTGTGGAGTCCCACAGACTTGTGAGGTTACATGATCCTGTCCTATCTCCAGAACTCAGTGGGACAGTGACAAATTCCTGAAAGTAGACACATGACCAAAAATTATTTGCTATAAAATTGCATGCAGAAATATGAATTAGTTAAAAAAACCCAAAACCAAAACAAAAAATTCCACAGAAAGGATGCAGTTTTCATGTTTCCCACCTCGTTCCTCTGAAACCCAAAATCACTTGGTTTGCATTTCATTTATTTCATTCTGTGTAGCGTTTTTATTCTTCTGGTAAAACTCCAGGGTTTGAAAAACCTGAGCTAAAACCGTGTCTATCCTGACCATGGTTTGAACTGCGTGCAGCCCCCGTGCCATTCTACGGCAGCAGTGCTGGCACAGGAGGTGCTGGATGACTGCAGTTCCCACTGGTGGGAAGCAACTAAGGATTGCTAAAGCCAGTATCATCATCATGTCCTGAATACAGCTCTTCCTCACAGCAGAAGAATCCCTGGTGAAATAGTGATCACCTGCAGCCTGTGAGCCAGCTACGTACTTATTTCTTTTCTTGTTTGTCTTTTCTGACTTACAGGGTCTTCTAGGTCTTAGCCACATAATATTTGGGATGGCCTACAGCCACACTTGTTATCAGCATATGATTAAAATGAAAAGACAATAAGAACTCAGCAAATTCTGGTACCAAGAAAAAAAAAAAAGATGGAACCTTTAAGTGTTGAAAGAAGACAGGAGTATGAGAAGTAACTGATGCAGTATCTTCTTGAAAAAGTAATGACAAGGCGAGTAATTTTCTCAACTTAAAAGGACCCCACTCACATGTCACTAATGGAAGTCAGAAACCAGATTGTTGTTCCAAAACAAAAGGTGAAAGATGGCATGAAAACCAGGAATTGGCATTGATGCATAAACTCAACCAGATTGACAACGGGAAGTAAACAGGAACTATGGAAAGTTGTTTTTTTTTTAATAGAAAGTGTTTGTGTACCAAAGGACTGCTATAATCACTACACCAATGTCTCATCTTCCAAATTGGAAAAATCAGTATTTAACAATAATCAGTAATTAACAACTCTCCTTCTCCAAACCTGAAAGACACTAAAATAAATGTTACAAGCTAGTTAAAATCTAACAAGGTAAGCAAAGGTAAGTCTTAGAATAAGGAAGATTCCCTCTTGGGAGACAAACTCAAGTAGCAAACCACACAGATTTACAACAACAGCGCCCAAAACCTGTGAAGAAATTCCTGTCTTTTCCGAGGAAAAGTGAATCAAACTATAACAACACAAAATGCAGACACCCACTCCTCTGAACACCATAACGGGAAGTGCACTGCCTAACAAAACTGAAAACTTTAGTCCATTCTGACCTCAAGAAACTCATAGTCAAAACCAGAAAACTGCTTCTGTGAGAATGAGTTCAGGGATCTACAAACCAGTGCAAGGTGACAGACTCTTTAGCCAACCTGCAATAAAAAGGGCTTCTAAACCATTATCACCCTCACCTCCCCCCAGAAACTGACACAGAATAGCAGACACCCCAGACTAGCTTTTAGTTACTTGTCAAAAGGCTTTTAACAATGTTTGATTCTAATTAGAAACTTAGTATATGCAAGTAGAAAAATAGGCCGTCTATTTTTCACTCAGTAAAACCAGTTTGCAGCAACCTAGTTAGATCATTTTGGTAGGAAAGCTTAAAAGGGCAAGAAAATATCTGTCGTTGGCTCAATATTATTTTTTTTATTATTATTTATGAGCTGACAGAAGAACACCGGTATCTACCTGGCGGTTTGAGGCTGTCTTTCTTGGCAGCTGCCACTGGACTGGCTACAAAGTTATGGCTCACACCTGTCCAAGATCCTACAGAACTCAAATCACTGGACTTTAGTCTTTAATGTTCGGCTACTTCTCTCTAGAATGTCTGCGGAAAAATGCAGGTAAGTTCTGAGGAAGAAAATGGATGCAGACTGTATTAGTGAAAAAGTGGATTTCTTATTCAGGTGCTGACAAATTTAACGCTGTAAGTTCACAAAAACATGGATGTTTTCAACATTTGGAAAGGATGTCATATCCATGTAAGCATCACAAGGACATCAGTGTCTTGACTCCAAAGGGATAAACATCTTGAATGGGTCTTTTAAATAAATATTAGCTCAGTTTCTAATATCCCAGGTGGACCTGAGGCACCTTGACTGCCTAATCATCCCCAATATCCTGAATCCAATAACTAATACGTCATATCTACCACAAGCATGTTTGCCATGAGAATGTGAGGAGGATGCTAGTTAGAAACATCTTTAGTATCAGAAATCTTTTTTTAAAGCTCTGAGGACTACTATTAGTTACCCTGATGAACTCTTCTCCCCCAGAATTACACATTTATTGTATACAACAGTAAGGTCAAGGCAGGCATCTCAGTTTAATGACTTCAAAGAAACAAGCCAAGCAGCCTGGCCCATCCTTAAATTGTGGAAGAGGAAACAGTAAGACTGCAAGCTTAATCACTTCCACGCTGAGAAGCATTGGAATAGGCCTTCTGAAAGAAGCAAACGACTAAATACTGTTTTTTCTGTAACAGTTCCATTCAAGTGTGAGAAAGAAACTCAGAAAAAATAACTTCCCTTATTTTTTATCTTGCAAAACTTATACTTTGATTCATTTGAAAATTAATGTATTCAATTCTACTATTTCAATTCTACTGTTGTGGGTAAATGCTGTCTTCAACACCAGAATGCAACAGGAAGATAGAATACCGACCGACTGTTAGTAAAACACAGACTGTGTGTGTGTAATCCCTTAGCCTAAGGTCCATCCTTCAGCCTTTCACAGAAATACATTCACAAGTATGGTATGTACCAAACCAAACACTGACTAAAAGGAAGAGAACAATTAATCCTAGACAATAAAACAGTGATTTTAGGATCATGCATGCCTGCATACGCTCCACTAAAACGTTTTAATCATTATTTCCAACGACTTGTTGCTTTTTTTTCAGTTTAGCCTTCTATAACATTAAGAAATTAGTCACAAAGAAGCTAACATTCAGAACAAAATTTCTGTAGCTTACCGAAGAGTTTGAATACAAGTTTCTGTATTGAACCTGGCAAATTAAATCTTGTGAAGGGATAATCTTCTCAGGCATTTCCCAGGTGACTGTAAGCAACTGCTTTATACCAGCGATTTTTTTAACTGAAAGTATTTCAGGGGGTTCAAATTTCTCTAGAGTGAAGACACAAGAACATTAACAGGGGAAAATGCTTCTATAAAAGTTCAGAATTGCTCCATCTACATGTGCTCCAAGAATTTTAATTATTATCTCAGTAGTGTACAACCCATCAGAGTATCCACATGACTGTCTATAGACGTAACTTTACATATGGGAAGTTACCTGTAAAAGAGACTGCACACGTAACTGACTTAATGCTGTCAAACCCACTCTCAAACAGGTGTGCATATTTCTTTCTTCTGTACCAGCACTGAAGAACAGTACTCAGAGACAACAGCAGGGAAAAGAAACAAAGCAGAGCTGGGATGCCAAAGTCAAGTCCAAACTGCAGATGAGGGAAGAATTCAGCTGGAAAGGATCTGAGGGGGACAGAAGTGTGACTGAGACTATGGGAAAAGAATGGATTAGTGCTGAGAAAAGAGATGGCTGGTACAGAGGATGTGGAAAGCAATCAGGAGGCACAGCAGGTCTGAACACGGGGAGCAAAGGACCATATGACTGGAGAGCTGACAGTGTGCTGCAGCAAAAATACTCAGTTAAAAGGGTTGGTGGTTACCTGCACCAAAATGAACAGAGGAAAGTGCAGCACAGCACAGAGGGAGAAGAAGTAGATAAAATATTATTATTGCTCCTGGGAATCACAGAACACGTGAGTTTTTAACATTCCTAACCAGAAAGTAAAATAGTAGAGTAAATGATGGGCAAACTGGCAAAATTATATCAATATTCATTTACAGCCAGGTATTCCACTGTCATCTAGTACCACTCAAAAATATCAAAGTACAGTCCAAGCACCACTTAGTTTGACAAAAACTTTTACAATATGGCCTTTACTTGTTAATAATTAAAAACTTTGTAATTTATAATGGAAACATCAGACATCAGCTTAAAAAAATATTGTCGTAGTTAGACATTTCATAGTATGAATACAGCACACTATCATTTTTCACCACCTCTCGTTAAGACCAAGAAACTGCTGAAAATTGCTGCTGCACCACCAACCAGTTAGAAGTATTTTACATAGAAAGTACATCAATTAAAAAATAACAAGAGAGTTGCCTCAACTAAACTGGAAACATCCAGTTTTTGATTAAAAAAATCGGAAAGGATGAAACATTTTATTAAACCCTGAATATAATTTCAGAGACCTCATAGTTCTAGCTAACTATTAAAAGTACATGGCACTTGAAAACTGAAACTAATTTAAAACCAAACGAAACCCAAATAATAGTTTCAAAACCATTATTAAAAAAATATTTTTTTCTTTTTTTTCTTCTACGTAAACCAACTTTGATTACATGACTTGTTTCAGAATTCTCTAACCTGTATACTATATGGAGGGAAAAAGAATTGCGGAGGATGCAGTCAGCTCAACCTACATTGCTTTATCTTTATTTAATTTTTACTTTTTTAGAATTACCTATTCTTTCCAAAGGTATAGGAACACAATCTGAGGAGGCTTCACCCAAAACATTTTCAGCTTTCACCTGAAAACAAAAAGAACTACTATATGGGGTATCCGGATAATAAAATGAACATGACTCTGTTTTGCTTCGGCAGGCCACTGTATTTTGAAGAATCACCCTTCCTTCTCTCATCCTAAAAAAAAAAAAAAAAAAAAAAAAAAAAAAAAAAAAGAGAGAGAAAAAAGGAGTTAGAAATCAGAGGATTTTATTAGAGTAACTCAAGCTAATTGTTGGGGTACTATTTAACTATTATTCATAAGTTTTTGTGGTTGCAGAACATTTGTACCAGTGAACATCTCCTTAGATGATATGTTTGTGTGAATGAATTCTCCTTCCTAATTGCACTGCTCCTGCAAATCCATGTATGTAGCCTGCACAGGCTCAATTAGTTTTAACTGCAATTAGTAAGACCACTTTCCAGGAGCAGTAATGAAGAGTAAAATGCCTTAATGAGAGATCCACATGCTAGTATTATCCTGTATTAAAATCTCAAAAGAGAGGTGAAATCATGTAATTCCATGCAAGACCTTCCTTAAAAATATAGATAGACATAGCTAGTAACACATGCCACATGAAGCTATGTGATAACAAGTTTTTATTCGGCTTTTCTTTTTTTCTACATTTAAAAGATAAGCTGTACAACTGCCAAGCTATTACAAGACAATAGAAATGTGACAGATTTTCCTGAAGGAACATACTGATAATGTGCTGTCTTTGCAGCATATACTTTCGTAACAAGTAGTGCGGGATGCAAAACTAACAGAATTTGTTTCATTTTGCCAACCCACGAAGAAATTCTTCCAATAAATAAAAACTCATGTATGGGGCCTGTGTTAAATATTTCATATTATGCAGTAAGCAAGCACATCATTTGTGTAACTCAGTTTGAGGCTGGTATTTCACGAACGTTTTTAAGCTAATGTACACCTGTACTGCTGTGAAAGGAAGGAGCCCTACCTTCCCTAACATGCACAGCTGTTTGTTCCCATCCACAGCTCTCTGCCCCCTCGAACCAATGCTTTTGTAGTCATACGGTAAACTCAGTTGGGGAATTATCTGGATTAAAATTAGTCGTTAGATTTTACTGGAAATAATTTTGCAATCTAATTCACTGTGTGGTTAAGGAAGAATTTGGGCTGGTACAAGAAGGAATAATATTGAAACTTAGTTTCAATAACTATTCTAGCTTATGGTTTCACAAACTCATCTAAGTTACAAAATGTAGAAAAACTAGAAGTAAGAAAGTTCCACCTAATGAAAGTGGAAGCCTAAAACATCAGGCTTAAAATGGAGATAAAACTAAAGATTATTTCCTGCCCTACTATTTATAATAAATATATAGAGAAATAAAAAAATATATAAATAAAAAAAGATACCATAAGCTAGTATAACTTACAATAAGAAAATGTCTCCTTTGGAGTCTGAATTCCTTCCAGTTCTGAAGAATAATTTTGACTAGTGTATTTGGGACAAAAATCTGTCTTACCACCTTCAAAATTGTATCCAAGATCTGCCTTGGAACAACACTAATTTCACCACTTTCACATTAACTTAGGAAAAAAATAATCTCCTAAACGATACTTTAATGGAAATCGAAAGAGTCAAGTATTTATGCTTCTGTAACGGGGTCATAAAAACAGTTAAAAGCACAAGACCACATAGTTTGTAAACACAAATCCCCTGGTGAGAGCAATCCAAAAAAAGAACAACCAACTCTAGACTCTTTCACTGAAACCTTGTGACTCCAAAGGTCCCTAAGTTAAAACCTACTGGTGTCAAGCAGAATCATTAACTGGGAGTTCTTTAAAGCAGAGGAGGAAGTAACCTTTTTTATCCATCCAAAATGAGGTTAGTTACACAGAAAGCTTCTGGGTAAACCCCCACAAAGTGCCTCCATTCTATGTTTGTACCCAGGCTCACTCAGCTTTTGATCTAACTAGTAATGCTACTTCAAGGAAAGAAGTAAGTATCGATTATGATGTAAACATTTGTCTGCTGAATACTGGGTTGAGAATGCTCATTTCCTTTAAAGAGCACACTAAACAGGCATCAGATTGTAACTTTCTTCAACCATTACTAACCACAAATTAATCAAATTTACTGAGGCAATGCCATGATTCTGAACCCCATGACACAGGTTTTCTTTAAACAGAAGCCAGGATATAAGGAGAAGGTCTCACCCCAGAAACCCAGTTCCCAATATATTCTATACTTACATTTTTCGGTAAAGAGTAAACTTTGTCATAAGATTTGTTTCTCTTCCTGAGGTCCAAGTGCAGGTAAGTTCAGTATCAAAGTAATAAATGCAGGAAATATTTCCTGGTGTGTCTGGTGGAACTACAATGACAAAGGTTAAAAACAAAGGTCCAATTAAAATAAGTAACTTTAATGTACAACTGATTTTGTTGGTCAAAAAGCAGATTACAGCAAACTTCACTAAGCGCCTTGCATAGCACTTCATTTTATAATTTCCTACTGCCCTCAGAACTCCTCATAAAACCAAAATCAAAAATCAAAATCACCCTTTCTTCCCCTGCGGAGACAGGGAGATTTTTTTCCAACTACTTCCCAGAAGTACTTAACTAAGTGGGCCTGAAGGTATTTATGCAGTAACTCACTAACTAACTTATATCAAACCACTACAAGCTTTTTTCTGAACCTCTAAGTACACGCACACCCAATACGCCTATAGCTCAAGGCCAGTCCAGAGAGTAAGAAGAAAACAAAGAAACAGCACAAAAGTTCTCAAAAAGGCATTCTCTGGAAGATAAAACTCCTTTGTTTCTTCCCAGAACATCTAACCACATGCCCTATGAAAACGTAATCTGAGGAGCCTGCATAACCCAACTTCCTGGGAAACATGTCTATATGATCTTGAAGAGATCACTAGTTCTGGAGTCACTTTATCTTACACTTGAATAGTGCAAAGCAAACAATCTTCTGCAATCTCTGTAGTCTGAGATCATCGATAAAAATGTAACACCCTCGAAGACTTCCTTGTTAAACCCAGACTTCCTCCCACAGTAACAGAACTGGAAGTTGAAAGGAAGATAACTGTGCCCAGTGAAAGAGCTGGGTTGCAAAAGTCCTCTCTGCAAAACAGTACTTTTATGTCCCACCTACTATAACATTTAAAAGATCTTTCTTTCATTGTCAAATTTATGGCACACTAAACTTTGCAGACAGGCAAAAGATTTCTGCTGTTTTTCATTCCACAGGTGTATTTTTCTGCATTTATCGCTTCTTTACTAGAATGGGACCCCCAGGCATACGTTCATATAAACTGGACTTAATCTGTTCCATAAATTAGAGAACTTGCACACATATTTATCCCGTAGCCTTCTCCATGTAATTATAATTTCTTTGGAACCAAGGATTAGAGAGAAAATCCTCCCTGTAGAAAGCTAAAGTTGACCAGGCTAGACAAAAGACATAACCCAAAGGGACAGATCTGGCACCCTCTGAACCCAACATAAAACCTCCACCACTTCAGCCTGCCAAAAGTCAAGGTCAGAGAGGTTATGGACCAGTGTCAGTAAGGAATGCTGGCAATTTCATGCTTTATTTCAGAAAAAAAAGGAGATGCTTGAATACACGTGTCTTACAATGCTACAAGCTTTAAAAAAAAAAAAAAGTAGTTTTAAAAGTGAATTTTTTACAATACATTATTAAAAGAATATTAGATTTAATTTTCCCCCATTTCTACTTACAGCCAGATTTAACTTCAGTATGAACCAAAAGTTGTTTCTTGCCCAAGTACTTGGTGAAACATTTCACATGAGCTTTGCTGTAAGTGAAATTATGGATTGTTACACTAGATACAGTCTCATTCACAATGTTATAGTTTTCCTGAGCAATCAGTTCATGATTCAATTTCCAGATGATGTGGCTTGCATTTCTGTGAGGTGTGTAGTGTTTTCCGAGAACACAAAATAGTTTCAGGGTGGATCCTCTTTCAATTTCAGGAGATGAAGGAAAGATGTCAGCATCTCTGATAGATTTTTCATCTAAAAACAAAATCAAAGGTATCACATAACTAATTCCTTTTAAAATACCAGCAGAAAAACAGTAACTTATTTTGTTGTCTACATATCAATTTAATTAGATTTTTTTTCATATGGAGTTCAAATAAAATGCTCAGGTAATCACTTGAATCAGATATTGCTGTTTGGAAACTCAGCTCACCGTATTATATAAGAGTGATGGTTCTATACCTTCCCAGAAATAATGGAGAAATTATAACCAAGATCTTTTTTAATAGCTGAAAATGAAGAAAAGAGACTTGCCTTTTAAATCCATTTTTAAAAAAACATTCCTTCATGTAAAAGGTATGTATACCATTTGGATGTTACCATTATTAATTACTAAATCAGAAAATACATCAAACTGCTAAGTTTCAGGTTTACAACTATGGTGCAATATATTTCAATATCCCATTAGTGCTTTTACCCCTTGTAAAATTTATGTTCCCCAATACAGCACAGGAATTGTATACACAATGCATGTAAAAGGAAAACACAGAAGCAGGCTGACTGAATGAATTCAGCAGCAGTTACCAAACAGTGCAGGAATCACCCGTTAGAGTCCTGCAATGAGCTAACTGTCTGGGGTTTTTTTTACTGTAACTTATTTCTTGAAGCGAAATTTCATAAATACATCTGTTAAATAAAATGAAAAAAAAAAAACCAACCAATTTTACAGACAGAATTTCTCTGCTAGAGTGCAGGAATGAAAGGGAATTGAATACTAAGCTTTCTTCCTTGTTTTGTGATAATTCTCTCCTTTTTGGGTAATTAATAGCTTTCTATGGGTCCTTTTTGTTTTAAAGTAAATTGTTCAATGTTTCAAAGTCATACTAATGGCTATTTTACACTCTACTGCACAAATTGCAATATATATCAGTTGTAAGCAATCACCTGGACAGTTTCATATATTGCTCAAGCTTCTTCCATGTAATCCCCAAAAACTGACAACACAAATTATTGTTGTGTGTTAAATTATATGGGACAAATTGCACATGGACTTTCAATTACCATCATAAAGTTATTATTTCAATCTGTCTTTGTGATACCCTCGTCTAACCTATACTATTCCACTTAATCACTTTAAAGTGGCACTGTTGTCACAAAAAGCGTTTCTAATTCTCCACCACTCATTCGCTGCTGCTAGCCCCTTTGTGTGCCAGAAGTGCCTGTACAGTAAGTCAAACTGAGACTGATATAGATGAAAAATAAAAACTTGGCAAAAATAATATCGTTCTCCATCCAGAGCAGATTCCTCACCACTTCACAACTAGCCAAACAAACATGCACTCTAGTGGAAGTAGAAGGAGACGAGAGACTGAGGGAGTGCAGAACTACCTGCTCTTCCAACTTCAGCAGTTTCCTGTCCAGTCTTTAACTGTGGAATTACCACATTTTTTAAAAAAAAAAAAAAAGTAATAAGAAAAATCTATAGTCATACATTGTGAGGTAACTTTTAACATTAGGAATGAGAACATTAGTAGTCATTGCATGCATGCATATCTGAATAGGTAATATTTGGCTTAGAAAAGCCCCAAATCACCAGACATTAACTGCATTTTAAGTGTTTATGTGTTACATAAAATTTATTCCATTAGCAGATCTCCAAAGTTACCAGCCATTACAACCCAACAGGAACTATGATATGACTCCCAGATGCAGATTCCCCTTCTACACCCTGTGCAACAACAAAACATTTGACAAACTAAGTTTTAAAATGCATTTTTTTAATACTTTACATACTAAAGGAAACAAATCCAGGCTATCATGATCACAAAAGCACCATAAATTAAGTAGTGTACAGCACAGAGAAAATTTAGTCAATCGGCTACTGACTTCTATTTTAAATTTTTTATTTTTTTTATCATTTTCAGAACTCTTTGAAATATCATTTGGAGAAGGTCACCTTTTAGAAAACTCTCTTATGGCAAGACAGGTGCTAATAATCAAGAAACATACCTGCTATAGAGCTGCAGAGAAGGACAAACATCCAAATCAAACAGCTGAACATTTCCGTTTCAGTAACTATTGGCAGGAAATGCTGTCATAAAATAAAAACAACACACTCTAAGTAAAGATGCCCCTGTAATACTTTGCAAGCATTTGTATAAGAGTTAATAATGGTATTCAGCATTTCTCACTTGCATTCAAGTCAAGTTTTGCTTTGTTGAAGTGTTACTTTTCTTCACGATGGGAGAAATTTGATGCAGTTTTCCTAAGGGTATATGTTGTCTATAAAGAAGGGCGAGGTAAGTGCACCTGAAATCCTTCTGAGGACAATCCAATCCAACTTCCAAGGACTGTGTAAAGAATTGGTAAGAAATACATCTACATCCACTCAAAACACAGCCTGCCCAGCCATCTTCTGAGCAGATTCACTTAGAAAGAACTCTTTTGAAAAGGAAGGCGGTTGCAGGAGAAGGAATAATGCGCATCACTTGTGCATCACCATCTAACAAAACAATTGTTCAGGAAGCGGGCAATCTCCTCACACATTGAGGTCACCATCCACCCAAGAGAGAGTAAATTCACATTGGTTTTATTCCAATTAAGCATCCCAGGCACCAGACCTGAGGACTGTCTGCAAAGGCAATGAAAGGAACCTCTCTTTGGCTTGCTCTTTGAAGCTGAACTTCTAGGCAGCCAAAGAAACCCAAAGCCCCAGAGCAAGAAAGAGGAAAGCAAAGATGTAGAACGATTTATTCTAAAGGCACAAATGAATCTAGTGTTCCTGGGGAAAAATTACAGAAACCAAACATTCCCATCACCTCAAGACTGCTGCCACCACTCACAGAACGGCTGAGATTGGAAGGGACCTCTGGAGGTCGTCTAGTCCAACCACTCTGCCCAAGCACAGCCACTGACAGCCAGTTGCCCAGGAGCATGCCCAGACAGCTCTAGAAGATTACCAAGGACGGAAAGTCCACAGCCCCTCTGGCAAATCTGCTCCAGTGCTCAGTCACCCTTACAGTGAAAAAGTGTTTCCTCATGTTCAGAGATAACCTCCTGTGTTCCAGTTTACGCCCACTGTCTTGTTCGGTCACTAGGTGCCACTGGGAAGAGCCTGGGTCTGTCCTCGTGCAGAGGTATCAATGAGATCCCCTCTGAGCCTTCCCTCCTCCAGGCTGAATAGTCCCAGCTCTCTCAGCCTTTTCCTGTATGACAGATACTCTGGTCCCTTAATCATCACTATGACCACCCACTGGACTCTCTCCAGTATGTCCATGTCTCTTTTGTGCTGGGGAATCCACAGCTGGACACAGTACTCCAAGTGTGGCCTCACCAGTGCTGAGCAGAGGGGAAGGATCACCTCCCTTGACCTGCTGGTTACACTCCTCCTAATGCAGCCCAGGATACCACCAGGTTACTTTGCCAGCAGGGCACACTGCTGGCTCACATTCTAGCTGGTGTCCACCAGGACCCCCACGGCCTTTTCTGCAAAGCTGTCCTCCAGCAGGTCAGCTCCCTGTCTGTACTGGTGTCTGGGGTTGCTCCTCCGTAGGTGCAGGATCTGACACTTGTTGAACTTCATGAGGTTCCTGCCAGCCCATTCCTCCAGCTCACCGAGGTCCCTCTGGACGGCAGCATGACCCTCTGGCATATCAGCCCCTCCTCCCAGTTTTGTGTCATCAGCAAGTCTGCTGATGGTATGCTCTGCCCCATCATCCAGATCATTAATGAAGATGATCAACTGGACTGGAAACAGTATTGACCCCTGGAGTACACCACTAGTCACTGGCCTCCAACTAGACTTTGTGCCACTGATCACTACACTCTGAGCTCATTTGTTGAGCCAGTTTTCAATCATCTCCACTGTATGCTCATCCAGCCCATGCTTCATCAGCTTCTCTGTAACCCTATCCATTAAGCAACCAACTCCAACATGAAGGTCAGAATATGTTGCAAACCAGACTGCTTCTCTGTCTAGTAAGTAGAGATCTGTCTGTAGAAAATAGATGTTTCAGATCCCCTACAGCAGGTGAGGTACTAGGGCCAAATATTCCCATTTACTGGTCAAATAGCTCTAGCAGTTCTGTCTACTATGTTCATAAGCAAAAGGTGAGCATTACTATTGCTGCAGTTATCAGGGATTCCCGTTTCACATTAGGCTTTCAGATTTATCCGAGATGCTGATGGAATTTCAGCTCTCCATGCAAACCTGTATCTCAGAAGGAATCCAGGTGAGAGGCAGCTGCTATCTCCCTAGAACAGGTACACCAGCAGCTTTCAGACCAAACCAGGCACGTTCTCCTTCCACAGGTGTGGGATGCTAGGAGGCAGGTGTGCACCAGACCACTGTTTGGGACAGAAAACTGTAGGTGGGATACAGGCATAAGGGGTTCCGCCCTATGTTATGGTCCCTTCAAAAAAACTTCTTGGTTTTGCTACAAAATAGAAGTTTTACAGTCATCTAAAAGAGAAAAACATAGTTAAAAAAGCCCTTCATGTTCAGTTTCTGCCAGAACTCATCTTCAACATTATTTTCAGTCTGTCTCAGGAAGCATTTTATAAACTTTGAGGTTGTAACCATGCAAAACAGGAGAAAAAATGAAAAAGGACACATGGGATGAAAAAAAAAAAAAATGAGGTAGGCGTTTGCCCAGTGACACATTCCTAAAATACAGCTGTAGCAAGATGCATACCAACAAGAAACAGAGCAGTTACAAAAAGAGAATCTATTACTACCTACTTAGGGTGTAAGTTCTTGATCTCAATGCAGTAAAAATTAATTATGCTATTGATGGCAATAAAACCAGAGAACCTTAAGCAACTGTCCCAAGTATTCTGTGCCAGAACTAAAAACAGATGTAGATTTTTAAATATTTAGATTGTTATTTTTAGAGTTCACATAGTCCATAGCAATGTTGATGAGATACTAGAAGCTCCACTGTTAAAGCTAAGAATATATTCTGTAAGCAGTAAAGTGTGTTTTCATTCTTACTCTATTTTTTTAAGTTTAAGACAGATACCAACATAAAAAAAAAAAAATCAGTCCCAAAGTCAGGGCTACAAGAAAACTACATTCCATTCAGAAATTAGAAAAAAGAAAAAATCATAATGATGATTCTGAAAAAGGCTTTGCCAACTTCATAGGAAGTCAACACACCAACGATTGCTATACAGCTGTGGTAAACACACATGTAGTCAGTGCCTCATTAGCAAGGGGACTAGTAGTTGCAGAAGACTGACACACTTCAAAGATGATTATAAAAATCAACAAAACCAAGGAAAATAACCTAGAGCACTACAGGATGATGTGCCTAATCAAAACTATCTCAGAGGAGGAATGGTCAGCCAAAAACAAATTAACAAGTTACAGATGCTACACTGGCATAAGCTTCTTTTTTTTTTTTTTAACTTTAAAAAGTAAATAAACTTATTAGCCAAATAAAATGGTTTTGCAACATCTCTGTGCATATGGCTTTAATCTTGGAGGATATACTCATGAAGTATTGAGGCCTGAGCAACGGCCCGGAGCCAAAGCTGAACCCCAAAATGAACCCACCAACCGAGCACTAGATATAGTTAGCATCTGATCATCAGCAAAATATGCATGATTATTAGTGAAATATATATGATCATTAGCAAAATAGGTAGCTTAGATAAAATATAATCGTTAGTGAAGGTATCATGCAACCTTCCTTGCTTAGGGGCAGGTGGACAAGGCCATGAAACCAGCTATATGGCCTTGTTTGGACAGCAATGGTTAAAATCCAGTAGATAAAGGAAACTCCCTGGGTTCCTCCCTGAGCCCTGGCCAGGTTCGGGTGGCCTCTGAGAGGACAGTGACACCAGATGTTACTACATTGGAAATTAGGTCAGCTTGTTTATTTGACAATATAAGAGCTGGACCCTCTTGCAGCAACTTTGGAGACCTCCCCTACGAGGGGACGCCCTGCATAGGACCTCCTGATTGCTGGGACAGGCTCCCCAAACCCTTGCTGCAACAGGGGCTCCCCCGTGACTGCAGGTCTGGGTGATGTAATGTATTGGGGCAACTGGTGATGAATCTTTCTTAAACACTATAGCTAACCTTAAAGTAGTAATGATTAGGTGCATTGTCTTGCTTATCTGTTTTATTGCTTGAATCAGGGTGTTGTAAGCTAGTCCTTTTGTATGTGCATATTGCCTCATTTTCTGTGTTATTTTGAAACAAACAGTAAATTTTTGTATTGGTGTCTGTGTGCTATCTACTGAGCCCGTTAATTGGCAAAACATCTCATTCACGGGAATATCCAGTCCTCTGTGTGGCATGTGAAGATAAGCAATTTTTTACAGGAAAGAGCTTAGGGCACTTAACAAATAATGAAGATCTACTCTTTCTTTTCTGTAGACTTAACTGCTAGCAACATGTAATAAAAGTCACTGCATATTCTGTATTGTAAAGATTTCATGAAATAAAACCAGTAATTCAAAACATAGGCTTTCCACTTGTCTGCATCAACACAGAATACAAGGCTTACGAATTATGGTTGTGACTAATTAAAGCATTTCCCTTAGTGATTGACTTCTTCCTTAGATTGACCAGACATAACTACACAGTAACAAAACCAGTAAAAGATGCTGTAAGATTAGATAACAGAATGTCAAGAAACAACTGCTTCCAGATCATGTAGGCAGCAGCATCATTTCAAACACATGCAACTATAAAAGAATGGAACAAAAAGAGAGAAAAGCAATGTCACCACAGAGCAGCTGTCAATACTGAACTTTATTACACTGCTCCAAGTAAAAAGTGCTAATACATTTTCCTACTTTGTGGACTACTTAAAATAAAAAAATCTAGCTAAGATAAAGAACAAAACAAAGATCATGATTCTCCCTAGGTAGGGCATGCAAAGTCCCTTCCAGTCTAGGAAAGAATCAATGCACAAAATATTTTAAATAAAATTAACAGTGCATTTCAATAGAAGACCTGGTGCAAAAAAAGCAACCCTGAGTTGACACGGGCACTAACTTTATAGATCTTTGCTGAGAGTTTTTGAGAAAAAATTTAAAGACAGTATGACTGGAGCACTATGCTTGGTTAAAGCACAGAACACTTCCAAGGGTGCAAAAACTCCAGCAGCAAGATGAAGAACAATCCACTATATGAAAAAGAAAAAAAAAAGAAGAGTTGTGCTAAGTTTATCAAACAGTTCCCACAGTCTTTCTTTGCTTACAACTTGGCAAACTCTAACAGTTTCAGCTGATATTGTATATATACACTGGTCTGCTATTTTTTAGGGGAAATGAGACAGAAGAAGCTGCATTTCAGCCAAAATAGTTCAGCTATTCCCAAGAATAAGGAAAACAATTTATCATATTACTTCTACTAGCTCCAGCAATCCCACACTTTTTTAGCAAGGAATTGGAACTCAAAAGCGTTGGGAAATCATAAAAACGTTTTTGAAGTATGTTTGTGCCAAAAATATCATACCACCATATATCCCACACCACAGCAGAGCACAATGCTAAAGGATCAGGCATGAAAAATCTGGCTGTGGTGCCAAGCTACGACTCTTTGAATTGCTCACCAAATGTTTAAACAGCCAAAGATGTCATCCACGCTCAGTGAGTGCTCCTCACCCTGTACCCCCTACCTACTACCTTTCCCCTCTCTTCTAGTGCTTATCACACAGTAAGTCGCTTCCACTTGCTAATATGCCAGAGAACTAAGCAAAATATGTGTTTGTGCTACATTAGCAAATGTAAGCAACTTGCTATGTGATTTGGCAGACATCTGAATTGGTGAAATAAAGGAGACAACTGGGAAAAGAGACCTCCATGACATTCCTTCCCAGCTGTGAGCTGCTCATTGGGTTCAGTCCTGAGGTATGTTGCATCTCCTTCCACTTTCTCCAATACCAATTAGCAGGCAGTTATTTGACATGCCAGCTGCTAGTTATCACATGTCAAGAGACCAGAGTAGTGACTCAGCAAGTTATGTGGTTATAAACTATGCTGATACATGACTAAATAGCTCTTTGGCTGTTTACTTCAGAGACTGCACATGTAGAAGTGATGAAAGGACATGTGAGTGAAAATCACATCATAAATTCAGAAGTGATTTGCTTAAAAATACCTATTAAAATTACATTCTGATGGCTAAACAAATAGCATGAACAGAGCTGTTTAAAAAACTGATTCACCAAAGCTAGATTTCTTGCAGGAAGAGGCAATCTCAATGAAGGTCTCATTAAATAATTTTGAAATTGTGTAACAGTTGATGAAACAGGGCTTTCTCAATACCAAAACCTCTAGCTTTTCACTTCCATTTTGAAATGTAAGTTCCTTGGAAGAGGTACAGTTCAAAAATATAAAGAAGTCAGAGGAAAAAAATCACCCAAAGTAACTTTTCCCCATAGTCTATTTAAGACTGTTTCTTAGTCACCCTTCTCCCACATTTCAGGACAGGAAAGCTTCTTCCATTCAGATCCAGTTCTAAGATTGTTTTAAGCTAAGCGAACACATACTTCTACATGCTATGTAGCTGTTACACCGATAAAGAACACGGTGTAAACGGAAAGGCAGCATACCTTTAGCTTACATAAAACATCAGCCCAGTCACCTTCAAGAATTTCCAACATCTTTGTTGGAACCTGACAGTGCATCCTTTGCTACTGAGTCTGACACTCTTCTAACAACTATGAAAAAGGGAGGAAGCTGAATACCCACTGCTGTCTTTCGTTTAGTCTTCAGTAGCAATTGCTACAGCTCTGCCATGCCAGCTACAATATGGAGAGACAAACCTTGCCCTGACAAGATCAGCCGATGCTGAACACCAGAAGCCCGAGCCACCTGGGCCACCCAACTGCCACGTTATGCATGCAAGCAATTGGAAAAGCCATAACCATCAGTTTTCAGAACTCCAAGATGCAAATCCATCCATTACACAAATCCTAGAGGGGAAGAGGCCATTTCAGGCAAACAATCCAAATACGAACTTCAGTCCTCTTCCTAGATAACAGGACGTAGAAGCATCCGCTTCCAGGACTGGTCAGGATTCCATCAAGGACAAGTACTCGTGAGCATCAGAAGAGGAAAACAAAGGTTCCTCTACATAGGTCACAGAATGACATGTTGTTTATCCCCAGCCAACAAGTAAGCACCACATAAAAAAAGTTAGTTCTTTCCCAGCCAAAACCAGAATACATGTAAACATACTGAAGGAAGCAATCAATGTGAGGGACAGCTACTGGCTTTTCCCAACTCTCTAATCCCTATAAATCCTGCACTGACAAGCTCATCCATGGGAAAAATGACAGTGTAATGAAAGATCCTGAGCACACTGGTTTCACAAACCACGTTCCTTAACTGAGCTAAAACAGCCAGCTGAACCTCAGACCAGAATGAAGAAGATTTAAGATTTTGGCATTTAAACAGAACTTGATTTAAACAAAACTTAGGCATTTTTCCTTTTGAAAAATAAACCTATTTAAATTTTAAATTATGACAGCCTACCTTAAAACACATTATCATAATCTACTAAGAATCACTTAAATCAAATTCAAGCAACACATAGAAAACTGAAACCACTAAGTTTTCAGACACATTTGAAGGAGCAGTGTGGAGCAGAGCCCCTTGAAATGATGTGCCAACATTTGACCACAGAAACTTCTCCTAAAAATACCGGGGGGGGGGGGGGTGGGGGGTGGGGGGGTGGGGGTGGGGGGGGGTGGGGGGGTGCGGAGCTGGGAGAGGAACAAAAGTTGTATTTATCAAGTTCAATGACTTGTTAGTTTACAAGCTGCAAATCAACTGGGAACTGAAAAAGCAGGAAAACCATTTTCCTTTTTCAGTCTCTAAATAACAAAAAAAGAAGGCACAAAAGGATAAGATACTTTTGTTCTAAAATCCTGAAGGACACAGTGACCAGGAAAGGTCAGTTAATAACTGCTAATAGCAGTTATTTTGTTTAGTATGCCCTAGAGTTACCGATGCAAAACATGTTTTGATAAACCCTTTCTTTTGTTATAGAACAATATTTAACAGCATATTGAATGTTAATACATTCTAATATAAAATGCTGTCCACTGGAATTTAAATACAATTTTCACCTAAATGCAGCTTGATACTAATACAGAAAAATAATGAATCTGTATCTAGTAAACTGAATACAATTCCTTTCTCTCTGAACAAGCATAACAAATAAGCCTCTAAATATATCTTAAAGTATAAAATGCTCACAGCTGCAAACCAAATATGTGTTTCCTGATTAATATATTACACCTCATAATAAAAACTTAAATTTTTAGGGGAAAAGCTTAAAGCTACAAACACAAAACAAGACCCAATGTCTCTATTTTTACATATTGGTCACTTTTTTCATTTTAACTACAAAATTATATGCAATTTGATATGCTCACTAAAAAAAGACCAGGCCATCAGTATCACTAAAATTGAATGCTGGTGGTACTACCAGAGACAACTGCAGCTTTCATAGTGGCACTTGTCATTCCTTGTTCTTTCTTCACTAAGAAACAAAAAACAGTCAAGCTTGGGCTTAAACGTGCTTCATGTACTGGTCTGGTCTTGGAGCTTTCTTCTTAGGCTCAGTTTTTGAGGGACTACAAAGTCCATTTTGACTGCAAGAGTCTACTTTGAGAGGTGATTTTTGTGTCAATGTTTTCAACTAGTAAGACTTTATCAGGCAGGGTGGTTGCCTTCACGCCCTTTCCTTGAGCACAGTCACTTGAACAAACGTGGAGAACAAGATGCCTCTGCCATAGCAAACACCTAGGTGAGAAAAATGGATGGACAGGGCAGGAGGATCCATGCACTGAGCTTTACAGAAACATGGAGCTCTCATCGAGAGAGGGTGGCCAGATCCAAATCTCTTACAGTTGCCAGATTTGGGTGGTTTTCAAGTTTGTACAGAATACACACCTGTCAAAGTCAGAAAGAAGACTTTCTGTACTACTTCACAGCATTAGTCCACCTTGTCCGGCCTTGAAACTAAGACCAATTCCAGATGTTCCAGAGTAAAACACATCCATTTAAATACCATTAGTAAACTTTGTTTCATAAGAAAACTAAAATAAAAAAACTTTCCTGGACTGTTCAAGGAATCAGCTACAGCCCCAAAACACAGGATACAATTATAATCCCTGTCCTACTGCAGTGCTGGAAGCACTACAATAACACAGAGAACAATGCAGTTAATCCTGTGCTCCCACAGACACAAGAAGGAAAGAACAAATGAGCACAAACCCTCACTTTCATACTGAATCGCTCAGGAGGGATGACTGTGACCCCACAGCTTGCCTGTACATAAAAAACATCATTCTGAAAAAGAGATTTAACCATATATTCTGAAAACATCACAAACTCTGACTTATTACAGACTCAGATACAATTGTATCACTGAGTCTTGGTTTTAGGAGTTAATGGAATACAAACAATACCTACACACCTCTTCATCTTGTATCTTTTCCACAATTAAAAAGCTTGTTTATACTTCCACTATCAAATATCCTTCTCCATATTCACCTCAGCCTCATATTAAGACTACGTATTAAGTCCTCTTTAAAAAGTTTGTTTTCCATTTCCTTAGGTTATTTTTTTATCTTCTCTTTTGAATATTCTCCAGTGTTTCACACCCTTCCTGAAGCATGAACACAGTATCTGAATAGTCAGAGCTAGATTTACAGAAGTGAGCTACAGTCTCCATTGCACTGGTGCAGCAAACACATAATGTGACAGGGGAAGCCTCTGCACAGCTAACCTTCACTTATTCCTTGCCACCTTTCACTGCTGTATGCCAAACACCTCACGTGCGCAGTTACAGGAACATGAGATCACTACCAGACACTTACCTGCTATTTCTATTACTGTACATCTAAGCAGAATGTTGGCCCTTTTTTTTTTTCCCAGCAGAAGACACAGGCATTTAAAACTGTCTTTACGTTACTACTTTTCCAAGAGGTCCCATTGAGCATCTTCTGTATTCTTTGATCCCAAATATATTTATCTCTGTGTTGACCTGCGTAAGACAACTGCCATATCACCCTGCTAATTCAGGTCATCCTGTAAAGGTTATGTATCCTAGTTTTCTTTTGTTTACTACCTATACTGTAAACTTTACTAATGATATTTTTATATCTTAGTCAAAACTGCTACCTGAAACACAGCACGGTAGTGTGAAACCAGGCTCCATGGGACCTACGATAAAGCTATGTTTTGAGATCTCCCAGTATGGTATTTATAAATTGAAAGTGTTAACTACAAGGATGAAATAATGCAAAAAACTACCAGGCTTGCATAATTACTACAGAGAAATCAAGAACTTTAATGTTCAATCCTGCAATGTCTATGATATAAGCCTAAAGCTTTTTCCCGTTTTCCCCTGTTTTTATCCCTTTTGTGATCTGTTTTGTTACTGATTAGCCTCTACCTAACAGAAAAACCTGTTCTTTCACCCAACACATTGTTTTCTTTCAGCGTAAAAATGTTCCCTTGCCCAGTGTCTTAGCTCACAGACAGAAGCTAGAAGAGGGATTTCAACTGTTTTAGACAATCATCTTCAAAAGTCAACAGTCACATAGTCCATTACAGATGAGAAGTTCAGTGCAGTTTCCCCAATTTAAACATGAGTGTCTGTAGGTGATACAACAGATGTGTGTGCAAACATAACACAAAAGTATTTTTCCCCAGGAGGCAAAAACTTTGCAAGCATAGAAGCAGCATGGGACCAGTGTATTTAAAACTGGTATGTCACTGAGAAAACGTAACTATAAACTATTTAAGCAGCCAGAAGTCAGGAAAGAGCTTTTACTGCTTTTGATGACCATATATATTGCAACACTTTGAAAACTAACTCTTAATCATTGCGCCCACAAAGAAAACCACTGCCAAGCATCTGTATCATATCCTTCCCAAAAAGCAGACAAATGCAATCGGCCAAATAGGAAGTTTCAAGCCTGTCTCACGAACTTGAAAGAAAGAAACTGAAAGGAGTTGCTTGGCCCGGAGAGGCACAGAGGCACGCAGTGCCGCGAGCCTGGGATGAACATCTGGGGAGATGCGAAGGCAAGCACGCGTCGCCGCTGGTAGAGATCCGCTCCGGCAACACCCCGGGGAAGAAACGCACGCTTTCCCACGCTCCATATTAACAAAAACGATCAGAGGGACCCCTGTTAATGAAAAAATAAAACAACCCCCCACACCACGGTTTCACTTACCGCAGCTGCAGAGCGGGCGTTCCGCTTAACAGGGACCTCTGCCCCCCGCCACTGCGAGGGGTGCAACAAAATAGGAAGTCACCAGGCCCAGCACCTGCAACGCTTTTTTCCTGTAATTCTGAGAAACAGACGCGGCCCCCCCCGGGGCTCCCGGGAGCGGTGCCAGACGCCCCCCCGACCCCCGCTGCCCGCCACCGGCGCCCCCCGAGCCCCGCCGCAAGCGCTGCCGCCGCACCGACCCGCCTCCGCCGCGCTACGGCCGGAGCCCCCGCCAGGGCCCGGCGGGGCGGGGGGAGCACGGCCCCGCCCCCCAGCCACCGCCTCGGGGACTCGCGCGGCACCGGGCGGCGCAGCACCCCGCCGCCTCACCGCCCCCGCACCGCAGCCTCCCGCCGCCCCCGCACCGCGCACCCCCCACCGGGGGCCGCGGGCCGGGGGGGCGGCCCCAGCCGGGGGGGGGGACGCGGGTGCCGTCCCCACCGCGCGGCAGCCTGGAACTCCCGCAGCCGCCCGCCCGCGGGGGCGCTGGCACAGGCGTCGCGCTGCTACCGCTGTCGCGCTGCTTTCGGGGGCACCAGGGATGGACGCGCGCCCGCCCGCCCCGGTGCAGGTGAGTCACAAACACGCGCGGCGACACGAGCGCATTAATTAACAGCCACCGCTGAGGAGCGCTCGCCCGTAGGTATCCCGTGGTCTACTGGCGACATCGCGCTGTGGGAGTTGGGACCCCTTTTAAAGCTAACCCGTGCGTTCCAGTTAACGACTTGGAAGAAAGCTGCAGCCAGCAGCAGTGCAGAAAGGAATGGAGAATTAGAACATGGCAATTGAGAGATACGATGAAGGGAGTAAACAGAAACCCAGAGTCCCCAGTCGCGAATCCCTTACTAAACACCGCCTGTCCTTTCTAAGCAGACACCCTCCAAGAGCACATACTGCATTTTAATACCTTAATTGATACAGATGTCCCCCAGAGGTCTCGGCCCCAACTCTGGAAGGCATCCATAGATGACTTGACAATCACTGTCACTGACAAGACAATGACTGTGTTTATTCTACACCAGTGTCACCGGCAAGACAAACTGTAGATCTGGATACAGATGTTTACTTTAAAACCAGTGATGCTTGAGCTGTCACCCTAATAGGTTATCTCACCTACTCACTTAGGCCCACTAGGAGATGGCCGCTGTTTTGGGAAGGTTGTGCTGCTCCCTGCTCCACAGCTGCTCAGCGTTACTAGCTTCAAGCCTTACCATCTCCCCAGGCTCCCCCAGCATTTGTCTCCATGTTATCTCTCCCAGCTCCAGGATCTCTTTCTCCCTGCAGGATGTTCACCTTCTCGCCACTCACTCCCCAAGCCCTGGGCCTTCCCATGTGATGGTCTACATGCAAAAACCAAAGCACGACTGCCCTACTCACCAGTTCATGCCTGTTCACTAATGGGAGGACTGAGGAAATGCCCCCTTTGCTCAGGTGTTACAAGAAGTCACAAGCAGCCCACACAGCAGCAGGTTTCTACTCCAGCATTCGTAATTCAGTTTCAGACCCCCACCCTGCACATGCACCACAATTGCTTATGTTATTTACCTATCAGTATTCACAATTTACGCTTTTTTTTTTTTTTGCCTACCACAACCACACAATCCAAGGTCTCCCTGCTGATCCCACTCTAAATGTACAGGCTGGCTGAGAGCAAAGCCCCCCAAGCTGGTAGTGGGCTGGTGCCCACTTCATTGACTCACTGCTGCTGCCATGACTCGGGAAGCTCTTGTTTTTGTACACCTCTCTCCCTCACAGCAGCCTTTTGAACACACAAGATCATCATCCACTCCAACTTTCAGAGTCTTCACCCTCTTTAGCTAATCATCAGACTCAGCCAGATAGCCTTTTGATTCCCTTTTTAGTTTTTGAACGATTTTGCCATCTTCCCATCATCCATGACCTCAGCACAAGGCTGCACTGTGACCTGCTTTAATGTTTCTAAATTCCCTCAGCTTTTTAGAAGTGTTGTAATGCATTAGCACATATATCAGTATTTTGAAAGCTTCCATTTATTTTCTACCTGATTTCTACTACAATTCAACAGAAAGAGACCCAAACTGTAAACCTAAACTCTTCCTGACATACCAGATTTTTTTTTTCTTTACCAAGCATGAAAGAAAGGGCAGGACTAGATTATTCTTCTTTTTTTGAATAAATTATTTGGACCTTTATTCTGGATTTGGTCTAATAGTTGCCTGTGCTAACATATTAATACACTGGTTTTACTGACTTACTGAACGACAGCTGTTCAATCTTTCAAAATGATGAAAAGTTGCACCAGACCTAACAAAATAGCTAAGCAGGTACTTGACTTTTTACAAACCTTGAGTCATCCTTCAGACTGCCTCAGGACTACTTACATGTTTAAATTAAAGCTCCCATAGTCTTAAACATTTTGGTATGAACTGGGCCTTAGCACTGAAGAGATTCCAGGATGCAGAGGGCACTTAATGAAAGCGGCAGTAACTGCTCCAGCTACCACCACTTCTAATGATTTCATAGTAAAGGGAAAAACCTTTTACAAAAAAAAGCTGATGTGATTTACCAAATGTGATTTGCCACAGAGGACAGGAAAGCTTTAAAGCATAACAGGAATCACAAAAATGTGTTTTCATATCCACACTCACAGACACTTTTATCCAGTTTGCACATGAATGCTCTAAAAGGACAAACTCTTCTGTCCTGAGGGTGGGAGGAAAATGAAATTGCTATTCCTGAAAGAGAGGAAGAAAGTACCCTCAAAAGGAAGACTCACTGTTTTCATCGCCCACTCCTCTCTATGTTCCTTTGGCTGGTGATTCAGAGATGGCTGTTTCAGGGACTAGCTGATCCCAGACGCTACCCCTTCTTGAAAGGAGGCATTTGCACTGTCCCTGTTGGCAGGATGTGAAAGGACACTCCAGAAATACTGCTAAAAATCTGACCTTCATTGTGTATTAATTTTTTACCTTACAGTAGCTCAGTTTTGAAAAGCATTTATCTTCTGCAATATGTATGACCACACCCTGTAAAGTTACTAATTGCTGTACAATTACAGTACATTTGTACAAATTACACTTTGGTAAAAAACACAGAATTGTGTAGCTACAGTGAAAAAATGAGATGCATTTTCAGCGAGCAGTCCTCAATTTAATCGTGCAGTCTTGATGAAAGCAGGTTTGATGGAGAACATGTACAGAATTTTACTTCAGGAAGTGACAAAGTTGGTTTTGACCATTGAAATACTTGAAGACCCAGTGATATCTCAAGGAAAGTGTGAACAGACACACACACGCCAACAACTACTAAAACATAAGACAATAACATTTTTTAAAAGTCATACACACACAGGAAACCCTCAAGCATTCAGAACTGTAATTTCAAGAAGCACTTTAAAACTGCAACATTTTGAGCTGCATGTACATTTTCTTTTGTTCCATCCGAGATGCAACTTGTAAAATCAAAGATACCCAAGTGCCAGAGTTGCTCAAGAAAAGCACCAAAACATTTCAAAACTTCAGGGACAACTTGGTCAGGTTCTCATTCAAGGGGAGGAAAAAAAAAAGTAAGGTTCACTTGTTAAGCCATTTCCCATGATTTTAAATAATTTTAAAGTTATGTACTGACAGCAGTTCCAGGCTAAACATCCTTACAAGCCCACTCATCAGTGAACTGAAGGTAGAAATGAGTGAATCAGGGAGATCTATGTGAATGGGCAAAACAGTAATGACCAGGAGCAGCAAACTGGCCACGTCCATGTTAACCATTTCATCAGCACCCTGAAAAGCCACTGCTCCTTGCTGCTGGCAAGGAAGAAGTCAAGATGCATGTGGCAGTTACATATGTTGAGAAGGTAGCATTGCCTGAACTACTCTGACAAATTTGCGACCTTGCCTCACAAATGCCTAGCCAAAGTAGTATCAAACATAACTTTCCCCTTAACTCTTTCCATCTATTCCCACTTTGCCTACTGCTCTCCAAGCCACACAGGTTCCCCAGTACTTACAGCAATCATTCTTTCTTTCCCTGTGCTGCTACAAAGGCTTTAGTCAGACCTTGCTGACCCATTCTTGAACACCAGGCACTTTCCCCATACAGGACACATAATAGTGACTAATTCAAATACCAAAGCCATAACCTTATTTTCCTATAAATTTCTAATCATAACGATTGTGAAAGGAAGCAGAAAAACATTAAATCTTTGGTTTCTAAACCAGAAGACTCCTATACTGAGTCTCTTTTGTTAACATTCTTAAGTCAACTTCAATGCTGATGTTAATAGAGTCTGCAAAAGACCATCTGATTGAGACTTCAATTTATTTTAACAGAAGTTCAAAGATTTCCATGCCATATTTTTTGCGGACAGGTTTTGTAGCTAAAAGAATAATTAACATAAAAGCAGTCTGTAACTTCATATTTCATTTTTGACTACTTTAAGTATTTGTATAGAAACATGGTTCTTAAATATTTTCTATATTTCTAACTACTGAAAGGACAGCAGCACGTCTTTGAAAAAAGGCTTTCCTGATATACACAACAGCAAGTAACATTAAGTTTGTGTTCACATTTGTAAATTCTAACTGCTTCAGAACTTACAGCTTCCTTGCACAGTAACATTAAAATTGCTATGACTTCAGATCTGGCAGGTTGATGTTATATGAGATGAGTAGCATGGTTTCGAAATTACATTGCAAACAAAGCCATGTTCTGACAGCTTTACAAGATCACCAAATACACACAGTTGTGTAGCTATAGGATATAATGGGAACTGTCACTGTATATAACATTCTTTTCCTGTCAGCAGCAAGAAAAAAAAATTCTGCATATGAAGATGTATTGTTATCAGTTTATAAAAGGTACAATTCCACAGCAATGCAAGCCAATAAAAGCTGGCGCTGCCCCAGTCACTCCCTCACCTGATCAACATTCCTGACTTGTCTCTTAGGCCAGCACTCATGCTCACAAGACCCTGTATAAGCTAACTTGACCCTACATCACTTGTAAGGTTGATTTTTCCCAGGGCCAATGACCTGAACCACCTAATTCCCCTAAATGTAAAGAGGAGGGGGCTGGGTACTGACTTTCATTGACTTACGCCGTTGTAGAACCACACACAAATAAAAACCACAAGTGTCCTTCTATCCCCCAATGATTTAGCCTGTGTCGAGGGGAAAAAAATCCAGTGGAAAAAAAAGTCAGATTCTGTTACTAGTTTCTAAGTATACACAGCTCTTTTTCAGTAAATACCCTGTCACCAGAAATTTAAATTTCATTTAGGATAACACAAAAATCCTACAGCACCCTCAAAACCATGTTTTTCAATTACTGATTTATGGCTATAGCCTTAGTTTCAATGCAATACACTGACCAAGCTTACGACTACCTTATCACTGAATATGCAACAATAAAGTGGAACAACTATATCACTTTGTCATAGTTTTAGAGACAGACCTACAAATCATCCAAACCTAACAGAAGGGATAAAAAATATGCCAATTGCTATGCTGCGCAGTGAGCAACTGCCCAAATCTAATATACACAGAAAGGTTTTAACAGTGAAGTGTAATCATTTGTGACTTCTTAATCTTCATTCTGGAGAGGATTTACACCTCAAGAAAAGAATCAGGTGTTTTCCTAAGGCAGCCACAAAGCCGTTATCCATTTCAGAACAGAGAACTATGCAATATTTCCTTCCCGTCACATCTTCCTCCACAGTATTGCAACACCATAACATCAAATGTAATGGCAATGTGTTAAAATGTTGGCAAAGAAGGGATGCTTTATCCCCAGAGTCCTGCCTTGGAAGGTTTGCTACAGAAATTTTTAAAATGTTTTCATCCTATGATAATTCAAGCTTCCCAAACCTTTTACTGCAATTACAGAGGCAGAGAAACATAATTAAACACATTTGTACAAACAGACTAAGTGAATTACTGAAAACCCCATCTGGCTTTAACAGCAGGACTATAAGATGCCTCTTCCTCTAATTTTCCCTCGCAAGACCACAGTGAGCGAAGACTCCCAGTGACAACCACAACCAGCATGAGTTACTCCTGACAGAGAGCCACTGGGCACAGTCACAGCAGCCTGTCCTAACAGCCACTCACGCTGAAAGGTAGTTTCTCACAAACACACATTTCAATGCAGGCCAAAAAAAGAGGCTGTGTAGCTGAGAATAACTTATCATACAGATATTCCTCTCCTTCCACACACACCACATTCAGCTTTGAAAAAATTCATGTGATTTCTGGAGCTGGCATCTTTCGAAGGCAATATGCCTAACAGCCTGCACGTCTCCAAACTAAGGGATAGGAAGCGCAATGCCACAGAAGTGATGTATACAAAACTTCCAAGAGCCGAAAGAGAATCAGAGAATCAATTGTTTTGGTTGGAAGGGGCCTTTAAACATCATCTAATTCAACTCCTCCCTGCAGTGAACAGGGACATCTTCAACTTGATCAGGTTGCTCAGAGCCCGGTCCAACCTGACCTTGAATATTTCCAGTGATGGGGCATCTGCCACCTCTCTGGAGAATCTTTCACTGTTTCACCACACTCACCATAAAAAAATCTCTTCCTTGTATCTAGTCTGAAGCTACTCTTCTTTAGTTTAAAAAACATGAGCCCTTGTCTGATTGCTACAGGCCCTACAAAAAAGTCTGTCCCCATCTTCCTGTGAGCCCCCTGTAAGTACTGGAAG
This sequence comes from Falco biarmicus, assembly GCF_023638135.1. Classification (NCBI taxonomy): domain Eukaryota; kingdom Metazoa; phylum Chordata; class Aves; order Falconiformes; family Falconidae; genus Falco; species Falco biarmicus. The sequence continues at coordinate 66,353,228 of NC_079311.1, forward strand.
GCCATGATAAGGTCTCCCCAGAACCCTCTTTCTCCAGGACGAACAGCTCCCAACTCTCCCAACCCACCTTCATAGGAGAGCTGCTCCAGCCCTCTCATCATTTTCATGGCGTTCCTCTGGACCCACTCCAACAGGTCCATGTCTTCCCTGCGCTGAGGGCTCCAGAGCTGGATGCAGTGCTCCAGGTGGGGTCTCACCAGAGCAGAGTAGAGCGACAGAACCACCTCCCTCAAGCCACTGGCCACACTTCTATGCGTCCAGGGTGCAGCTGTCTTTCTGGGCTGGGAGCCCACGTTGCCAGCTCACATCCAGTTTTTCACCCACCAGTACCCCCAAGTCCTCCGCTGGGCTGTTCCAATCCCTTTATTGTACCCCAGCCTGTATTGATACCAGGAATCGCCCTGACCCATGTGCAGGATCTTGCACTTGGCCTTGCTGAATCTCAGGAGGTTCACACAGGCTCACTTCTTAAGCTTGTCCAGGTGCCTCTGAATGGCATCCCATCCCTCAGGCATGTCAGCTGCACCACTCAGCTTGGTGTCGTCTGCAAATTTGCTGAGGGTGCACTCAATTCCACTGGGTCACTGGTGAAGATATGAAACAGTACTGACCCCAGTGCAGACCCCTGAGGGACACCACATATGGCTCATTGTCCACTGATGATGGAGATCAGTGGATCAATGGAGATCAGTGACCACTACCCTCTGGATATGACCACCCAACCAATTCCTTATCTACCAAACAGTCCATCCATCAAATCCATAGCTCTCCAGTTTAGGGAGAAAGATGTTGTGGGGGACCGTGTCAAAGGCCTTACTTACAGAAGTCCAGGTAGATGACATCCGCAGCTCTTCCCTTGCCCACTGATGTCATCGCTCAATCATAGGTGGGCAGCAGGTTGGGCAGGCAGGACGTGCCCTTGGTGAAGCCATGCTGGCTGCCTTGAATCACCTCTCTGTCCTCCATGTACCTTAGCACAGCTGCTAAGGAGGGTCTGTTCCATGATCTTCCCAGGCACAGAGGTGAGGCTGACAGGTCAGTAGTTCCCAGGGTCTGGGGACTTTAGCTGACTGCCACAACTTGTCAAATATCACCGATAGTGGCTTGCCAACTACATCAGCCAATTTCCTCAGACTCTGGGATGCATCTTATCAGGTTCCATTTTGCTGACCATAGGTTGGCTTGTCCACTTTAGACATTCTTGGAGTGCGGTTTACTTTCTTGATTTGCAGATCAAAACAGTTCAAGAAAAAAGTATTCCTCAAAGCTGCTAAAATACCCTTTTTTGCCATTAAACCAAGCCATGGCCAAACACCAAACCAAAGAACCCTCCAGCACAAACCCAGAGGAGTAACTGGATCTCTCTTCAAGGCAAATTGTGCTAACGGATTTCCAAACTCTTGAATCTCTGCTAAGCAAAGTCCCTTGTTGAGCTGGCCCTCAAAAGACAGCAAGGCCATTACTTCTCAGCTTTCTTACCTTATAGCGATGTGGCTCCTGCCCCACCATATGCCACCCCACGCTTGGCATACTCTGCAGTGGCAGGGTTTGGGTATCAGTGGGAGGCTGCAGGAGTGCCCTGTGGCAGACACAGCTGGTTCCAGGTAGCCCAGTGGGCCCACTGCAGGGCACAGTTGAGCCCCTCAGCCAAGCTGGTGGTGCCCCAGGGAAAGTATGTTTGAGAAAGGGCTAAAACATCAGACAGAGGAAGAGCGAACAAAAAGGAGCAAGAATCAGCAGAGAGAAGAGCAGGGCCAGAGGAGGAGGAGCTCCACGGAAAAGCAGGGTTTTCCTGCAGCCCACAGAGGACCCACACCAGAGCAGGTAAGTCTCAGCAGCCTGTGGAGGACCTGGGCCACAGCGAATGAAATGTGGGAGAAGGAAGAAGCAGAGCAAAACCCCTCCATACTGACGAGAACACCTGCCCTCCTCAACCTTCCCCACACCCCTCAATGCCACTGTAAGTGAGTGAGTGTAAACTGCGGTGATAAGGCAGGGAGGAGAAGTCCCTGGAGTAAAGCTGAGCTTGGAAAAATTGGACAAGAGGTATTTTCCCTCTGTTTCAATGTTTTCTTTTTGGTTCCTGTCATACCATGTCACAGAATGGTTTGGGTTAGAAGCGACCTTAAAGGTCAAACTAGTTCCAACCCCCCTGCCACAGGCAGGGACACTCCCACTAGACCAGGTTGCTCAAAGCTCCATGCAACACTCCCAGGGATGGGGCATCCACAGCTTCTCTGGGCAGCCTGTTCCAGTGTCTCGCCACCCTCACAGTAAAGAATTTCTTCCCAATATCTCATCTAAATCTATCTCATTTCAGTTTAAAGCCTTTACCCCTTGTTCTATGACCACATGATAGAACCAAGTCCCCCTTTAGGTACTTGTCCTAGTTGCTGGCTGGGGTTAAACCACAACAGTCCTGGAGGGCTGCTATAAGGTCTCCCTGGAGCCTTCTCTTCTCCAGGCTGAGCAACCCCCAACTCTCTCAGCCTGTCCTCACAAGAGAGGTGGTCAATCACTCCCATCATCTTTGTGGCCCTCCTCTGACCCCACCCCAACAAGTCCATGTCCTTACGTTGGGGGCTCCAGAGCTGAATGCAATAGTCTAGGTACAGACTCACAAGGGCAGAGCAGAGAGGGAGAATCACCTCCCTTGATCTGTTGGCCACATTTCTTTTGATGCAGACCAGGATTTGGCTGGCTTTCTGGGCTGCCAGTGCACATTGCCAGGCCATGTTGAACTTGTCCACCAGCACCACAAGCCCTTCTCCTCAGGGCTGCTCTCAAAATCCATTCCCCACCCAGCCTGTATTTGGGCTTGGGATTACCCTGACCCAAGTGCGTGACCTTGCACTTACACAGGTCCACCTCTCCAGCCTGCCAAGGTCCCTGTGGATGGCATCCCTTCCCTCCAGCATGTCAACGGCACCACACAGCTTGGTGTTATCAGCAAACTTGCTGAGGGTACACTCAACCCTGCTGGCCATGTTGCTGACAAAGATGCTAAACAGTGCTAGTCCCAGTACAAACCCTTCAGGAACACCGCTCCTCACTGGTCTCCACTTGGACATCAAGCTGTTGACCACAACTCTTGAGTGTGACCATCTGACCAATTCCTTTTCCATCGAGTGGTCCATCCGTCAAATCCATGTCTCCAGTTTACAGACAAGAATGTTGTACAGGACAGTGTCAGATGCTTTGCATAAGTCCAGGCAGATGACATCAGTTGCTCTTCCCTCACCCACCAATGCTGTAACCCCATCACAGAAGGCCACCAAATCTGTCAGGCATGATTTGCCCTTAGTGAAGCCATGCTGACTGTCAACAATCACCTCCTTATTTTCCATGTGCCTTAGCGTAGTTTTCCGGAGAATCTGCTCCATGATCTACCAGTTATCTGCACCTTCCAATTAATCGCTGCTTTCTACTCTGAAATTGTATATATTGTACTTGCAGTCTTTCTGCACAAAAAAATTCCCAAAAGTGGTTCAGTCAGGGCGGGTTACATATTCACCAGTCAAGACAGTAGATGTAAATAAAGCAAGTATGTTCAGTTCCAGAAGTGATCTCAAATTTGAGCGGAACAGCTGCTACAGAAAAAGCTTATAGCGCATGCTCAGCAATTTCTTCATTCTGGTGGTGAAGAACAACACCTTGCACTTCCTACATTTAAGTATGCTGCACATGACCTTAAAATACAGAATCCCCTAAGGAAAAACACACATCTTTGCTTTAATATGATTTATTTTATTATAAGACTAGCATGTTTGGACTGAGAAGCCCACAGAACAGAACTGCCAGGGGTAGTCCCACAATTTCAACTGATACACAATAGTGGTCTTAAAGGGAGAAAACCAGCACCTCGAAGAGGAAGGAGTAGAGTTGCATTGTTGACTGGTTGGAGTTTTTTGAGTTTTCCAAGACAAAGAATTACTGGTAAGTCACTTGCCTGTTTTCACCTACCTGCTACTAGTGGTAAAAGGGAAGTGCACCAAAAGGCCAAAATTAAAGTTAACTTCTTTCAGTTCCAACCTCATTCATCCGTCCAGGAAAAAGAAAATCTCTGAAAGCAAACACCCCACTTCCTGTGACTATGTCCTTTGAACAGCAGACAAAAAGCAAAACATCATATACTTTAAAGTTCAGAGCTATTTAATAAGGATTAGATAATTGAAAGCCATATCAGCTGACTCGGTTAAAAAAGAATCATAGAATCACTTAGACTGCAAGAAACCTTTAAGATAGAGTCTAACCATCAACCCAGGACTGCCAAGTACAACACTAAACCATGTCCCCAAGTGCCACATCTACACGTCTTTTAAACATCTCCAGGGATGGTGACTCAACTGCTTCCCTGGGCAGCCTGTTCCGATGCTTGACCACCCTTTCAGTGAAGAAATTTTTCCTAATACCCAATCTAAACCAACCCTGGTGCAACTTGAGGCCATTTTCTCTTGTCCTATTGCTTGTTACTCACCTGTCTACAACCTCCTTCCAGGCAGCTGTAGAGAGCAATTAGGTCCCAACTGAGTTTCCTCCTCTCCAGACTTAACACCCCCAGTTCCCTCAGCCACTCCTCCTAAGACCTGTGCTCCAGACCCTTCACCAGCCCCCTGCCCATCTCTGGACACGCTGCAGCCCCTCTGCGTCCCCCTGGCAGTGAGCGGCCCAACACTGAACACAGGAGTCGAGGGGCGGCCTCGCCAGTGCCCAGTGCAGGGGGACAGCACTGCCCTGGCCCTGCTGGCCATGCTGTTCCCGGCACCAGCCAGGATGCTGCTGGCCTCCTTGGCCACCTGGGCACACGGGGGGCTCATGCCCAGCCGGCTGCCGACCAGCCCCCCCAGGCCCTTTCCCCCCAGGCACTTCCCAGCCCCCTGCCCCCAGCCCGCAGCGCTGCGGGGGCTGGTGTGACCCACGGGCAGGACCCAGCACTGAGCCTGGTTGAACCTCACACAACTGGCCTGGGCCCATCGCTCCAGCCTGCCCAGACCCCTCTGCAGAGCCTCCTGCCCTCCCGCAGATCAACGCTCCCCCACAGCTGGGTGTCGCCTGCAAACTTACTGAGGGGGCTCATCGAACCGCTCATCCAAATCATTGATGAAGATATGAAACAGAACTGGCCCCATACTGAGCCCTGGGGAACACCACTTGTGACCAGTCACCAATCGGTTTTAACTCCACTCACCACCACTCTTTGGGCTCAGCCGTCCAGCCACTTTCTTTTCACCCAGCACAGAGCACACCCATCCAGGCCATGAGCAGCGTTTCTCCAGGAGAATGCTGCAGGGAACAATGTCAAAAGCTTTACTAAGGTCCAAGTAAACAACATTCACAGCCTTTCCCTCATCTACCAAGTGGGTCACCTTGTCATAGAAGGAGATGAGGCTGGTTTGGCAGGACCTGCCTTTCACAACCCCATGCTGGCTGGACCGGATCCCCTGGCTGTCCCACACATGCCACGTGATGGCACTCAGGATGATCTGCTCCATGACCTTCCCCAGCACCGAGGTCAGGCTGACAGGCCTGTAGTTCCCCAGATCCTCCTTCCCGCCCTTCTTGTAGGTGGGCGTCACACTGGCTGACCTCTAGTCTCCTGGTTGGCCAGAACTGCTGATAAATGATGGAAAGTGGCCTGGCGAGCTCTTCTGCCAGCTCCCTCAGGACCCTTGGATGGATCCCATCCAGCTCCATAGATTTGTGTGTGTCCAAGTGGAGCAGCAGGTCACTGACTGTTTCCTTCTGGACTGTGGGGACTTCATGCTGCTCCTTATCCCTGTCTCCCAGCTCAGGGAGCTACATACCCTGAAGGTAACTGGTCTTAGTATTAAAGACTGAGGCAAAGAAAGCATTAAGTACCCCAGGCTTTTCCTCACCCGTTGTGGCAACGTTCCCCCCAGCATCCACTAAAGGATGGGGATTCTCCTTGGCCCTCCTTTTGTTTCTAATTTATTTGTAAAAACATTTTGTATTATCTTTTACAGCAGCGGCCAGCCTGAGCTCCAGCCGGGCTTTCACCTTTTCATCTCCCTGCATAACCTCACAACATCCTTACAGTCCTTCCGAGTTGCCTGCCCCTTCTTCCAAAGGCGGCAAACTCTCCTTTTCCCCCCCGAGTTCCAGCCAAAGCTCTCTGCTCAGCCAGGCCTGTCTTCTTCCCTGCTGGCTCATCTTTCAGCACATGGGGACGGCCTGCTCCTGCCCCTTAAGCCTTCCTTCTTGAAGGATGCCCAGCCTTCCCGGACCCCTTGGCCTTTCAGCACTGCCTCCCAAGGGACTCTGTCAACCAGTCTCCTAAACAGACCAAAGTCTGCCCTCTGGAAGTCCAAGGTGGCTTTTTTGCTGAACCCTCCTCCTTCCTTCTCTGAGAATCGGCCAAGATGGCCTCTGACCACCTATCAGTCCTTCTCTGTTCGTAAACAGCGAGTCCAGTGGGCCATCTCACCTTGTTGGCTCACTGACCAGCTGTGTCACGAAGAAGACAACAGTGCAAGGAAATCCTGTTTGATAGTATTACACTGCAGTAGTGATGACAAGCTAGTACACTAAAATCAGTTAACGACAGCCACTGTCCACAGTTTTCTCAGACAATACCAGCAGGCAACAGGCACAATTAGGGTAAGTTCTAAAGAAAATAGCATTCTTTATATATTGAAAACAGGCTCTGACAGATGAGTCAGATTTTCTACAACTGTTTAGAAGCGTAAAGAGGAATACAGGTATTTTCAGTAGTGTTTGGGTCCTGAATAATTTGCCTATTCAGCTCTGAATGAAGAGCTGACTCCCTAGCCTTGAACACAAAGTAGATCCTCTAAGTATCCTTCCTCACCATAATAAAAGCCAAATTCATTACACTCAGAGTGACCAAGACTACATGTATTGTACAGCTATTTTGAAGAAAATAAAGAGCATAAAATGAAAAACATTTAATATTTAGACCTCAAGAACTACTGAACTATTGCTTAATTTACTGTCCCAACTGGTTCCCAATGTCTTCCTTAATGAGAAAAAAAAAAAAGATCAAAGAAATCTGAAGATAGAGAACTTAACATTTAAGTGCATTATGTTCTTGGTCAACATCACGCAAGTATATGGTTCTTCTACTGCTGCTTACTGGCTTCTGCAGTTAAGAAATAGGAACAATCACACCATAAAAATCTCAAGTAACAGAGGACTTAAGAGAAACCAAAGACTTGCCAAAGACCGAAGCTAAACACACACAATACTAGTCACAGAAAGGAAAACCTGCAGCAACAGAACTAAACAGTATACTCATCTTTGACAACTCCTAATGTACAGGACCATGCACAGACATCCACAGCTGACCACGACCCATCCATTTATGGTGCTGCTGAAGACAAAGTTGTAATAGATGTCACAATATTCCCCTCTTGCATCACCAGGAAATTCTCTGGAAAGGCTAAACAGTACACTCAAATTACTGAACAGTCTAACAGAAAAAAAACCAAACAGTTTAACCTGGCATTAAAGTTTTACAGTTCATCTTAAATGCAAGAGGAACGTAGAAATTGTCAGCTGACACACTGGCAGCGTTCAGAGAGCTTGCTTTCTACTCACTGCCCCAACTGAGCTCAGTAAGGACACCATTCTCTGGTGTTTTCTAAGTAAATGTTCAGAGAAATGCAAATGCCAACAAATATTATCAACCATTTAAAAGACTTTTTCAGAACAAGCTGTCCTGGTTACTGCTGGGATAATTTTCTTCTTAGTAGCTGGTGCAGTGCTGTGTTTGGTGTGAGGATAATGTTGATAACACACTGATGTTTCTAGGTATTGCTGGGTGATGTTTATACTCAGTCAAAGACTTTTCAGTTTCTCAGGCCTGGCCAGGGAGAGGGGTGGAGGGGCACGGGACACTGGGAGGGGACACAGCCAGGAGAAGGGACCCGAACTACCCAAAGGGGTATTACATAGCATACGACATCATGCTGAGTATATAAACTGGGGGGGGAGCTGGCCAAGGGGGATCACTGCTCAGGGACTGGCTGGGTATCGGTCAGCAGGGGGGGAGCAGTTGTATTGTGCATCACTTGTTTCCTTTTCTCCCTTCCCTTTGGATTTCATTCCTCTCCCCTTCTCTCCCCTTTTCATTAGAATTTTTATTGTTATTGTTTTATTTTTTGTCAATTATTAAATTGTTCTTATCTCAACCCTTGAGTTTTATACTCCTTTTCAGCTCCCTTCCCCATCCTTCTAGGTGAGGGGGGAGCAAGCAGCTGTGTTAAGTAATTAATTAAGCTTAATTACCAGCTGGGGTTAAACCACAACACACACTACTTCTAAGTCCTCACTGTACTTTGCCTTCCTATCTGGCAGAACATTGTTACGGAATTAAATCAATCTGACATTTGTTTTAAGGACACACAATTTTATCTTTCTTTGGTCTGAACTCTACAGTCCTTCAATGCCTACGCCTTTAATTTCTGAATGGAGATGCAGCCCTCAATCAGCAAATTCAAATGTAATGTCAGGGCACTAGCTTTTCTCAGCTGATGCCTGTATCACCTACGCACAGCTGCAGATCAAAGGCTGTAAACCACTAGTTTACATTTTCCTTGAGTGACAAGAACTGCACAGCATTTGTACTCAAACTGGCATCCCAGTAGTATCAAAAGCAGAACACTTGTTGACAATATTTTATATATATCCCATAAAAATACAATCTCACTAACTTAAAATCCCACCTATACTTCTTCTGGACTACTGTTGTCAGCTCTATTGCTCCGAATACCCTAGGAATCATTTGCTGGATACACTACTATTTCAATTCATCTTGAAGACTGGTAACTACAAGCACACCCTAAATTCAGCAGAGACCATCCCCTGCCACCTTCACTTATATTGCTACCTGAAATAGTAGGGTCATAGGAGGTCCCCAGAACAACCCTCTTGCTCAAAGCATCAGCGAGGAGACTGGAGTATGTAGCTCAAGGCTTTATCCTGTCTGGTCTAGAAAACTACCAAGGATGGTGTTCTGTACCAGGAGGTTCGGGCCCACTACATTTGCAGTAAGACAGGCACTCAGACTCTCTAAGACAGGGGTCCTCAAACTTTTTAAACAAGGGGCCAGCACGGGGATGAAGTGGCAGGCAGTCATCTGCGGCTGCTTGGTTCCCCCCCCAACCCCCGGCGGGGGGATGGGCACGGACAAGGGGGTTCTGTAAATACCGGGGGCGGATTGAGGGCCCTGGGGGGCTGTATCCAGCCCGCGGGCCGTAGTTCGAGGACCCCGGCTCTATGGTCTCCTTTTAAATGAGAGCTCAGCATTTGTCCAAGCTGAACTGCACAGGACCTGTTTCTCCAGCCTGCCCAGGTCACTCTGGATGGCTCCCCTCTTCTTGAGCACACCTGCTAGTCTACCCCAGCATGGTATTTATTACCTGTCAGTCTGAGAAGCAAGTGCTCCCTCACCTCATCCTGACCCTAATGGATATAGAATATTTTTTTCCTAGCTGCTTAAAACTAGCAGTTCAAAGTAATCTTTGAGATGTACCAGAACCCCCAGCCTCTTCTCCATTTTTGCATTTTCATCATTTGATGTAAGTACCTGAAAATAAAGGATATTGAAAACAACTTGTGTGTTCCTACTGTAGCAGTGCAACAGGATGCACTAGGACAACTGTGGTATACAGGGTCATCTGTCTCATGCTGTTGTTTTTTCTTTTTTATATACATTCAAATGTATCAAAACAATATGGATGATTATTCCATGCATCTCAGAAACAAGGAATGAAAACCCAAGTGCTGGATTAATTCTACCACATGTTCAGAAAACCATGTAACCACACCAATAATCACAAACCAACCAGTAACAAAAGGACAGCCATACATACCATCCTTACTGGGTTTACAGGATCACAGCTGTTATCTGTTCCAGCACATTTCCATTCCAGGAGCTCACAGACTGGTTCACAGAATATCCAGCCTCCCCAGTCTCAACTGCCTAGCAGCTCCAAGTGCTTTCTTTTTAAAAAAAAAAAAAATTACCGTGTACAGGGAGTAATGGAGGCAGAGCTGGTTTCAGAAAAAGGCTACCAGAACTAGCACTTGTACAAGGTTCTCTCTGCTATTTCTCCTTCAATTTCTCAGCTACATAAAGAAATCCTTGACTTCGCTTACTCTTCGCCACTCTTAGAACTGCTGTTCTGACCAGGGTCCACATTCAAAAAACGCGGCTGTCGCAAGTCACCTCTACACACTTCCCTTTTTCACCCTCAGGCAGTCCTCTCAGAGTGATGAGAAACTCTGCGCATGAGGAAACAAGCTCAGGCACTGCATTCAGTGTGTTACTGTTGCAACGTGACAGAAATAAGAGCCAGTATTGTAGATATTGAAGTATTGTTGAAGGAAAGAAGGTTGATGGCATTTTGCAACATTAGCTTGTCAAGAACCTCCAGCTTTAACTACACTCCAATGCAAGCAGTATTTTTTATATAAGGTATATTAATATATATAGGAGGTAAATATAGGAAAAAGCATTCAAGGACCTGACATTAGTGTAACTGCAGTAGAAGCATCTGAAAGGAATTTTGGATACATAGTTCTCAAGTTCCAATCCATTCAGTGAAATCTTTTAATGCCACCTGAAGGACAACTGGACTCTCCCGAGTGAAGAAGGTATTAACACGGCATTTCCCAGCAAGACTTTCAACACGTTCTCCATATAAATACAAAGGGAAAAAATGCAGGAATAAAACCAATAGAAGTAGGTAGCTGACAGTGCGGTTCATTCCCACCCCAACTTCCCGACAGTGTTTTCCTCCAGCAAAGACCGAAATATTTCCCTGCAGATTAAACATGGGCTTAGAGTCATAATAGGCTTAAAACAAAACCTGAATATTCAAGAAGGAACTGTAGGTTTTCTGCAAATGTTAAGTTTTCCATTTTCCTTGATCCTGATTCTCCCTCACCTCCCTTTTCATTCTACACTTCTGATCAGACAAAGTGATCTGACATCAGCCTTGGTTCTTCAGTTTCTCACCCTCTCATAAAGAGTAGTGAATCTGACTCATTTTCCTCTTGAAATAATTTTATTACCATTCTAGAGATGGGGTTTGTTCATTGGGGGTTTTTTCCCTGGGTTTTGTTGGTGGGTTTTTTTTGTTTTTTTTTTTCTTTAACAACATAGCAAGGAAAAATCAACAATATGAACACTTACTTGTGGCAATTCCTACCGCCTTCAGAAATGGCTGGTTTACTCCCTTAGGAAAGGGCCACTTCTGAACATACAGAAAAAGACTTTAAGTTGTAGAATGCGCAAGTAAGAAATAAGCATTTCCACACAAAGGAAATGAAAAACGGTCTGCCTTGACTAGAGTACTGTTCAACTAACACCATATTACTATGTTTTAATGTCTGAAGTTTATTTCTGAAGTGTTGTAAAAGTGAACTTCAAGCACAGATACTTGCAAACATTGTGACACCAAACATTGCAGAGAGACTTTACCATAGGTTCCAGATTTACATATGCACTATTTAATGCACTACCAATTATCACAGTGGTAATGGCAGCTGGTTGTTTTTTTTTATTAAATGAATCTTAGTTAATATTTTTGATAAATTTTATAACCTACAACAGGCATGTCTACACTTAGCTGAAGCAGAAAAAATACGTAGTTCTGTGTATAACGCCACTATCTCCAAAACGAAGAGATACCATGCTTCCAGACTGCATGCAGGCATGTTCAGATTCAAGTTTGCCCAACATTTTTTTAAGTAGAAACAAGAGGAAATAAAGCAAGTCCCTGCACAGAACAACAAGATGTGAGTATCTTTAAAGAAGTAATGAAACAGTAAAATCAGCAAACGTGTGCATGGAAAAGATACTGCAAGTGTGTACACATACTCACTTTTCAGTTTTCCCTTTAACAAGATACAGGTTTACTGAGAAAACCAGAGCCATCATCAACTTTGTGCCCATCCATTCCCAATTACACAGAGATGAATAGTCTTCCTTCAAAATACTTAAGGAAAGCCCATGTGTCCTGATAAACATCCTGTACACAAACACTCTTAACCCTTGTGGGAGTAATTTGAGATGCTGTATCCCATGAACTGTAGTAGGTACTAAAAAACCTATTCTAATAATTACTTTCCAGCTACAAAAAAAATCAAGCCTTGGACTGCTGCAGCTTTAACTTCCACCCACCACATCTTAGGCTGTGCCAGGTATGACAAGTTGAATGTACAACTCCTCTAAAGCAGATTTAATTCCACCATGTTTTGTTTTTCACACAGCACTTCTCATGGAAGTTGTTGAGCAATATCAGCACTTAGCGGTTCCCAGCAGCAAAATGTGACATAGCACTATGGTAACAGTAGCTCTAAGCTGGAACAGCACCACTTTCTTATCTAGCTTTCGGTGGAAGTGATTAAGCACAACAGGGTCAGAACAGCTCTTTAGACAGTTACAGAACTCCCTCTGCTGCCCCCACAACTCAGAAGGCATAAGATGGGAAGCAAAGCCAAAAACCACGCACTGATTTAAGTGGTCCTTTAAACAAGGCTAGCCACATTCCCTTCATAGGTTAATTCTAGGTTACAAGTGGCCCATGACCATATTTTCTTTGGATTCTTCTCACACAAATGGAAGGCTTTATCAGCTGTACAGCTTCCTCCAAAAATTATGGTTAATTCACATTTGTTGCAGCCAGCAACCAAAAGCACTCTCAATTTCTTACCCAAAATTCAGAATGGATGCAAAAATTCTCAGACACTTGCCAGAAAAAGGAGTCATGCTGCCCAGAGTATTGTACTCTGTATCACAGACTTCAACTTTAAATACATCCACTGCTTGTAAGTTGTAATTTAGGTATACCGTCCCTTTAAGCTCACTTCTAAGTATAAAATTAAGACTGATTTTACTTTTTTACATGTTATGTAGCAGTAGAACTACAGTCTAGAATAGCAGTATTTCTGTAAATAGATATTTGAGTAAATACTTTTGAAAAGATAGTCATACAAGAAGTAAGAACAGCCCACTTTTCCACAGTAACAGATTCCATAGTATTGTCCAAGTCAGTTCTGATTCTCACAAATCTGGGCATTAAACTTTGGTCTTGCAAGCAGAGCTAAAAATTACTGTTTCCCTGCATTAAGTACGAAGACTGTATAACTGCACAAGAAATAGTGTTCACCACTACATGCTAAATATCAGAGAACATGACAAGCTTGTAATCTTGTTCAGTTGTGCAAAATTACAAGTTATGATTTTAATTACTCTGCCATTTTCCTTTGGGACACAACAATATGCATTTTTGTAATATGCTGCACTGGCAAATAAAAACAAAAATTCCAAGAAAAAATTTTAAGGAATCTCCTCGAACTTTTAACGGCTGCCTACCATCTATAGCTTCTACAAGTCTGGGAAACTCTTTTGGACATGAGCCACCAAGCTTGTTCTAAAGCAAACTTCTCCACAAGAGGTAACAGAAGAATACTTATGGCTGTCAAAGACAAAAACACACTAGAAGGAACACAGGGCTCCATCCTTCTCTGAAGATGGCTCTGAAAAACATGGTTTTCAATGAAGTTGTGGATGTAGCCACTGACCTTTAGTTCCCTATGGAGATGTGCATGTTCCATATATGTCAAAATAATACCATTCATGTAACAGCAATGATGTACGCTTTTGTGTCTGATGTATAAGCAAGCACCAATATGCACGCAAGCTTTTATTAAGTAACTGTTTACAAGATGTTTAACAAAGTCTTAACCTAAAGCAACCACAACACTAGACTCAAATTTTAACTGAACTGTTACAAAAAACATTAAATTTATATTAGCCCTTTAGTCTTGTGAAGGCTATCTTCCCATGAAAAAATTCTGATAACCAAGTAATAAGTTTGAGCGATCTCCTCTCTTCTACCTGCAACACCTCCACCTTTTCAGAACAGCATACCAGCTATGAAACATCAAACATTTACTGAAAGTTTAGAAGCTTAATACCTGAAGTATTTCCTAAAAGATTTGTTTTTGACTTCCTACATTAAGTGATTATCATCACTAGGTTCATCATAACAAGAGTACGTATACATGGTTGAAAGCTTTAGTAAATGATACCAGCTCTCTATTTAAACACCAAGCATTCCACAAGCTTAAAGAACATGAAATACAACAGTCCACCTAAAGCACAACAGGATACAATCTAGTTTGGTAGTAAAGTAGTTTCAATCCCATGACTCAAGTGTCCTTTCAGAATAAGACATCTTCATTTGTTCTTGGTTCATGTTGCAGCTCCTTCTGTAATTCTAGAAAACACAACAGGTACTAGTTTAGAATCACTAATACTTTCAATCACTTAACAGTAAAAGTCACTACAAAACAATTTTAGCTTTCTGCATCCATGTTTCAATGTAACCTGAACACTATTTTTAAATAAATACAGAAGCTCTTCCATCACTGAACTTTTATACATAAGGTTTTTACACCCCAGTGTGAAATTAATGCACTTAAAATCTGAGATTGAGTCATCTGTGTCAATAATCCTTCCCCAAGTTCAAATCCCAACTTCTCTTACCCAACACAAATCAGGTCACATAACTTTGGGGAAAAACATCCTTCCCCATTTCTTATTTAAGAACAACTGTTTGCATTACTTTCTCAGCAAAAGCCTTTTCCTTCGGAAACAAGACGAAGCCCAGTCATCTATGTGATTGTTTGAAATAATCAGATAGGAACCTCCAACAGATTTCTCTTTTAAATTCATAATTTTATTATCAAATGGCCCCTTTTATCCATTTCGTTTGAAAGAAATAAGTTATTGTCAAAACAGAAGTGTCACCTTTCTTCCCAGGAGAAAGGGCATCAGGATCCTTATTGAACACTAGATGATACAAACCTCTCTTTCAATAATAGTACAACAGCAAAACCCAGATTTAATAGTTAACAGCAACGAAAAAAAGAGGGCCGATTACAAATGCACGGTTTCTGTCAGAATCACTGACATCAGAAGGTCTCATGGGAAAGGAATTAGAACGTGATGATCTCCAACTCAAAGAGCTGGTGCACTGCCTGTATGTGGTTAAGAGGGCAGTATTCTCAAAGAACACACACAGATTTTCCCTGAAACTATTCTATTCACAAGTATGTGAACAAAAAGCAAGTCAGATTTGGTTACTCAGAGGTCATAAAGGATAGACATGAACCTAGAAATGATGAACTTCATTCAGTGCTGGGAAACACCCCACAGCAGCTGGAGATGTGCATTTAGAAGCAATCCAGACTCAAAGCTTGGTAAGAACCACCTTTGAAAGCAATCTATACAAATTAAAAGTGGTCCTTGAACAGGAATATAGAAGAAAGATCCATTGAGGCTACAAGCATGAGAAGGAAGCTAAAGTTTAAGTGTCTAATGAAGTGACCCACAAAGACCCAAAAAAGAAAGATTCAGATCTGATCAGAGAACTAGTAAAGCAGGTAAACACCCCCAAAAAATTTCAATAATTATGGTATGGAAAAAGATAATTAATGAAAGTACGGCCTGAGCTTGAACTCAAGCTTCAGACATCTTGTAAGCAGTGAAAATAGTTATTTTATTTCTCTTGTGGTCTCTAAGATAACATTTGGAATGCAACTGAAATGTGATAAAGTTCTTATGGAAGCAACAGATCAAGGAAAGGCTTTTGATGAAGTCATTAAAATCTAAGTAGACAGAAGCAAGAAGCATCAAACATCAGCTTCAAAAAAGCCCAATCACTGAAACTATGAACAGGCATAGAATTTAAATCCTCAACTATAACCACACGGTCATTTGAGAGCTATGCCACAAAGGCTGTCTCATTTACTCAATCTGTATTATAGCATCTTGTATCAGCAACACTAAGAGACCAAAAGGCTCCTCCTCACCACAGACGTTAAGAACAATTTTGACATGGACCAGATTTGGGCATTTATCTAACTGGAACTAGCTGAAATTTTTACTCAATTAACTCATTCAACTGATTTATAACAAGCAATGACTTGTTAACTAGAACTATTCACTCCTACCCTACACGTGCAGTAGACAAGCTTCTGAAACTATATCCTTTGTGTACATTCACACACATCTTTTCTTTCAGAGTAATTCTTGACACTACAGATCAAGACTAACACAGCTCGTAAGGACACTGTGTAAGAGTCCAAACCAAGCAAGACCAAAATCAGTTTCAGAAATACTGAGCACTTTGAAGATGCATGACTAAGATAAGGGACACATTTATAGTTTAAACAAGTTTCAGTGGCATTACTTTGGATATATACTGCAAAAGACACTTTTATATTGAGACAAAGTTCTAAGAGCCAAGACTTACGGTTCATTTCCAGACTTACCTTCTGGGTATTAAATGATGTTAAGACTCCATCTCCTCGAAAACCAAAAGCAATTTCTTCCAACCAAACAGGAACTTCCTGCTGGGCCTATATAATTAGAAAAGTGAATTTACAGACTTTGACTCTTTACCATTTCATATGAAGAGCTCTACAACTGTATCAAAGAAACAACAGTTGCCCAGTACATTAAAGTGAAATCCTACATAACAGAAAAAGTTAAGCACTAAGATTTGCAACTTACATCTGAAAACACTTTAACTAGAGATTGTACAAGATGGCCATCTGAATTGCTATCAAAGAAGGAGACTGCTTTGCCTGTGTTTCCACAACGACCAGTTCGTCCAATTCTGTGTACATACTCTTCAATGGTGGAAGGAAGATCAAAATTAACAACATGTTGAACCTTTTCAATATCCAGACCTCTTGCTGCCACTGAGGTTGCCACGAGAACTGGACATTTTCCAGAACGAAAATCCTGAAGAGCTATTTCTCTCTCTCTCTGTTCTCTGTCTCTACAAATAAATAATGGTTAGAATGGGTGCCTCAAAGTCTGCAGTATTATTTAAGATAGAAGTTAAGAGATCATGAATTATGGACAGAAGTAGTTCTTGGGGGAAGGGAAAAAAAAACACAACACAAGAACACCACACACATTACCAGTCTAGGTTTTCTGAATTTTTATATTAGCAGTAAGACACAGCAATTTTTTTAACTGAAGTCTCTAGAGAAACTAGTTTTTTTGAAAAACCAGAAATAGTCATGTATCAAACTCACTGCTTCTCTGACAAATCCACTTGTTTTAACTGATTCATTCCATCATACCATAGTTAAACATGTTTTTCCTACTGCTTCCTGGCAGGGAGCCACAACAGGAGAGATGAAGCCTACCTAGACTCCTGCATAGGCCATTCTTCAGATATACTAGAAAGTGTGGCCAACGGTATAGAACTTGCCTTTTGTTTGTCATCTTGAGAAGAAAACTGGATTTGCTCTGGGGTTGGCACTTTTAAGAAGTGTTTACAGATTATCCAGTACTTAAATACAGTAGATCAGAGTAACTCATGTTCTTTAGTTTCCAAATGAGAGAATAAATTTGAAAGCTAAAAAAGTGCTCTTTTTTAGTAAAGTCTGGTATGAACACTTTCTAGAGAAGAGCAACTATCCTAATTTCAACCCAAAAATCTCAAGTTAATCAGAGATCAGTATCATTCATGACAGTTTAGCAGCTTCCATGAAACTACTTATTCTACAGAAGTGCATTAAGAACCTCCTCCTACACGAGACAGATTGTGGGACACCAATTTAAGGTAGTCAAGAAAAGAAGGCCAGATCTTCTCAAAATGACCCTTCAAACACCTGTAAAACCGACAGGGCACAGAATATACACAATTGTCTTGTATCTGTGTACTAAGATAATTTTAAACCATCTGCAACCTTGACACTGGCATCTGTCAGAACACTGCACAAACCAACATTTTACTGGCAAGAATTCAAGTTCCTTCCTCCCATTAGAGAATCAAAAGTAAAAAAAAAGATTTTGCAACATGTCCTACAGTTAACTGGCAATCTTAAAATTCAGTTTGTTGTCCTACATTTTGACATATAAACAAGCACCACAGAACTACATTCCAGCTCATTATGGACCATCTTTTTAGATGCATTTACACCTGAAGTTAGCAACCACTTCACCTTATTTCTCAGCATCTGTTCAAGCATGCAACACTAGTGAGTGGGCTACAAATACAGAGTTAGGAGCATCTTCTCTTTAGATAGTTCTTCATACAAGTGCTGTGTCCACGAACACATCAAGGAGGCAGAAACAACAGCATCAGAAATCTGTACAGTACGTAACTACTTACCTCATCACCTGAGGAAGCCTGTAAGACAGTGGAAGGTCCACAACTGTCACTTGAATTTTTAAGTATCACCTAACCAGTAACACCAACAGATCTGGTTTTGGTCACACAAATGGTCACAAAAAACTATATATAAACAACAGCTGATTCTGAGTTTATTATATACTAGGGGGTTTTTTTGGCAATAGGTGGAAGATTTCCCAGTTCCTACACAGCATCTGAAGTGTGGTCAACCAGAAAGATATTTGTGCAGCAAACGCTGTGAGAACTTGCCTTCAGAAAAACTAAATTCTTGATTGGCCAAAGCTGTTGACAATTACAAAGCTATTTGAAACAGGGCAAGCTAAGTCACACAGATATGGCCAAACATGAAAACTCAATACTATGTTATGAGAAGCTTTTATTAAGTAGAAGTCACTTAATACTATTACCTGACTTTCACTTTAAAGATACTTACGCATGGATGCTAGTGGCTGGTATTTTTTCTTGACAAAGAAAAGCTGCAATGTAGTCTGCCTTCCTCTTTTTGTCCACAAACACCAGGGTTCGTTCACAACCTGTGTTAAACAAGAGTTCAGATGCGCTGCAGTTTTAGACCCGATGCATTTTCATTATTCACAGTTGCAGTTATTTAGATGAACACCTAATACCAGAACATATTTTGAATAAAGCCTTTAAGGTATGATAATTTCTTACTTGTGTTGAACTAATTCAATTCAATCCAACAATTTCTAGATCAACTGAAACCTAGTTGAAGACAAGTGCATCATATTTTTATCCTCAAAAGGAAGGAATTAATGTTTTTCCCTGTGATAAGCCTGCGCTCTTTCTATAGCATGTGGCTGGCAAGGTATACAAGCAGGTTTTTAATTCCAAACTCCCTTCCAGTTTTCAGCACTAAAACTTAAGGTACATTCAGAGCAAAAATAGAAAAAATACCCACCATTAACAAAATACAAGCCCAAACCTTCACGTAAGTAGTTTAATACGCCTATAATCTAGAGATAACTCCCCCAGATGCAAAAGTATTGTAATTGACCGTATAAAGAAACTAACCATCTGGGAAGCCTGTCTGAGGTGAGGCCTTGACAAATACCCGTAACATAAATATGCCTAAAAAGCTAGAACTCCAAGGTCTGCTTCAAGCTTCAATCAATAGTCTTGTAAAGTGCATGATACACATAATAGCCTAGAATCATGACCTGGTCAAAAACAAGAAATTCTGTCTTCCTTGGAAGACAACTAGCAGTAAGGAAAGATTACCTGTGCTCTGCAGAATTTCAATCAGTTTATCCCTCTTGGAACACCGAGCAACCTGAAGAATATGTTGCTCAACATCACTGCAAGCTCCACCCACGTGTCCAACAACAACAAATAAATAATCAGGTTTCAAAAATTGACTGGCCAGCCTTGAAAAGAAACCAAATTAAGCAACATGAAGTCTATTATGTAGCTTATTTTTGCTTTAAGATCATGTAACTTCACTTATGTTTAAGCAACCCTCACAACAAATACTTGTATCATTCCTTACAAGGCAGAGGATCTAAGTAGTCATGTGCACTTCTTAAAAAGCTAAGAGTCTGCTTTATTTTCTAGACAGCTGTACAAATAAACCTGACCAGTAACAGTGTGTGCAGACTGGTTACACCTCTGCAGCTATTCATAAAACAAACACTGCATTTTTTAGCCATCTCTGAAAGAGTTCTACATATGTGCTTGTAATAAAATGGATTATATACATACATGCTTAGAGAACTGTTCTTGGGGCACTATTACATCACTAGTTGGAGTGACAAGGGAGAATTCTACACAGGCCAGAATTCAAAACAGGCCTCCAAGAGACACTACCGTCCTTTTTGACTGTTCAAAAAAAGCACTGCTTAAATGCCATGTGATCAACTGTATTTTTATTTACCAGCTGCCATAGGCAAAAAATTAAGTCTTGTTCAGTGTTCCTCTTCAGTTATCTCTCACAGAGGTGACCATCCGAACAGATCAAACTCACCAAAACAAGTAATTCCTTGGAATGCCCCATAAGACTCAAGAGTTTTACTGAACTGTATTAACTTATCAATATACAAGTGTGCTTCATGTCCAGTGTACGCAAAGCAGCTTCCTCTGCAGTAGAATCTGGATGGTAAACATACCAACCTTTAGCTGAAAACAGGTAACCTCAAGCTTTAGAACAAATGCCTAAAAAAGAGGAAAGGCTTAAAAATGTTAAGGACTTGAATCTCCCACCTGATTTATAGGTGTAGTTGCCACTGAAAAGGTGTTTTCCATAGCAAATAAAAAAGTTAGAGATTTACATATGCTTGGTCTTAAGATCTGACCAGTTTAAGATCTCAGAGTTCTAAATTAAAAATTAAGGGCAAGTTTAAACACTCTGAAAACAGAAAGCTAAAAAAAGGAAGGGAGAAAAAAGAAAGACAAAACCTTTTAATGGGACATACAAAAATCGCAGTACTAAGCTAAGTTCACCTGTCAGCTAGGAGGTCCCTCGTTCTCTCAACACACACATACTGGAAGAGCCTTGATGATCAGACCAGATGTTCATGTAACAGCAGAGACCCAAATTCAGGTACAAAACCAAATGTTATGCGAAAACTACATCTGATACGTTCACTGAACAGAAGTACAGGAGAGCCTGAACCCAGCAGGGCCAAAGCAAGCACCTTGCCCTATACTACCATAACAGTACACTGTCCAAAGTAATTTTGATAACAGCATGGGAAAACATTAGCTTTCCTGACTCCAGAATCAGAAAGGCAGTAAAATCCAGGAAGAAGTTGACGCCAGACAAGAAGAGTTCTCACTCTTAAGATGACAGCATCACCTTTAGGCATTCCAGTTTCAAAAGGCTGTAAGAATGTTATTATGCACTTCTACCACGATACAAACACTCAGGTTTCTGAAGTCTTCTACCAGCACTTTTAAATCCTGCAAGACTGACAGTAGAAAGGTAGGTCTGGGATATTTTTTTTTCTTTTCATTAAACGGAAGCGTACAGTAAGTGTCTTGAATACTTCAAGGAGTCTCCTCCTTTCAGATACTGATCCAGTACTCAGCCCCTCAGCATGCAGCAAAAAACCACAGCATTAGCGAAAACACACTGATAAAGAAAGACAACAGATCTAGAGATCAAGGGATCAAGAGCCCTCTAACCCCAAAACCAGCACAAATCAGAGCACACTGTGCATCTTAAAGGGAGACAGATCTGATCTTTTCCCAGAAAGCAGTGCAAAGTGACACCCACACAAACAGTAAACATATGGAATGAACATGAACCACAGACATGTATAACCTGAATGCTCAACTCCCAGCTGCAGAAACAAGGCTCTTACCAGTTCCCTACAAGATATTCTTTCAATACAAAAAACTATGAAAACGTCTGGACTGAGGAACTGAACAGGCAACTTAAGATGAAGTTTAAAGCCAATTCAATTCTACTTAAAGGCGATTTATCTCCCCAACAGCTATCAGTATTAACTGATTGCATGGGATAAAGCACCCTGGCCCCTCTTTCATTCAGGACAGACAACCACTGAAGATGTTTTCTCCCCACCTCAAAAGAGGTCGAGGTCCATCAGGCTTCTTGAAGGCCAGAAGAAAGCTGTCAGGATTTGACTCCCTGAAGTACCAACATTCTTCACTGAAACAGTCTGATCAGTTTACACATTCTCAAACCGTACTATGCTTACTGGTATTTTTTAGTGGTACCGTCACAACAGTATCCCCACCACAAAAGCCACCAAAATTAAATCAACTGCTCAAACTGCACTTCAGAGTATTCTGATTTAAGAATGAGTATTCAGATGCCTGTCTCTTTGAAAGTGGAAATACTGAGTACTTTCCATCCATCTACAGGGAATGACGTGTTCTTTCTGTTACTCCCAGGCTCAGCAATACCTCTGCCATCTGTTGGGAGACTGTTCTCTCAAGAGTCTGGGCAGTGGAACTTCAAGGGTAGTGAGTAGTAGAGCTGTAAGATATATCATAAATCCACTTGTGGAAGCTTTAAAACTACTGAAAACAAATAGCATTTATGCATGTAAGTAAGAATTGTGTATCAGGAAGGCTAGAGCTGAGCAGTATTTGGGATGTCTGGTTATATTAAGTGCTGGTGCCAAAGACTCTGCTAGCAGTGCTTCCTTGTGAAACAGCAAGATTAACACTTTTGAGTTTACACCGATGTGATGCAGGAGGGACAAGAAGCAAACAGGGGCAGTATAAGGACTTCTGCAGTGGTGGAATTTAAAAGTCTCCAGCCAAATTTCTTAAGTTGCTTTAGACACCCCACCTAAATTAAGCAGTTAATCTATGCAAGTTACCAATTCTGTTACCTAAGAAAAGGGCAGTCTTCAGCAAGGAATCTTAACATCATAGCTTTTCAGTACCTTCTAGCAAGATTATAAGCTTTTCAATACAACGAGTGCTCTTAACTCTTCAGACATTTAGATCCATACATACATTTCCATTTTTAATTTACTCACCTCTGAACTTCTTCAGGGAAAGTAGCACTAAACATCAGTGTTTGACGTTTGTCTTTTGGTGGCATGGTTGGGTAAGAAACCAGCTTCCTCATGTCTAACCCAAAACCCATATCAAGCATGCGGTCTGCTTCATCCAGCACTAAGTACTTCACTTTACACAAGCCAATCTGCAAGTATTTCAGTGAAAGAAAAACTGTATTGGTCCACTGACAGTATACACTTATAGAATGTCCTAGTTGCCAAAATCCACCTTTTACTTATCTCTTACTAGTAAAATCAATTATTCACAAATAAAAGCCTATGTGTGTTATGTTTTATTTCCATCTCAACTTCTACTTAACTTTTAAACCTGCACTAATACTATAATGTGTATAGAGTATACAGTATGTGTATACTGAAGTGCTTCAGAACTTGATTCAGCAGTGTAAACTAAGATAGTCTATAGATCAACTACTATTTAGCACATCTGAGTTTTAGAAAGGTTCTCTCATATAACCCTCACATATTCTCCTTGTTCTGAAAAATTTATGTCAGAAAGTATGAAGGACATTACAATTTCACTGTTGCTGACCAAGACTAATTTTGACTAAAAGTCCGACAACCACAGAAAGCTAATCTCCAGTTTATTACCAAAAAGAGTTTTTCCAAACTTCACTGGTCCAGTGTAACACCACTGACCCACCACTGTAATGTGTAGCAATTTCAATTTGAACTTACAATGGCTGGAAAAATAAAAATTCCAGTACAGTATTACACCTGGAGTTTTTGAATATTTTTAAGAAAAATCAGTATTAAAACAATCAGAGAATTAATATTAGCATAGTACCAGGCAGATAAAAGCTATTGTCTGCAGACATCAAGTGAAAATCCACTACGAAATTTTTCCACAAGAACCAACAGAAGGTGTCACACTTATTTAAACCGTAAAACTTAATTGTCAAGAACACTACAGCCAGTTTGATTTACACTGGTATTTTCTAGTGAACCCTGAAAGGGTCTGAAGGTATCTGGACTCACACTGTTCTTCCGAAACCTCACAGTATTTAGATATTCCAGAAAAGCTCACCTCAAAGTTAAGTGCCTGTACAAAGGCAGCATACTGACTGGTTTTCATAGCTCTATCTTTGCTTCTATCAAATCTGAAGAATGAAAACCAGCATGTAAAAAGTTAAGCATTTAGGCAATTCAGATTTTCAGATTAAGTTTACCTTTTCTCTTCTAATGATGTCTAGAAGCCTTCCTGGAGTTGCACATAGTATATTACAGCCTTGCATTACTTGATAAATTGAATGGTCTGTTTGTGTACCTCCATAGATCACAACAGGCCTTATACAAGTTCTATTATATAGAAGAAAAGTTGGGTTAATTATGTAAGTATGCAAACAATATTGTTTCATGAAAATACGTAAAAAAATCACCACATCTACCATAAACCAGCTTAGAGTGGTTCAATTCCTTTACCATACAGCACAGCTTATAATCAAAAGCAGGACCCAAGACCAGAAACTCACAATAAGCTCAAAGTTTCCATTCATACTACATAATAGAGGCCGCACAGGTAGCTTGCCTAGAAAGAACACTTCATTTCACCTGCATCCTTCTCTCTCCTTTCAACAGAGCATTACTGGCAGTAAGGACCAAATGGTGTTAGACATTGTCCCTTTTTATATAGTATACTGAAGAAAAAGCAGAACCAAATATATGCCTTTATAGCTTCAGAAAATAATCCTTCCACATTTTGAAAACATACGGGTGGATCTTTTTAAACCAACCAGTCACACTGGCATGCAGTGTGCCACTCAAGCATTAGACTTCGAACCCATTCAAATGCTAAACTAGAGTTCTTCCTACTAAGGTTTATTATTAGATTTACCCAGTAGAGCAGGGGTCCTCAAACTACGGCCCGCAGGCTGGATACGGCCCCCCGGGGTCCTCAATCCACCCCCGGTATTTACAGAACCACCCCACCCCACCGGGGGTTGGGGGGGGAACCAAGCAGCCACAGATGACTGCCTGCCACTTCATCCGCGCGCCAGCCCCCTGGTTAAAAAGTCTGAGGACCCCTGCAGTACAGCTACATCAGATATTCTTCTGTAGTAAACCACATCCATAAGCAAGAACAATCTTACACAGCTGAAGAGCAAGTTTTCAAGTTTATCTTTATCACCTCCTGCTAAGGCTTTCACACACATGCAATGAGTGTTTTCATACTCAAACTGTCTGTTCTTGAAGAGACTAATTCAGCTTCATAACAACAGTGAATCGGATAAATCTGGGAACTTTTCAGAAAGCTTTAGTCAAGAACAGAAACAGCTTGGACTCATAACATTTCAACATTTACCCAGTATCAATTATTATATATTCATATTCCTATTTCTGAACCAAGTGAAAGAGCTTTAAAATGTCATGAATCTGAATTAAGCAATACACATGCAATTCGTCTGAGGCAACAGATTCACACTCTGATATTAACTGCCCCCTAAATGTAGGTTATCTTGCTTTTACTGCAGGGCAGCTGTAGCCGAAACTTTCTAAATTCAAAAGGTATTTTATTGTGAAATAACTTACATGTATTTTGAACTAGCTACATAGAACAGTTTTAGAGGTTAGGAAGCTGTTCCTAGTAACATGCTTAGTAAGTAGATAGACTAACATGACGACACTTGCAAAAGGCAGACAGCCTCCGAGTGTAAGACTGAACAAGCAAAAGCAAATATAATTTAGCCCACCAGATTTTGTACTATGTTCTCCATTCCACCTCCTAACAGTAACAAGCCATTAGGAGACAATAGATTCTCTTCCTGTGCACTGGTGAAACCAATCACTCAGCTGCACAAAAACTGCTGGCAAACTAGTACAAATGTACTCTCACACAACACCCAAGGGCTCAATGACAAGTTTACACCTTTTGTTCTGGTTTGAAGCAGAGCTGAAAAAGCTTGCTTGAGCTGTGAAATTTCTGTCCAAGACTAGTACACTTACTAGAAACTATCAATGAAAGTTAACTAAACACCCTAACACACACCTGTATTTTTGTCACGACAAAAATAAAAGCAAGTATAAATTACATAAGGCAAGCTAAATTTAAGTTACTTCATCTAAGAAATTCCATTTTTCTCATCAGCAAATATTGTGACAGAAGTTTAGTACTTATCTCCTCTTGAAGCTGGAACAGTCTCCACCCCCCCACCACTCCAAATATAAGAAAGGAGTTTAAATCCTTAGCCATACAGTAAGAAACCTGCTATCCAGTATTGTCATATAAATTCAAGTGTTAGTAGTCACTCAACTGGCACAGAAAAAATTTTGAAAACATTCATGAAAAAAATAAAGCACTGTTGCTTCAGAAAATGTAGTAATACCAGGCAGCAGTGCAAAAGCTTACCCATACAAAAATTTCCTTGCTTCCATGAAGATCTGATTTACCAGTTCTCTAGTAGGGGCAACAATAATACATTCCGGTTCTTGCTGCTCTTTATAGCTGCTGCCAGTTACACCATCCTTCATCATGTTGGCCACAACTGGTAGAAGAAAAGCTACCTAGGAAAAAGCAGCAGTATTTATGCTGTTTAGTTTTAAAGCTTTAATCAGAGACACACACTAGAAGCTGTATATCAATCTTAAAGCTAGAATGACAGAGCACAATATCAATTTCAAGTAAATCAAGACTGCAGAAGGATTGACCTGAATGCACTGTATAACAGTTATGCTTATTTCTCCTTGATTAAGAAGCATGAAAACGTGTATCTTCCATCTCTGGTGGTTCCTACATTCCTAATAATGTAGGAACACAGTCATGTACTAGGTAACTTCTGGGTTCTTCAGGTAGTTCCAAACATCATGCTGACATATTTTGATAATTATGTACCCCAGGATCAAAAATCCTTCTTAGCATTTACTTACAAGCTTTACATTATCATCAGTAGATTTGTAATATAACCATCTATCACCATTCTCCAGGCTACTACAGTAGATTAGTTTGCAATACAGCTGTGCCAGCATCCCTACTTCCGTGTAAGACTAGTTACCCCCAAATAGAAGCTGCATAGCAGTACCAAAAGCATTCCAAATAACTAGTAAGCTACATAAAGCTAGAATTCAACACTACACTGAATGGGAAAGACCTATATTTAATATCTAAATGTTCTCATACTGAGCTGTCAGTGGTTAGATTTGGGTACATTAGACAGTTTAAGAAGTTGAGACAACTGTCTACTCCCAAAACCATTCCATGATTAATACTGAATCCCCTAAAACTAAGCCCGGTGCAGATCAAACAAAGGATGACAAACCAGCACAGCACTGTAAAATGTGGCCTAAGTTGTTTTTTTCTAAAAGACACAAGAAACACAAACTCACCAAAAAAAGCCACCAAACCTAAACCAAAACCCCACACAACATAGACCCCAACTTTCAAATGCTGAGATTTTTTTCATCAGCAGTTTCTATGACTGCCTACACTTGTGAATATGTATCTTTAGCCCTAAAGACTGCTCTACTGTATCAAGACACTAGTTCACTACAATCAGAAAGAAATTCAGCCCAAAAATGCAACAACCCATCCATCATTCACACCTGTGCTTAATACCACACCTGCCACTGCAGTGCAAGTCAAATAATTAGACAAGCAAGCTGTGAAGCATCTGGCACATGGAAGACTGAGGCATCTACCTAAAAGTTCAAGGTCACACACTTCCAGGAGTATGACTACTACACAAAATGCTTACTGTTTTTCCCGATCCTGTCTGGGCACATGCCATTAAATCCCGTCCTGCCAGTATAATAGGAATGCTGTACTTCTGTACTGGCATAAGTTTAGAGTATCCAGCTTTAGCGATGTTCTGGTTTAATGTCTGACAGAGGTTAGCCTCTTCAAAAGTCTGTAAGAGAAAAAATTAACAGTACACAACCACAGAAGCTAAAAGTTTAAAACCCAAGATGCTTACCATAGGATACAGACATCCAAACGCTAGAAAGTATTAACTTTTGAGGGGGTTTCACCAGTCATCTAGATTGCCAAGATTCCTACAGGTAAAAGCCCCAAAGGTTTCTTCAACTAGCACATGGCATTGAAGTAAAGCTGTTTGTAGGACAGTGAAGGCCTCCAGTTGGTCTTACCAGCTTTGAGAGAAAACTGCTCAGAAGCCATATATCTGAACTCCAGGAGGTAAACTCACACCATGGCATGCTATGAAAACAAACTAAAACTTTTTCTCATTTCACATAGGACATACATAACTAGTCTCTGCATTGAAAGTAGTAAGGGGAGCTAAAGCAACATCCCATCCAGGACCAAAAAGCATCACACATGACAAAACCAGTTAAAACTTCAGTGAGAAAACCTTTCAGAAGATGGATGGCCAAAAAACATTCTACATCTTCTCTTTCAACACAGGTGCTACTACCCCCTCTGCCCCTCTTCCTCACTTTTTTACCCAAAAAGGGCCTTTTGTTTTTTTAAACACTTGCCTCTACTCCATACGAGGTAGTTAACATATATTACTTTTAAACAATAAGAAGCCACTGAAAACACAAATTACTTCAAAACCACATGTCCAGTCCAGATGACAATTACTCTGACGAGTATTCATTTACATTGTTAAAGATACCCCAATACCAGACTTCAAAAAGATGACTCCACCAGCCTTCCCAGAAACTGCTGCCAAAGACTCTTTCTTTCAAGATCTAAACCAGTATTTTCCTGCAATTTAAATCCAGTATTACTTATCTGGGCCATTTCTGTAGTTTCTCAATGTCACTTTGAATTCCAATTTTTACCTTTCAAATGGGCAGCATCTCCTTCCAACACAGTACTGTCTAAGATTCAAATATTTCCATTAACAGTGAATATCAGACTCCATATATATCCTTGCAGAATCACATTCAACAAACCCTGAGATAAAGGAGCTCACTAACCAGTAATGGTGCTGGAGGGTGAAGTCCTGACACTTCAACAAGATTTTCATCATACTTGTCAAAATTAATTCCTGTCTGATAATGTGCAAAGATGGCTTGTTCATCATCAGGTGGAGGAGGAGGCACGTAAGTCACCTTTGGACCTTAGGAACACAACCACTCAAGTTCATAAACAATATAAAGAAAACTTATATGAACAGAATATAAAGAAAGCTATTTAAAGTATGGAGCTTTTTAAGTTAGGTTCAGTGGGATATCATTTAGACTTCTCTCCACTTTCCAGGAATGCAAGAAAGTTCCTAAGTGAGTTTTATTAGGACTTTGTTTTATACTACTAGACCTAAATCTCACTTACTAGTTAAATCAGACTTTTTGTAAAGCATTCTTGTCTTACATTTGCTTAAGGACCTTACTTTAAAGAGCTACTCACAAAAATTAAATTAGGCTGTACTTTACCACCATGCAAAAACCAATTTACCACAAAAAACTTATTACACTAGAAATTATCCTATTCAGTAACAATGCATTTATTAAAACACAAGGATAAAATTAATCTGTTCATGGCAGTACATTTAGAGTTTTGTATGCCTTAAGGTATTTCTCAAGCTAATAAACTCAGAGGTATAAAATTAATTACCTGATGCTCACTGAAAGGTTAGCAATAGAAGCCAGTTCACAGGGACCTCAAATGAGAAGGATCAGGAATCCTAACTACTCATACAGAAATCAGTTCACCATTTGTTATTTTGCATTTCAAGAGTAAGAAAGGCAAAGTGAGGCTAAAGTTACTGCACAAACACTGTAGTTAAGTAGTCATTCTAGTAGACTGTCCCAACTGACATTTTCAATACACATCAGAAAGTCATTATACATCATACATTTCAACCTGATCTCCTGCATATAAAGATTCATTTACTAACTTGCACTCCATAAAACACAGCAAGCCTGTTCTCCAGAAATAGCATCCCAGATGCTACAGCACCTGAAGCAGAGATCCTATCATTCCTTCATGGTTTAATTACAATCATCACTTACATGCCTACATTATTGCCAATTAAGTTCTTTAACACTTGTGTCTCAAGTAGATAAGCTTTACTATTAGAGAGAAGAAACAGCCAGCAACGGAGGAATTCTTCAGCACCCCATTCCAACAAGTTAAGTCTTTATTTAGGCAAGAACAACCATGTGCCACCCAATAATTTAAAGATTAATAAAATTTAAACATACTGGCAACACACATTACATTAACAGTTCTGAGATGGTCATTTGTTTACCCATCTCGCCATCTTTTTTACCCTATCACTTCCTGCAGCTTTAAATAACAGAATATTCCTTGAGTTTAGAACAAATTAAAACCAGCATGGTACTTGTGAAGAAGCTTCGTACCTCTTTTAGAACCTCTTTCTCCACTGCATTCTTTGAAAGCTACTGTTAAAGAAAGCCTTTCAAAGTTAACTGCTTTTAGGAAACAGCTTCTTGATTAAAAAAAACCTAAGGAAAAACTTCATGAAAAATTCCTAGAGGCACTCAGAAAACTCAATGGGTCCTGATATAGTTCACAGAATGAGCGGAAATAAGCAACAAAAGGTGAGCAATGACAGCTTAGTTATGGAAAGCCAGAAGACAAAGGGCCCATATTTCTGTTTTTAAGAGCAGAACGAGAGGATGCACTTAGCAGGACCTCTCTGTAACAACATGAAGGAATTAAACCCAGCTTCTTACTGAGGGACTTCACAAACCACATCTGCTCCTTATTTGACTTACAGCAAGTCCCTTATCAAAATCAAATGCAATCATCCCAGATTATGAGACTGCCATCACAAGAGGTCTCGACAACAAAACAAGCTGTATTTAAAGACAACCAAGAAGAACCATCCTGCCCAAATCCAGCATATACTTTGCAAGGGCAGATACAGTTGTCTATATTCACTTGATATTAATCATGAGCGAATATAAAAAGCATCTATAACAAGAAACTGAAGTGTCACAGAAATGTGTTTTATAACCTTGTTTTGTTACCTCTTGAGGTTTGTTTTTTTTTCCCCCTAAAAATGGTGACATAAAAATACTGTAAGTAACAAGAAATTCACATGTGCTTAGGTTAAAGCATCCTGGTTTTAAGAGCCATTCAACTTTTCCACAAAATCAGGAAGATGCTTGTTTTATGCTATATAACCAGCTTCCAAATAACTAAAGAGCTATAGCCATAAACTCCAGTGTCATCACAATAATTTTTCAACTGTTAGGAGACAACTTGCATCAGGAAACTATCCTGTTACTTGAATAGTCACACATTTGTAACACCCATTCCATGAAAATTCTGACCTTGACATCCACATACTGTGTGTGTGTTGCATTTATTACCACTTGAAAGCCAAAGACATTTATGCTTAAGAGTCAGGAAGCAGCATGTTTTTACAGTAAAATCTGTATGAAGACTGAGCTATTAACAGCAGCATTTCCAGATTCAGTTTTAAAGTCCTTACTCTTGCTATACACAAACCAGAAAAAGCCTTAAACCTAACTGGTAGCTTCTAGCTACTCTGTATAGGATGTTGTGTCACTGATTTCAAAGAAGGGTAAAAAAAATCGTTTAACATAAGGCCCCCCAGAAAAGAAAAAAGGCTAAAAATGCTAAAAATGTAGGAAAGGGACACTGAGTGAAGAGGGGAAAAAACAACAAAAGCTGTTAACATGTTCTCTACTCAAATGCACAGCTCAAGCCATTCTTATAAATCATACTGTAAGACTGACAGTTTTAAGACCAGTACCACAAAAGTGACTCTGCAATGCCTCCTTTGCCCTCCCTCATCTGCAGCACTCTTCCTCACTGCAGCAGTACAAGCACAAAAGAATAGCATTAGGACAGCATATTAATCCAATTGCTCATTCTCCACAACATTGAATTATTAACTCCAAACATAACTAACAGTTTGTTCTTGTTTCAGCTGAGGTAAGAGTTAATTTTATTTGTAGTAACCGCTGCAGTGCTGTGTTTTGGATTTGGTCTGAGAATAAGGCTGATAATATACTGATATACTGATGTTTTTAGTTCTTGCTGAGGAATGTTTACACAAAAAAATCAAGGACTTTTCAGTTTCTTAGACCCTGCCAGCAAGAAGGCTGGAGGGGCACAAGAAACTAGGATGGCACTGTGGTAAGGCACTCCCCCCGGACCCCATCCTGATCTAACAAATGACTGTGGCTCAAAGCAAATTCAGGAGTTTGACTTGAGCAGCATGCCTATCTCACAAAACAGGTAACAGATGTGGTCTAACAAGCCAACCAACTGACTGATGCCCAGGCTGAGGCAGGGGCTTTAACAGCCCGGTGTTGCTTCAGTGCAGCCCAGGCTGTAACTGTGAATTCGGTTGTAATGAATCCTTCCTGCTCCATGCTGAACCATTGGGCCCAAATAACCTTCCAAAATTGATACCTTGTCAAGGGCCAAGTGGCACACAATAACTGACTTAGTCCCACTGCACTCTGAGTACAAATTACTTTTTTTTTGAGGACAAAAGACTAACTACCAGATGCGTTAATGGGCCTGGAGTTCTCACCTCCCCAAGCAGGGGCAACCCTCAGTAAGATTTGCACCTCCTCAACTACCATCAGATGTTATCTGGGATAATATTGCTAACAAAGCACTGAACTTTCAATGCTAGCCCAATTTTTTCTGCAGTAAGCATACTTACCAATAGCAATTCTGAATCTGCTATGTCACCTTAATAAATCATCTATTTTTTCAACTTGGCAAAACTGTTTCAGTGGAAGTCCTTAAGCTGGACTCTGACAAGCAAATATTGACTCTGAGTCGCCATGGTACCAAATTACTAATAAAATTGAATGTATCATTAGTAGCTTGACTTTAAGACAAAGATAAGCGGGTTTTTATGTCCTGCTAATCACTTCATCCTTTAAACAAAGAACTTGCTGGTGATTAATGAAGTACCACCACAACATGAAAGACCTGACTGGAAATTTCTCTAACTATGGGAAAGGTAATTCTGGCAGGGGGAGGTCAAAACCACTGACTCACTGATCACCAACTCAGGAAACCCCCCCAGACCCCAAAAAAGTTGAGACTGAGTGTGCAAACTAACTACCATGAGAAGCAAGAGAATTCCTTTACAGATAGGAAACTGAGTACTAGCTACTTCATGAAGCAGTGAAGGAATTATCTAACTTGTAACCGATGAAGGCTGATGTCTTTGCTTACTGGACTGTATAAATAGTGCGCAGTTTTGACAATCAGCAAGCTAGGCATTTGTGGGTCACCACCTAGCTCCCTACTTAACACAAAGTAGAATAAAGGAATAGACATACCTTGACTTGGTGTGTGAACTGATGCTGCACACCAGGTAACAAACCCACCTACAGGACAACAGCTCTATAGATAACCCTTTAGACTCAAAACCATTGATGAAGGCTGAGACTGGGGCTGGATCTAGCCACACCTGGACTCATCTCTGAGAAGTTTAGAAAGCAAGGGGATCCCTTCTGAACCTTGTGACTCAACAGGAGGGTGGTCTCCCCACCCCCTGGCCACTTACCAAGACTCTTCAACATGACAAAAAATCGCATCATGAAGAGGATTGCTATAGATAAATTGCTTCAAGAATGTAAGCATGCCCCATCCCAAGCAAGAAAAGAATGGGCACAAAAATAGCGGACATGAGTACCTACCCTCATGAGTAAAAACCAAAGCTTCACAACTGAAACTAGGGAACTTAAAATACCATTAGCCTTAGCTGAACAGCAAGAAAAAAACTGCAGGAAAGCTTAAATCTACTGTGACATCAAATATTGTCCTCAGTCTCGGCTAAGCAAATCCGCAAATCAATACACAGTGCAGATACCAAGACATGGGGGGGATGGAGACATACGGTGTGATAATGAAAATAAATCATGAACCACTGGAAGGTTCTGATTATGATCCTACCCCAGAACCTATGTCTGTACGACCACTGAGCACAACTGAAACTGCAAATGAGATGAGGATGTCTGTACCACTGTACATACTGTCCTGTGGTCTCTGGCTGAATTGGTGAAGCTACATTAAAAGTATTTCGGATTCCTCCCAACGCCTGGAATAGGGTATGTGCAGCAAGTCTCCCTTAATGGGGGGACAACAAATCTTATTAAGGAAGAAACAGGAGGCTATTGAGGCCCTGGAATATTTTTAACTGTCACACCAGGTGACCTCAACTATTCATTAACCACACAAGCCACCTATTGGGCTGATGGTATAGACCCACAAGAGTAAGGTTACCCTCTTGCTGTCAAAACCTCAGGGTTCTCAGATGTGGCTGTGTCTATGCAAAAGGCAGCCTGCCTACAAACTATGTATGAGAGAAACGTATCAAGCTGTTGATCCAGCAAGACCAACTCCCTTTTCTCACAGTTTCCTGGATAGCTTGAAAACTTACACAGCCAATGCTCAGGACTATATACAAAACAGCTGTGTTACAAATGCTTCCGCAACTGCCACACAGCTCCAACACAAACAGGTGCACCTAAACACCTTGAGCAAGTCTGAGCAAGAGATAGCTAATTACGGGTGCCACACGGGCTGGGTCATTCCAACCACTGGAAAACTGCCCAAACCACCCACTACCACCCCACTATGGGTTCACCAGGTCCACACCACTAAGCTTAAGCCAGAGAACTGATTCAGCAGGGAGAGAGGTCAATTGGCAGGAAGTAAATACATTCCTGATAGACCCATGCCCTCAGCCCTGCATTAGAATGTTAACTGATTTATGGATTTCACAGTATTAAAACCATCAATTAAAGGAGCACCTACAGTTCTTCAACCGTATCTAGTTACAAAACAGAGTGACTTTATGAGACAGGGGTCCGCAAACTACGGCCTGCAAACCAGATACAGCCCCCCAGGGTCCTCAATCCACCCCCAGTATTTAGAGAAACCCCACACACACTGGGGGGAACCAAGCAGCCGCAGATGACTTCCTGCCACTTCATCCGCACGCCAGCCCCCTGTTTAAAGTTTGAGGACCCTTGTTATAAGAAATGCAGAATATAATAAAAACCAGGGCAACAATGCTCCCAATACCACCCATGCAGGGCGTTGCTCAATTTAAACACTGAGTCTGAGTGGCTGTACATGTAATCCTTTAGACTCAAAATGACTGACAAAGTCTGGGACTAGGACTGGAAGCTGCATCTAGACTCCTCTCTGAAAAGGGGTTTAGAAAGCAAGGGGATCCCTTCTGAACCTTGTGACTCGACAGGAGGGCTGTTTTGCCACCCCCCGTCGCAGCCACTTGTCACTCAGCCAGGACAGCTGACCTGAACTAACATAGGGATATTCCATACCACAGAACATCACGCCGAGTATATAACTTGGGGAAAGAAGGAAAGGGGGGGATACACTGGGAGTGATCGCGTTTCTCTTCCCAGGTAACCCTGACACATGATAGAGCCCTGCTTTCCTGGAAATGGCTAAACACTGGCCTGCCAATGGGAAGTGGTGAACCAATTCCTCATTTTGCTTTGCTTGTGTGCACAGCTTTTGCTTTATTTAAACTGTCTTTATCTCAACCCATGAGTTTTCTCACTTTTACTCTCCCTGCACTGGGATGGGGGGGACAATCAGAAGAGTGAGCAAACCACTGTATGGTGCTTAGTTGCCAGCTGGGATTAAATCACAACATAGTTCTGAAGAGGCAGACAATACTGTGACTTGGATCAGGAGTGCTCTGTTCAGCAGCAATACTCTTTAAGCAATCCGTAAAACTATAGCTTCGTCAAGATGGTGACAGAGAATGCAAGCAAAGTTGCAACATACAGTGTGTGTAATCACTTTTAAATACTTCTTTTTCGATCAGAAAATATGCTTACACGAAATTTCTAATTGCATGAAGTACAACTATTTTAAGAAAAGTCAGCACAGCCCTATCTCCATTACCTCTACAAACTCTTATTAGCAATGTGACCGCTATTCAGAGATGGAGGCAGTACAACAGCACTTGCTCTGCTCCTTCACTAGATCCAGGCACATCTTCTTGCAACACTTACTTATGAAGAGCAAACTTTCCAGGTGCTTTTCATGTGTACCTCTACACAGACCAGTGCAACCACTTCCTACTAGGATCTGTGACAGTCTTTACATACTAATACTTCTTACAACCACCATGAAAAAGGAATGACTATCCTGCATTAAGGATACAGTTATGTCCACTATGAGTATTAGCATGTTGCCTCTATAAACATTTTTAAGTTTATAAAAATAAACTTTAAGAAGTTTTAAATTTCTAAAAATAACAATTTGAACCAAAAAATCTAAAAAATTGAATTTGCACCAAGTCAAATAGATGCAAATCGATTGTTCTTTGGGTATCTAGGACCACTTTTGAAAACGTGTACAATAGTTTTGCCTTTTCCTACAGTGAAAAATTCTTTTACTGGTATCACACAGTGTTCTCACATTGAGAATGTCAGCCATTTCCTACCCATTACACTGCTTAATGTTATTTCTAGTTTGAATTATGGGGCTTTGAGTGATAGATTACTATGCTCTAGGCAGCACAACACACGGGTTACAAGTCACAATTGGCACTGATGCTAAGGAAGATAGCACCATGAGGGGAAAATCCTTTAAAGACAGAAAAAAACCCAAAAAAACACCTTAGCATAAAGTCATCAGAAGGAAGAGCTGGCCTCTCAGAGCTACAAACCTTATCTGTCAGCCTGGACAAACATAGGACAATACTTCCCTTTGTGGGGGGAAGGGGTGGTGGTGGGGAAAAGTCTAGAGAGACTACTTCAAAATTGAACAAGTTCTTGAAGTCTTGCTTTGAATTTCAGGTCAGCAACTCTGCTTCACTGTGTATTAACTGACGCAGTAGGGCCACAAAGAAAAACCATGATGGAAGACAACAGCTTTGCATATCCAATTACTATAATTTATCCAAGCTACAAACATGTCTTGTGTGACCATGCAAGCAAGCCGTCTAACATTT
Organism: Falco biarmicus; assembly: GCF_023638135.1. NCBI lineage: Eukaryota > Metazoa > Chordata > Aves > Falconiformes > Falconidae > Falco > Falco biarmicus. The sequence goes on from NC_079311.1 coordinate 66,389,807, forward strand.
GCAGTAGGTTAATTCAGACAGGGAGAACAATCACAGAGACAGCATTTAGAAAACCTAATAAGGTGTGCACTGCCAGAAATAAACAATGAAGAAGTCTGAAAGGTTCACCACCGTACTGAAGTCTCTCACCTGCACAACCTCTGAACACTGCTCTTCCTCTAGAGCCAACAAGAAAGTCAGGCTGAGGTCTGTCTCTTTGCTCATCTTGAATACCTGTAAGTAATACACAGTGCAGTGGATATAGTGTCAAAAAATAAACATAATGAAATAGTATGCTTAAAACAAACACTGTTTATTCCAAAAACTTTACAGTGCAAAAGCCTCAACAGATTCTTTCTAATTCCAACCTGTGCTGTATTATTGCCAGCGATACTATTTTCCAAAGACACCACACCATCCACATTCCACAACACAGCTGAAGAATAGAGGCTATCTCATGGCTTTCACCTTTTTATACCTGTAGTTCTCGAGGAACAAGAAAACCCAGCAAGAATGACCAAATGTATATTGCTCCCTCACAAACCAGTCAATATCAAAAACTTACTCTCACTCTGTCCAATGCCACGAGGAAATCCTCTAAAACCTCTGATTTGTGTACGGCAACTTTCTACGGTGTTCCATTCTTGAGAACCTGCAGTACAGCATAGCACACAACAACTCAGTTTGCCCAACTTTGCTTATGCAGATCAAGTGTGTTTTATTTGGCAATTATTCTATGAGGTCCTTTTTTTGTGAATTCAGGTAAAAGCACAGTAAAACTAATTTGCTTAAACAGTGAAAAAATATTTTTTTGGCTAAAAATATAAGAAGCATTTATGCCCTCCTGTAGCACCGTTTCCTGCAAAAAGCAAATCCAATATTAAGTCCTGAAGTATTTGACTTCACATGCATATAAGCTACTAACTTTCAACTCTCTGGTTACGATGCATATCAGTTCAGTCCTCTACTATAGTCACAGGACAAATTCAGTATTTGTACCTTCTCAGTTTTCATAACCAATACTGTGGGCTAAGGTAGTATTGCTATCATGCCTCCTACAATGCGTTAGGATTTGAAAACATGCCTTTCAGATCTACCAGTTTCTATGTTTTTTGTTACTTAAAACTGCTTATTCAGTTGTTTGGGACAGGTCATGGCAAGTATTTAGTGTATTTGTATTTCTAAATGCTTTCCCTAGCCACTCCTGATGCGGAGGGAAAGGAAGTAAGCAGCCACATACATAAACAAGGTACTTCTCATTTTAGATTGGACAGTTTAAGGTATTGCCTAAGATGCAAGCAGTCAACTTATATTGTCATTTACTCATCAGTCTTTATTCTTCAACTGAGCAGCTGTTCTGTCGTCTTTTAATGACAAAGAACATCTTCTGCTAAATGAGACCAAGGAGTTCTCCTATCACAGCATCTGTAGCTCCTTCTCCACCCATACTTGATGGATACCAATTGGTATGTCATTTGAGATTTTCCAAATTAAAAAAAATAAATAAAAATCCCATCTTAAAGGCTCACATGTAAGAGACAGTCTAGATATAAACAACTATATATACTACAGACCTTAAATACAGCTTGTGAATTACTTTGCAATTGCTGGAAAGTCTCCAGCAGACCTGTTCATCATCATTCCACAGCACCACAAAAAGTGTTGCTGTCTGCTTAGTCAAACAAGTCTAGCTTTCCCCTACCATAATGGGATTTAATCCAAGAGATGCAGAAATAGTGTTGACTTTACCAACTTCAAGTGGCTCCAAGCTGTTCTGCAGGTCAGAGCTGTTTCTAAATCCGCCCCAGTGACTAGAGTTACCATCTTCCTCGCTTCATAACCTGCCCCACTTACAGCCACAAAATTATCTTAGATGCTACGTGATAGTAGCTTCCATTGCCCGATGTGCTTCCAATAGCACTTGGTGGAAGAATATACTGCAGTACTGCCAAACTGCCAACTACTAACCTCTTCAATGTGCACTGCATACAGAAGTGGCACTTGCCATTGTAAGCAGTAAGAGGACAGGAATTAAGTATTGCTTTACAGACACTAAAAAAAGCTTTCAGGGCTTCCACAGAAGAGCACTAGTATACTCCCTCACATGGTATGTATGTGAATACTAATGTTCAGCTGCCTTTTATACTACATTATGACTCAAAAAAATTACCAGAAAAAATACCCCTTTCCAGGGAGAATGGAATCAAAGCAAGAGGTAAACAAAACATTGATTTTTAAGTGTAGAGTCCTGCTTTCTGGCAAATATGGTGGGGTACGTTATGCTGTGCAGTAAAAACCAAGGGGTGATACTGAGTGCCTACCTCATGCAGCAATAAGGACAAGTATTACCTTCCAAGTCAAACACTCATTTGGCTCTGACACAACAAAATTTAGTACCTGAACAGGGAAAATTTATCAAATACAACTAGCCACTAGAATTAGAGACATTCCAGAAAGTTACCTCTGTCTGCAAAATTCCTTCTGCTACCAGGTCTACTCACTGGTTGACACTGTCGGTTCAGCCATTCACCAGGATCTGTAACTAGAAAAAAGAATAAACCTAACATTCAAAGCTATCTTTGACTTCAGAGTAGGTTCTCCAGTTTGGAATTTTCCTGTTGTTTCAGTTTGGATTTATTTTTTTTAACTCATCAGTAAAATTACAGATTAATTCAGGCTGAAATGGACCTCTGGTCTGTAGCCTACTTCCCACCCAATGAAAAAATACCACATGACGAAAGTGTCCCTTTTCTAAGACAAAGAAAATTAATTAGAATTATAAAGCTTAAGACAGGTCTAACAAATGTTTTCCGTAAGCAACAGCACCACTCTGCAACAGTACTACTACCAACATAGTAAAATTAGTTTCCAGAATCTACCAGGACACCAGCTGCAAGAAACTCTAAATGTTTTGTTCAAAAGGAAGGCTTAGCCACCCCAAAACCTAGAAGGTTTAGCCATGCAATCCTACCTCTACTCCTAGAATACTGTTCAAGATGATCCTGCATACGCTGACCTCTGTTAGCTCTTCCAACAGTACCTGGAAAAGTAACATCTTCACATAGAAACCAATAAAGTACAGCCTACATAACTGTTCAGGAAGGAGGACTTAAAGTAGGCTGAACCACTGGGCTCCAAGGGTCAGCAGCAGCAACACAAACTCCAGCTGGAGACTGATCACTTGTAGAGTACCCCACTGATCAATACTGGGTCCAACACAGTTTATCACCTTCATTCATGATCCAGATGATGGGACAGAACGCACCTTCAGCAAGCTTGCAGACATACAAAAACAGGACATAACACAGGGCTGTTTCACTCTGAGAACTCAGAACATGCTAAAGACACAGGTGGGCAACAACCTTTAAGTTCAACAAAGAGAAATGCAAAAACCCTGTACCTGCAGAGAAGTAGCCCCAGGCCCCAGTACACACTGGGGCAAACTAGGTGGAAAGCATCTTTGCAAAGAAAAACCCAAAGTCTGTGGTAGACAGCAAACTGAACGTAAGCCAGCCATGTGACCTTGCAGTAAAAGCCAACAGCCTTCTAGGGTACCTTAGGAAGACTGTTGCCAGCAGCTGGGGGCAAGTGGTCCTTCCCCACCAATAACACCCTATCTAGAGTGCTCCATCCAGTTCTAGGCTGTCCAGTACAAAACAGACACTGACATACTGGAGTGAATTCAGCCAAGGACTATAAAGATAATGAAAAGACTGGCACATCTGTCATACATAAAGAGGCTGAGAGCTGGAACTGCTGTGCCTGGAGACAAGAAAGTTAAAAGGTGTGGCGTACAATAGCACTACTTTGCAAGGACGGTGAAGCAAGGACCTTTACTATTAGCTAGCCACAGCTTCCGTAAGTTTACACTCTGTACACACACTGTCAAAAGCTTTACCATTGGTCAAACTCTACTGTCCATGCAACCAGCTGCTGCCCACCACAGGCTACTCTGCTGCATCTGGGTTCTCTCTTCATCCGGTGCTCTTCTTCCAGCCAGCCTCTCCTCATCCTTGTCTCTGCTTTATCTAGATTTTCCCCCACACTTCCTCAAAGCTATTTAACTACTTTGCTGCAGGACCACAGCTGCACATCAAAGGCCACAGCTGCACATTATCAATGTGAAACAACTCACTGTCTTTGTCCCCCTACAAAAAGGATCTTACCTCTTAACAGAAGTGACCAAAGGCAACAGAGTCAGATTCTTTCCACTGATATACAACAAGAGGACAAGAGGCAATGGGTACAAATTGAAATACAGGAAATCCTGTTCTGCCATAAGGAAAATCTTATTCTGAGGGTGGTTAAATAACAGGCAAGTGGCCCAGAGAGCTTGTATAGTCTCCAACCCTGGAGAAATTAGAAACTCAGCTGGACAAGGTCCTGAGCAGCATGTTATAGTTAACCCTACTCTAGCAAGGATTTGGACCAGCCAATCTTCAGAGCTGTCTTCCTACCCGAGTGATTATACAAAACCAAAACTCCCTACTCTGCAGTATCAGTGTCAAGATCACAATACATCAGGAACCATCATAAAGATACAAAAACTGAAAAAAAACATGAGACCCACAAAATTTCAGGACGTTCAAGTATATGGTACATCACAGAAACTGACTTTCAAGTGCCTTCCTTCCAAGTTAAAGCTGCTTAACCTAATGGCATGGCTATCCCCTAAAAAACCAAACACCAGGGACCAGCACATTCCACAACAAGACAAACACATTAGTTAAAGAGCTCATCTGTACACAAGAGCTTCTCAAAGAGGGGGGGGGGGGGGGAAATGACAGACAACATTAGGTATATCAGCAAGTCAGTTAGGAAACTTTGCTCATTCAATGCTAAACAAAAATGTTAAACTGCTGCTTTCATAGTCTGAACAATGCCCAGAGCTCCTGCTCACCTGGAAGACTGAAGTCAGTATAAAATATACTGATATTTATGTTCAACGTAACAAGCAGCAAATACAAACACCTTACCAACTATTTAAAGTACTATTTTTACTGTTTGCCACAACAGATGGACTTTACAGGGGTGAGGACTATTTCCTTTACTTGCAATATGTAACAGAAAAGTTAGCAACCAAAGCTGACACCTATTCAGAAAGAGCTGGCACAAACAACACATGAAGTACCAAGACTCACTTCCACCTGACTTGCAATTCAAGCTCTCTTCACAAGCGCTGCTCTTCCTCTTTGTTCTGTGTCAAACCATTACTGAACTTAGCAACCTGGAGACCTCATAAAACATTTCTGCTCTTCCAACACAAATGTAAAGCCTAATCTCTGAACGCTCTACTTTCTTTAACTGTCCAAATTCTGCTGAATTCAAGCGGCACAAGTGGTGTCTCGTTTTCACCCTTACTAATTTCCCAGCATCTTGGGGACAAGAAATTGGAGAAGTCTGCCTTTCAGCTGTACATTAAAAGGCAGCTGAGAGATACACCAGCAATTAACATACTGCCATATTCTAATCACTCATAAACACGCAAGCAGTTACAAATGTACAGAGAATCTGCCCTATAAGGAAAGGTGGAGGGAGTTAGGTCTTTTCTCCTGAGAAGTGAAGACTCAGGGATGACCTCATCACAGTAGTCCAGTACTTGAAAGGTAGCTACAAAGAGGACACACCCTCTCTTTTCACAGAACCACATGGAGAAGACAAAGGGCAGCAGGTACAAGTTGCACTTGGCAGAGGTTTCATCTCAATAGAAGGACAATTTTTTCACAGCGAGTACAATCATTCACTGTAACAGCCTCCCCAGGAATATGGTGGAGTTGCCATCACTGGAGATTTTCAAGATGGCACTGGAGCAGGTGCTAGATAATCTCATCTAGGACTCCTTTACTACAAAAGGTTGGGCCAGATGATCTTTCAAGCCCCCTTCCAGACCAGGCTGTTCTAGGATTATATGACAGCAACAATTTGAACTAACCACAACATGTTAAAATAAAGTTCACGTTGTTCTTCCACAGTCTGATCAACTAAATGACACAAGCTCAAAATTTCTACCTCACACTGAACTTAAAGTTACAATATCCTCAAGCAGTCTTAAAGACCATTCCTGATTTCAGAGACTACTGAGAACACCTGACTGCCTCATGCCACAGTCAGTACTCAGAAAAATCTGTTTCCTGATCTGACTATTGCAGAGTCACACAAAGCAAAGCCTGGGGCAAACTGCCTTCAGCAGCAACCCTGACTTGGCATATGTAAAACTTCTATACCTAAACTGCTTGAAAGTTCTGTATCTAAAAATTTCTGTT